>NC_052623.1:188240493-188844868 GCF_016161935.1 Mauremys reevesii
GTACCATATTTTCAGAGTTGTAAAACACCTGAGTCCTCTCTGCTGGCTCCTTTCTCTGATCTGCTCTGCTCCTCTGCCTGAGCTCAAAAAGCTCAGTCGGCCTCTCTCTCCCCTATACCCTCTGTTCCTTGCTTCTCTCCACTTCTCTGCCCAGAGAGAGTAGGAAGTGAGGAATACAGGGGCCCACCTCTTCCCTTCTTGTGCCCCGTCCCCACCCCCCACTCAAGGGGATTGTGAAGAGGTTTTTAACTGGCTAGAGTGAGTCATTGACTCATTGGGCTCGTGCTGTACTGTTGTTGCATGAAAAGTTATGACAAGCTTTAACCCTGAAACACTTGCAACTTATGTGATGACAGTAAGACAGGTGGGGGAAAAAACATTTTATCAGAGAGCAACAGACCTTGAACAAGCATTTTATAGTTTTTAAAAAGGTAAATTGATGGATGATATAAAAAAAATGGAGAACTGTCAGGAAGCCAGAAATCATCTTGGGACACCAGGACACTGAATAAAAATGTGGGATTATCCAAGGTAAAAATCAGCATGTGTTGTTTCTATGTTTAACTAGTTTGGAAAGATCAATCATCTCCTTACTGATAAGAAGTTTATGTGCTTATAACGTAGACTGTGGTTGGTCACAATGTGTTCTTATGCCAATGTGTTCATATGCCAATTTCTTCCCCTTCAATACTTCTAGGCTTGGAAGAATTCCATTTTTATGTTAATAATTTAATAATTTATATTTTAATAATTCTGACAAAAATAATTAAAAATATTGATGTTATCAATTTACATTTATCATTGTTGCAGGAATTTAGGGGCAGAGGGTCAGAAAGTTATTTAACACCAACATTACAACACATTTAGGTAGGACTACAATAAGTTCCCAAGCACCATTTTTCTTACTTTGCTTATTTGTGCATTTCAACTAAAATCAATGGAAATATTTTTTCAGTTTGTGTGTACAATGAAAGTGACATTTACTGACAAAAATCTAATCCTTCCAAGCCTACACATACAGTATTTTCATCAGTCATGCTAAAAGCAAAGCTAGCAATCTGTTTTTAAACTTTACAAGGGAAAGGCTTTATATAATACTCTCAATACGTATTGCTGTTTACTACAGATTAATGAACTATTATGGCCATAAAATAATACATTTCACAATCTGAGAGTCAGCTGAACAAGTCTTACTATCAATACATGAATAGCTAATCAGCTAGAGAGAAAGAGAAATCGAATGGTCTGTAGACTGTCTGCTACTGAGAACGTCATCCGTCAGTTGCAATTTAAATGCAACATCAGTGGTGCTAGTTAAATGCAAAAGATTTAAAATATGATCTGATCTCACCCCAAAGCCCTTAGGACTCTGGTTAGCTTGCTCAGGACAGCATGACCAAGGAAGTCAATGAACCTGACTTTTCTCTTACTTAAATCGGACTAAATCAGGAGTAACTCCACTCTGAAGTGTCAATGGAGTTCCACTAGCATATGAAGATCGTGTGAGAGAGGATAATTAGGCCCACAATGCCTAATCTTTACTGAACATGTCATTTCAAAAGGATTCTGTCTGAAGTTCAAAATGCTGCTTCTAGTCTTTGACTCCACATAGACTGGCTAAAAATCGAAATCACATTTTTGATAAAAATCAAAAGCACATCTTGCACTTTAAATGTCGTGACCATAGGTCTTCACTTACAGTACTGTTTAAAGTTGAGAGCAGCAGGTTAAGTAATAGCCAATTTGTGGAGAGTTTGTTTCTTTTGTTCCGCTAAAAGTTGTATTAAAATTTAAAAATTGATCCCATAGTAAATCTGATCACCAGCCTGTGGTACTTACTCAGCTATTCCGTCCTTACTCAGACTGACCCCCACTAACCTCAGCGAGAGTCAGCCTGAAGGTCAGCTGGGAAGAAACCCAGAGTAAAAACAACAAGCCAAACCCAAAGGGCCTTTGCTCCTTTCAGGCTCACTGGAGTGTGTGCGAATGGCTGCACTGCAGCCAGACTCCACAGAAGAATTGGCTGACTGGCTCCATCAAAATTCCTTCAGGGGTCTTCTGGGTAGCACAGCCCAGGGCGGTAGCATCCCCTCCCTTTGATACCCCTTCTCTCCTTTGCTCCCACACATTTCTGTGGCTGACCACAATCAGAGCCTGTGCAAAGCTCTCAGCATTTGGCCCGTTTATGAGAAAAGGATAAAATATAGCTCCAAACATCTGGCCTTGGTTGCTTCAGTACATTGCACGTACAGTAAGCTACATAAACATTATCAACTGCCCAATAACTGTACTAATGATCTCCAAGGAAGTGATGGTAGCCATTGTCTCTGAGTCCACTATACTGGACAAAACACTTGAACATACCAAGGGGAACTTCCTGTTTAGGCAGAGGAGGAGGAACACTCACCTTATAGGTATTTTCCATCACTCATATCTTTGATTATATTAAATACAAACATTTCCTTAATCATTGGAAGCTGTGTATTGAAGAATTGACAGAGCATTTACTTAAATTTCCTATCACAATCTTCAGCTTTTATTACACGAAGAAAAGGTCCAGGAGCTAAAGAAATTCAGAGAGCAAGAGAACCATCTTCCAGGAAGTTCTCTAGTAGCTTTCTCTACATAGCAAAGTTCATTGTCAGTATACTACTCCACATAGCTTTTTCTCCACGTGTATGCAAGGAACATTCTGTCAGCTGGTAGGACTGGAAGACAGAGGAGGGATCACTTGATGACTGCCCTGTTCTGTTCATTCCCTCTGAAGCATCTGGCATTGGCCACTGTTGGAAGACAGGACACTGGCTTATGAACCATTGGTCTGACCCAGTATGGGCATTTTTATGTTCTTATGTTGCAACAATGTATTAGTATTTGTTTGTTCCACAGGCATTTCTAGGCAATAAGAATACACCAGTGTCTCAATTATCCCACATGCAACAGATTCAGAAATATTTAATTCCTTTGTTGCTGGATTAAATACTGTGAAGAGTACATAATGTATGTAACACCACAGATTCATTCTCAGGCAAAAAAACCACAAAACCTAGCTCCTGAATTTCCCCCCAAGGATTTGCTCCTCTCTACTTATTAGATCAGGAGGAAAAGCAGCTTATTAACAGTGCCAATATTTATACAGTATTTTCACACTTGGAGATTCGATGATCTTAAATTAAAAATCTCTCTTTAGGAGCCTGAATCTAATCCCAATGATGGATGAGACAAAACTTCCATTGAGATCAATGGGAGCTGCTGGGTGCACAGCACTTTTGAAAAAAGAAAAATCAGACCACTTATTGCCAGTTATTTAGATATCTAAAATATCCACTTGGCCTGACTTCAAGCACCCTTTTTTGGAAAATGTTTGTCAGTATGGTTGGCAGATTTTTAATCATGAGCCATAGCTCTAAAGACCTTCCACCCACCCTATATCTCAAATCATCTTGTTTTAAAGATTTTTTTCCCTAACCTGAGGTGCAATTTCATTTATGAATCTTTCTAAATAGATTGAGACTGTCCTTGTGATTCATAAAAGGATTATTCCCTATGCATCAGATCTGACTAACACTTTAATAATCAGACCCTCTGAAGTAACCCGGGAAATGCAGCACTTTTGGCCTTTTGACAGTGGCCGAAAATAGCAGAAATTGTAAATTCCTTGAATCAGAATCCTTTAAGTGAAGCTGAGATAACTTCCCAAGTGTTTTAGGGGTAGATATTACATTCATGAAGATCACTTCAGTGTCCTCACAAGAAGCTCTCCATTACGTCAAGAGAAGGTCATCAGTATTCATGAAGAAAGAAATTCTTCAGCCTAAAATATTTCAGGCAAGTCATTTGGACTATAGTGAGGATTTCAGGGCCTGTTTGGTGAAAAAAGGCAAGGTTTCCTCACACATACTGAACATTCCAAGAGCACAGCTACCCCCGAAACAGCAAATATGTATCGCAATCACAATTCTACAGAACATAAGGAATGACCATTTCAAGTTTTTATAATTGGATTTGCTGGTCATGGTAGAATGGAAAGTATCGCCTTGTTTCACCAACATTTATTTCTTTAACGGGCTAATTTCCCATACAGCATTGTTTTCTTCTGAAAAACACATTACTGTAATGATTTCCTCACTTATTTTAAAGAGCTTTATTGAATCACATCAGAATCTGATCCAACATTCTTCAGGACATTTCCCTAACCCCATCTTTATGTCAGATCATTTTTTTTTTAATTTAAGCTAAAACTCCTACTTCATATAAAAACATACCAACTACTCTTCTAATGTTCCAGAATCATACCAACATGTATGTTACATTAAGAAATTCACTTTCACCTAACAAAATTATGATTTTATTTAAATTAGAAAGTAAGAGAGCTGACAAAAAAAATAAAATCTGGAAACCAGCTTGTAATGTGTTAGCTGAAAAAGAGATTTACAACTATCTAAAAATCACACAGGAATATGGTTTACCTATAAACATTTCCACAGACTCTATCCTTTTGAGCGAAATCCCATTCAGGATCAGACCCGAAATGAGGGCCTGATTTTGCAAGATGCTGAGTAGTGTTGGCTGAAAATGGAGAAAATAAGTCAAAAATTTGAATTTTCAAACAAGTTTGATCACTGATTGAAAAAAACCCTCACAAAACCAAAACCCACATTTGTTTCGAGGGCGGGAGGGAAGGGAGATGAAAATTTTCTAAAAAAAAATAAATAAATAAAAAGGTAAAGAATGTCAGAATTTTGAAAGTTTTCTGCCAGTGATGGTGTGAAGCACTCCTGTAAGGTGCTAATGATCCCTTACCCTCTCCACTGCTAATTACCCTCCCACTCCTAGCAAGCACTTGCTTGTGTAATTTAATTTTCTCTTCAGAAAATTGTTCCAGCCCCTCCTGATTAATCTGAACACAGCAGACTACATTTCCTCAAAGGAAACAGCCACCTTTGACAGTGTCAGTGTGGAGTCATAGGCCCGATTTTGTACTTTAGGTTCTTTGTAGATTTTAGAGCACTTAGAAAAGCTGAGTTTTTAAACAGAAAGCTGGTCTTAATCTTAACTATAGTAGAGTGACCATATCCGAAGGACTACCGGTGAGCATATTTCCATCAGCACCCGTGTAGATATCATACCTGCTCCTGGCACCAGTATGAACAGTATCCCCAAATGCCACTCCTCATATGAGATACCTCTTGTGCCTTGTCTCCCCATCTTGGGCAGCTCTTTCCTCTGGAAGTTTTAATTTGACCCTGAGACTAGTACGGCGGAAGGCTGATTTTCTTTTTTGGTGGTTTGGGTTCTGGAGTTTCTGCATCAGAGTGTTGCTCTTTTAAGACTTCTGAAAGCATGCTCCACACCTCGTCCCTCTCAGATTTTGGAAAGCACTTCAGATTCGTAAACCTTGGTTTGACTGCTGTAGCTATCTTTAGAAACCTTACATTGGTACCTTCTTTGCGTTTTGTCAAATCTGCAGCGAAAGTGTTCTTAAAATGAACATATGCTGAGTCATCATCCGAGACTACTATAACATGAAATATATGGCAGAATGCAGGTAAAACAGAGCCAGAGACATATAATTCTCCCCCAAGGAGTTCAGTCACAAATTTAATTAATGCATTATTTTTTTAATAAGCGTCATCAGCATGGAAGCATGTCCTCTGGAATGGTGGCCGAAGCATGAAGCGGCATACGAATGTTTAGCATATCTGGCACATAAATACCTTGCAACGCCAGCTACAAAAGTCCCATGCAAACACCTGTTCTCACTTTCTAGTGATGTAAATAAGAAGTGGGCATCATCTCCCGTAAATGTAAACAAACTTGTTTTTCTTAGCAATTGGCTGAACAAGTAGGACTGAGTGGACTTTAGGCTCTAAAGTTTTGTGTTGTTTTGTTTTTGAGTGCAGTTATGTAACAAAAGAAAAAAATCTACATTTGCAAGTTGCATTTTCACAATAAACATATTACACTACAGTACTTGTATGAGGTGAACTGAAAAATACTATTTCTTTTATCATTTAACAGTGCATGTATTATTTTTATTACAAAATATTAAGTGAGCAGTGTACACTTTGTATTCTGTGTTGTAACTGAAATCAATATATTTGAAAATGTAGAAAAAAATCCAAAAATATTTAATAAATTTCAATTGATTAAAACGGCAATAGTGATTTTTTTAAAATTGTGATTAAATTTTTGAGTTAATCACATGAGTTAACTGTGACTGATTGACAGCCCTAGATGCTTACTTCAGAGACAGAAGGGGGTTCTCTGCTGCTGTAGGAAGTCCAGCCCCCTCGAAAGTCAGTGATTAGAATTCCTCCATCAACCTAGCTGAGTGTACAATGAGGGTTAGGTCGATCTAACCACATGGCACTGGGCGTGACGTTTTCACAGCCCTGGGCATTATAGCTAGGTTGCCTTAAGTTTCAGGTGTAGCCCACACTTCAGACTCTTGATCACCAGGTCTTTGTTTTAAATGCCTTTGGCATTGGAGCTGGGGTTTCCCCTGAAATGGTATTTCAACTTCATTGGTCCCATTTCCCTCCACTTCTATTTTAGCTGACACTTGTGTGGCAGACAAAACACTGTGATATATTTGATGGATCAATTTAAAAAAATCCTCCCAGATCACTGTCGTCTTTGCTATCCCATTCACACTTTTTTCCCCCTCTCTCTTTCATTAGATGTTGTGCCTAAGGGCAACTGAATGTCATACCAGGGTTGAAACTGGTCCACAGACTTTATTCTTACTAGAAAGGGAGAGCCGCCAAAGGTTCTGTTAGAAAAAGCACCCCAAACTGTAGATGTTTTTATTTCTACCTTATCCAAATCTCTTGCATCTATAGAACTGGGCTAGAAGTCTCATAAGAAACTCTTTTCAGCTTTCTGGTACCCTTTCTGCTTCCAGGGAAGTCACTAATGATAAAATGTTGGCACTTCTATTTCCTCTCTCACCTGGAGTCAAGATGCATAAAGAGCTCAAAAAATAAAAATAAGGAGGAGCACTGGAAACTTCACCAGACCTCAAGAAGGATGAATCCATGCTTTATTTTTACTTTATTCTAATTATATGCTTTTCCGCCTTTATTTGTATCATCTTTCACATGAGGCCTCTGGTCCAATTGAACTGTGGTTGGTGCAAGAGCCAAGGTGGGCTTTAGTTCACTTTTGAGGACCTAAAATCAGTTCTCAACCAGAGGTAGGCATAACCCTGGAGGTACTCTGGCATCTTCCAGTGGGTACATCAGCTCATCTAGATATTTGCCTAGTTTTACAACATAAAAAGCACTAGTGAAGTCAACACAAACTAAAATTTCATACAGACAGTGACTTGTTTATACTGCTCTATATACTAGACACTGAAATGTAAGTAATATATATATATATATATATATATATATATTCCAACTGATTTATTTTATAAATCTATGGTAAAAAGGAGAAAGTGAGCAATTTCTCAGTAACAGTTGCTGTGACACTGGTTTGTATTTTTAGGTCTGATTTTGTAAGTACATTTTGTGAGCAAGTAGTTTTTAAGTGAGGTGAAACTTGGGGTAGGCAAGACAAATCAGCCTCCTAAAAGGGACACAGTAGTCTGGAAAGGTCGAGAGCCACTGCCTTAGATCATCTGGCTCAACACAGACCTAATCTTCCAGCATAAATCAATGTAGCTTAAAAGCTGCCAGTAAATCATTCCAGCAGACAGGGATTGCTGGGGCAGAAAAATGCTTTAGCTAAACCAGGAGGGAGCTGGCATGTGAAAGGAATCCTCCATTGTCCAGATTCACCCCATCAAGGGCAAGCTTTAGGCCATTTTATAGACCAGAGAATTTGCCTAATATATTTGACATCATTTTAAACTAAAGAGTGATATACGCAATATAGAGCCCCCATGCAAAATGGTAAATGACCTTTCCCCCCCCTCATATTTTAGGACAAAATAAAAATATTCAGGAAACTGGAAGACTAAGTGTTTGTTCTGACTCATCTTTAATGCTTTCTTTTTATCATTTTTAAGAAGCATAATTTTAGTGTGTAGTGAGAGTCACTTCAAACTAATAATCTTTTCACATTGTTTTCTTTACCAGGTCAGATTAATACTTAGTCTGATTTGGCACTCTAGTACCTGTCTTCCTCACTTTAAACACAGTAGGAGTCAGATTCTGATCTCTCTGGACCAGATGGTTTTCACATGTCTCAAACAGTCAGAAATGAGTCCTTGACAACAACTACAAAAATGGCACCCTGATTGTAATGCAAACATGACAGCAAATCCATGCAGAAGAACTTCACTTATCTGAATTTAACTGAATGTTTATAAATATTTTGCAAACCAGCCTTTCAAGACAAAGGAGAGACCCACCAAAATTGTGACTATCCTGCAAATTAGGAAATAGGAAACCTCTTATTTTATGTTATTTAGATAACACAAGGAGTCAGGCTAGTTGGAGAAAAAGCACAACACTACATCCAGAATAGACCCTTAAGACTGAGTTTATTCTCCTTAGATACATATCAGCTGACCTGAATGGTCTTTGTTTATGAACTAAAAAGGCAAATGTCACAGTTACAGTAACTCCCCACTTAATGTCTTCTCGCTTAATGTTGTTTCGATCTTGCATCCCTGCTCAATTACAGAACATGCTCCATTTAAAGTTGTGCAATGCTTCACTATAACGTTGTTTGGCTGCCTGCTTTGTCCATAGCTAGCAGCCCCCCATCAGCTCCCCTATGCCCCCCCAGCACCTCCTGCCCGCCAGCAGACCCCGTGGATCAGCGCCTTCCCCCTCCTCCCACCCATGGCAATCAGATGGCTTGCGGTGTTCAGGAGGGATGGGGGAGGAGCGAGGATTTGGCACGCAGGCTCCCCCTCCCTCCCCTGCCTCCCAAATGCCACAAAACAGCTGGTTTGTGGGGGGGAGCCTGCATGCCAAGTCCACGCTCCTCCCCTCTCCCTCCTGCCCCCTGAACATCGCAAGGCAGCTGATTGCCGTGGGCAGGAGGAAGGGGGGAGGAGCGAGGACGCAGTGTGTGGAGTAAAGGGTGGGGAAGAAGAGGCAGGTTAAAGGTGGGGGCTTGGGGGAAGATGTGCTGTGAGTGGGCCGAGGGTTGAGCCCCCCGCCCCGATGCTTGCAGAGTAGGGGAAGCTTCTGCTGCTGCGCAACGTGCTTCTCCTAGCCTACAGCACCTTCAGCCTCCTTCTCTGCTTCACTGTCTGCAGTGCCAGTGGGCTGTGCCTGTGTGGGGTAAGGCAGGGGCACCTCCCAACTATAGTACTGTACTGTACTGTATGGCAAAAAAAAAGTTATCCTGGAACCTAAGCCCCCCATTTACATTAATTCTTATGGGGAAATTGGATTTGCTTAACATCATTTCACCTGAAGTTGTAGTTAAGTTCCTGAAAAATGCAACTTTAAGTGAGGTGTTATTGTACAATAAAAATGGGGGCCATCTAAGTACCTGAGATACTCCTTTCTCAAATTTATCTACAATTCTTTCCTCTTCTGCAAAAGTATTATACATCTACAGAGTTGTAGGGCTTGCCATGGGGAGAAAAACCATAGCCAACAGGTTAGGCGCTCGCTCTCTAGCCTTGTGATGAAAAAACATTCAAAAAGTTTGCTTAACCAGAAGCTATTTTCCCACAAGGCTTCTTTTCAAATCCAAGTGCCTTGGAAAAAATAAATTGCTCCCTTTTTGGTTTAATACAAGTCCGGACACGACGTAAGGGGAAGCCAGTCCTCAAGAATAAACTGGAGAGATGGAACAGTACTTTTATTTTATTACCGCATGAACAGACAGTTCAGACTGCTCCTGCTCAGACCTCTGGAAACAACTAGTCCACACTGGCCATGTTTGGAGGCTTTAACTATTTAATGCATTTCCCTTCAGATGCTTCTATTCCATCATGCTTATATGAAGGGGGGATATCTCTACTTAGGAACAGGATGGCTTCCAAAGAAACCTATAAAGCAATCAAGAGCAGTCTGACCCTCATCCTGTCCCTAACTTGTTTAAAAAAAAAAGTTAAAAAGTATGCCAGCTGTGTACTTTAATACATAAGATAATTTTGTCCTTCATCCTTTGCACTTTAACCATTCATTTCTGATGTACGTTGATGGAAGACAATATCATTATGGTGGAGTTCTGCCAATCCAGCTATTAAAGTACAGTGGCTGTAATCGATCACTTTAATGCTACTTGCTTCTACAGGAGTAATGACTGCGGCTGAGTCAGCAGCTGGCACCCCATTGACTACATGGCACCCTGTGAATCCCAAGCATTTGGGCACCTAGTCTGGTTGAAAGCTTCCAGATGGAAAATATTTTTTGACAGTATAAGCAACTGTTTTATGAAGCTGCGCTTTCTGGATCCTGAGCAGTTACTTTGGAGTTCATTTCATGCAATATGTAGGAGTAACTTCAGAGGCTGGGTGGGGCAGCTCCATAGAGTCTAGGCCCTGTGGCCTGAAGCAAAGTGCTCTCTGTTGTCACCTGTTGGTGTAGTTGGAGAAGAGCAGCCCAGAGCTGCTTAAGAACTGCAGAGATGCAGGAAAAGGAACTCTCTGCAGGTATCCAGTGGAGAACAAGGGGAAGTGACTGAATGGGACAGTTGGAGGCATTTTGGTTACAGCACAGTAAATTTTGAGTTTAGAGGCAATGAAATGCTATTGACCTTTGTGGGAAATACATACAGACATCAAATGTGCCTTGGTTCACCCTAAGGAGTCCACACACAGGTTTCTGGCATACCAGACAATTTGGTATATCTGAGAATGGTGTGGGCCTGCCCTCACCTACGTGATGCCACCAGGGTGACCTCACATCACTGTGCATGCAAAGTCATGCCTGCCGGGGGGAGGAGTGGCGCGCTTTTCAAAATGGCATCTGGTTCAGTCTCAGTACCAGGCAGGGGACAAACCTTCGAAAAGCAGGATTGTCTGATTTAAAACCAGTTGAATGGTCTGCCTAGTTTTCGCTGACTGAGATTGCTGTTAGGCACAGTTGGGTGAGGGATCTTAGTGAAAGTTGAGAAGAGGGAGGGAGAAAGAGGCTCCTACCTTCTGCTGGGAGCCCCTCTCTGGTGGTGAGGATTCTATTAAGGGTCCAGCCTACCACTGAACCCTAACAGAAGAGCTGAGACTGCTACAGAACAATGGAGGGGCAGAGCTAAGGGTGGCTTGGAGGCAAGAGACAGTGCAGAGTGACAGTAGCAGCTTTGGGGTGACTGATGGCACAGAGCAGCCATGGCTGAGAATTGCTAGATGCAACTTTGGCTGAAACCACAGGCTATGTCTAGGACCTTGCGAGGCTGGAGATTCCTTGAGCCCAGAAGTCTACACTGCAATTTAACAGCCCACAGCCCAAGCCCAAGCCAGCTGACATGGGCCAGTTGTGGGTGTCTAATTGCAGTACAGACCTACCCAGAGAGACCAGGAGACTAACTAAAGGACTCTGGTGCAAGCCTCCCTGCCAGAAGTTAAAGCTGAAATCACCCCAGCTGAGCCAGGTGGCAGAGCCCCCAAAGCAGTCCAGGGCAGCTAACTGTGAGCAGGGAGCTGGGGAAGAGGAAGGTGGCTGGACCACACCAGACACTCAATTGCCAGGGGAACTGAGGTTGGGTCTATGGTTAAGGCACCTGGGGGTGGGGTGGAAGCAGTCTCACCTCATAGAATTGGTCAGTCTTACTTCTACTAATTGTTGTTTTTCCCCCAAGTTCATTCTGTTCCCCCCTCCTTTCCCTCCCCCACCCCCTAGGGTTCTTTGCTTTAATCCCTGGACTAAGTGGGGAAGTAGCACCTATCCAGGGCACTCAGGATGGCAGTTTCCCAGGTTTTGGGGTGGAAGCTCTAGCCAGTGTTAATTACCATATATACTCATTCATTAGCCTGTTCATTGACAAGCTGACCCCCCCAAGATTGTTAGGTAAAAACAACAAAAACTGTATGACCCTTTCATAAGCCGACCCTATATTTCAGGGGTGGGCAAACTTTGGCTTCTGGCCCATTCGGGTAAGCCTGTATTGGGCCTGGACATTTTGTTTACCTGGAACGTCTGCAGACCTGGAGCCCCTCAGCTCCCTGTTCGCTGTTCCCAGCCAATAGGAGCTGCAGGAAGAGGCGCATCACTTCCCACAGCTCCCATTGGCTGGGAACGGTGAACAGGGAGCTGAGGGGCTCCATGCCTGCAGACGTTCCAGATAAACAAAATGACAATGTATTAGATATTCAATTCAATTATTCCATATAGTTTAAAATCATCAAATTTTGGTGTAGACCCATTTATAAGCCAACCCCTGCTCTATGATGCATCACTTTTTTACCAAAAATATTTAGCTTATGAATGAATATATATGGTAAGTCTTTAAGGAAACAACTAGAAAATTGAACTCAGCCATCTTTGCTGCTAACTCCACCAGAGAGGTCCTTTGGGGCCATCTGCCTGTCCCAAGTCAGGGTAAAGGAGGAGGGTTGGGCGTGGGGCTAGCAACTCCACCCTGTAAAAATCAGCTTGCTACAGAAACGCCAACAATAGAGTTAACAGAGACTTTTAGCCTGGAAAAAGAAGGGTCTTCAACTCGAAGACGCATGACGCTGGGTGGTGAAAGCCGCGAGGAAGCCACTAAGCCGATCACCCTTCTTGCAGCCAGGAGGATTACCATCGGCACATGGAACGTGAGGACCATGTACGAGTCAGGAAAGACGGCGCAGGTTGCAGCAGAGATGAGGAGCAACAACCTGACCCTACTAGGCATTAGCGAGACAAGATGGACGCAAGCTGGACAGAGACGACTGTTGACAGGAGAGCTGTTGCTGTATTCAGGACATGAAGAGAGCGACGCACACCACACACAGGGAGTAGGCTTCATGTTGTCCAAGCAGGCACAGAGAGCACTGATTGGTTGGGAGGCACATGGTCCCAGGATCATCACAGCATCCTTCAGAAATAAAATGAAGAGGATTAAGATGAATGTTGTTCAGTGCTACGCTCCAACCAATGACAGTGAAGAGGAGGACAAAGACTACTTTTACAACAGACTCCAGAAAATATTAGAGACTCTCCCAGACAAAGACATTACCATCCTTATGGGAGACTTTAATGCCAAAATTGGACCTGATAACACAGGATACGAACAAGTCATGGGGACCCATGCTCTGGGAGAGATGAGTGAGAATGGAGAGAGATTTGTGGATCTGTGTGCACTTAACAATCTGGTCATAGGAGGCAGCATCTTTCCTCACAAGCGGATCCACAAGAGTACCTGGGTATCGCCAGCAGGCATGACAGAAAACCAGATCGACCATGTCTGCATTAGCAAGAAGTTCAGAAGATCCTTGCAGGACGTTAGAGTTAGAAGAGGAGCAGACGTGGCGTCCGACCATCACTTAGTGGTGGCCAGATTGAAGCTGAAGCTGAAGAAGAACTGGATAGATGCGTCAGACAGAAGAGCGAAGTACAACGTCAACCTTCTGAAGGACCATAAGACCAAGGAAGATTTTGGATTGACGCTGAAGAATAAGTTTTCAGTACTACAGGATCGGTCTGAGGAAGAGGAAGACAGTGTACTCAACAGATGGCAGAAAGTGAGAGACACACTTAGGTCAGCATGCCAGGAAGTGCTTGGAATTAAGAAACACCAGCAGAAAGAGTGGATCACAGCAGAGTCCTTGACAAAGATAGAAGACAGAAAGAAGAAGAAGGCAGCAGTCAACAACAGCAGGACTAGAGCAGCAAAGGCCAAAGCTCAAAAGCGTATGCTGAAGCCCACAGAGCAGTGAAGAGGAATATTAGGAAGGACAAGAGAGATTATGTGGATGGACTGGCAGCAGAAGCAGAGCAGGCAGCATACAGCGGTAACATGAAAAAGCTGCGATACTACCAAGCGACTGTCTGGAAAGTTCAGCAAGCCAGAACGTCCCGTTAAAGACAAGCAGGAAAGTCTATAACAGGAATAGAACTACAGATGAACAGATGGGCGGAGCACTTTGAGGAACTCCTGAACAGACCAGCACCACCAAATCCACCAGACATCGACCCAGCCAACGAGGACCTCCCAATCAATTGCGATAAACCAACCAGAGACGAGATCAGAAAAGCCATCACCATGATGAAGAACAGGAAGGCGGCTGGACCTGACGATATCCCAGCAGAGGCCCTGAAAGCAGACCTGGATGCCTCAGTGGAAATGCTGTACCCCCTCTTTGAGAAAATATGGGAAGAAGAAGTGATTCCGGCTGACTGGAAAGAGGGATATCTCATCAAAATCCCCAAGAAAGGAGACCTCAGCAACTGTGCCAACTATAGAGGAATCACACTCCTGTCAGTGCCAGGGAAGGTCTTCAACCGAGTCCTCTTAGAGAGAATAAAGGATGCCGTCGATCCACAGCTACGAGATGAACAGGCAGGTTTCCGGCAGAACAGATCATGCACGGACCAGATAGCAACGCTCCGCATCATAGTCGAGCAGTCTATGGAGTGGAACTCCTCGTTGTACATCAACTTTGTTGACTATGAGAAAGCATTCGATAGCGTGGATCGAGAGACCCTCTGGAAGCTCCTTCGGCACTATGGCATCCCAGCAAAGGTGGTCAACCTGATCAAGAATTCATACGACGGCATACACTGTAGAGTGATCCATGGAGGGCAGCTCACAAACAGCTTCCAGGTGCGAACCAGAGTCAGACAAGGATGCTTGTTGTCACCACTTCTCTTTCTTCTCGTCATCGATTGGATTATGAAGACATCCACTTACAAGCGTAGGAATGGAATCCAATGGTCATTGTGGACCCAGCTTGATGACCTGGACTTTGCCGACGACCTTGCACTCCTTTCGCACAGTAAACAGCAGATGCAAGAGAAGACCAACGTAGTGGCAGCCACGTCATCACAGGTTGGCCTCAACATCCACAAGGACAAGACCAAGATCCTTAGGATCAATTCCATCAGCAACGACCCAGTCACACTGAATGGAAGCCCCCTGGAAGAAGTGCAGTCCTTCACCTACCTAGGTAGCATCATCGACCAGCAGGGTGGCACAGACGCAGACATCAAAGTAAGGATTGGTAAGGCAAGAGCAGCCTTCTTACAGCTCAAGAACATCTGGAGCTCCAGAGAGCTGTCTTTGGCAATAAAGATTCGACTGTTCAACTCCAACGTGAAATCAGTCTTACTGTATGGAGCTGAAACCTGGAGGACAACCAAAACAACCACCAGAAAGATCCAGACCTTCATTAATAGCTGCCTCAGAAGGATTCTCCAGATCCGCTGGCCAGACACCATCAGTAACATCCACCTCTTGGAGAGGACCCATCAACTCCCAGCAGAGGAAGAAATTAGAAGGAGAAGGTGGGGCTGGATAGGACATACACTACGCAAGCAGCCAACCAACATCACCAGACAGGCACTGCAGTGGAACCCCCAAGGCAAGCGGAAAAGAGGCCGCCCAAGAAATACCTGGCGACGCGACCTTCAGGTTGATAGCAAAAAAATGGGCTATACCTGGAACCAGCTAGAGCGAATGGCCCAGGATAGAAGACTATGGAGATCTGTTGTTGGCGGCCCATACCCCGGTTGGGGTGACGGGCATGAATGAATGAATGATCTTTGCTGCTCTCAACACCTAGCAGAAGGGTTACATGGGTAACCATTACCACCCTATTCCCTTTATTACATAAAGCACATTGTTTATGAATGGTTTAGAATCCACAAAACACTTCCTTTAGGAGTGCTCTAGCCAGAAGCGAGCTGGCAGCAGGTAATAGGCAGGAGAGCTTTCCTGCCAGCTCTCTAACCAGTCAGGGCTGTGAGGATGGAGAGGCCAGTGTTTCAGTGTCTGTTCATCCTTTAGCCTATCCAGGCTCCCTGGGTAGTGCCAACCTTCGCAGCACTGCTGTTGATCTGTGGAGTGGGGGTTCCACAAACAAAAGAGTACAAGCCCTTGAAATAACTGCACAGAACACACCACCGATATTGTATTCATAAAAATGATTATTTCCTAACAGGCAAGGAGGGACCACACTCAAAGCATTGGCTAGTTTCGTTCTGAGGTGTTTACTACATATTAAAGCCCAAAACGCCTTTTCTAAGGAACAAGGGCACTGCACATTGCTAGGGGGTTAATTTTGGTACAAAGGGGCCCATTTTAAAATGAGTGTAAATAATGCTCTAGAGGAATTAGGGAGCAAAGAAACCTGAGCTGTCAGATCAGGAGAATTTTATAGTAGTGAACAGTCTGCCATGCTGGCAGATGGAAGCAAGAGATCTATGCATCAGCATGTTAATTGCGCAGATCTGGTAATGACTTCATCTGCATTAATCTGCTTAGTTGCCTCACCCCTCAAAGCCAATGTGGCAAGACCCCTCCATCTGTCTTTGTATCCTGTATTTTCATAAATATATTCCCGTTCTTTTTTAGTGCATAGTTTGTATGGACAAGCTTCTGGATAAGCTATTCTGAGTTTGATTTGAACGTGATTCATGAATGTGTATGTAAATTCTGTTCACATTGTTTGGCATGCCAGGAAGTTCAGAAAGATTTATGTTCAGATAAACTCAGTTTTCCCATAGGAAAATTTTGTTGTGACCCTACCACACCAAATTCTCTAGAATTAGAATTGAAAGTTGGACCAAACCTCAGCTCTGCTGCAACAATGAAACTCTGATCTCAGGGAAGTCAACCTACTTCTAAAAAGGGAAATTATCTGCAAGACAAACTAAACAATGAGAGTTTCCAAAAAACTTGGGAAATACAAAATGTTGGAATACTTAGGGCATTGCCAGCAATATAAAGAGTAGGATAAAAAAATATGACTTCTATAACTTAATCAGAAAACTCAGCTAAAATACATCTTCATCCTCTGAGAAACTGCATGGAAATAGCTTCAGCTGAGCTGGTCAATCTTCCTTAGCACAGGAAATAGGCTGAGCCTATCAGGGACATAAAAAAAATACCATGCAGTTTGATTTTCCACATGTTCTCTCCCAGAAAGCCAGGCTTGGAGTGGAAAAAACCACCCTAAAAGAGCGACCTGATAAAGTCTGAAGATATCCAGATAGAACAAAAAAAAGTTGAGAGGATTATTGACAGTTTAGACAAGAACAACATTTGTTGCAAATACTATTCAAACTAACCAAGCTAGACTGAGTACGTACTTAGTTCCACTCAAATGGTTCCCACCACTCTTAACTTTATATTTCCTTTTATTTACAAGTGCAACACAGTTTTGGCTTCCACAAAGCATTAAGTTCCTCAGTCTGAAGTAGGTTGTAAATTCTAGTAGGAAGTCAAAGCAGGAACACACTTAATAAAGAGCGCTGAATCTCATCATAACATTTAAGAAGCTCTTAGCAATAGGTCAAAGTGAGAGACGTAATTTTTGTGGTCAAAGTGAGAGACGTAACAGGGAACAAGTATAAATACATCTGAGTCTTCGATCTCTATGGCCCTGATCTTCCCATGGAGCATGAAAAAGGCCCTTTGCTGCTCATTTGTGATATTCCCCTCCACCCCCCACCCCCATGGGCTTACTGTAAGATGTACATTTGTGTCTCTTTCAGTTGCTTAGTATGTACTACAGACAGTGAAGAGGCTGTATATAAATCTGTATAATCAAATCCTACTGCTGAAGAAGAGTGACAAGTGTTGTCAAGAATAAGATTTAGTGTCCAGAACAGTCCACACACAGTATACAGAAAAGATGGTCTTTTCTCCTAAATGTTATTCCCATCATGTTAGCCCCATCATATGCCCGGGCAAAAAAAAGTTACAGAAAGCTCTAAAACACCAAGTCTTTACAAAGTTTAAGTGACAGTGATACAACTGTTTGCATGCAGCTTATCTGCTTGGACAGATTAGAAAACCACCTCTACTGCACAATTATGGACACAGAATCTGATATCAGTCCTCATTTATTTCTGGCAAAAAAAATTAATTGACCATCATCTGCTAAATCAGAGCATAGCTTGATGTATTGGCTTCATACACAATTTCTCCTGTTCTACATGCTGGTGCAGGCTAATCAGAGCATTTTATGATTCAGCAGATCATATTAGGTAACTTTGGGTAGAACCATATTTACTGATCTAGGGGACACTACAATTTCTTACTGAAATCCAAATATTTTCTAAAGCATCTTTTAGAATTACGCCCTTCATTTTCATAATAATATAGAAAATAAAACCTTTTCGCATTGTTGCTCATCTGCAACTGAAGATCACGAGTTTCGGGTAGAGGTGATGCTCTGCTGGATGAGGGGTGGCCAAGAATTCCTCAGTTTGCCAAAGACAAACAGAAAAGCACTTCATCTTAAATTCCCAATTCCAATGTGAGGAAGAAGATGGACATTGTGCAGAGGTTGACTTTTGTGTTCAGTAGTCCTGATCTAGCCAGTCTGGAAGCACTGCACTACACAAATGGGAGGTGGGGAAAGCTATGTCAGTTGCTTCTGTGGCACTCCCTCCTTAACCAAGCCATTGGCAAATAAGAAGCACCAAAGTCCAAAGGTCCTGGTTAATGTGAAGAAAGTGAGTGGGGCAGGAGCCTTGCTATGCAGCATGCTGTTATCCAGTCTTGGGTAGAGGGGGCAGCTGCTCCAGTTTCTGATGTAGCCCTTCCCACTACAGAGTGCCATCTTGAAGAACCACCACAGATGTGAGAAAAATCAGGCAGGATGGAATTCTTGGATGTGGGAGGAGGGTGCAGGAGTATTTTGTTTTCCTTTGAGGTGTTTGCATCACAGTATGATATATGGGTGCTATTAACCTTGTGTCCATCCCTGTATAAGAATCATTTTTAGGTTCATGACGTGGAAATGTTACTCAGGCTTGTGAATGGGTTATTGTGATCTTTGAGCATTTACTATTCACATTTCTTCCTTTACTCTCCTGGATCTGACACAGACACTGAGAAACTACAAGCCACTTCTCCCAATTTTTCCCTCCTTGTCGGAGAAATTTTGGCAAAACTGAGTCCACTGTTGCCAGCTCTGAACGCTGGCTTAAAATAAGAGGAGAAATGTGTTTGATCAGGACACAGGAAACAAATTTCACGAACTAAAAACATCACTGTTGCCTCTCTCATCAGAGCAAAACTTCCCAGACTGCAATACATATTGTAAAATGACTGTTGCAATTACTAAAACCATTCAGCAGGTGTCCCTTAAATGAAAAATTAACATTATAGTTAATGCTTGTTTTGATGGCTGCACCAGCATCCAAAAGAAATAGCTTCCAAATTGCTTTACACAAATCATATGCTCCTCTGCCATCTGGATTCCTTCCCAAGTGACTTGCTATTAGCATTCTGGGTGGCTGGCAGGTCAAGATTACTCTGTGCAAGGTGTATGCTGGTTAAGTGGTACCATTCGCTTTTTTGATCAATTATTTCTCCCTGTCTCCACTTGACTCTCTGAGGCTCCTTTCCAAAAGTGTGTATTATTCAGAAGCATTACCTTCCAGCTCAAATCCATTTTTTATAAAAATCCTTTTGTCTTTATTAATTCACCTCACTTCTCCATCTTAATTGAGAACTCTACTGGAAAACTCACCTTGTCTAACTCCCCAATTCTTAGTCCCATGAGAAGAGCAGAATAGATACCATGCACTCATTGAGACACACACAATAGCATTGCTCCAATCTTCTCCCTGCATAAGCTTCTGCTACTTCCCCTGAAATAGAGAGTCTTCCAAATAGCTTTGCTTATGCCTCCATAGCAGATACTCAATACCAGAGAAAATGTCAAGCAGATATACAAAGATAACAGAATATTTAATATTCATAACTTTCATGACTCTGCACTATTTTTACTAGATACAGTAGGCTGATCTGCCAAGAAAAATATATTGTAAGAACCACTAACTAGACTTTTAGAATTATTTTATTGGTGTAAAATAAATTTATCTGATCATACCTTACCAGGAAGCAGTACGTGTAGTTAAAAATCATAGCAATCCTGTTTCTGTAACTGGAAGGCATGACATACTATAAGAACGACAACACAGGGAATGTAAAAAACAGAAAACTATTTTTGTTTGTCCTCATTACTTCTCCAGTCTAAACTCCATTATGAATAACTAATAATGGATCAATGTTGTTATAATCCAGGGAGGTCAATATTCAAGGAACAAGGCACCTAAATCCACATTTACCAGCCTTCATGAACACTGCAAGCCTTAAGTATGTTGTATGATAATATTGCTTTGCCTTTATTTATACAATGCTTTCATTGCACTATTCATCTCTGGCGCAAGGCATCCAAGTGCCAATGAAAGCACCATTGGGCTTAGTGTTTTCTACAATAACTCTAGTATACTTTTGTAAAGGGGAAGAATTACACATCACTCCCTCCAAATGCCATCCACAGTACTCTGGATTGGTTCGATGGGGTGTTAGACACTCACTAGACAAAGCAAGACAATCCCTAACACCAAGACTAGATGAATTCCGTGTGCAACACTTGCATCCTCTCATCTGGGCAATAAGAAACCAAGCCTCTGTCTTGAATTATGAATTCCTGTGTAACCATCTGACTTAGACTGGGAAGATAGGGCATCTTAGAAACATTGGTCCCAATTCAAAAGCAATGAGTGTGATAACTAGCTAGACTGACAGACTTAATTCCCTTTTACATGGGGACAGCAGGTGTAAGTAGAACTAAGGAAGTTTAATTTACAAACCAAAAAGAGTCAGGATAAGGTGCAAGTTAAAAAAAATAGCCTCTACCTTCTACTTCAACTCCTGTATTAGCCTTAGGGGAGTTCTATCTCCAATGACAAAAAATATGGACAAATACCATTAAAATCAGATCAGATTTAACAGTCAATGTTCTCCACCACATTTTGGACAACCACTATGAAAAGTATTCAATTATTAGCAGGACAGGATCTCAGAAGAGATCCCATACTGTTTGGGTTTGTTTTTTAAAGCACAACCCGAATACTATAGTGACCAGAGGAAAAAAATTGTAGGTATCACTGATTTTCAATGTCTTATTGAAGTGTTTGGGATGGTTTTGTTTTAAGGAGGGATTTTTGTTTTGAATATTCAGAATGTTAAGTAATAGGTTTTCATTCTTAAATATTATTGACTTCCCAGATTGTAAGAGTGGAACCTTTGGGTTATGATTATTGAATAATTAGAAAAAGTATCCCATGGATTTTCCCACATGAATCCTGTATGCACATTTATCTCGCTCATGCTTCCTTTTATGATTTATATGTAGACACCTGAAACAGATAGTGAATTTCAGTCTGAAACAGGAAGAAAATTGCTGAATTATGACAGGTGTTGGACTTCACTCCCAAAACTATTTACATGGCCTTCAGCAGCTGAGAGCCCCCTGAGTGCTAAGTACAGCACACATCTTTGCTCACACTACAGCACTGTAACTGAATTTGTGTAAGACTCCCCAAGGACAGGAAAGCCAGGCTTCAACTATTTTTACATTTAGGGCTCCTGCAGAAGTAGTTCTGATGAGTGATTAATATCAGCCTTGGGAATTGTGTTACTCATTCATTGCAGTGCATTGGACTCTATTGCTTTCTTGCATTTCCAAAGTTCATTGGTGTCCATTTGTATAAGCCTCATGAATTTCAAACTTACTCTCACCTGCTAATCCTTATCTGTGACCCAATATCCCACTGGGCAGACTGATAGGATAGATCCTGCTCCACACAATAAGTCTACAAGCAACTGTGTGCTGCCCCTCCCACCAAGTAAGTGCTTCCTCCCTAGGGTGACCAGATGTCCCTATTTTATAGGGACAGTCCTGATTTGGGGGGGCTTTTTAAAAAAAAAAATTTTAAATGTCCTTATATAGGCACCTATTGCCCCCCATCCCCTGTCCCAATGTTTTGCACTTGCTATCTTGTCACCCTATTCCTCCCCATCCAGCTTGTTCCAGCAGACCAGAGTATCTCCACAGCTATAGAGAAGTCACAAATGTGAATTTCAAGTGTTAAGCTACTGAAAACTTGCCTTGCAGCTGAACAGTCAGCCTTAGGCACATGTGGCATATTGGGTCACCCTAAGAATCATGTTTTTCTTTACAAATATATTTTCTGGTACCTCTGCTCCACCAGTGTGTACTAATAGGGTAAGTGTGACCATGTCTTTATCACTAGCATACAGAAGGGAGAAAATAAGTCAGAATCACTAAACAGTTCTAATGAGCACCACCTGTGAAGTCACTTATGTTCATACAATGTAGCATTTCTGACTTTAATACTTCATAATACTACTTCATAGATCAGGCCTGCACAACATGCGGCCTGCGGGGGGACTCTAAATCCCCCTCACACAGCGCTCTGCGGGCAGCCCAGAGCCCTTTGAATCTCAGCCGCGGCCGGGAGTCAAAGGGTCTGGGCTGCCCGCTTTGGTGGAGCCGCGGGACCAGCGGACCCTCTGCAGGCACGCCTGCGGGAGGTTCACCGGAGCCGCGGGACCAGCAACCGGCAGAGCGCCCCCCGCGGCATGCCACCGTGCTTGGGGCGGCGAAATGTCTAGAGCCACCCCTGCTGGGTTCCCCCAGCCACCAGAGCCCCGGGCTCTTTAATTTGCCCCTGAGGGCTCCCAGCCACCTCTTCAGCTGGGAGCCCCTGGTTGATTTAAAATCAAGTATCACCTCCCCACCCCCAACCTTCCTTTTTGGCCCACAGCTGTTTTGGTGGGGCGGCGCTGGGGAAGGAGGGTTTGTTTCTGCAGGGCTGGGCGGCGCTGGGGCAGGGTGTTTTCGCGGGCTGGGAGGTTTCAGACCTCAGCTGTTTTCTTTGGACTAATGTGACCCTCGCCGTTTTATGAGTTGTGCAGGCCTGTCATAGATGCTGAGCACCCATAACTCCTACTGAACTCAATGAAGTTGCACATGTCCAGCATCCCTGCAAATCAGCCCCCCAAATGTATCCAATTTGGCACTGAAAAATCAGTGGCCACTTTTGAAAATGTTGGCCCAAAAGATGAGTGAAAACTGAGACAAATGTGGAAGATAAATAAAGATACCCCCTTAAGAGACACAAAGAAGAGCATGCATTTGCTTCCAGGATAGCCAGCAACTTGAATGGGACTAGATGACCATGGAGGATGGACCATTCAGGCTGAAAAAATGGTGGGCACTTGATTTCTGTTAATGCCTCCTGCTTACCAGACTAGAATAGGAGTACTCTTTAAAGAGTTGAGTTATTTAAATATTCCACCTTCCTTCTGATCAGTATAAAAAGTGCTGCATGCCATCTGAGGCTTTAGACATGATTAAAAACATGCGGAGGTTCTGTCTGAACTGGAGATGACTGATTTTGCTGTTCTGACTGAAATAAGTTCTAAAATGAATATGAAACCCCAAACTGTTTGATGGATTAGGGATGCTTGCTGTATCCCATAGACTTTCCAGAATAAAATAAAAAACTAGAGAGATGTTGGGATGCTTTATTGCTATTATAGTAGTTCATTTCATCTAGAATATTATCTATATAGAGCAGGAAACTGGATCAATTTCAACACAGCAGAGTGAATGTGACAGTAGAACTGTCAACTGTATACCTATTAAAGGGTTTTTAAAAGTCTCATCATTTTAGGCAAAACAGTCTGTTATAGATATTACTAGAATCAATTTACCTACAATATTCCTTTATTATGCAGTCTAATGAACAGTCATGTTTTATAACTTAACCAAGAGCAAGTCAAAGGAAGAAAGAAATGAAGGCACCAAAGTAAAGTAGTTAAGGTATTCTGGGGAAGGGGTCAAATTCTATTATAATCTGTAAATCTGGAGTAATTACAAATAGTGTTGCTCCAGATTTTTACTGATTTAACTGGATTAAAATTTGGACCATGATGTTGGATGAGTACTGCATGTAACAGAAGCAATGTTCAGAAACAGAGACCCCCCTGTAGGGCCAAAATTCTGCCCTCAATTACAGCAACTCAATGAACAGAATAAGAGCAGTTTCCTTACTGCCTGGTTCCTCCATGAAAACATTCAAAAGATTTTAGGTTTGTTCTGCACTGGAACAACAATTTGAAACATAGGAAGTTGTAGCAAACTGGTGTTGTCCTCTGGTCAGCTCTATTATATTCCTATGTAACCTTACTATATGTTTGGAAAAGATGCATAGCCGAAGTTTCAAAAGGAGTCTAATAGAATCCGGACACCAACTCCTACTGAAAATCCCATGAAATTGGGCCACCTAACTCGTACCAGCAAACAATCAAAACATTTGCAACAAAACCTCAAGCCACCACTACTGCTGTCCATCCTCTGCCTGCGATGTGACTAGAGGGGGCTTCAATCTCCCCTGACACAAACACTATGATGAAGCAAAAATGTGAGAGAAGGGGGAAAACAGCATCTGATATTTTTATGAAATAGTGTTTAAGAAACATGATGATTTTGGATCTGCTGAAGGAACTGTCATTTCCCTGATGTCACTGGAGTTGCACTTGTGTGACAAAGCAGAACATGCCTTTCTTTATTATAACCTACTCCAAGACCATCCTTTACACAAAACAGCCTTGGTTTAGAAACTATTAATAGAGAGTAACGGGAATCTCCTATAGTATGCTTGAGAGAGCTTTTAGGAGAACACAGGGAATTAACACCCACAAGAATGGAGCAGTTTATGCAAAGCAATTCAACGAAGGGCAGTGCTGACTTGGAAAATGAATCACAAGAATTATCTTAGCAATTTTGATGAAGCAGATTTAGTCAAAACTTTTACTTTCAAAACACAAAACATCTGCACAAAGCACACATAATCCTACAAAGAATGACAGTATTTTTAAATTTCAGAGATGCAACTCAAAAATACATGCAATTAATTTCAAAGGTAAAGACTTAAGATACACTAGTCTCATGAAAATGACACACTCTACTGAAGAAGCAAAGATGTGAATCTTTTGCTGTCTCTAAAATAGTGCTGAAATTTACTCCTCCACAGGGTTTGTCTTTTGTTGGTCAATGCCCAGAATTAAACTGTTTACAGCCAAAAGAAGCCCTCTGTTACAGACAGACAGGTACAGCGAGTTGCTAAGGAAACACATAAGATTGTTCAGGTTATAATATAAGCCTTCTTGGCAATGTAATGAACTAATTTATTGCCTTTACAAGGCAAAGTGGGGCATTTAAGGAACAGAATTGAAGAAATGAGATTATTGCCATTAACTCTGTAGGTCTGGTGTTTTATATAAAGGAATTAAGAGCACACCACCTATAGTGCTAACAGGAGGCATCGTGGGACTAATTCCCCATGTCCTATGCAGAAAATCTATACTGAGAGGATACTCTGGTTATAAACTCCAAATAGAAAGAGGAAGGGAAGGAAATGTCAGAATGAACCTGAATTAGGAGAGAAAATTCTTCATATCTACCTTTCAGAATATTCAAGTTAAGTCATATTCAGTATCCTCCTACCCTCGCGCACACACACACTATCACGTCTCATGCAGAGCCACTCTTGACTTTATGCAGGGAACTAAGCATAGCTTAAGTGGGACAAAAATCTTCCCCTGCCCAAACCTGAGGATACAGACTGCAGCTCAATCCTTGCATAGCCTTCTGCAGCCTGTGAACTAAAATAATGGCTACTGACTCCTGACCACTTCCAGTGGCCTTTCTCTGGAAGCCTACACCCAAAGTGCTGGCATGCTAGCATAACTCACTGGTGAGCGTGTTACAGGTCCCCCTCTGTGCCAGTACACAGAGAATGCAAGTACTGTATGTTACAGCCCCCAGCTAGCGAGCCTTGGCTCTTTAGCTGAAGCAGCTCATGCTTTTAGCCCTGGAGGTCCCAGGCTCAATTCCTGGTGCGTCAGCCACAATGGCAGCTGTCACACTATCATGGTAAGAGACATAATGGAACACCCACCCTTCCTAGCCAGGAGCTTAGACACTCCTCTGCACAGCTGCTCTGCCTGTGCCCTCTCCCCACACCACACACGGACTGTAAGTGCCTCCAGAGACATGCAGGACAAGGACCCTCCCACATCGTGTCCCCTCCTCTCTGCAGGAGTGCTGGCCTCTAACACCCAAACAATGCTGGAGAAAGGAGACGGGTGAGAGCTGTGGCCAAAGCAGCCATCAGAGTTCTCAACTCCTTGCTGTCTTGCACGGAGGCAGGTATAAGCCCACCCCACCCCCTTCACTCCTACTACTTCATTTGAAGCAACGTGGGAAGGGGAGGCAGAGCCAAACCACTGGCTGCATGCCCAGTCTCCTCTCCCCACTTCAGGGAGTAGCGAAAAGAAAACCCACCTTTGAGTTGGAGTGAGGTTAGCCAGACACACACAGCCCACGGTTCTGCTTTCTATTCAGCGGCGCTTCAAAGGGGGGACTGTCCACCTCTAGAAGTCAAGAAGCTAAGGCAGTCCTCCCTGCCTCCCAGGTATAGAAACCAAAGCACTGACAGCTCCTCACAGCTCTCCCTGCTCACCTCCCCACTGGTGGCTATACTGGGATTTTGGGGCGAGGCCGAAGGAGAGCACACTCCCAGACATGCAGATATGGGACTGGTGAAGGATGAGTGGTCCTGGTCCCTTTTTCTGCTTCTCTCTCTGGAGGCACCTGTTCCCTCCTTCTCTGCATGCCAAAACCTGGCAAAAATGCTAACTTTGTAAGTTTCTAAATTGTGTCCATCAAATGTAATGCTGAATTAACATTGTTTCTAGATTGCATATGTAGTCATCAGTGATTGCAGGAAATACATGGGTTAAATGAGCTTCCTTTTCACAATCAGTTCCATAATAAGTAAGACTGACATTAAACACTCGCTAGAGAAATCTTAGCAGAGAGATTTATCAATCACGCCTACTTTCAGAGATGAGGATAGCAAGTGCAAAAACCACAGGGCTAGATAAAAGTTCATCACCAGGCTTAAAAGGACTGTACAAAGACTTAATGCTCGCACTGAGGGGTCCAAGGCAAAAACCAAACCATCAATGTTTTTCTTTCATCTCTCTCTCCACAGGTGGCCAAACATATTCATTTGACCTAGTGTGATATCACCGAAAATAAAATGCCTGGCTGCAGATCTTCTCTGTAGGAATATTGGAGAATAGGAATTGCTATGCTGCATCAGGCCAGTGGCCCATCTACTCTGGTACCCTTCTCTGATTTTAGTCAGCACCTGATGCTTCAGCAGGAGGTGCAAGAAACCCCAAAATGGGGACAGTTATGGAATAATATGCTCATAGGAGAAAAGTTCTTTCTAGCCCTAGCGAGCATGTGGCTTATTCTCTGCAATGAGAGTTTCAAGCTCTTCCAAAATTAAAAAAATCTGTCGCTGTAGCTTGTTATTTGTATAAGTGTCCAATGCTTTTGTAAACCTTGCTAAACTCTTGGATTTAATCCTCACACACACACACTTTAGTAAATCAGCCATATATAGCCAAAGGGAAGGTTGATATTCCTCCATGTATCACTATGATCGACATTCTTCAGGGGCTTTGCCAGTACCCTTGCAAACTGTGCTGTACATACATCTCTCAGGCAGGGCTCTCTTACAGAAACTCAGCACCTTCAAGTAAAACCCATGCATTTTTAAGGGTACATCTACACTACGGGATTATTCCGATTTTACATAAACCGGTTTAGTAAAACAGATTGTATAAAATCGAGTGCACGTGGCCACACTAAGCACATTAAATTGGTGGTGTGCGTCCACGGTCCGAGGCTAACATCGATTTCTGGAGCGTTGCACTGTGGGTAGCTATTCCATAGTTATCCCATAGTTCCCGCAGTCTCCCCCGCCCCTTGGAATTCTGGGTTGAGATCCCAGTGCCTCATGGGGCAAAAATCATTGTCGTGGGTGGTTCTAGGTAAATGTCATCAGTCACTCCTTCCTCTGGGAAAGCAACGGCAGACAATCATTTCGCGCCCTTTTCCCCTGGATTGCCCTGGCAGACGCCATAGCATGGCAACCATGGAGCCTGTTTTGCCTTTTGTCACTGTCACCGTATGTGTACTAGATGCCGCTGACAGAGGCGATTCAGCAGCGCTACACAGCAGCATTCATTTGCTTTTGCATGATAGCAGAGACGGTTATCAGCCGTTCTGTACCATCTGCTTCCATTGTAAATTGGCAATGAGATGATGGTTACCAGTCCTTCTGTACTGTACTGTCTGCTGCTGTCATAGGTGCCTCTGGCTGAGGTCGGCCAGGGGTGCAAAAGACAAAAATGGGAATGACTTCCCAAGTCAATCCCTCCTTTTTGGTATTTAAAAATAGAATCAGTCCTGCTTAGAATATGGGGCAAGTGTACTAGAGAACCAGTGTATCAGAGAACCAGAGAGCACAGCTCCGTGTCAGATCCCGCAGAAATGATGAGCTGCACGCCATTCACAGGGGGTGCCCCTGCAACAACCCCACCTGTTGCTTCCCTCCTCCCCCAGCCTTCCTGGGCTACCATTGCAGTGTCCCCCCATTTGTGTGATGAAGTAATAAAGAATGCAGGAATAAGAAACAGTGACTTGTTAGTGAGATAAAATGAGGGGAAGGCAACCTCCAGCTGCTATGATAGTCAGACAGGACATTAAGCAGTGTGGGGGAGAGGAGCCCAGCATCCCGCTGCTATGATAGTCCAGGCAGTACAGAATCTTTTCTTTACACATGAAGGGCAGGGGCTGATGGAGCTCAGCCCCCTGTTGCTATGATGAAGACGGTTACCAGCCGTTCTGTACCATCTACTGGGAATGACCAGGAGGCCAGCCAGGAGCACTCATGGGCTGATGATGAGGACGGATACCAGTCCTTCTGTACTGTACCATCTGCCACCAGGCTGATGACGACGATGGATAGCAGTCATATTGTACCATCAGCCACCAAGGAAGGGGGGGCGAGGATGCTGCAGTTCACTGCCGCAGCATTGTGTCTACCAGCAGCATTCAGTAGACATAGGGTGACATTTAAAAGAGTCAAGAGATGATTTTTTTCCCTTTTCCTTCTGGGGGTGGGTGGGTGGGGGTAAATTGACGAGCTATGCCCTGAACCACCCCGGATAATGTGTTTGACCCTACAGGCATTGGGAGCTCAGCCAAGAATGCAAATGCTTTTTGGAGACTGCAGGAACTGTGGGATAGCTGGAGTCCTCAGTCCCCCCTCCCTCCCTCCACTAGCGTCCATTTGATTCTTTGTCTTTCCGTTATGCTTGTCACGCAGCAGTGTGCTGAGTCCCTGCTGTGGCCTCTGTCTGGAGTTTTTTTAAAAATGCTTTGGAATTTCGTCTTCTGTAATGGAGCTCTGATAGAACAGATTTGTCTGCCCATACAGCGATCACATCCGTACAGTCCATGCTGGAGCTCTTTTTGGATTTGGGACTGCATCGCCACCCGTGCTGATCGGAGCGTCATGCTGGGCAAGCAGGAAATGATATTCAAAAGTTCGCGGGGCTTTTCCTGTCTACCTGGCCACTGCATCCGAGTTCTGACTGCTGTCCAGAGCGGTCACAGTGGTGCACTGTGGGATACCGCCCGGAGGCCAATACCGTTGATTTGCGGCCACACTAACCCTAATCTGATATGATAATACCGATATTAGCGCTACTCCTCTCGTTGGGGAGGAGTACAGAAACCGGTTTAAAGAGCCCTTTATATCGATATAAAGGGCCTCTTAGTGTGGACGGGTGCGGCGTTAAATTGGTTTAACGCTCCTAAAATCGGTTTAAACGCGTAGTGTAGACCAGGCCTAAGAGATTTAAAAGGATACACATAATCCCTTCGTGTCAGAGACTTGGCTGAACCACAAAGTTCAATTCAAGATGCACATCCAAATGATCCCAACATTTGAGACAGTTCAGATTTGTGCTTTTGGTTCAAGCCCCTTAGAGACACAAGACCTGCTACCTTGTTTGCATTCAGAGCTGGATGCAAACCTTAAAGATCACGGGTACGGGAACAAGAATTTTGATCTGGCCTTGTATTGATTAAAAACTGCATATATTTAAGGCAGGGACTTGAAACTCCCACCCTGCAAAACATCTCTTTCTGAAACCTGGACATGTTCTGCACTGTGCATTCACTTTCCATTTTGTAACATTGATCTTTATGCAAGAAGTTTAAGCCAAAATCCAAAGCCATTATACAGCATGTGCAATATTAAATCATGGAAAAGCACTTCCTTTTATTGATGGTATTTTAACTTTTTTTTTTTTAAAAAAAAAGGCCTTACCTTGACAACAAACAGACATACAGAGGCACGATGGAGAAAAGGCTGGAGGCAAGTTTACCAGGAACACCATGACTGATGCCCAATTCTTTAATTTACTCCTCCAGCATGGTCTTAAACCCCAACTCCTTTAATAAAGTCTTGGGTAGCTTAAAGAATTCAATAGTGAGAAGTGTAAGGTTATGCATTTAGGGATGACTAACAAGAACTTTAGTTATAAGCTGGGGACGCACCAGTTGGAAGTAACGGAGGAGGAGAAGGACCTAGGAGTCCTGGTTGATCGTAGGATGACTATGAGTAGGCAATGTGATGTGGCCGTTAAAAAAGCTAATGCGGTCTTGGGATGCATTAGGCGAGGTATTTCTAGTAGGGACAAGGAGGTGCTAGTCCTGTTATATAAGGCGTTGGTGAGACCTCATTTGGAGTATTGTGTGCAGTTTTGGTCTCCCATGTTTAAGAAGGATGAATTCAAACTGGAACGGGTACAAAGAAGGGCTACTAGAATGATCCGAGGAATGGAAAGCCTGTCGTATGAAAGGAGACTTGAGGAGCTCGGTTTGTTTTCCTTAACCAAAAGAAGGATAAGAGGAGATATGATTGCACTCTTTAAATATATCAGAGGGATAAACACCAGGGAAGGAGAGGAATTATTTCAGCTCAGTGCTAATGTGGACACGAGGACAAACGGATATAAATTGTCAGTCAGGAAATTTAGGCTTGAAATTAGACGAAGGTTTCTAACCATCAGAGGAGTGCAATTCTGGAACAGCCTACCGAAGGAAACAGTGGGGGCGAAGGACCTCCATGACTTTAAGATTAAGCTAGATCAGTTTATGGAGGAGACGGTATGATAGGATAACGGGCTTAGTCAATAGGTCAATTAAGTGCCACACTGGTAATTAGTACAATGGGTCAATGATAGGATATTGTTAGCCTTTTTCCAGAGGGTATGGCTGGAGAGTCTTGCCCGCATGCTCGGGGTTCAGCTGACCGCCATATTTGGGGTCGGGAAGGAATTTTCCTCCAGGGTAGATTGGCAGTGGCCCTGGAGGTTTTTCGCCTTCCTCCAAAGCATGGGGCAGGGGTCGCTTGCTTAAGGAGTGGGTGGATCGGCTTATGTGGCCTGCATCTTGCAGGAGGTCAGACTAGATGATCATAATGGTCCCTTCTGATCTCGAATTCTATGATTCTATGAAATGGCTATTTGCAGATTCTAAAATATTAGGCAAAATAATTTTGTGTTTTAGGATCATAAAATATCTCTTTCTCAAAGAGACAGTGCCCCTGCCAAGAGTGCCAGTATTACCAGAGCAGGAGAATTTCTACCATATTACACCCTTCAATTACATTGATATTTGTCAGTGGTTCTTTCTGTAGAGGAGGCTAACAGATAGAATTCGATCTTTAACTATTGGGCATAATTGCTTACACCTTGTAATTGTACCTGCACTAAAGAGAAAGGATAATCAGAGCAAGGTTTCCATTGTCTCTCACTTGGCACAAGACACCAAACTGCTGGGCTCTACCTTTAATGTTGCTGTTTTGGCTGTGAATACTAAACCATTCCTGAGATCAATAGAAAAACCTTGCAAGGAGGATTTGGATTATTTCATTTAGTTATGATTCTCTGTCTGTAGCAAAGAAAAATCAGGACAGAGACATCTGCAGGTGTCAGGCTCAGGCACTGTGGCATGATATGAGTTCTGAATAAAATATTGGCAGGTTATTCATTGGCATCTAAAGCGCAGACTGCCAGCACCACATGTTTCATGCATTTAATCTGTAACTAGTCTGCAACCAATACTGAGCTGTTGGCTAATCATTTAATAATCCCACTGGTATAATTACTTGCAGGATGTCAACAGATAGCAAGTACCCGCCCCCAGCACAACAAGACCTATCAGAAGGGGAGAAAAGTCAGACAACTCCAGGATGCCCACTAAGAACTTCACTACTGCTAACCATTTTACTGAGGTACTGAGATACTCTAGATACTGGGTGGCAGTATAAAACCAATAGACAGACAATGTTGAGATTATAAAGGAAGGGATATTTATTGTAAGGTTCACACATCAGAAAGGAATTGCTTACCATCAGATGATAAAATGCACTGACTCTATGTGTGAACACAGGAGCCGTAGAATGGTCCAGAAGTAACTCCAGACAGAGAATCTCAACAACAAATGATGAGTAAACCCCCTTTATAATGGGGCCTGATACTATGCCCACCACATCTTCCAGGTAGTTTTATTATTGTTGTTATTATACAAGAAACAAAACTAGGCTCAAAGACACGAAACACATGTACCATAACTCGTAGTGCCATCTATGTTTGCAGAGCTGAGACTATACAAGGTCTTTTTACAGCTGGTGGGAAAGTGTTGAAGGGGCTTTTAAATCGTATCAGTCACATGACAGGTGATTTAAGCAGAGATTTTCCAATTTGCCTAAGGGATGCAGTATCATAGTTACCACTGAAAGTAAATGGGACTTTTATTCCTAACTCCGTTAGATGCATTTCAAAATCTCCCTCTAAATGATGCATGGCTGAGCAACAGGAAGGAAAAGTGCTGCTGTTTTGGACTATTTGTGCTTTAACTTCTATACGATTGTGTTTATAAATCAAGGGCACCCATAAGTTTGGATGGATACACTTTGATGTGGAGTTTCTTACAGACCAAAATCTACATAAAATAAATAGCACTGGTTTCCAGCTTAACAGACCATAGCAGTCAGTCATTTAAGCTTGCTGTATAGTCCAGCATCCTAACTCACTTTATAGTCACAGTATATTACCGTATATCCCACACTATATGCCACATTGCTGCTTTTCAGTACTATTGAAGTTAACAGGTAGAGCAGCTGTACAACTAAAGCACCCTGACAGCTATTCATGATGAAAAAAATCAGGAAAAGTTGAAGTCCAAGGTATGTTTTCTGTGGATATCAGACATAATCATTGCATGCTTTGTTCAAGTGGATGTGATTGTCTTCTTTCCTTCCCTGCTATTGTCAATCTGGGCCTTAGTAATGGATTCAATACAAAAGCAGAAAACAGGAGCTAATTTTGTTGGCATCCTTCTCAGCATGACACTGTTACAGATGAAAGCCCCCTGCTTTAACAAGGGGGGAAAAATAAGTTTCCTTCTGTAAGCAAAACCCCTTGCCAATTTTCTTTATATGCTATAAATAGATCATTCATGAGCTAAAAAAATTAACCTTCCTAGCTTGGAAAGGAATCACATCAATATATAACTCTCCACCTGGCTTCCTGTTTGGTAGGTGTATCACTTAACAGTTGAAAGGAGAGATATTTGGTAGCATGCTTTAATTTTAAAGTCATGATGTCTGGAAACAGCATGATTTATTCCAAGTTAAGGAGTTCTCCAGCTCATATCAGGTTTCTTCACTAATGAGGTCAGTAAATCTGCTGTCATCAGTTCTATTAATGCACACCTTTCTAGATTACTTTTAATAATTGGATTCCCAAAGAGCTATCCAGACTATGCTTTGCTTGCTCATAATTGCTGGAGCCAAGTCTGCTCCCATTGCAGCCAATAAAGTTAGGTATTGAGTTTAATGAAAGCAGCAGGATTGGGCCCTATAGGACTTACTCTAAATATCTGCCTTTAGATTGAATTAAATTTCTACAAACTTTCAGACACAAGTTCACAGTCAGTCACTTTGTCTTTAAAGGCATAACCCTGTTCTCTTCAACAAGTAACTTGCATAACAATTTTGAGATACATAAAACTTGTGGTATTGGGAATTGTACCTTTACGTCACTTAGGCCACACCTACACTAACAAACTTACAGCAGCACAGCTGTATGGATGCAGCTGTGCTGCTGTAAGATTGCTCATGTAGCCACTTTATGCCGACGGGAGACAGTTCTCCGGTTGACTTAACAGCACCTCAATGAGTGGCGGTAGCACATAGCGCTGTGCACACTACCACATATGCTGGCAAAATTTATACTGGTCAGGGTTTCCCCCCACCCTCCACCCCAAGGAACATAAGTTTCACTGACATAAGTGGTAGTGTAGACATGGCCTTAATATCAGAGACAGGAAGTTTGGGGAGGGGTGCTGCAAAATACTATGTTTTATTATGCAAGGAAAGTTGGAAAACTAGAACACTGAATAATGAGGATCTCCTTCATGCACCTTGGATGCAGAGCAATTCCTGAGCACCACAGAATGTAAAACACCATATGCAAAATTAAGAGAGAATTCACAGTTGCATGAAAGTACACTTCTTAAGATCCAAAACTTTTCATTAAAAAGTATGGTGGCAAGATTCAGAAATGAAAGTGTCTACTTTGGATGTCAATTTTTGGTTACTCAGTTTGAGGACACCTTTAAAGGGGCCTGATTTCCAGAAAGTGCAAAACACCCACCCTTTGAAAATCTGGTTCTCTTAAAGTATCTCAAGGTGAGTACGCAAAATCATTCACTTTTGAAGAGTTAGGCCCATACTTTATTATTTATACCCACTTGAAGAACAGAGGGCAGATTAACACTAAGAACATGAGTAAATCAGAGAAGGAATATTACCATTGCTATGCATACAAGACTGCACTGCCTGGACAGTTATTTTGTCTCTCAAACCAGGGGGCATGTGCACATACACATGTGCGCATCCAATCCCAGGCTTTAGGTGCATCGCATGTTTTCTTTTTTAACGAGATTATACTTGGTTAGGCAGAAAGGAAAAACATCCTTCCTGGAAAGAAAAAAAAAAAAACCAACCAAATAGTTTATATATTTGTAACACAGGACCAAGATGACCCTGAAATAAATGCACAGACAGAATGGGCAATTGTACAGCAAAAAACCCTTTTCCATACACAATCACTAATTCTCCCATGTGCACATGCGGGGTTATTAGGCACAAGTAGAGCTGGGTGAACTTTTTCAGACAAATCATTTATTCACTGATAAAAGTATAGACTCATAGACTTAAGGTCAGAAGGGACCATTATGATCATCTAGTCTGACCACCTGCACAATGCAGGCCACAGAATCTCACCCACCCACGCCTGTAACAAACCCCTAACCTATGTCTGAGTTATTGAAGTCCTCAAATCATGGTTTAAAGATCTCAAGTAGTTTCAATCAACCCAAAAACTTCATAAATTTGGCATGAATTTGCCAAAAAATTTTGGCCCAATTTTTTTAAAAAAACATAGATAACAGGAGGTGGTGCCAGCCTCCCTACAACTTTTATCCCAGGAATTAGAGCACTTACCTGAGATGTGGGAGACCTGTAATTAATTCCTCCCTCTGCCTGATGTGGAGAAATTATTTTAATTTGGGTCTCCCACATTGTCCTGTCCTAGCCCTAGGCACTAGTCCTAGCCACTGCTCTACAGGGTATTCTGGGGCACCTCTCTCAATCTCTCCTATTGAAGCTGTTTCACTTCCTGCAAATAATTAGTCACTGGAGAAGGGACTTGAACTTGTATCCCCAAAATGCAAGGTGAGTGCTCTAGCCACCAGATCACAGAGTAACTCTCACTCTCTTTCCTTGGCCCGATGACTATGAATTGCACTCATGCTATGTAGAGACCCAATATTACCACACCCACCTCTCCAATACCCTGGCACTAGTGTGGCTATAACAACACTTCAAAGAAACCCTGAAACTTCTGGGCCATGGTCATGGACCTTACAGTTCTAAACTACAAGTGGATATAACATTAAACAAAACAGGGGCGGGGGGAACAAAGTAGATGATGGTAGATGCTTGAATGCTTCATGGATTATGGGGATCTTCAATCTTTAAGGAAGGAAGGGAGAGATGAGTGGCTTTTATATTCTGCTTTATCAGCTCCCTTTCCTCATTTATTCTCAAGTCAAATCAACTGACAGTTTGACACTAAATATTTTCCTATGAGGAGAAGCAACTTGAGAAAAAGTCATACTCAGATCTGCCTTTCACTGCTTTTCAGCTGTCCTCACCAACGTGGTACTTGGCTGTAGTTGCTGTCATTAGGTTCTTGTAACTTACGGGTACAGCATCACTCCATGAATTACTAGCGATTAAGTGACATCCAGTTTGTGAACTGGGTAATTTCTCATACTGGCTTGCAGTATGATTAAATCAAATCTTTGTACTATAGTACAAGATCCACACATCTGGTACACATCTATATTGCAATTGAGAGGGGTGACTGCAGCACATGTAAACAGACAGGCAATAGCAGGCTGCCCCAGTATGCACCCAGGTCCCAGGTGGGCGGACCTTGCCTCTGCAGCCACAGCTTCATTGCTATTGTTAGTCAAGATAGCTAGCTTTGATCTAGCTAGATCAGGAACATCTACATTGCAGCAAACTCAGCAGTGATATAATAATTGTGTAAAAAAAGCATTAGCTGGAAGCTGGTTAGAATGTGTGCCTGATTGACAAGCAGTATCATTTACACTGGCTTGTTACACAGAGGATGTATAAAAGAGATACAATTTGGTATGTTCTGGGATAATGTGATTGCAAACTAACAGGAATGTAGCATGCAAAAGGGGAAGCGGATGTTTTGTCTTCTATCCTCCAGCCAATTGCTTTTTCCACAATCCTCCCCTATTGCTCCAATACCAGGCAAATTGATTCTAACTATAGCAAAGAACAGAATGATCAGACATGTAGATCACCACAATATGTAGGAGAAGAGTCGACATAGCTTTTATGAAGGGGAAATCATTCTTCAGAGGGATCAAATAAACATGTGGACAAGTGCACTTGGACTTTCAGAAAGCCTTTGACAAGGTCCCACACCAAAGGCCCTAAAGCAGTGTTTCCCAAAGTGTGGTATGCGTACCCCTGGTGGTACGTGAAAGGGTTTCAAGGAGTACACAGCCTGTTCACCCCAGCTGGCAAGGGGCCAGCAGCAGGCTGAGCTGGGCCAGTGGCCGGGACCCCGGGTGGCAAGGGGTCAGCTGTGGCCTGAGCGGGGCCTCCCCCACCAAATTATCTTCATCGGAGAAGGGGTACGCCGGTAAGACAAATGTCTCAAAAAGGGGTACGCAAGTGTTGTAAGTTTGAGAAACACTGCCCTAAAGCAAAGTAAGTGGTCATGGGATAAGAGGGAAGGTCTTCTCATGGATCAGTAAGCGGTTAAAAACTAGGAAACAAAGGTCAGTTTTCATAGTGGAAAGAGGTAAATAGTGAGGTCCCCCAAGGATCTGTGCTGTTGAACATATTCATAAATGATCTGGAAAAAGAGAAAAACAGTGAGGTGGCAAAGTTTCCAGATGATACAAAATTATTCAAGGTACTTGTGGGTCACAGAAACCCCTTTGGGACTGTCACATGATGTGCCTAGACTACCTCTGAGACTGTTTTCCCTGCTAGCTTGGGACTTCAGTCCCTTGCCTGGTTTGAGCCAGACACGCCTGTCTGCTGCAAACACAGATCCAGGGTCTGAACCACGTCCCCCACAAGCTGCAGGCTTAACTGAAAACAGCATAAGAAGTGCTCCTGTCTCCAGCACTCAGATGCCCAGCTCCCAATGGGATCCAAACCCCAAATAAATCCATTTTACCCTGTATAAAGCTTATACAGGGTAAACTCATAAATTGTTCACCCTCTATAACACTGATAGAGAGCTATGCACAGCTGTTCCTCCCCCCCCCCCAAGGTATTAATACATACTCTGGCTTAATTAATAAAGTGATTTTATTAAATACAAAGGGTAAGATTTAAGTGGCTCCAAGAGACGAAACAAAGTAAATTACCAAGCAAAATAAAATAAAACACGCAAGTCTAAGCCTAATACAGTCAAAACTAAATGCAGATAAATCTCACCCTCAGAGATGTTCCAATAAGCTTTTTTTTTTTTTAAAATACAGATTAGACTTCCTCCTAGTCTGAGCCCAATCCTTTCCCCAGTACAGTCCTTGTTCCAGCTCAGGTGGTAGCTAGGGGATTTCTCATGACTGTAGTCCCCTTTGTTCTGTTCCACCCACTTATATAGCTTTTGCATAAGGCAGGAATCCTTTGTCCCTCTCTGGGTTCCCACCCCTCCTACTAAATGGAAAAACACCAGGTTAAAGATGGATTCCAGTTCAGGTGACATGATCACATGTCACTGTAAGACTTCATTGCCCACTTGCCAGCACACAGGTATACAGGAAGACTTACATGTAAACAGAGCCATCTACAGTCAATTGTCCTGGTTAATGGGAGCCATCAAAATTCCAAACCACCATTAACAGCCCACATTTTGCATAATTACAATAGGACCTCACTTATATTTCACATTTCTAGTTTCAGATACAAGAATGATACATTTATACAGATAGGATGAACACACAGATTATAAGCTTTGTAATGATTCATTACAAGGAGACCTTTCGCATAAAGTATATTCCAGTTATATTATATTCACACTCATTAGCATATTTTCATATCATATGGAGTGCACTGTCACAGTAGTCAAGTCCAAAGCTGACTGCAAAGGAGTTACAAAGGGATCTCACAAAACAGTGACTGGGCAACAAAATGGCAGATGAAATTGCATGTTGATAAATGCAAAGTAATATATAATGGAAAACACAATCCCAACTATACACAGAAAATAATGGGATCTAAATTAGTCGTTACCACTCAAGAAAGATCTTGGAGTCACTGTGACTAGTTCTCTGAAAACATCTGCTCAATGTGTGGTAGCAGTCAGAAAAGCAAACAGAACATCATCAGGAACCATTAGAAAGGGGATAGATCAGAAGACAGAAAAGACCATAATGCCACTATATAAATCCATGGTACGTCCATATCTTGAATACTGAGTGTGGTTCTGGTCACCCCATCTCAAAATATATATTATATATATATATATATATTAGAACTGGAAAAAGTACAGACAAGAGCAACAAAAATGATTAGGGATATGGGACAGCTTCCATATTAAGAGAGATTAAAAAGACTGGGATTGTTCAATTAAAAAAAAAGACAACGAAGGGGGTTTATGAGAAAGGCCTAACACATCATGAATGGTGTAGAAAAAAAAAGGTTATTTATCCCTTCACATAACACAAGAAGCAGGCGGAAACCCAATTAAATTAATAGACAACAGGTTTAAAACAAACCAAAAGGAAATATTTCTGTACACAACGCACAGTCAACCTGTGGAAGTCATTGCCAGGGGATGTTCAGAAGGCCAAAAGTATAACTGGGTTCAAAAAAAGAATTAGATAAGTTCATGGAGAATAGGTCCATCAATGGCTATTGGCAAAGATGGTCAGGGATGCAACCCCATGCCCTAACCCTCTGATTGCCAGAAGCTGGATCACTTGGTAATAGCCCTGTTTTGTTCATTCCCTCTGAAGCATCTAGTTCAGTTTTCTGTCTTCCAACAGTGGCTATTGTCAGACAGACCATTAGTCTTATGGTAACTGAAGTTCACCCCAGTGTACAGGGGCTGCTCAAGACCTCTGCCCATTTTATGGACGGAAGTAGTGCATAGGCCTTGTGCAGATTCTTTGCACAGAAATATTGCTCTTATTGAATTCCAAACTGATGCAAGTTCCATGACTGCCACTTCCATTCATTTTATGATGTGCTTTCACCTGAAGTCACCTTTAAATTTGGCCCATTGACTTCAATGAGATTTGCACCCACTTCCTTCAGGCATAGTGCATTTGGGCCATACAAGGGAAGTAATTAAAATAGGTGAACCAGAAAGATGATATTACAGTCATTGGACTCTACAATAATTTTGTCCCATATTTGTTCTCATTGAAATGTGTGTCCGAAATCTAAGAGCAGGGGAAATGAAGATGAACATGAGCTTCCAGTGCAATGCTGTAGCTACAAAGACTAACGTATAAGCAAAGGAATACAGAGTAGAAGGAAGGTGTTATCATCACTGCATACAGCTTAAGTTAAACCATGACTGGAGTACTGTGTCCAGTTCTGGTGTCTACATTTCACAAAGGGTGTTGGAAAGGGTTCAGAGAAGAGCTACAAGAACGATTCAAGGTCTAGAAAATCTGCCATACAGACGAGGCTAAAGCTCAGTCTCAGTTTGTCCAAGAGAAGATTGAGGGATGGATAATCATTGTCTATAAGTATCTACATGGGGGGAAAGTTTCTGATAGAAGGGTTTTTAGTTTAGCAGAAAAACAAGATCCATTGGCTAAAAATTGAAGCTTGACAAATTCAGGCTAGAAATAAGCTGCACATTTTTTTAATAGCCAGGGTAATTAGCCACGAGAACATCTTACCTATGGATATGATGGATTCTCCATCATTTGAAGTTTTTGCATCAAGACTGGATGTCTTTCTAAAAGCTACACTGTAGCTTAATCCGAGGTTATAGCCTTGATGTGGTGAAATTCTATGGCCTGTGCGATGCAGAAGGCCAGACTAGATTATCACTATGTTCTCTCTGGCTTTAAGAGTCTAAGAAAATTCCACAATTTAATAAAACATGAAGGGCTTCAAACCCAGGCCCGTAGCCCTGAGTTCAGAGACCAGCCTTCCCCTAGGCAGTCTTATCCTATTCCTGGAGCTGCTGCTTCTGGCCCCTCCCTGGAGCACCTGTGTAAGCAGCAGCATTAACCCCTCATTTTCCAGAGACAGGGAACTGCCTCTGCAGCCTGTCACAGTCACCTAAAGTCCTCTTTCGACAATAATATCCCCATGAGTACTGCTGCCTCAAAGAATGACAGATATGAGAGGTGGAAATGTCCACCTTATGCAGTTAATACACCAAATGTTCAAGGCTGGAATTGTCAAGGGAGCCTAAAACAGTCAGACACCCAACTTTCTTAGGCTCCTTAAAAAAAAAAAAAAATCTCGGCCCAAGCAATCAGAAAGCTCCATAAAAGCCTCTGTTCCTTTTTGCCACTGGACTGCCATAGACAGATCGTCAAAAGTCCTCAGAGTTCTCCATAGGAGCTGCTAGTTGATGAGCATTTTTGAGACTCTACCCGCTATTTCTCAATGCTATCTTCGAAAATATCAGAGATACTGCACCTCTGGCCACATGCGTTATCACTGGCTCACAATGAACTCTCATGGATAGTTTCTATTTTCCCACGTTGACCGTAAGGAAATCCCCAAACAGTACAGCATTCTTACGAGCAGACCTTGAGGCCAAAGATGTTGACTCCTATGGAACAAAGTGTGTTGAGAAGAGTTGGAGCCAAATAACGGGTTTAGCAGTGTGGTTTCAGTGAGAAAACCACACATTGGTCTGCATTGATCCTAAAGACCTCGTTAGACTCCACAGAGCACTAAAACACTCTCAACCACAATTCAGAAACCGCCAGGATGTAGGGGAGGAAAGGAGTAAAAGATGAAAGCAAAATAAGTAATGTTTGCAAAGTGTCATAAAAACACAAAGCATTATTAAGCCCCGTCAGCAGCACAGGTGGGAATAGAACTGAGGAGTTCCTGGCTCCCAGCCCAGCTCACTAGACCACGCTGCTGACAGACACTCAGCAGACACAAGTGCATATTTTTGAGCAAAATAAACTTTTTGCTTTAATGCAGGAAATGTCCAGCCCCCTAGATGTGATGGGTGCTAATGCACAAACACCAAAACAACAAACATTTCCAATTAAATTTCTATTTTATCTTTATTAGCCAGTTTTAGTGAACTAGTTATTACCTGAAGAGCCCCTGTTGAAATACCAATGATGGGAATTAACCTTTAACCTCCTTATAGGTGGGCAGAGGGGAGCATGACAACATGGAAATAGGATAGCAAAATAACATCTCTGTTGCATGTGCCCCCCTTTCCCTAAACCAGCAGAAGCCCCTCTGCTTCAACTCAACATGGTCAGATACTCGGACTGAAGAGGGAGGAACAGGATCTGCTCTCCATGTGATGAACCCTTGAAGCACACACAGAATCCCAATTAGAAATCTGAACAGTACTTAGACTCCCTCACCTTTGCATTAACTGACCGCACTACAACCTACTCTGAGCTTTGGGAGTCATGCCACCAGAAGAGCAGGGATTACAGCCACTCCGTAGGTATGCTTGGAGTTCCAGGGGGTTGGATCCATATTTCCCACAGCCTGAAAAGTTGGCCTCCTCCCCCCTTCCATGAAAACATCACCCCTGCATTATAGATGGAATAATATGGCAACTACACTGTGTGCCAAGATACTTCTCTCAGTTTTTAACATCTCTTTTCCCTTTCTGTGGATTTTTCCTTTGAGTGGGAAAGTCATGCACCTAGATCTGATAGGTGAGGTGGTCTCTTCCTGCCCAAAAAGTCTTTTTAAATGAATAATGTGTCACTCTCCTGTGTCAATTGTGTTGCTCTACTGTTTGAATTGTGTATTTAAGGGAAGGAAGTACATGTTTGCTGAAAAGCACGGGAAATTAGGTTTGCATTTTTCACCCACATTGTCCTACCCAGCCCAGATCCTCCTGTAACACCTGTTTTACACTTAAAATTAGACCAGCCTAGCTACTGTGCATAGGGGTGTGAAAATTTCTAGACACAGCTAGATCAACAGTAGAATTTTTTGACCAAACTAGCTACTGCAGCATGGGGAGCTGGATAACCTACCTCAACAGAAAAAAAAACTTTTTTCGAGGTGTCTGCACTACAGCACCACAGGGGCATAGTTGCAGGCCCAAGTTGGTTTTGTTTTGTAATTTAAGAGGAAAGCTCATCTAACTTAGCTTGTAGTGTATCAATATTAGATTAGACTCCATATGCCTGCAGGCTGTTTGTTTTAACATCTTCTCTCTTTAATACTTTGTTCCAACTGCTAAATAAAAACACTTTTTGTTTTAAGAAAGTTGTTGGGTCACTGAGTCACTATCATAGGCTCCCAAAGGGAGGGTCAAGCAGATGCCCAAACTAGGGTGACCAGATTTCCCATTTTTAAAGGGACAGTCCCATTTTTTGGGACTTTTTCTTATATAAAGCACCTATTACCCCAACCCCATCCCATTTTTTCCACAGTTGCTATCTGGGAACCCTAGCCCAAACAGATAGGCCTGCAGGGTGAAAAGAGGTTGGTATACATGGCACACTGTGCCAAGGTCCTGGTCTAAGAGTGGCAGAATTGAGAAGTCCCATCTTGAGACAGGTAAGGGCAAGAGCAAGAAAGAAGACAGACATGCAGCTAGCCCCGTAACTGTGACGTATTGGTGACCATGCTAGTAACAGATCCCAATACTGTATTAATAATCTATTACAGAGCATCTCATAATAGTCACAACATTCCACTTAAAGAGTGGAGGAGAAGGGGAGGTTTCGGAGGAGGGAATGAAAATACTGATGGAAGCAATGGTTGAAAATATAGTAGAGAGTAAGGCAGGGTGAAAAACAAATAGAAGTCATGGTGGAGAAAGGAAAGGAGAGAATATTGACTAAAAAAAGTTACAAAAAAAATTAGATCAGGTTGGGATTCTAGTTAAAAATAAAAAATGGAAAATTGTTCTGGAAGGGGGATATTTGCATTAATTTATTTCTATTTTTAGCTCTTAAAAGCATGTATCCACAGCTTTGAGCAGGGCTGGATTTAGGGGCAGGCAATCCAGGCTACTGTCTGGGGTGCCAGGCCTTAGGGGCACTATTTTTGGTTTTAGCAACAAGAGAGAAAATGGAATTCTTGGCTTTCTGGGGCTCATCAGATAAGTTGTTCACTGAACATAACAGTAATTTCCTCAGTTTGGCAGCGCTCCTTGGGAAATACAACAATGTCATGCATGAGCCCCCATCTTGAGTAGTTCATAAAGCAGCTATGGACCATTATTGCAGCAAAACAATTCAAAACAAATTGATTATCTTTAGGTGCTTGATAACATATTGATAAGTCTGTGGACGACTCTACTGGAAAAGGCCAAACAGAACTGTTTATGAACGTTTTGAATGAGAATAAAATAAAGCTTCAGGACTGCCATGGCCAAGGCTATGACAATGGCATGAACACGAAGGGAAGAAGCAGTGGCATCCCGGCAAGGATCCTTGTGCTGAATCTAAGAGCTTTCTTCATTCCTTGTGGCTGCCCTTCCTTCAACCTGGTCAGATGCAGTGTAATCTTCTTTAGATTCAGTATTAGGGGCTAGCTGTGTTAGTCTGCATTCACAACTAGATTCAGTATTTCTCTTTGGAGTACTGCAAAGGACATACATCCTGTTTTCAGCATCAACTATCAGATGGGAGACCCTCATGGACAATGTTACAAATCTGACCGTTAAGCCACAAAGTGACACTCACTGGAAGATGTCAATGATAAAAACCTCTCTGTCAAATTGGACAACATCCATCACATTTTGTCACATGGGAAGCACTCTCCACTCCAAGTTCTCCAATTCATTAATATGAAGCAGAGCTGAAGGATGTAGTAGGAAGAGAGCCTGAGACATAAGCCCTTGTATCACAGGGCTGAGATAAAGTAATGGTCAAACCTTGCTGATATAAATCAAAGTTAAGTTGTGATCAAGAGGCAGGCCCTGCTAACATAATCTGGCAAGAACAGGGCTGATATTGCAGCAACACACATTTCTAAGAAGTGCTAGGCATAAAAAGATATACACAAACATATTCCGGAGAGGTGGTACCAGAACAGCTCGATATCAGCATATTCCCCAAACACAAACAGGAACACACTGACCTATCCTAAAGATAAGGTCAGGATGACAGCATAATGGATAGAGATGTTTTGATCAAAACATGTACAAGACAATGGGTGGCACTCTAATAGCCAGAGGGTGGACCCCTGATATGTCAGAGGATGGCACCCTGATACATATAGGATAATAGGTAATTTGTTTGTATCTCTGTATAAATACGTATCTCAGAGGCAATGTCTTTGCCCAGCCGAGGGGGGCAGTGGAAAGTCCTGCCACTGACGGAGCTGCATCCATTGTCACGGGCATACATGTCCTAGTGTAACTGTAGACATTGATCCAGGGAGCTAGGACTATGCTTTGCTGACAATAAACCTGACCAAGCACCTTCACGCCTTAACAGATTTTGTGGTCTTTAGGTGGTTCGCTCGAGATCTGCTGGGCCAGCTATCTGCGCAGAGCTGGGACAACACACATACACAGCCGGACACCTGATGACAAAGGACACTTTTCCTAATGTGTGGATAGCTCTGAGGATTCTGCTCATGCTGGCGGTCACAGTTGCAAGTGGAGCTTTTCAAAACTCAGAGTCATTAAAACATGTCTTTGATTGACGATGGCCAACAAGAGACGGACATCGCTTCCTATTTTATCACTTGAAAATGCCACTGGCCAGTCTTTGGATCTCTCTGATGCAGTGCTTCAACTCACGAGGGCAAAGGCGAGAAAAAGTGACCTTTTGAACTGAAGGACTAGGGCTAACATTCCAAGGCTGTCACCTACTGTAACACTATTTAATACTGGTCCACCCAATGTTGGTGCACAATTCAATTTCTTGACATTATTTCATTTCAGTTATTCTTAAAATTTAAAAGTTTCTATAAGCTTAGAGGAAATGAATTTGTATTTGCTTATATGTGGCATGAATAAATGCAGACTTACAGATCCTAGCATGGCAAATTGTGTCATCTTATATGACATGGATAAATCATGCATGCAAATCCTGCATCAAAGTCGTGAAATGGTCTACAAATGGAATAAAAAATAAAGTATTTAAAAGTTTAACAAATGGAAGGGGGGGTGCCGAAGACGCTCCTCACTTGGGGTACCATTTGGCCGGCTCCAAGCATTTTTACAAAGAATTAATGCAACAAAACAAAAAATGCTTGCATAACTCTAATAATTATCATCCAATAACAGGAATCCAAATGGCCTTCAATGCTATCCTATTCCCCACAATTTTTCCTCTTCTCAGGGGAAGAGAAAGATGGTTTTGTCTGGAAAGTTAACAAATCCTGTCTTTGATCCAAAGCTGCAGGGAGAGCAGAGTGAATTAGGGAGGCCAGGTGCAGAAGGAGAACATTATTTCTGCTTTACATACTGAATATCTATTTAGTGTTAATACACACAGTGAGGTCCGGTGGTAGGATACTGTAGTAAGGGGAAGCAGAATATCCCTCCATTATTTGTTAAACTGGAAACATATGTGCCAAACTTAAGTGCTACTGCAGGAATGTTCTCTCTGTTCAAGAACATTAGAGATTATGTTTGTTTCTGTCTTGTCAAAACATGATTTTGCTACAGTAATAGGTTGGCAATATTTTGAAAATGTAATTAAGATTTTGATTTCAGGTCCCTACATTATGTAAATGTGTTATAAAACTAGATATACTCAAGGCCAGTCCTGCTCCTATTGAAGTATGTGGGAGTTGGATTATTGGCTTTAATGTGAGCAGAACTGGCCCTTGATCAATTGGTCTTTGAATTTACCCTTTTCCTTCAAGCCACAATTTCCTTTTTCATGCTGACAGGTCTGTTTCTTCCTGCTGGCCTACAAAAGGGTGCCTTTAATGTGGAAAAGGTTACCAGATATCTTTGAATGTCAGCTAACTTTTTTTAAAACATCATTATTTCAAAAGAAAGTTATTTTGTTTTAGACTAGTACCTCTTCATTTGCTGTATTGTTTTGAGTAAATTAAATTTCTATCTCCCATCACTCCAAAACACACTCTACCACACTAAGATTTTCTATTTACAACTCAATAATCAAACGAGATTAAGATCATTACTATCTCAAGGCAAAGTCAAACTCATTGAACCTTTGACTTCTGTCTTTTGTGATGGCTTTCAAGTTCAGGCACTGAAAAAAATCTTGAGATCTTCAATTTAAAAAAGCTACTTTTTGAGATAGTCAGAACATCTAATGAGGTAATAGGGGAAATGCATGTTTTAACCTGTTAGAAAAAATAATGTGCATTTTATCAGTGAGACAGCAAAGTGTAAATCTGTTTGCAGACACTGTGTAGTTCAGTATGCAGAGTTTTACAAAAGAGTGGGTGAGATGATACACTTTCATGCTTAACAATCCCATGAGGAACCCCTTCAGTGTGTCATGCCCCTAAGGGGCCCCACTCTTCCTTAAGGGTAGGGCACAGCCCACTGGGTAGTGCCTCTGAAACTGAGCCTCGGGCTCCAGCACTCCTGTTTCATACCATGAGTTCTGTCTCAGTTGGCCTCACTGAGACAGACACCTGTTTCACCCTTCTTCAGCAATCAATGCACTTCCATGAGTATTTGTGGTGACACAGGCAGCCTTTTCAAAACAGAATAGGGTTTATTAGTCAACTGGAGCATAGTGTCATGAGGTCCTTAGCTTAGTATAGAGAAGCTAAGGTTAAGACATGGAACCCTGGCTTGGCCAATGTAGACCATCAAACCATGTTGCTGAAGGGGGAAAAAAAAATCTTGATTTCTTCTGACCCAGAGTATGAGACTAACTATAGAGATGATGCTGGCAGAGCCATATGACCGTAACTAGGCTAGAATATCCTTGTAGCGTAGATGCAGCCTACACCAACAAAAGGTTTTTTTCCTGTTGGGGTAGTGACAGGAGCTAGGCTGATGGAAGCATTCTTCTGTAACCAGCTGCATCTATGCTAGGGTTAGGTCAGCATAGCAATGTCAGAGGTGTTTTTTCACATCCCTGACTGCCCTAGATTTATCAATCTAATTTTTAATGTAAACCAGGCCTCGTGCCATGTGTATACTACAAACTTTGGTCAATTCACATTATATTGGCCTAAAGCTGCCACAGTTAGTATCATATGTATGCATACTCACCAAGAGCGCTTGTGTTGACACAAAGTGTGGTGCACCATGGGTAAGTATCCCAGTATGCTATGCACCACTACAGGCTCACTGCCTTCTGGAGAATTTTCACCATGAATGGTGGGGCACACAAGTCATGCAGGGAGGGCTGGGAACAAGAGGTCAATCATGCAAATTTCTCCATCCCATATTGCCATCTATACCCCATAATTTTTGTGCCTTTTTTTGAAAAAAAATCCCACAAACCTGTGCAACTATATTTGCTATCTACCATCTCTGACACAAGCATTGAGACTACACAGCTCTGCACTAGTCATGAACATTGCAAAACACAGGACAATCCTCCAGTAATTGCAGAAAGTACTGCAACAATGGGAGACAAGACTTATTGGAGAACAGATTGCTCTGGGACATAAGGAAAAATAATTCAAGGCTGTTGGTAGCATTCACAGAACCATTACAGGTAGAGGAGTGCTGCTTCTGAGCCCAAGAAATGAGCATTGACTGGTGAGATCTCATCATCCCAAACTTTCATTATGATGCCCAGGGGCTGCAGAACTTTTAGATGTACAAGACCACATTCCTGGGTCTGTGTGCTGAGCTCGCCCCAGCCCTCCAGAGTGGACACCAGAATGAGAGCTGCACTGATGGTGGAGAAGTGAGTAGCAATTGCACTATGGAACATTGCAGTGCCAGATGGCTATTAGTCAGCAGGAAATAATTCTAGAGTTGGAAAAATCAAGTGGGATCTATTGTCATGCAAGTGTGTGGGGCCATTAATTATATCCTGTTATGCAAGACTGCAGCAAGCAGGTGCTTGGGGCGGCCAACGCAAAGGGGTGGCACGTCCGGGTCTTTGGTGGCAGGTCCCTCGGTCCCTCTCGGAGGGAAGGACCTGCCACCGAATAATGAAGCGGCCACAGTAGAGCTGCTGCCGATCACAGCTTTTTTTTTTTCTCCCCTCCCGCTTGGGGCAGCAAAAATGCTGGAGCCAGCCCTGTTGGCAGTTATGGGGTTCCTGAACTGTGGTGGGTGATAGATGGCATGCACTTCCCTCTTGTGGCCTCAGCCAATCATGCCACAGAGTACATCAATAGAAAAAGTTACCACTTTTTCTATTGATGGACAATAGACAGAACAGGTCGTGCAGGGGGAGGAGTGGCACTATATGTGAAAGAAAGTGTAGATTCAAATGAAGTAAAAATCTTAAGCGAATCCACATGTTCCATAGAATCTCTATGGATAGAAATGTCATGCTCTAGTAAAAATATAACATTAGGGATCTATTATCGACCATCTGACCAGGACAGTAATAGTGATGATGAAATGCTAAGGGAAATTAGAGAGGCTATCAAAATTAAGAACCCAATAATAGTGGGGGATTTCAATTATCCCCATATTGACTGGGAACATTTCACTTCAGGATGAAATGCAGAGATAAAATTTCTCAATACTTTAAATGACTGCTTCATGGAGCAGCTGGTACGGGAACCCACAAGGGGAGAGGAAACTCTAGATTTAATCCTGAGTGGAGCGCAGGAGCTGGTCCAAGAGGTAACTATAGCAGAACCGCTTGGAAATAGTGACCATAATACAATAGCATTCAACATCCCTGTGGTGGGAAGAACACCTCAACAGCCCAACACTGTGGCATTTAATTTCAAAAGGGGGAACTATACAAAAATGAGGGGGTTAGTTAGACAAAAGTTAAAAGGTACAGTGACTAAAGTGAAATCCCTGCAAGTTGCATGGGCCCTTTTTAAAGACCCCATAGTAGAGGCCTAACTTCAATGGATACCCCAAATTAAGAAAAACAGTAAAAGAACTAAAAAAGAGCCACCGTGGCTTAACCACCATGTAAAAGAAGCAGTGAGAGATAAAAAGACTTCCTTTAAAAAGTGGAAGTCAAATCCTAGTGAGGCAAATAGAAAGGAGCACAAACACTGCCAACTTAAGTGCAAGAGTGTAATAAGAAAAGCCAAAGAGGAGTTTGAAGAACAGCTAGCCAAAAACTCCAAAGGTAATAACAAAATGTTTTTAAGTACATCAGAAGCAGGAAGCCTGCTAAACAACCAGTGGGGCCTCTTGACGATGAAAATACAAAAGGAGCGCTTAAAGACGATAAAGTCATTGCGGAGAAACTAAATGGATTATTTGCTTCAGTCTTCATGGCTGAGGATGTTAGGGAGATTCCCAAACCTGAGCTGGCTTTTGTAGGTGACAAATCTGAGGAACTGTCACAGATTGAAGTGTCACTAGAGGAGGTTTTGGAATTAATTGATAAACTCAACATTAACAAGTCACCAGGACCAGATGGCATTCACCCAAGAGTTCTGAAAGAACTCAAATGTGAAGTTGCGGAACTATTAACTAAGGTTTGTAACCTGTCCTTTAAATCGGCATCGGTACCCAATGACTGGAAGTTAGCTAATGTAATGCCAATATTTTAAAAGGGCTCTAGAGGTGATCCTGGCAATTACAGACCGGTAAGTCTAACTTCGGTACCGGGCAAATTAGTCGAAACAATAGTTTCCAGGGGAGGGATAGCTCAGTGGTTTGAGCATTGGCCTGCTAAATCCAGGGTTGTGAGTTCAATCCTTGAGGGGGCCACTTAGGGATCTGGGCCAAAAATTGGTCCTGCTAGTGAAGGCAGGGGCTGGACTTGATGACCTTTCAAGGTCCCTTCCAGTTCTAGGAGATTGGTATATCTCCTATTATATTAATAGGCAGCAGGTTTAAAACAAATAAAAGGAAGTTCTTCTTCACACAGCGCACAGTCAACTTGTAGAACTCCTTACCTGAGGAGGTTGTGAAGGCTAGGACTATAACAATGTTTAAAAGGGAACTGGATAAATTCATGGTGGCTAAGTCCATTAATGGCTATTAGCCAGGATGGGTAAGAATGGTGTCCCTAGCCTCTGTTCATCAGAGGATGGAGATGGATGGCAGGAGAGAGATCACTTGATCATTGCCTGTTAGGTTCACTCCCTCTGGGGCACCTGGCATTGGCCACTGTCAGTAGACAGATACTGGGCTAGATGGACCTTTGGTCTGACCCAGTACGGCCGTTCTTATGCAAGCATTGGTGGATCACCAGGATGCTTAATCAACATCAATGTGGGCTGGTCAGGAAAGGTACATAATGCTTGCGTCTTTAAGAACCCAGGACTGTTCAGGAAGTTGTAAACAGGGATATTTTTTCCCATCCAGTGGATTATCATTGGCAATGTTGAAATGCCATGAGTGATCCTGGAGGACCAGGCCTACCCCTTGGCTCCTTTGGCTCATGAAGCTGTACATTGATCACCTTGACAGCTCTAAGGAAAGATTTAGCTTCGGGCTCAGCAGGTGCAGAATGACTGATGAATGTGCTTTTGGTTTATTGAGGGGACACTGTCTGTTTACACTCACTAGATTAGATCTTAATGAGAGATATCTCAATGGTTATAGTGAAGGCTATGTTTTAGTCATGGGTATTTTTAGTAGAAGTCATGGAGAGTAAACGAAAACTCATGGCCCGTTACCTGTCCATGACTTTTACTATATACCCCTAACTAAAACTTGGGCGGGGGGCTGCGGGGAGGTGGCCTGTGCCCCGGCTGGTGCTGGGTGGGATTGGCAGGGGCTCCCTACCTGGCTCCATGTGTGCCTGCAGCTCCTAGGCAAAGGAGAAGCCAGGAGCTGCCTCACACTACAAGTGCCAGCTGCACAGCTCCCATTGGCCAGGAACCGCAGCCAATGGGAGCTGTGGGAGTGGGGCCCGCAGTCATAGGCGGCGTGCAGAGCCCCCTGACGCCTCCATCTAGGAGGAGCTGCAGGGCCAGGCCAGTGGGAGCTGGGGAGCCCCCAACCCCAAGCTAAGTGCCCCAGCACCCCCGCAACCTCCTGCCTCTAGCCCTGATCCCCCTCCCACACACCCAAACTGCTGCTGCTGGCCACTGCAGAAGTCACAGAGGTCATGGAAAGTCACAGAATCTGTGACTTCCGTGACCTCTCCTACAGACTTGCAGCTTTAGTTATAGCTGCCTGCTGTCTCCTGCATAATGTCTAAAGCAAAAGGGGGGGAAAGTTGCTGTTGGGGTGGAAGGGAGGGTAGCTGTCTGCTGACTTTGAACAGCCAGATACAATGGCCACTACAAGAGCTCAATGCAGAGCTATGCAGCTAAGGGAGACCTTGAAAGGAGCACTTTAAATGGTCAGCCACAGTAACATGCGGTGCTAGATATCACTCTACTTGTCCCTGAAGATTTGAGGGTTGTACAGAATTGCATAGTGCTTGGCCTACATTTATGAACATCACACAGCTTTTTTATGAACCCATGAATTATGCTGTGCTTACCGTATGTTTATAATTATTACACTGGGTTTTTCACTAAACCTGAGAGTTCTGGGCTGCTGTTTTATTACAAAACAACATACTTTGAGTGCCACTAGACATTCTGCACAATGTGCGAGGAAGATGAATTTCCAAAAAGTGAACTAAAATAATGTGCAATTAAAAATTGACACAGTATAAACAGATCAATTAATGGAGCAGAACTTTTCTACTATTTTAAGCTTAAACATCTGTGTCCATTTCACTCCATTTCTGCCAAACATACATGAACACTGGCTCTCACATAGGCCAGTGTAGGTGAAGCTGTGGTTCTCCTTACTACCCCTGGCATGGAGTGGCAGAGGTAGGATGTGGCCCGTGATGAGACCTAGAATGTGGAGGGCGGGAGGGAGCTGCTGAAATGAAGTGTTCCATTGACTGCAAAGGGAGACGAGCCCATGGTTGTAGGTCAACAAGCGTTTGCAGCATGTGTGTTTGCTGATGGAGAAGTCCCATTACATCCTGGTGCCTCTCCTTCGCCGTTTACTGCTGGGACTCCTAAACCTTTCTCCAGTCCCTCTGTCTATGGTCTGATACAGCACTGGCTTGCAGGATCTCAGTGAATACAGGGGACTTCCATGAAAGTGTCATTGAGATCTCTCAGGAGGCACAAGGAACATCCCTATGTACATAAACACACTGCTCTGAATGCCCCCACTCCACCCCGCCTAATTCTAAAGTGGAATGAAAAAGCAGATAATCAACTCTACCTCTCTTTGTTGTACTGCTACATCTTCTCATAGGAGAGAAACAATGAAAAAGTAGATACTTGTGTCCTGCCAACTTGGGGTTGGGCAGGGTTCCAGCTTCACATTTAAACACTGTAAGGGAGAATGGATGCACACACTTACTGGAGGTTCTTTCTCCTCAATTGGACTCATCTGTGCTCAGTTGGTGGGACTAGCTAGACTGTAGTAGAGTCAGGATCTGTTCGAGACTTGCAGCATAGCTGGACACCCTGCCTCTGTCACGTCCCTCTTCCGCATCACTTTTCATGGCAGAGGTGTTGGTCTTAGGCTTCACTGAGGTATCCATGGTTGTCTGGGAATGCTGGCGAGGTCTCTGCCAAGGATGGTATGCAGCTCATTGTAAAGATCTGTGGCCAACATCAGATTGACTTGTCTTCCCCAGCCTTGTGGTGTGCCTGCCACAGTTCCTTTGCTTTCATGCTGCCAATCCCTGTTATACCCCTGCATCGTCTGCATCCCCTATGCAGTCCTTTCATAGAGGTCCAAGTTTCTAAGACTACGCCATACCTGTGATTACCCAGCCCCTTCTCTCCACAGGCCCAGGAGATCCAATATCTCCTGTCTGCTCCAGGCAGGACCCCATCTAGAGCATGTAGCTGGTACGGGCAGTTGGCACACAAGGGAGAGCTGCTAGGTGAGCTTGCCATGCTGAGCAACCAGGAAAAGATATTTCAAAATATGTGGGGATTTTAAGGGGGGAGCCTTCTGGTCTCCATGACCCCTGGGCAGTAGAGTTCACAATTGTGACCAGAGTGGTCATTGTTGGACTGTTAGGGTTGACATGTGTCATGCAGGATCTACACTTGGACTGCATCAACCATGGCTCAATGCTGTTTGGAGAGGTGGTGTTACTGCATCATCGCAACGAGTCTCTAATGCCAGCAAGAGACAGATTTGAGTGCAAATAGGTCGACACAAGGCAAGTTACCTCAACTTAACTTTGTAGTATAGACCAGGCCTTAGTCGAGTTCCCCGAGCCCCCTGTTCAAAGTGGTTTGTAGGTACCTAGGGAAGCAGAACAGGGTTAGGGTCATTAAGGCTACTGGCTCTGGTATTGTTTCCTTGCAACCTGTAAGTGGAAACTGTTAGGCAACTATTAAGAAGGGCTGCCTCCTTCTTGCCCTTGGCTCTGCTACCCAGACAGACCTCCTGAGTGGGCAAAACCCACCCCTATGTATGGTACAGAAACACCATGCTAATGATGAATCCAGATATAGTATTAAATCCTGAAGAGCACCTCCACATTTGTCACAAAATACAAATTTAATATTCTAGTTTAAGATGACCTTTCAACACTCACCCATATCTAATGGGATTTAAAATTTATTTTTTCAGTCATTTTTAATATTGCCCCAAGGCCTTGATATTCTCCAGAGAAAAGCACATTCAGATGCAGAGTAGCAGAAGATTTCATCTAAGGTCACTCCCTTTTAGCTTCTTCATAACGAACTATGGGCCTGATCCTGCAGTCCCGTCCATTGAGGGAAGTTTCCTGCAGCCCTCAGCCTTGCATCGGTCCTTATATGAAAGCTAAGATTTTCTAGCTGTTTCAAGCCCCCATATGGATTTCCACCTAATCCAGTAACATTTTCAAACTACCAAGTATTAGTAAATGCTTCTGAGCATATGGAAAGCATGGAAACAGTAGTTCAGCAACTCAATTAGTGAGCATCAGAAGAAGATGGAACCACCACTTTGGCATAGACAGGTATAACTCCAAGTTTCATGTTAAGGGAACAAAGGAATCAAAGTTAATTGATATGGAATTAAACTGAATTTGAGGTAAAATATTGCATAGGTACATGGGTCTTTTCCACTATTATATACTTGGAAAAATATACTCCTTGTCTAAGTACCTAACTATGAATCAAAATAGCCTAACTAAGCATGATTGATTACAGCCTCCTGGTTTACCTAAAAATGCAAATTTTTCTATTAAAAATAAAGTAGAGGGTAGGGAGTTACCATTATGATTAAAGAACAGGTACTTCCAGTTTCAAAATACTTAATAATTGGCTGAGGCTTCCTTTTCAGGAATGTCACATGTCAGATGATCCAATTGTGATATTTTGTTGGCAGAATGATTCTTCCCCTTCAGTGAGTTTCACTGCTTTAAAAGTTAACTGCAAAACAAATGAAAAAAACTTAGGACTTTTGGGGGTGGGGGAGAGAAGGAGCAGAGAAGTGACATTTTCCCACCTCTACACAGCTTTCCCGCTGACTCCCACACTGGAATGAAAAGGAAACTCATCAAGGGGACACTGGAGTTTCCTGCCCTCTCTCTGGGTACTGCTACCCAGGGGAATGACCTAGGTCTGAGTTAGGCCCAGTATTCTTCACTGAGTGTTCTGATCTGCAGCTTATGAGCGGCATTCAGCACAGAAGGAAGTTTAGTTCAAGCTTTTCATCCATTGCCAAACACTCACTGTGAAATCCTCCTCAAACTTCCTGGTTCACAACCTCAGAATGCACCGCGATCAAAAATACCATGGTGCTGAAAAGTGTGATCTTGTATTCTGGGATAAATTCAGTAAATGAGGAACTACCAAGAGGATTTCACAGGCATAAGGAATGCAGGTGGAAGGGAAGATGTTTTTCCATTATCTGCTTTGCTGTTCACCTGTACAGCGATAGCCTGGTTTGAAGAATTTCAAGTCTGAGGCATGTCTTATGCTCTTCTCAAAGGAACTCACATCAAGGGAAAGCCTATTTGCTTTAAAAATGATAGATACTACCTTTGATTATTTTTATCTTGTTGAATTCCTTAAAACTTGTTCATATAGCTAAGGATTCCATCTTCAAACGTTTTCATATTACTCAAGTTTTCTTCTGAAATTCCTCCCCCCAAAATTCTAAGGGAATTTCCTTCTTCATAGATTTGCATATCCGAAGTCAACTGTTCAAACATTTTCCACATGCCTCTCTCAAAGAACGCCTCATATGCAGCAAGGTTCTTACCTCTCTAGCCATTGTCTGCAGAGCACAGCTGAGAGGAGGCTTGAAAAGGATTCAGTTGTGATCCCCTCATTGTGGGGGCAGTTTTACATACACTTTAAAGCAGCCTGGAAAATGCTCTAATGTATGATGGCAGGCAGTAGCCTCAAGGGACCAGCTGCCTGGTGGAGAATAGTATTGCTCTGACCACACCCTATGCACTCACTACATATGAAATAGTCAGGAGTAGGTGTCCTAGATACCAGAGGAATTCCCAGCCAGTGAGAGCCAATGGCTTTTAGGACCATAGGGTGGATTCTGGCTCAGAGTAGGGAAGATGGGAAGAAAAGCACTCATAAAAGGGTTTTCACCTTGAGGAATGTACACGAATTATTCCTCATGATTAGAAAGAGACACCCCACTCCATGCCATGGTATTTTACTTCATTTGGAAGGGTCCCTAGATATAGGCCAGATTTTATGTCTACTGAAGTAGAGAGCAATTGACTTCCCTGGGAGTGGGGCATGTAGTGGTACTACCAACCCTAAATGTAGGATGAGCCATACTGGTATGTTAAACTGAAAAAAAAAAAATGAAGCTTTTCCTCTTTAAGCATCAGGAATTCCTTTGGAAAATGTCATACCATATCACACTGAAATATCACAAGACTGGCCTAACTTCTGCTATTTCCCTCTTCAATGCCAGCTCAATGCTCTTTCATGCACTAAGCGAGTGTGAAATGACAGAGCCCGGTTACACATTTTGTAGCCGATATTTTAAGGGAAACTAAATGTTTTACAAATCAGCAACATTTCTACCCTGCCCCCCAATGTCGCAGTCTAATTTGAGCTGACATTTTCTTAAATATCAAATGTATTTTTAAGTTAGAATTCAAGACATTTAAGCTATCTCGAGTTTGTCAGAGACTTCTACAGGAATTTTTTACTTAAGTGAGGATAGGAAAACTGCGTAGACCTGAAGTGCAATATTTAAAGGGCCCACTGATCATGTGTACATCTAATCTATTGGTAAACGTGTTACGGATCTCCAGCTCACATCCTCTGTGGAACAGGTAGAGTCTGTTACAGCCCTAGCTACAGACTCCTAACTCATTAGCTCAAGCTGAAGTAGCTTTAACTCCGGAGGTCACTGGTTTAATCCCTAGCAGCAGCACTGACTTTCTGATTTCTTGGGGGTGTTTGACCCCCCGCTGTGCCCCAGGTCCTGCCCCCACCCCACCACCCCTTCCTGCCCCATCCTTGAGCATGCCCTGCTCCACCTCTTCCTGGCCCCTTCCCCCCAGCGCCTCCAGCCTGCCGCTGAACAGCTGATCCTCAGCAGGCGAGAAGCACTGGCCGGGAAGGGAACAGGGAGGAGCTGATTGGTGGGGCCTGCCAGTGGGTGCTGAATGCCCATCTTTTTTTCCCCTTCCTGTGGGTGCTCCAGCCCCAGAGCACCCATGGAGTCAGCACCTATGATCCCTAGTGTATTGGCCATCACATATACATCTGCAGTGAAATGTTTTAGTAATAGAATTTTCCCCCATGCAGTAAACAGATTGAGAACCCATTCTGTATACAGTGAATGTATGTTTTCGTAAATTCTCTTCCTTTTTGTAAACTAACAGGCTGTCAAACAAGGGAGGAAATAAATAATTTACAGGATAGAATGAAAAAAAATCTGCCCTGTGTCAAAGAAAACTGTGTCAAAGCACTGGTGAAGGTTTTATATTTATTCATTTCCTCATAGCTAGGCCACATGAGGAGTTTCAAAAGAGGGCAAGAGAATAAAAGTTGAATGTCAAACATCATCCAACAGTCTTTCCTTTTTAAAAAAAAAAAAAAGGCAGACTAACCCATCTGAGCAGCACATATTCTCTAAAATAAAGTTTAACTAGCTAAATCAGAAAAAAAAAACTCTTAAAAGAAGCAAACAGGCCTGGGGCTTTGCAATCTAAACAGTGAGATTTTCAGGCCTAAGTTGCAAAGCGAATGAACATTTATTAGGAAATCACCAAATCCTAGTTTAAAATTGAGAGAGACCACCTGTGGGCTGGATTAAAGAAGGGCTCATTCCTTAACTATTTTAGTGGCTAGCATAACAATGAGAACTGAACACAATATTTTTCCTATTTTTGTACTGTGCAGATATCTTGGTTTGTGTGCATGCCTGGAATACTTTACAAGGGAAAGATTCTTACGAAGAAGAGATGTCACCGTTTCAAGGGTTAACTACACTTTTTGACTTCCTCTCTAGTCTCCCTTGAGGGCACCCACTTATGGTTTCCAGCTCCCAGGCATCACCTCTGACAGAGGTCTGTATTTCTCTGCCTCAAGACCTCCCGTTTAGGCTAAAGGCCCTCTGCACATCACTGTGGTTTTCCCAGCAGGGTGAAAACTTTACAGAGAAAACAAAAACAACAAAAGCCCTACACACATGCTAAAAGCTCACTAGAGGTCACCCCAACTCCAACCTAGAGGTCTGGTAGGTTGAAGTCTCAGACCCCCACAGCTAGATTTGTCCTGTCGGTTACAAGTTCATGTCAGTTTTTAGTTCAGGAACCAGAAGCCTGATCTAGATAGTTCAGCTGTTTCCTTATACAGCTCAGGCCTCTGAGACCCAGTCTCGGGGAACAGATAATCATCAGGCAATGGCCTTCTCCTCAGGGTACAGATTCAAAAGGCTGGGGTTTGGGTTTGCTTTTTATTTGGGGTCTTTTTTATATAACCAAACTTGTGGAATTTACCTTACTGTGTCCTCAGGGATTCCCCTGCTTATCACCTATTGTATTGTCCCCAAAGCCTGTCTGATATATATCTCAATATAGTCTTTTTTTTTTTTAAAACTCCTACTTCCCAGGACTCTCATCTGTCACAACAGGCATGCTATTAAAACAAAACTTATTTCCACATGTGGGGGAATTTTACTTAAATTTTACTGTACAGTTTTTGAAAATGGATTCTAAGTAGCTAAAAACATTACAGCTGTTAAACTGGATTGTATGTAGCTGTATTATGAAATAGTAACCAATAGCACATAGGACTTGATTATGTAAGCCTTTTAACAGGAAAAACTCATTCATGTTAATAGGAGTTTTGTCAGCAGGATTGGTCCTATAATGTTGAAAGGGGCAATATGTAGAGTGCCTACATTTTCATATTCTCTTTCAAATCTTCAACATACACTTTTCAGAAAAAAAAATTAGCATTATGTTTCTTTGTTCCATAGCCTGCAGAGTGACAGACATTATCTGCCATGATTAAACCCTCTGAACAAGCACAAAGCTCAAAGGAGAAGAATTTATTAAACTTGTGCTCTCCAATCTAGTGTCCTTGTTCGGAAGAAGCCTGAAGCAGGTATTAACTTCGTAAGGTAAACCTGCTGAAAATCGTGTCTATGCACAGGGAGAAGATGCAGATGCAGTAACTTCTACTACCCCAGCAAACCCACAAAGCAGGAGGGGAGGTCACCCTTCCAGTGTGTAATTTCTAAGAGAGGCCAGAGCTAACATGCGTGGGCTAATACGCTGGGCTGTGCTCCACACAACCTTAAAGGGGTGTAGCCTGAGGGTCAGAGGGTGCAGCCAGGCCACTTCTCCAGCTGTGCATATGCAGTTAATAACTCCCACTGAGGGACTGGCTCACATTACTCCGTTATGGAGAAGCAGCACTTGCATCTAGAGTGCATTTCCCCCTTATTCTCCCTTGGCCACTCTGCCACACATTATCATACATTTTGTGATACATGCCAGTAAAAGGTCAGATTTTTTTCCGTAAGGCAGTTATTTCTTAAAACAAATGATAAACAATAATAATCGTATCAAAAAATGAGTGTAAGGAGGGTAGTTTTGCCCAAACAAAAACAGTAGCTTTTTCCTGAAGTAACAAAGAAAAGAAAAAAACAAAAAAAACCACCACACACCTATGAAAAAAAGACATAGTATTACCAGGTGTTTCTGCTTTGTGTCACTGATGTATTTTTCACAGTAAATTATTTGAATTTCCTATAAAGAGACAGATATTGAGATTAGAAGTTATTACTGCTTAATAACAAGGTTGAAATATCTCATTAATGACAAGGGAAAAGTGGGAGTTCAAATTCTCAGATTTTCTGTATAAATCTATCATGGATGCAAACATATTGCCAGACTGCACACATCTTTCATGAACCAGAACAAAAATTACATGATCAAATTAATTTACAAACTGTTTTGAGTAGCACTTCTCTTGTTTTGAAGTGATTTACAATACTAGTCAATTAAGATGATGGCTTGATCATATATTGGGTGAAATGGTTCAGAAAACTTACATTAGTTCCACAGTAAGATTATTCATGAAGACCTTTAAATCTTACTGTAGGTTCTAATCACCTGCTTGGAAGGTTATTAGGAATATTACAAGAGCATTGACATTCATGCTATGTATAACTGTAACATACAAGTTTTCAATTTGCATATATTTCACTGAGCTTTGTAGCTGCAACTAAAAGCAAATCATCCTCTCAGAAGGGTAAATATTTAGCACATTGCTCCTCAGTTTAAAGAGAGCCACATTTTAAACAGCACAAAATGTTAACTATAAAGGGTGATTAAAGATCCCAAGACCCTTTTTCGCAAGACAGAGTTCGAGTGTCCTTGTCAAACTGCAGTTTGAGTAATTACACTCTGGCTTCCCAAATTCCCTTATCACTGCAGCTGAATGAGATAGAATGGAAGTCATTAAAAAGTCAACATTTGCCCATTACCATGCAGCTAATACTGTGATGGACCCCACTACAGGGTATGTCTGACTGCTGTGTTACATCCACTAAAGTGTCTGGAAGCATGCTCCGCATACCTCAAGGTTGGCGGCACATGTTGCCATCATTTCAAGCACTAAACTATCCATGTGCTAGCAGTCAATGGGTCTCCATAAGCATTCACATTTTCTGTGAGTGTCTTCACTAGGACTACCAGAAACAAAGGTGGCAAATTCCTTAGGCACAATTTCTGTAAATTGCATTACAAGATTACCCTACAGTTCTTAACCTAGTCCCTACTAGCAGGCCAATACAGGAGTATTAAGGTACCGCTTGCGGTCTATGTACTTGCTGGCTTGGTGCTCCGGTGCCAATATAGAGATATGGGTTCTATTGCAGCAAAGCAATCCACTATGACATGCACAATTCCCAGAGTCACTACCCTTGATTTCAGCAGCTCTTTGGTTGCATTGGCTGCTTGGATCACAGCAGCCCCCACAGTAGATTTGCCCACTCCAAATTGATGCCTGACTGACTGGTAGCTGTCTGGCATTGCAAGCTTCCACAGGGCTATTGCCACTCGCTTGTGAACTGTGAGGGCTGCTCTCATCTTGGTATTCTTGTGCTTCAGGGCAGGGGAAAGCAAGTCACAAAGTTTCATGAAAGTACCCTTACACATGTGAAAGTTTCGCAGCCATTGGGAATCATCCCAGACATGCAACACTATGCGGTCCCACCAGTCTGTGCTTGTTTCCTGGGCCTAGAATTGGCATTCCACAGCATGAACCTCTCGTTCATACTTTCCTGGACTCTGACATTGTCTGCCTCCACACATTCTGCTGGGCTCTTTCAGTGTGGGAGGACTGCATGAGCTCAGAGAACATTTCATCATCAGTGATTTTTTTTGCCTTCTAATCTTTGCTAGCCTCTGGGAAGGAGAAGCTAGTGTGAGTGTTGAAACATTTGTAGCTGGTGGAGGAAAAAAAAAGGGAGAGTGGTAGTTAGAGACATTTTAGAGAACAATGGGTAGACCCTTTCACAGTAAACCTTGCTGTTAACATTACATAGCACATGTGCTTTTGGTACAAGGTCGCATTTTGCCTCTTATTGAGGGTATGCCAGTTGGGTGTGAGAGATCACACACGCAGGGCCAGGCAACAGAATTCGGCTTGCAGGCTGCCATGGTAAGACAGTCTTTTGGCTTCTTTAACCTTTATAACATGTAGGAATGGTTTCAAACAGCAGCACCTTCATTTCTGATAACAAGCAGCCTTTGGGTTGGCCATTTAAAACGGGTTGGCTATTTAGAAGGAGGAGGGGCTGCGATTTTGGGTTTGTGCTGCACATTAACCCGAACTCTCCCCCCCACACACACACACAATTCTCTGGGATGATCATGTCACCCCTCCCCCCACTGCATGGCTAACAGCAGGTAACATTTCTGTTCTGCCACAGGCAAACAGCCCAGCAGGAACGGGCACCTCTGAATGTCTCCTTAATAAAAATCACCCTATTTCAAACAGGTGACCAGGAATGATATCACTCTCCTGATGATAGCACAAAGAGATAAAGAACAGATGATGTTTGAATGCCAGCAAACACCAGGACCATATGCTGCCATGCTTTGTTATGCATGGATTCCAAACTACTTGCTACTGGCCTGGTGTGGTAAAGTGTCCTACCATGGAGGATGGAATAAAGCTGCCCTCCCCAGAAACCTTTTGCAAAGGCTTTTGGAGTATCTCCAGGAGAGCTTTATGGAGATGTCCCTGGAGAATTTCTGCTCCATCCCCAGACATGTTAGCAGACTTTTCCAGTAGCTGTACTGGCTGTGAATGCCAGGGCAAATTAAACACGCTTGCTTTTAAACCATGTATAATATTTACAAAAGGTACACTCACCAGAGGTCCCTTCTCTGCCTGGCGGGTCTGGGAGGCAGCCTTGGGTGGGTTCAGGGTTTACTAACTCCAAGTCCAGGGTGAGAAACAGTTCCTGCCTGTTGGGGAAAATGGTTTCTCCGCTTCCTTGCTGTGAGCTACCTTCCTCATCCCCAAAACCCGCATCCCTGTTGCGTGCTACTCCATTGATGGAGTCAAAGCACAGGGGTAGGGTAGTGGTGGCTGCACCACCTAGAATGGCATGCAGCTCATCATAGAAACGGCATGTCTGGGGCTCTTACCAAAGCAGCCATTTGCCTGTTTTTTGGTAGACTTGCCTCAGCTCCTTAAGTTTCACGTGGCACTGCTGTGGGTTCCTGTTATAGCCTCTATCCTTCATGCCCTTGGAGACTTTTTCAAATGTTTGGGCATTTCATCTTTTTGAACGGTGTTCCGATAGCACAGATTCATCTCCCCATACAGCGATCAGATCCAGTACCTCCCATTCAGTCCATGCTAGGGCTCTTTTGTGATTCTGGGACTCCATCATGGTCACTTCTGCTGATGAGATCTGCACTCACCTGCAGATCGCCACGCTGGCCAAACAGGAAATGAAATTCAAAAGTTCACAGGCCTTTTCCTGTCTACCTGGCGAGTGCATCGGAGTTGAGAGCACTGTCACAATGGAGCACTCTGGGATAGCTCCCAGAGGCAAATACTGTCGAATTGCAATCACACTACCCCAATTTTAACCCAGCAAGGTTGATTTCCGCGCTAATCCCCTTGTTGGGGGAGGAGTACTGAAATCGATTTTAACAGCCTTTTCAGTCGAAAATAACAGCTTCGTCGTGTGGACGGGTGCAGGGTTATATTGATCTAATGCTGCTAAATTCGACCTAAACTTGTAGTGTAGACCAGGGCCCAGGCTGTGCCTGCTCTCATACAGTCTGACTCAATCCCCAGTCTGGACTCCTCTGATTGCAGGATGTTACCTTTCACCTTACCCTAAGACAAGAGTCATTCACCTGGGATGTGGGAGAGTCGCATTCAAGCCCTAGGTCTGTTTGATTCAGGTCAGGTGACAGTGCTCTCCACTGACTAGCTCCTTTTCCTCCTGCTCAGCCAGAGTAGAGGGAAGGTACCAAGTAATAAGAAACCAGGCTCATTACAATGCAGATATCACCTATTCTATGCACAGGGGCAGTCTCAGAAACCATAAGCTGGACACAGAGGAGGGTTTCTCTACAAAGGGAAATTGAAAAGAAATTCTGCAGTGTTTTGGGGCAAATTGCTTTTAGTTGTCTGTCTTGTCTTTAGATTGTAAGCTCTTGAGGCAGGAACAGTCTTTCTTGTGTTGAGTACGGTATCTACTGAAATGGGGCTCGTAATCCCTGGTTGGGACATTTAAATGCTACTGCAGTACAAATAAAGTATCATCTATAGTCACATCAGATACCATTGCATAAAAACTGTTGGCAAATGCCTTTTAAAAAAAATAGCAACTATTGTTTTTTCTTCCTCTTCATGTCTTAAAACTGTTGCTTTATTGCTGTCACTGCAGTGATGTATTTTCAGGATGTGTGAAATGATCCCTACTATATGCTGTGCACAGTATGAAAAGTTGTGTTACGGGTATTTCTTTATATACACACACACACAAAATAGGATTTTGCCAAAGACTGAATGTCAAACTATTAAATTTGTCTCTTCTAGTGTGTTATGGAATTTAAGCTTCAGTTAATGGGTTTGGAAGGATGTTAAGAGAAGTACTCCGGAGACCAAGACCGAATACTTTAAAACCAACAGGTGACAATATGAACTGTAGAGTGTTTGCTACATAAAATATTCCAGTGAAAGCTTAATAAAAATATTTTAATGACATAAGAAGATAAATGCTTAGTGTTTGCATCTTCTTACAGAAGAGATCCATTAAAAGAACAGAAACACTTGTGCAACAAATGCACAGCTTAGAAATATAAAAATCAAGGTGCTATAAAGTTATGAGCTAGGCTCCAGTGTAGGAGCTCAGCTGTGTGTGACCAACTACAGAAAGGCCAGTGAATAGCTACTCTGTTCCAAAGCAGCATAACCAAGAATGCAAGAATACTCAGAACAGCTGTAGCTGCCCCTCCCAGGCTTTAATATTCTAGACCGTAAGAATTATGGCCATACTGGGCCATACGGTCCATGTAGCCAGTATCCTGTCTTCTGACAGTGTCCAAAGCCAGATGCTTCAAAGGGGATGAACAGAACAGGTAATCACTGAGTAATCCATCCCATCATCCACTCCCAGCTTCTGGCAATCAGAAGGTAGGGACAACCAGAGAATGGGGTGCATCCCTGACCATCTTGGCTAATAGCCATTGATGGACCTCTCCTCCATGAAGTTATATAGTTCTTTTTTGAACAACAGGGAGGACACAGAGACATTTAGTAGAGGGCTAACCAATGGATAAGTCAGCAACATAAGAAGACTATACTGTAGCGAGCCTGTGGGGATGCAAATAGTTTAAGGTCCATGAGAACTGACCCACTTCGTTTGTGGACTTCTGTCTTCCATGAGAACCCATGGGCAAAGGTGACATATTGGGGGCCATGTGGGGTCATGTGCCCCTCTGCCCAGATTTGCTGCTTGGCTTGTACTGAGCATGCTCAGTAACACTGCTGAAGCCAGCTGCCTTTACTCTGTCCCCCTCCCCGTCCCGCAATCAGCAGGTATGGGTCATCTCTGCCCACGGGTCGCACCTAGTAGCAATTCTGCTGTGCCACCAACCATGCCTCCATTAGGGGAGGATGCAGCAGAGCAGAAGTGACTCAGTAACCCTGGCTCTCAAGGGCAAGTTCTCCCCTTCTATCTCTTTCTGTGGACAAATGGAAGAATACATCCTTAAAGATAAAAGGAGAGGAACTGTGTGTTGTGCGACTTGAGCGAAAAAGGCCCCAAAGAAGAGCCATAGTTTGAGGCAATGGGGGAGGCAGAAGGGGATAGGGAACAACATGATCAAAAATAGATACCCAGCCAAGTAATTATATATTGCTCTATAAACTCCATCAGAATTCATTTTGTATCCTGAATTGCTTCCGCCTCATGTTTAGGAATACCTGATCATCAAGCATCACTGCCAATAAATATACTGTATTGTGGTAGGAGACACTGGGCTGAAAATTAGATTCTAGTACAGGTGCAAAAAGAAGACAAAATTAATTGTACAACATTTCAGATAAAGATGACAGAAATCAATTACAATAAGTAGCTGTTTTCGCATGCTATAGTGCAAATAAATCAACACATTGTACTTTGAACAATGTACTTTGATGAAAGCATGATACTTTAATTATTCAAGTTGAATTTTGTCCATTGAAATGAAAGGTGGGTAAGGAATTGACTGACTGAAGTGTGGTTTTTTTGTTGTCTCAATACTAATACTCCTACTCCATGAATAGTCATGAGGTACTACTCCTTGGTTCTCAACCTAAAAGGTATGAATGAGTTTCAGAGGTTCATGACTACTGTTAGCATATAAACCTAAGGTTTCAAGTATCCCTCATGGTTATGCTAAAATAATAGTTAATATAAGCAAAACTATCATGAAGCTTGCAAAAGTTATGCTAAGAAAGAATAGAAATCACTAACAGATTAAAACAATTTAACTTTTGAGTAAAATTAAAGAATCACAGAACCATAGGGTTAGAATCTCCCATTGGTCTGACCCAGTATGACCATTCTTATGTTCTTAAGTGGTCTATAAAAGACCTATATAGATTGTATACCAGCTTGGACCAGTGTGGGCTGCAGGTGCTGAAATCCCAACTGGTAAATACCATCTTTCTGTCAGTGCTGATAAATCCTGGATGTTAAATTTTGATTAAGAACATAAGAACGGCCATATTGGGTCAGAACAATGGTCCCTCTAGACCAGTGGCCAATGCCAGGTTCTTCAGAGGGAATGAACAGAACAGGGCAATTAGCAAGTGATCCATCCCCTGTTGTCCGGTCCCCGCTTCTGGCAGTCAGAGGTTTAGGGACACTCAGAGCATGGGGTTGCATTTCTGAGCACTTGGTCAATAGCCATTGTCGAACAGATCCTCCATCAACTTATTTGATTTTTTTCACCTAGTTATACTTTTGGTGATCACAACATCTGCTGGCAAGGAGTTTCTCAGGTTGAATGTGCTTTGTATGGAAAAAGTACTTCCTTATGTTTGTTCAAATCTATGCCTATTAATTTGGTTGGGGGACCCCTGTTCTTGTGTTATGTGAAGGGGTAAATAACATGGTCATTCACGATTTTATAGATCTCTCTTTTTTTAAGCTCATGCGTCTCAGTCTTTTCAATCTCTCCTCCTATAGAAGTTGTTCCATACCTCTAATTTTTTTTTTATTTATTTAGCCCTTTTCTGTATTTTTTCCGATTCTAATTTTTTTTGAGATGCAACTAGAACAGCATGCAGTATTGAAGGTGGTGTGTGCACGTGCATGCCTCCTGATTTATATACTGGCATTATGATGTTTGTCTTGTAATCTATCCCTTTCCTAATGGTTTCTAACATTGTTAGCTATTTTGACTGCTGCTGCACATTGAGAGATGTTTTCAGAGAACTACCCACGAGGACTTCAAGATCTGAGTAATAATAGCTAATTTAGATTCCATCATTTTGTATGTATAGTTGGGATGTTTTCCAAGGTGCATTACTTTGCAGTTGACAATTTCCTGTAACATTTCATTGTCCAAGCACCTAGTTTAGTGAGATCCTTTTGTAGCTCTTTGCAGTTAAATTTAAAAAAAAAAAAAAAAAAAAAAAGCTAACTACCTGCAAACTTTACCACTTCACAGTTTACCATCTTTGAGATCATTCAAGAATGTGTGGAACAGTACTAGTCCCAGTAGGATCCCCCAAGAATCTCTACTATTTACTTCCCTCCATTCCCAAAACTGACCATTTTATTCATACCCATTGTTTCCTATCCTTTAATCTGTTACTGATCCATAAGATGACCTTTCCTCTTATCCCATGGCAGCTTACTTTGCTTAAGAGCCTTCAGTGAGGGACCCTCTCAAAGGTTTTCCTAAAGTCCAGATATACTCTACCCATCGGATCACCCTTGTCCATGTTTGTTGACCCCCCCCAAAAAAATTGAATAGATGGGGAGAGGGAGAAGAGTCAACATGGCTTTCGCAAAGGGAAATCATACATCCCCAAACAAATCATGCAAAGAGTCTTGTGGCACCTTATAGACTAACAGACCTTTTGGAGCATGAGCTTTCATGGGTGGATTACCCACTTCGAAGTGGGTATTCACCCATGAAAGCTCATGTCTGTTAGTCTAACAGATCCAGACTAACACGGCTACCCCTCTGATACCAAACAAATCATGTTAATCTACATGTCTGATCATTCCGTTCTTTAATTTTAACCAGTTTGCCTGGTACTGACATTAGGTTTACCGGCCTGTGATTCAGTGGTAGGATACAGCCCCTAACCCATTTAGCATATGAATATAGGAGCTATGGACTGTACCCTACCACTGAACCATAAGTAGGAAGTTCCTGGTCCTATGTTACATCACACATTTACCGGTTTAATTCAATCTTGTTTGTGTTTGTTACCCAGTGAACACAAGTGGTGAGAATATCATAGACCCCCTTGGCTCACCTGTTTTTCTCTGATGAAGACTTATGCACAATAATTTTTTTTCACAAGTATAGGTGCATGCCCAGTGCTGCTCAGTGAGGTGTTCATTATGATGTACCTCTCTACTGCCCCTTTCCTAGGTCTGCAGAGTCCATGCATCAGCTGTAGTTTTCCAGCCTGACCAAATTATGTTTTGCTATCCAGCTTGTTCAGATTAGATCTTAACAAAAGACTAGCCCTGATATTTGGATAAAATGCTTTCTGTTAAAGTTTAGTGATATTGAAACCCAGGAGCACATCAGATCCTTTACTGGTATATTCAATGCAAGAAAATAAATAGACACATAGGTTGATATAGTTCCTAAGACAGACATTTTCAAAACTATTTAAGCCTATACTTATAAACAGTCCTTTCAAAAACATAATGCAGCCACTCAATACAATCCTAATCATGTGCTATAGATGTGTTGTGCAGAATCTCACTCTTTAGGCAACTGTCCTAAAAATCAAACGAGGTTTTCCTACAACCACCATTTGTTCCTTGATCCAGCAATTTGTCACTTTAAAGGAATGTGAAAAAGTTAGTATGGACTCGATTAAGCTTTGAATGTCTTTTTTAACTGGTCCATTACTCTATGGCCCCTGAATGTTTTAGGAGTGACTTGCAAAATCCTTATTTTTTGTTAGCAATAGAGAATTTTGTTGCTGCTGGAAAGGAGATCTAGAGTCTGGCATGATGCTGACAGGCAGCATCGTGAATGTGCAATTCTGCCAATCAGGGCTGTCCTTAGGCATACACAGCAGCGTAGAGCACCTGAAAATTTGGGGCACCACTGGGGCAGCAAGTAAGAGCAGGTCAGCTCCTGCACACCCAGCGTGCACTGCAGTCTCCTTAGGCAGGGGCCCTATTCACAGCGCTGGTGCGGCGCATTCTGCGTGAGGGAGAGGGTACAGGAGTCTCTGCGGGAAACTGTGATTTTCCACCACCCTGAGGTGGGTTGGGTGGCTCAGTATCCTTTGGTGCCTCATCCCTCTCCCCCACCCCCAACGGCTGTGAGCCTGGGCTGCCACAGCGTCTGCGACATGAAGTTTGGTGTGTGTCAGTAATGGGGGAGGGTCTTCTGGGAGTCCACGGACTATGCCCCAAGTCGGGCATAGGGGCACCAGTTTAATAATACTGCGTAGGGCCCCATAAATCCTAAGGATGGCCCTGCTGTCCATGCACCTCAAGGAATTGGAAGAGGAACAGAAGACATTTATGAAGTTAGGATTCTCTGGATTCATAAAACCCAGCCCCTGCAATTGAACTATGAATAATTCTCCTCATAATACCAGAGTCAGAAAATCTCAAGTGGGCCATTTGGTAAAGGATAAAGATTTCTAAACTAATTAACAGATCCTGCATCTCAACAGGTCACTATGACCTACAGGGTAAACCTGGGATTTTAAGGATGCAAGTTTAAATCAATTTCTGACATATAATAAGGAGCTCCAGAAACTGGGAAAAGTCATTCTATGATGAACCTGTCTGATAAAATGGCATCATGCAAGAAACTAAAAATTTTTAACATTGTGTTTAGATATACTGTACTTACAAAGAAACGCAACAGTAACTATTTATTCTTAAGTACTTGTCTGACAGTATTAACTCAAGTGTCACGTTAAGTACTTCCTAACAGAGTGGGATTATTCCTGCCCCCCTCCCCCATCCACACTTCCTCCTACCCCATCCCCAGATTATTTTTTTAATTTACCACTCACAGTTAATAGTCTGGATTAATAAATTTAAGTAAAATATTTAATTTTATTTCTACTTCACATTTCCTGAAAGTACCAGTTACAGGGGCTCAAGGCCTGAACTAACATTTTAACATATACTGAAGGTGAAAACCTCAATACAAGTTCCTTTGTAAATCTGTTGACCAAAACTCCTCAAAAACTGCACCCTCTACCAACTTCATTTCAGCCCACACCACACAGAAATTCAAGAAAAATAAGCAAGCATGGCAACTTCCTTAGATAGCTTGGACATTATATATAGCATTATTGCTTTTCACAGGATGGTATCAATGCAGAAGGTCTTACTAATTCTGTTCATCTGGCTAATCACCTGGCTCTTGAAAAAAATGCTAGGTATCACATTTAGTGCATTATTTTTAGAAGCTGAATGTATTCACCATTGGGAACTATTCTGTCAGTCTTGCTTGACAAATCATTTTTGTTATAGCTACTGGCTGCAAGTTATTTTGTTTCCTTGTGCGTGGGTATGTTACATCATATTTCTATTTTGTAGTGCCTAAGAACCTCAGCCAAAGGAGCAGCATCTTATTGTGCTAGGCACTTTGCAGACAAGACAATAGACCTTGTATCAGAGAGCTAGTGTACCAAAACACGACAATCTACTGCAAGAAAGAAATATCTGTGAGCTAGTTTCATATAGCTATAATATCTTTAGTGTTTATCTATTCCATGAGGATTAATTATATAAACTAAATACTGTTGTGCTTTCTGAGACAACAATGCTGACATAGAAGATTCAGCAGCATTATTAAAATGAAAGCATGCTCTCTAGCCAGTTGGTTTCAAAGGGCTGAACCTATCTGGTTCATGTTTTGATTTTGGGATGCAAAAGTCATACTTCCACATTTTGTTTATTAATTATAAATATATTTAACACACACCCCTACCTTTCACTTTATTTGAAAATAACCACAGGGTTCCACCCACCAACCAGAACTCCAGAGGTACTAGGTATACTGCTTTGCCTGGTACCAATATTGGCATGCTACAGCCACAAATGATTTTAGTAAACTAGTAAAACACCTTCCTCCCACCCCCAATCTAATATACTACAGATACCAGTATGTTGCAACACCTTCTATAAGCAGTACTGAAGTGAGTCAATACAAAAAAAATGCTTTCCTATAATCCCATCCACGGTGAGACGACATCCCTCTAACCTTCATGATGAGGGAGAGCAACTGGAACCACATTGACCTAAGGGGGCAGGAAAGATGTTGGCAGTTCCTGCCCCTTTTCCTCAGCTCTAGAAACCTTCCAGCCCCCTCACTTCCACCATAGAGTGTGCAGGGCTGGAGACAGTCTAGACTAGCTTTAGATACTTGTACTGAGCTGGAAGTTAAGGTCATGGGTGGGCAGAGGAATGATGTACCGTGTGCTTTCCATGGCATCTGTGCAAAAAGGAAGAATCAGACAGGAGGAACAGGGCGAAGAAAAACATTTGTACCTAATATCTCAGGCATTTTACTTGTCAGCTGTTCAGTTGTAATCTCTTTGGGGCATGTTATTCAACAGCAGTGAAACCCTCAGGCTTCACCTCATCCTGCACAGAACACTACATAAGAAATATACATAAGGAGTCAGAAAGCCACCTGCTGGCTGTGTAAGGGAAGAACAGACATTTCTGCTCATGCAGCTGGCATATAAGAATAGTCCAACCACTGGGTTACCCAAGTGGGAGTTCTGATAGAGCCCTGTTGCTTTGGCCAATGGTATTTAACCTGGTTACAAAAGCCAGTGCCACTGGCCAGCCACAGTTTGAGAGAGGAGCAAGTTATTTTCACAGCCTCCACAAACACCCCAGTAAGAGCATCAGGGCAAGTTACAGCAGAGGCAAATTTTTCACAATGCTATCCTCTAAGTGAGAGCTGATAGGATATTGTAGGTGTTCATAAAAAATGTGTGATCATAATAAACAGCTTTCAGACAGTTTAATGTGTTAGATTTATGTTAAAAGTGTTTTCAGTGAATTGCATTAGCAACTTAGTTTCTTGCAATGTAAACTGACACCTTTATACACCAGCATAACTAAGCCTCAACATTTTTAATATGTAGAAAGAGATAGGATGGATAAACAAAGGAGCATTGACAAACAGCAGTAACTACCATAGTTTGCTTTTCTCTATCACTGAAATAAGCATTCCATCCCATTTTGTCAGCACTCTGGAGCATATCCTCTCCACATCTCACACATGGTGCATATACTGCACCGTATCAGACAGTTGCATTGCTAAGGATATTCATTCATAACCCATTAAGATTCACCAGCTAAAAAAGCTAACTTAAAAAATATTTGATTTGACAGAAGCAAAAAACTACTCAATGTAAAGTTTGGACCAATTACAATTGATCCATTGCACTTAATATCTGTTGATGCACAATTAAAGAGAGCTTTGGTCCATCAATACTACAGTATAGTATTTGGAGATTAAAACAGTGGAGAATTTTATCCTGACATCAAATGCTGTCCTGATCTTATATTTGTCAAAATTATGAACAAAATGAGAAATTTCAGTGATAATGCAAAAGTCTCTTTTCCTAAGATTAACTCATCCCTACACACACTTTATAATATATAAACAAAAGCAAAACAAAACCTTTCATAGATTTTTTTTAAATGTTTAAAGATTTTCCTCTGCTCCTTGACATGACATTATTATACTTAGGAGCAACTTGCAAAAGTTTTGTTTTGTTCCATTTATATAGTTAATGCTATATAGCTCCTGGTCTTTAAAAGCTGTAGCCTTTATGATGTTGATAGATTGGTGTTACAAATGATATCTTAAACCACAGTAACCTGTATCAGTGGCTCAAGTATCAGAAATAGCAGGGTTAGAATCACTATGAGGACTATCACTAGGTTTGAAGACTCCAGGAGCACACAAGGAACAACATCAATGACCGCAACAGCATTCACAAGTTATCAATCATCCCTTTATTACACGCCTTATTATGCAGTTTATATCTGTGGCACTGATTGATTTCTCTCCATCTTAACTGATGTATCAAAGTGTCCAGCATTTAGGTTTTCATACTCACATGAGTGAGTAAGGATACCATAGAGATGGGTGGATCTTCCAACAGGTGGCCATGTGTGGAGGTTCTCCTGATGGGTTCTTCCTCCCTTATTTATGCTAGGGAAACCCCTTTTATCCTGTGTTACATTCACACCCATAACCTTTATGCATATGCTTGAGGGTTCCAACCCCTTTTTCCTTATCTGGACTACCATACCCCATAAATATTCAGGTTCATTTTCATAGGCTATCCTCTTAGTTCCCCCCTTACTACTTTCATATCAACAAGCCCCCATGGTAACTTGCAGGGGTGGCTCTAGGCACCAGCAAAGCAAGCACATGCTTGGGGCAGCCCATTTGCAGGGGCGGCAGGGATCAAGCCTGGGAGCTGAGAACCAACAGGGGGCCCTGGGAGCTGTAGTTCCTTGGTTAGCTCCCTGCCTATAGAGCCAGCCCTGGAGCAGGGAAAAAAACTACATTTCCCAGCATTCCCTTGGCCACTACAATGGGAAAGGAAGGGGCGGGGGACCTCATGCTGCAGCCTGCTATGAGTGGAGAGTTGCACCGTGAAGGGTAGGGAACCATATTTTAACATTCAAAAAACAGGACACTCCACAGGGAGGGAGGGTAGCCCCAGCCTGCCACCATCCACTCCCTCCGACTGCCCCCCACAGAAACCCCAACCCATCCAACTCCCCCCACCACTCCCTGTCCTCTGATCACCCCTTCCTGGGACCCCTGCCCCCAACTACCCCCCCTAGAACTCCACCCCCTACCTGTCCCCTGACAAGCCCCTGGGACTCCCATGCCTATCCAACCGCTGCCTGTCCCCCACGAACCCCTGACCCTTCTAACCCCCCTTCTCCCTGCCCCCCTCCGTCCCATCCAACCCCCCTGCTCCCTGTCCCTTGACTGTCCCCCCCCCAGATCCCTCTACCCCTTCTCCAACCCCTCTACCCCTTCTCCAACCCCTCTACCCCTTACTGTGCCACTCAGACCAGCGTGTTTGGCTCCGCACAGCACCAGACACGCTGCTGCACACATGCTGCCGTGCTCCCCTGCGGAGCCCACACCCCCCTCACCCCCCACACACACCCCCAGCACCTGCCTTCCAGATTTGAACACCTCAAACTTCAGGAGTGCTCAAGCTCAGTTTGGGCAGCTGTTACTTCATTTCTCCCAAATCAAATATACTGATCCACTGTAACTTGCTGTAGAAAAAGTAGGATAAAATTGAGCAAGAAATGCTTCCCAGTGGTTATTAGGACTGGACTTGCTATTTTCAACAGCCATTGCCTTTTTGTTTGTTTGTTTAAAAGGAAGACAGTGATACTGCATTGGCAAATTCCCCATAGAAAGAAAGATTGGAACAAAAGAATAATAAAGGCACTTCAACTTTTCCTCATTTATGGAGGACAGTCTTATAATATGCATCCAGATATCCTCCAATCACACAAGCTGAAAATTGTTCCACTTTACTGCAGTTCTGTAACCATATGGGAACCAATCCTGTCAGTGTACATCTAAAATTCCTGCTGAATGACCTGCCCTGGGAGCGAGTTACCAGTGACCCAGAGCTGCGGCGGAAGGAGGGTGCAGGTGGGTGTCGGAGGGGAGAGCCCAGGGCTGGGGCGGCAGGAGGTGTGTGGAGGAGGGGCAATGGTGGGGGGAAGGGGGAGCCCAGAGCTGGGGCGGTAGGGTATGTGTGGGGGAGGGGGGTGGGAAGCCCAGGGCTGGAGCAGCAGGGGGTTGCAGCGAGGAGCCCAGGGCTGGGACAAGGGGCAGCCAACATTTTTTTTGCTTGGGGCAGCAAAAAACCTAGAGCCAGCCCTGGTAACTTGTAGTCATTGTAACATCACAGGAAAGTCTGCAGTCAGGCATCTTGTAGCAGGGACAGACATATTAGGGTACACTTTCCCAAACATAACCCATTAACACATATTTACTGATATAGGGTTAACCCTGGTTAAACTAGTCATATCAACTTCTTTCAGACCTAAGGCCTGCTAAGGTTAAACTGAAATTTGACAGGCCTCAGGCTGGTGGACCTTGCTTTAGATCCTTACCTTACTTATATACCTTACACACTTAACAATATATACTTATCAACCCTTTACCCCTTGTGACAAAGTTCCTCCTCTACCTTGGTGGGCCCTGCGCTTATTGGCAGATTTGCTCACCTCAGTGATCTTCCCCTCTGGTGGAATCCACAGTCTGGGTCAATTCCTCCTGTGTCTGATCAGGAGTTGGGAGGTTTGGGGGGAACCCAGGCTTGCCCTCTACTCTGGGTTCCAGCCCAGGGCCCTGTGGATTGCAGCTGTCTATAGTGCCTCCTGTAACAGCTGCATGACAGCTACAACTCCCTGGGCTACTTCCCCATGGCCTCCTCCAAATGCCTTCTTTATCCTCACCACAGGACCTTCCTCCTGGTGTCTGATAACGCTTGTACTCCTCAGTCCTCCAGCAACTCACCCTCACCCTCTCAGCTCCTTGCGCCTCTTGCTCCCAGCACCTCTCACACACACACCACAAACTGAAGTGAGCGCCTTTTTAAACCTAGGTGACCTGATTAGCCTGCCTTGATTGGCTGCAGGTGTTCTAATCAGCGTGTCTGCCTTAATTGGTTCTAGCAGGTTCCTGATTACTCTAGTGCAGCCCCTGCTCTGGTCACTCAGGGAACAGAAAACTACTCATCCAGTGACCAGTATATTTGCCCTCTACCAGACTCCTGTACCCCACTGGTCTGGGTCTGTCACACCCTATAATACTATTGCCTACATATTTCTACACTAATGCCTACAACTTAAATCTATTCATCACACATTATTTGTGTATGGGTGAATCACAACAATAGATTAAATTATATATGATTAGCTACAAAGCTTTTTTTTTTTTTTTTAAATAAAGAGCAGTGGAGAGCTCTCCTTAAATTCCCTAATTTAGGAACCTTCAGATAACTGGGATCGTTAGACAAATAAGGGACTTGGTTTGGTTGAAAGAAAATGATAAAATGCATTCAGTTCTACCCCCAGTCCAGGGGCCTCACTATGCTCCTATTAAGTCAGTGGCAAAGTCCAGATGACTTCGATGGCTGCAGGAGCAGTCCTTCAGCAGGCTTGCAATCCAATGCATCTGCAAATAAATTCTGGAGTGCAGCTACTATACAATCAGACTAAACAATGGTTCAAATATGTGGCCATATATCCAGTAAGAAGTTTCTCTCTGATGATGTATGTAGTCACCAGAATGCCAAGACGTGGACTTGGTTGCCTCCATCAATCCTCCCCATACCACTGTCCAGCAGTCCCACTGAAATCAAGGCCTATTATGAAGATCTGCAGAATTTGCTATGAGTGATACCCTATTCAGTTGTCATAAATGACTGGAGCATCTTATTCTCCCCCCACATCCCACCCCTCTCCTGCTGCAATTCAACCTGTCTATACAACTATCATTATTTGAATGCCCCTATGATGTCTCCTTTTATTTATTCCCTCTCCAGGTCAAACACTCCCAATATTAGCACTAATTTCTTCAAAAACAGAAATTTTTCCATGCCACTAATTTTTTTGCTGTTCCGTTAACGCCTCCACTATTTCTCCTCCATCACTTATGAGATAAGCTGACTGGAGCTGCACACAGCATTCCAAGTGGGGGTGGGAACAGCAGGGATTTATATAATGGTGCTTCAGGTATTATTTCCTATGCTATTCCTTCTGCACCCTAATATTTTGTTCACCTTTTAATGACACTCTGGTGTTTTTCCTAAGTAGCTAAAATTAATTTCTAAATTAACAATGTATATAAACAATTCAGATTAATCTTTCCAATGCTCATTAGCTTGCATTTATTAATCAGTTTAATGTCATCTAATGCCCATTTCATCTTGTTTTTCTAGATTCCTCTGAAATGCCTTTGTATTCTCTAAATTTTTATTATTATTTGTATTACAATAGTGCCTTTAAGCCCCAGTCACGAATCAGGATGCTGTTGTACCAGGCACTGTACAGACACAGAACAAACTCTAGTTTGTTGAAACATACTCCTGTAAAAGATGAATGCAAAAATTTGACACTGAAGAAGAAATTGGAAAGCAAGGGAAAGCAGATAAAAGGTCTGCAACAAAACAGAAGCAAGACTTCAAGCAGTTGCAGCACTGAAAAGGAAGTGCTTGAAAAAAACCTCAAGGCCATGGGGACGGCGGGGGGGATTATGTTTTTACAATAAAGGAAGAGTGAAAAGGTGCTAAGCCAGCAGAGACTGAGGGGAAGGAATACCTAGTGGCAAAAAGACAAAGGAAAAATTAAACTGCTATTGGTTGTGCATTAATAGTACAGCTAGCACAGCAAGTGTGATGCGCTTTCAAGGGGTAACCAGGGTTTCAAGGCAGAGCGCTACTACCTGATCTTAGCATTAGGGAGCCTTGTCTGCGCCTGCCTGGGGTCAGCTCCCCAACTCCACTGGCCACAGGCAAAAAAAGCACTCCCCTCTAGACCTCAGAGACCCTGCTGCCACTGTACACAGTTAGCAATAGATACACTCCAACCCTGGGGCCCTCCAGGTGTCTCCCTGGAGTGCCCAGTCCTGGTTCCACAGCAGCAGTACACCCCAGCTTAACAGTTCCCCCTCAGATCACCGCTCCACTTTACACGGGGCACTTGATTTCACTATAAACAAGTATAAAAGTTCATTTAACAAAGCACAGAGATTAAAATAATAGCAAGTCCTGGAAACAAACGGTTATATATAAAGTTAAATCATAACACACATCCCAGAGCCTAGACTTAATTAACTAGATACTCTTATGCCCTGTAGAATAGTGCTCACCCAAAGCCCTTGCAGTTTTTTATAGCCAGGCTTGACTGTGATCCTCCTTTCATGAAAAAAAAAAAAAAAGAGACACTCTGTCAGCATGTCTCCCAGGTGAAGGACCCAGCCTATTCCTTTGTCCCCCAAGTCAGGGGTTCTCAACCTTTTTCCTTTCTGAACCCCCCCCCCCAATAAAAACTCCATGGTCCACCTGTGCCACAACTGTTTTTCTGTATATAAAATCAGGACTAATGTTAAGGGTACCAACCATGGCAATTGCCCATTACCCCACGAAGCTAAGTTGCTCGGGCTTCAGTCCCGCTGCAGCTTCGGCTCTCTGCCTTGGGCCCCCGTGAGTCTAATGCCAGTCCTGCTTGGCAGACCCCCCTGAAACCTGCTCATGGTCCCCCCAGGGGGCTTATAGACCCTCACTTGAGAACCACTGCCCCAAGTCCCATCTTATGCCTTCATTCATAACCATGACAAAACATGCTGTTGTGAAATCTACAGGAGGAGACAAAATCTTTCAACTGACACCTGGCTTAGTATACAAATGGGCCTCCATTGAGAGACAGACAAACTGTTGGCTACTGCAGCTCCACTAATAAAGCAGTATTAATTCTGTTCCTGGTGGGTGGGTGTGTGTGTACACAGAGTTACACTTTATAAAACCACACTCACCTGCCTATTTATAAATGCTGTAGCAAGGCACCTCCCCTGCCTCCACATTTCTCTCTCTCCCCCCCCCCCCATTGCCAGAAACAACTAAAGTGAATCAATCCCACTCTGGGGGATAAATAATTGATTATTACTTCACTCTGATTTATTTTTCAGTATTTATACAGTTAGGCCCAGTAGTTCTCTTAAGCCAAACAAAACCCAAAATTATAAAAAGAAATGCCTCACCCTGTTCCCTCTCTGGGGTGTTACCTTATTGTACCCACTTCTGGTTGCCAGCCCTTCCCTAAACAGCAGTTAACTTGGATGTTTCCACTGTAGGGAACAAAGCAGCCTTCCATCCAGGAGAAACTTTTTCTGCCACTAATCCTGCTGCAGTTTGTTTCTCATCCCTCCTCTCTGGGGAGGTCCCTGGCAGGCCTTAATTGGCCTCAGGTGTCTCTCATTAACCTGAGATAACCTCTTTTCAGCTTATAGGGAACACAGCCCTCACCATTCCAGAGCTGATATATCTCTGTTCCACTACACACCTACAGTTGTCAGGTCTGACTTTGTTACAGTGTATGTTAAATCAAGCCAGCTATATTTGTGAGACCCCATATAAACACCCCCATATTTCATTCTATACTGATACAAGCAACACTAGGATTTCACAAGCATGAATACTCCTGATAAGTGCAATGAAGTGGATCACTGCATATAGATTCCCTGCTTGGTAACTATCTGGCCATCTAACACATGCATTCTTGGTGTCTGTATTCCACAGAGAAGCCATAGAACACAGCTGCTCTTTCAGCATTATGTGAGCTTGTCTCTCTTTTGTTGAAGATTTCTCATATGAGGTAACTAGTAGCAAGGGGGGGCAGGGGAATCAATGCCGCTATTAAGCAGCTTGTGGCTTCTTCATTTCTTTGGATGCTGTTATGCTTCTCACTTCATAAAAACATTTAAGGTTTTTGTTTTTGGAAGAGTCCAAGTTTTTGTTTTAACTCTTTTGTGACTACATTTTATCATTCTCATTACTAAACCAACCCAGGAACCACTTTCCTAGCAAGCTCTTGAAACTTAGGAGTTTTGTGACCTTTTCTTTCCCAAAAGCACTGGAACTCCCTCCCTCTTTGCAATCATGAAACATCTGTGGCAATGACTATCACTTAGGTGGAAAACTAGAATTAGGAACATTTTTCATGTATCCTTAGCTGTCTCTTAAATGCAGTTCAGCAGATGGAAATAAGGCAAAAGAGCCAGCACAACAGACATAGCCAGCTCTCTCCGGGCCACCAGAAGTCCACAGACTACAGATTGGGACCTCTGTGCTAGAGAGTATTGACACTTAGCCCAAGTGGTGTAGTTAGGTTCCCATGTATCTTACTTATGTCACAGAGCAGCCATTACAGTATTTGATTGACTGTCTTGAGCAGAGGACAAATAATCTTTGCCCCTAATACAGGGATGATGAACAGATCCCCTAAAATAGACATTTGTGAAAGCTGTCTGAAGAGCAACAACAAAAGAAAAGAAAAAAAATCCTTGACTCCAATCTCTCAAAATGTCCATTTTGCCATTAGAATCTCAAGAGGTTCATTGAAATTCAATTGTCTGGCAAAGAGCAGATATGCTGAATAGATTCTATCATTCTTACCACATCTAATGTCCTTTTGAAAAAGAAGCTGAAAAATAGACAGCAGGCAAAAAATCCAAATGGTGATGGGAACAGATGTCTTTTACATTTTTAGTCTGCATACATTTTTATTCGTTGAGGACAGATCCCACCAGCCAGCCAACAGCCCACTCTGCCAGGCAGACTCCAGAAGAGATCTAGGGGTGTTGTAGGGAATTATCAAGGATTATCTCCCTCCTCCTCAATTCCCAGGCCACTCTGCATCACTACAACCTCAGGGCTGCAGGCTCCCAGACTCCTGGCATTTCCCCTTGACAGAGGAATGGTCAGTGGATCTATATAGCAGTGGATTCAGGAGCCTCCCCCTGCTGACAACCCTGAAACACACATGCTCAGGCACAACCCCAAAGTCACATTCTTTCAAAATCTCCCCCACTCCCACCCATACAGCAAAAGGAGTCTTGGACTTTTTTAGGGGATTTATCCCCTATGTACACCTCACAAGAGACAAAAAAATGACAGCTTATTTACATTTATCCACTCATAATTCAGGAGTTGGGTATTAGACACCTGATTCAATGAATATTCCATTATTTCTAATATGAACAGATCAGTTACAGGTGAGATTGTCACGGACCCTTATAGAGTGCATGGTAGAAGGCGCACACAAAGGGGATGCCCCTCTCCCCCATGCATGACGTGTGCAGTAGAATACAAGGACTGCTCTTTTGATGCAGTCCCGTGCACACAGTACCCTAAGTGGGGAGGGCAGGGGAGGGGCAGCCTTGTTCTCCACACCATGGGGCAAGCTAGCTACACTGGGGGAACAGATAGGCTGCAGCATCATAAAAGAAGGGTTAGTATGTGCAGTCCTTTTGCCTATCAGGCCCCTTAGGTACAGTACACAATCCCTTCTCAAGCATACCCTGTGTCCTAATCTCACCACTGGCAGAAATCTGCAGTTTGGCCCGGATTTAAAATTATGCTGCACAGTAAATGAAGTGGTAGAGAATTGTTATAATAGAGAACCATTAGGTACATTAGTACTATGGGCTTGTCTGCATGAACATTAAGACTGTGGCAAACTAGGAATCTACCTGAACTAGGCTGCCACATTTTAACTGTGCACATGCACCCAGCTAATGTGTGTTAACAAGTTGGTTAGGACACTTTGATCTAGTCCTGTTTCAAGGAGGACTAGGTGAAAGCTCTCTAATGCACATCAGTAAGGTGCAAATGGACAGTTGGTCTGTGGCAGGCTCTTGTGGGGTAGATTCACACCCCAGCTTGCCACAGTCTATACTCCTGAGGGAATTCTGCACACAATATTTTAAAATTCTGTAAACTGCATATTTTACTTGTCAAAATAACACAATATAATCACTTCATTTTTAATTATTTGCTGACAAGTATTTTGAAATAAATTACCAAAATAATTGAAAATGTAGAGATGGTGTTATTGTGTTATTTAACAAATAAAATATGCAAAACTTTGCAGAATTTTAATTTTTTAAATTTTGACACAGAATTCCCTCAAGAGTACCAGGATTCTGTGTGTGCCGTAGTCTGGGTGCGGGCACCTTGGTGTGGGTCTGGGTGCAGGGGGGAAATCTGGATGCACAGGAGCTCGGTGCAGAGTTCAGGGTACAGGGGAGTCCAGGTGAAGGTGGTTAGGGCTCAAGGGGGTGAGGTTCAGCAGAGTGGGGGGTTTGGGGAGGCTCAGTGGGCAGGTTCTGGGTGCAGGGTGGGGGTGCGGGGAGGGCTATCACTGCATGGGGAGCTGCCCCTCTCTCCACCCAACCCCTGTCCATCCAGGACCACCCTGCATCCAACCTCACCCCCCCACACACACACTAAGCCTCAGCCCCGGCACCCAGAACCCCACCCTGAGCCTCACTCTCCCCTGCACCCAGACACCACCCCCTGCCAGCCCCCTCCAAACGGTGCAGAGCTTCCTGCAGCCTGGGGAAGTTTCTGGGGGTTGATCTGATGCAGCCCTGGCTTCTCTGTGCAGGGAAGGGGAAAGGGGAACTAACATACCTGGGTGGCTGGGGAATCCCCAGACCCCACCTCTCCTCAGTGATTTACCTCTCCCTCAGCTGCCTGAACAGCTGCATCTGAGCTGCCAGGGAGGGGTGAGTTAGCACTGGTGCAGCTTCTCTTTGCTTCCCCACAGAAATCATTTCCTGCAGAAAGTAAAAAACCAGGGGGTGGGGGGCATTTTCTGTTTTGCCACAGAATTCCCCCAAGGAGTAAGTCTAATTGTTTATGTAGACAATCTATAGGAGCGAATTATCTGCTGAAAACTCCCTGTACACATCCTCTTCTATTTAGGTTTTATACCACACCCATCATCATGGAATCAGAGTGCCTTCCAGCTTACACAGAAAGAAAAATCCAGACAATTTGAATATGATGGCTTTATGGACTTAATTCTGCTATCAGTTCTTAGCATAACTAGTGAATTCAATGGAGGACAGGTGCATGAATCTAGGTATCATAGGTGCTTATATGATATTTGAACACTTCACAATCTTTTTGTTTTATTTATCTTCAAACCTCCCTCTCCCCAAAAAAGTATTATCCCCATTTTACAGATGAGGAACTGAGGCACAGGGAGACTAAGTGACTTGTCCAATGTCACACAGCAAGTCTGTGACAACAAGAAATAGGACCTGTGTCTCAAGTCCCAGGGCAGCACCCTAACCATGGAACTATACTTCCTTTCAATGATGGAGCCCTTAAAATTGTAACACTGGAAAAAGAGTGGAAATCTGAAACAGATGCTTTTCCAAGTGTTCTAAGGCAGTGCTTCTCAAAGCTGGTCCGCCACTTGTTCAGGGAAAGCCCCTTGTGGGCCAGGTCAGTTTGTTTACCTGCCGCATCTGCAGGTTCGGACGATCGTGGCTCCCACTGGCCACGGTTCACCACTCAAGGCCAATGGGGGCTGCAGGAAATGGCACAGGCCGAGGGATGTGCTGTCCACCGCTTCCCGCAGCCCCCATTGGCCAGTGGGAGCTGCGATCGGCCGAACCTGCGGACGTGGCAGGTAAACAAACCGGCCTGCCAGGGGCTTTCCCTGAACAAGCAGTGGACCAGCTTTGAGAACCACTGATCTAAGGCCTGGTCTACACTAGGACTTTAATTCGAATTTAGCAGCGTTAATTTGAATTAACCGTGCACCCGTCCACACCACGAAGCCATTTAATTCGACCTAGAGGGCTCTTTAGTTCGAATTCGGTACTCCACCCCGACGAGGGGAGTAGCACTAAATTCGACATGGCTATGTCGAATTAGGCTAGGTGTAGATGCAAATCGAACTTAGTAGCTCCGGGAGCTATCCCACAGTGCACCACTCTGTTGACGCTCTGGACAGCAGTCCGAGCTCAGATGTTCTGATCAGCCATACAGGAAAAGCCCCGGGAAACTTTGAATTCCTTTTCCTGTCTAGCCAGTTTGAATCTCAATTCCTGGTTGGACATCGGGGCGAGCTCAGCAGCACTGGCAGCGATGCAGAGCTCTCCAGCAGAGGAGTCCATGCAATCTCAGAGTAAAAAGAGGGCCCCAGCATGGACTGACCGGGAAGTCTTGGATCTGATCGCTGTGTGGGGCGATGAGTCTGTGCTTTCGGAGCTTCGCTCCAAAAAACGGAATGCAAAGACCTACGAGAAGGTCTCCAAAGCCATGGCACTCAGAGGATACAGCCGGGATGCAATGCAGTGCCGCGTGAAAATCGAGGACCTGAGACAAGGCTACCAAAAAATCAAAGCGGCAAACAGACGCTCCGGAGCCCAGCCCCAGACATGCCGCTTCTACAAGGCACTGCATGCCATTCTCGGTGGGTCTGCCACCACTGCCCCACCAGTGACCGTGGACTCTGAGGATGGGATAGTGTCGACGGGCAGTTTCTCGGCGATGTTCGCTGATGGGGAAGATGAGGAAGGGTTTGTGGAGGACGAGGCAGACGACAGCGCTTACAATACTGCTTTCCCCGACAGCCAGGATCTCTTCATCAGCCTCACAGAGATCCCCTACCAACCCTCCCCGGCCGTTAACCCAGACTCTGAATCAGGGGAAGGATCAGTCGGTAAACATGTAAACATTTATTTTTTAAAAAACAGGAATAAAACTATATGAAAAGAAGGTCAATACATAAAGGGATCGAACAGAAATCCTCTTGGGACAGTTCCACGAAGCTCTCGTAGAGGTACTCGAAAAGCCTCCGCAGGAGGTTCCTGGGGAGAGGTGCCTTATTGGGTGCTCCGTGGAAGCACACTCTTCCGCGCCAGGCCATCCTGAGGTACAGTGGGAGCATTGCCTCGACCAGCATGGCAGCATAGGGCCCTGGTCTGTGCAGGGATTCACGCAGCATGCGCTCTCTGTCTCTCCTAGTGACCCGCCTGAGGGTGATCTCGCTCGGCGACTGCTGCATCTAATTCGGGGAATTACTGTAATGTTACTATTGTGAATGCTTGACTTTTCCTTTGCATAACAATGACCGTCGTTTAACAGCCACGTGGTGGAGGATGCAGAGGAAAAGCATACAGGGATCTTTCCCGTGGAAAGCCGCGAGGGGCTGGAACAGGGTCAGACTTTATGCTTTCCAGATTGCCTGCAGCAGGAGGGCACTGCTATCCATTAACTGTTAAGCAGCCTAAAGTTTACGGCTTACCAGGCCTGGCTGCTACATGGATTCTGCTGTCCTGCCCCGCTTGTCCGATCTCCAGTGCAAGACCCCAGGCAATGAAAGCGAATGCCGAAAATTCGAACTTGTCCTGAGAGCACATGAGATTAGGTGCCCTGTATGGTCTTGTTCACAGAAACTGAGTAGACTGTGTTCACTGTTCACAAACATGTATCTTTGCAAGGTAATCACATCCTTTTTCCCATCACACAGCTGCGGCTCTTTCCCGAACTGCCCTGGCATCCCCCTCACAGAGGCTGGTGCACATTAGGCAGCGAAAGAAAAAGACTCGGGACGAGATGTTCGCTGAACTGATGGCCTGCTCCAGAGCCGAGGCAGCCCAGCAGAGCCAGTGGAGGGAGACCCTCTCTCAGCAGCAGCGCTCACACAGCGAAAGGGAGGACAGGTGGTGGCAGGAAGACCAGCATGCGACTCAAACGCTGCTTGGACTAATGAGGGAGCAAACGGACATGCTCCGGAGCCTTGTGGATGTTCTGCAGGACCGCAGGCAGGAGCAGAGAGCCCCCCTGAACTGTATCTGCAACCGCCCTCCCCCGCCACAAAGTCCTGTCCCCCCCCACCCAAAATCACAAGAAGGAGGGGCGCTAGGGGCCGTGAAAACTGTCACTCCACCCCAGCAGAGCGCTCATGTACCAAACAGCTCTCATTCCCTAAAGTATGAGAATTGCTTCCCTTCCTGGCTCACCCAATCCCAAATCCCAGTTTCATCCCCCAACTGTGTAGTTGAGTATTAAAAATAGTTTGCTGTTCATTACTGTTTCCGTCATGTTTCTTTGCAGAAGACTTTGTGTGAAGGGGAGATAGGGGTTTGTTAATTGCATAGGACAGCCACCATTACCAGGGTACAGACATGGGGGCAGGATCAACAGCAGGTCACACACAGAGTGCAGTCACTAGGCACCCGGGTCACTGTGGGAGGTGTCTGCTGCCCCAGGTCAGTCTGGGAGGTGTATGCTGCCCCAGGGTCCGAGCACCTGGCATCCACAAATGGCAAGGCAGGCTGCCCTTACCATGCCCTTCCACCCTAGCCATGAACCTCTCCAATGCCCTGAGCCCCAGCCAGAGCCATCATCTCCCTACACCTACTCACCCTTCCCACACACCCCTCACCCCTTCCTGCAAACCCACCCCTTCCTGCACACCCTCCTGTAACCGTCCTCCCCCCAGAGACCACTGTAGGAGCAGGAGCCTGTCAGTCCTCGAGTGTAGAAGCGGTCTGTACATCACTGCACACCGTACCCACCACAGTCTGCATCCCTGTTTGAACCCTTTAACGCGAAGTCGTTAGTAAAGAAAACTTTGTTAATTAAAAATGTTCCAATAACTTTATTTTTAAACGTCTGTTGGAAGGGGGGAAACCTGGTGAACGGGGTATGTAACCGCTGAAAAAAGTCAATAGTAACTGAAACAGGGGCAGGTTCAGCTTCTCTGTAAAGAGACTGGACAGTCATAGGTTACCCTGCTCTCTGAGGAACCTAGCTTTCAAAGCCTCCCGGATGCACAGCGCTTCCCGCTGGGCTCTTCTAATGGCACGGGTGTCTGGCTGAGCGTAATCAGCAGCCAGGCGATTTGCCTCAACCTCCCATCCCGCCATAAAGGTCTCCCCCTTGCTCTCACAGAGATTGTGGAGCACACAGCAAGCTGCAATAACAATGGGGATATTGGTTTCGCTGAGATCCAAGCGAGTCAGTAAGCTCCTCCATCTCCCCTTGAGACATCCGAAAGCACACTCCACCACCATTCTGCACTTGCTCAGCCGGTAGTTGAAGAGCTCCTTGTCACTGTCCAGGGTGCCTGTATAGGGCTTCATGAGCCAGGGCATTAGCGGGTAGGCTGGGTCCCCGAGGATCACTGTAGGCATCTCCACATCCCCAACAGTTATTTTGTGGTCCGGGAAGAAACTACCTTCCTGCAGGCGTCTAAACAGACCAGAGTTCCTGAACACACGCGCGTCATGAACCTTGCCCGGCCACCCGACGTAGATGTTGGTAAAACGTCCCCTATGGTCCACCAGTGCTTGCAGCACCATTGAAAAGTAGCCCTTTCGGTTAATATACTGGCTGGCCTGGTGGGCCGGTACCAGGATAGGGATGTGAGTGCCATCTATAGCCCCACCGCAGTTTGGGAATCCCATCGCGGCGAAGCCATCTATGACGACCTGGACGTTTCCCAGGGTCACTACCTTTGAGAGCAGTAGGTCAACGATTGCGTGGGCTACTTGCATCACAGCAACCCCCACGGTAGATTTGCCCACGCCAAAGTGGTTCGCTACTGACCAGTAGCTGTCTGGCGTTGCAAGTTTCCAGAGGGCTATGGCCACTCGCTTCTGCACACTCAGGGCTGCTCGCATCCGGGTGTCCTGGCGCTTCAGGGCAGGGGCCAGCAAGTCACAGAGTTCAAGGAAAGTGTCCTTATGCATCCTGAAGTTTCGCAGCCACTGTGATTCATCCCAGACCTGCAGCACTATGCGGTCCCACCAGTCCATGCTTGTTTCCCGGGCCCAGAATCGCCGTCCCATAGCATGAACGTGACCCATTGCCACCATGATCTCCGCGGCGCGGGGTCCCGTGCTTTCTGAGAGGTCTGTGCCACTCTGACACTTCATGTCCTCACCGCGCTGCCCTAGCCTCCTCGCCCGATTTCTCAGCAGCTGACTGTGGAAGAGGTGGACGATAAGGTGCGAGGAGTTGACAACGGCCATAAGTGCAGCGATGATCGCAGCGGGCTCCATGCTTGCAGTGCTGTTGCGTCCGTGCTGTCACTGACCAGAAAAGTGCGGTAACAGATTTCCCACCGGCGCTTTCAGGGAGAGAGGGCGGGAGTGAAGGTTGAATGACTACAGTTACCCAAAACCACCTTCGACACATTTTTCCCCCAGCAGGCATTGGGGGCTCTACCCAGCATTCCAATGGGAAGCGGGGACTGCGGGAACTGTGGGATAGCTGCCCAGAATGCACTGCTTCCAATGTCGACGCTTGCCCCGTTAGTGTGGACTCACAAAGTCGAATTAGTGTCCTTAGTGTGGATACACAAATTCGAATTCATAAGGTCGAATCCACAAATTCGACCTCAAGCCTGGTCTACACTAGGCGTTTAAACCGGTTTTAGGAGCGTAAAACCGATTTAACGCCACAACCGTCCACACTAGGAGGCACCTTATATCGATTTTAATGGCTCTTTAAACCGGTTTCTGTACTCCTCCCTAACGAGAGGAGTAACGCTAGTATCGGTATTAACATATCAGATTAGGGTTAGTGTGGACGCTGATCGACGGCATTGGCCTCCGGGAGCTATCCCACAGTGCACCAGTGACCGCTCTGGACCGCAATCTGAACTCGGATGCAGTGGTCAGGTAGACAGGAAAAGCCCCGCGAACTTTTGAATATTTCCTGTTTGCCCAGCGTGGAGCTCCGATCAGCACGGGTGGCGATGCAGTCCGAAATCAAAATAAAAAAAGAGCTCCAGTACGGACCATGCGGATGTGATCGCTGTAAGGGCAGGCAAATCCATTCTATCAGCGCTCCATTACAGAAGATGAAATTCAGAATCCTTTTTTTAAAATCTCCAGACAGACGCCATAGCAGGGACTCAGCGCACTGCAGCGTGACAAGCGTAACGGAAAGCCAAAGAATCAAATGGACGCTCATGGACTGGAGGACTGAAGCTATCCCACAGTTCCTGCAGCCTCCGAAAAGTATTTGCATTCTTGGCTGAGCTCCAAATGCTTCTAGGGTCAAACACAGTGTCCGCGGTGGGTCAGGGCATAGCTTGGCAATCTACTCACCCCCCACACACACCCCCAGAAGTGAAAGGGAAAACAATCCTCTGACTCTTTTACATGTCACCCTATCTTTACTGAATGCTGCAGATAGACACGATGCTGCAGCCGTCAACACCAACATCATCACTCCCCCCCTGCGATGGGTGGCTGATGGTACAAAAGGACTGGTAACCGTCCTCGTCATCAGCCTATTGGCACATGGGGCAGTAACCATGCTGACTAGCATCCGTCAGGTCGATCAAGGGCGCCTGACCCTAATTTTTTCTGGTGGTGGATGGTGCAATATGGCTGGTAACCATCGTCATCATAGCAACAGGGGGCTGAGCTCCATCAGCCCCCACCCTTCATGTGTAAAGAAAAGATTCAGTTGCCCCTGGACTAGCAGAGGGATGCTGGGCTTCTCTTCTACACACTGCTTAATGTCCTGTCTGGACTATCATAGCAGCTGGAGGCTGCCTTCCACTCATTTCTCACTAACAAGTCACCATGTCTTATTCCTGCATTCTTTATTACTTCATCACACAAGTGGGGGGACAATGGTACGGTAGCCCAGGAAGGCTGGGGTAAGAATGGAATGAACAGGTGGTGTTGTTACAGGAGCACCCCCTGTGAATAACATACAGATCATAATTTCTGCAGGATCTGACACAGAGCACCTGTGCTCTCTGGTTCTATGATACAGTGGTTATCTAGTACACTTGCCTATATTCTAGGCAGGACTGATTCTATTTTTAGATACCAAAAAGGAGGGATTGACTCAGGGAGTCATTCCCAATTTTGGCTTTTGCGCCCCTGGCTAAGAGCAGCCAGGGGCACTTATGACAGCAGCAAATGGTACAAAATGACTGGTAGCCATGATCATCTTAGTTCCAATTTATGGAAGGGTTTGGATGGTGCAATATGGCTGGTAACCATCTCTGCTGTCGTGCAAAAGCAAAAGCATGCTTCTGTGTAGCGCTGCTGAATCGCCTCTGTGAGCGGCATCTAGTACACATACGGTGAGAGTCACAAAAGGCAAAACAAGCTCCATGATTGCCATGCTATGGCATCTGCCAGGGCAATCCAGGGGGAAAAGCGCAAATGCTTGTCTGCTGTTGCTTTCCCAGAGGAAGGAGTGACTGACGACATTTACCCAGAACCACCCGCGACAATGATTTTTGCCCCATCAGGCACTGGGATCTCAACCTGGAAGTTCCAAGGGGCGGCGGGGGAGGCTGCGGGAACTATGGGATAGCTAGGGAATAGCTACCCACAGTGCAACGCTCCAGAAGCCGACGCTAGCCTCGGACCGCGGACGCACACCACCGAATTAATGTGCTTAGTGTGGCCGCGCGCAATCGATTTTATAAAATCTGTTTTACAAAACCGGTTTATGCAAATTCGGAATAGTCCCGTAGTGTAGACGTACCCTAAGTTCAATCGAACTACTCTTGTAGTGTAGACATACCCTAAGGCCTGGTCTACACTACGCGTTTAAACTGGTTTTAGGAGCATTAAACCGATTTAACGCCACACCCGTCCACACTAAGAGGCCCTTTATATCGGTATAAAGGGCTCTTTAAACCGGTTTCTGTATTCCTCCCTAACAAGAGGAGTAGCGCTAATATCGGTATTACCATATCGGATTAGGGTTAGTGTGGCCGCAGATCGACGGAATTGGCCTCCGGGCGGTATCCCACAGTGCACCACTGACCGCTCTGGACAGCAATCTGAACTCGGATGCAGTGGTCAGGTAGACAGGAAAAGCCCCGCGAACTTTTGAATATTTCCTGTTTGCCCAGCGTGGAGCTCCGATCAGCACGGGTGGCGATGCAGTCCGAAATCAAAATAAAAAAAGAGCTCCCGCATGGACCATGCGGACGTGATCGCTGTAAGGGCAGGCAAAACTGTTCTATCAGCGCTCCGTTACAGAAGACGAATTAAAAAACATTTTTAAAAAATCTCCAGACAGACGCCATAGCAGGGACTCAGCGCACTGCTGCGTGACAAGCGTAACAGAAAGCCAAGGAATCAAATGGACGCTCATGGACTGGAGGACTCAAGCTATCCCACAGTTCCTGCAGTCTCTCTGAAAAGCATTTGCATTCTTGGCTGAGCTCCAAATGCTTCTAGGGCCAAACACAGTGTCCGCGGTGGGTCAGGGCATAGCTCGGCAATTTACGCACCCCCCCACCTACCCCCAGAAGTGAAAGGGAAAACAATCCTCTCTTGACTCTTTTACATGTCACCCTATCTTTACTGAATGCTGCAGATAGACGCGATGCTGCAGCACTCAACACCAACATCCTTGCTCCCCCCCCCCCGCCATGGGTGGCTGATGGTGCAAAACGACTGGTACCTGTCCTCATCATCAGCCTATTGGTACATGGGGCAGTGCAAAAGGGCTGGTAACCATGCTGACTAGCATCCGCCAGGTCGATCAAGGGCGCCTGGCCCTAATTTTTCCTGGTAGATGGTGCAGTATGGCTGATAACCATCGTCATCATAGCAACAGGGGGCTGAGCTCTGTCAGCCCCCACCCTTCATGTGTAAAAAAAAGATTCAATTGCCCCTGGACTAGCAGAGGGATGCTGGGCTCCTCTCCTCCACACTCCTTACTGTCCTGTCTGGACTATCATAGCAGCTGGAGGCTGTCTTCCACTCATTTCTCACTAACAAGTCAGTGTGTCTTATTCCTGCATTCTTTATTACTTCATCACACAAGTGGGGGGACAATGCTACAGTAGCCCAGGAAGGCTGGGGGAAGAACGGAATGAACAGGTGGTGTTGTTGCAGGAGCACCCCCTGTGAATAGCATACAGCTCATAATTTCTGCAGGATCTGACACAGAGCAGCTGTGCTCTCTGATACAGTGGTTCTCTAGTACACTTGCCCATATTCTAGGCAGGACTGATTCTATTTTTAGATACCAAAAAGCAGGATTGACTCAGGAGTCATTCCCAATTTTAACTAAGCCCCTGGCTAAGAGCAGCCAGGGGCACTTATGACAGCAGCAAATGGTGCAAAATGACTGGTAGCCATGATCATCTTTTTACCAATTTATGGATTGGTAGATGGTGCAGTATGGCTGGTAACCATCTCTGCTGTCATGCAAAAGCAAAAGCATGCTGCTGTGTAGCGCTGCTGAATCGCCTCTGTCAGCGGCATCTAGTACACATACGGTGACAGTCACAAAAGGCAAAACAGGCTCCATGATTGCCATGCTATGGCATCTGCCAGGGCAATCCAGGGAAAAAAGGCGCGAAATGCTTGTCTGCTGTTGCTTTCCCAGAGGAAGGAGTGACTGACGACATTTACCCAGAACCACCCGCGACAATGATTTTTGCCCCATCAGGCACTGGGATCTCAACCCGGAAATTCCAAGGGGCGGGGGAGGCTGCGGGAACTATGGGATAGCTACGGAATAGCTACCCACAGTGCAACGCTCCAGAAGTCGATGCTAGCCTCGGACTGTGGACGCACACCACTGATTTAATGTGTTTAGTGTGGCCGCGCGCACTCGATTTTATACAATCTGTTTTACAAAACCGGTTTATGCAAATTCGGAATAGTCCCATAGTGTAGACGTACCCTAAGGGTATGGATGTTTGGTTAAAATAATGTCCAGGGTACACAGAAAAACAAATCACAGGGACCCAGTTAATATTATACAGCAATAAGAGAATCGGAAAGAAAATATTCTGATAAATAAAACCACATACAAAGAAGAGACAGTAATATCATAAATCAGTGGAGTACAAGAATTATCCATATTCACATCACCACATGATGGGACCTAACTTCACGATTGAGGTTTACCCAGAGTGCACAAAATCACCTATTGAAAAACTACACTGGGGTAGGATGAGACCAACAAAATGATCTTACGTGAGCAAGAAAACTGATCATCTGGGAGGTGTCAACTGAAACCTGTCTGCCTTAACAGACCCTTGAGTCAGTTGGTAATAGAACCAAGTTGCCTGTCAAACTGATTCCCAATTTGCAGCTGCTGGTTTTTTGTAGCAGATGCCTCGAGAGAAACTCCTGCTAAAGATATATCTGGTAGATATGCACCAGTGTTGTTTGGAGCATCACAAACAGCCGCTTTGGTTAACTCACTTTTAGGCTTCACAGCTGAGAGGCACAAGACCTATGAGTAAGGCTACGATTCTGTCAAGGATTCTGTGATTTTAAGAGTGGCTGCGAGTTCCTGAAAATTCCATTAAAAGCATCGGTTTTGAGAAAAACGAGAGATCGGTTATTTCCTTTAAAATCTGCAGTACACGAGTCGAAAATACCGTTTGGTGCACCATTGTTGCTTAGCCAGTAAGATTTGTTGTAATTGAGCAGTCAGGTATGAGGAGCATGCGTGAGGTTTAGTTAAAGAGTGAGAAAAAAAATGGCAATTCCAAGAATACTGAGGAGCAAACTGGCAAACACCACTGCTAACCAGAGGAGGAAACGTTTCATGAACAGAGTGGATTGATGTTTTGAACAGCATGTAATGTTCCTGTGTAGTTTACGAGCAAAAAGCAAACTGCAACAAATGTACAGAAAGTGCTTTGCATAAATGTGCCTTGAATAGAGTGTGGGCGAGAAAGCTAAAGTACAAAATAGGCAAGTGATCTGTTTACTGAAAAGACTGAAGAACAGAGAATTGCAGGACAGAAGTTTACCGATTTTCAGTCTTTCTGCACCACTAACGTTTCACTACATGTCCTAGACTGACAATCCTGACACATTATACCTACCTCGGATCATCTCTGAAAAACATGCCGCAAAAGCTTTTTGAAAGACATGTAAATGACCTGAAAGACCCGCTGAATCAATGTTTTGGAATTAGTCTCATAGCAGATGAAACTACTGATGCTGAAGGGCACAACATACTGAATATCCTGACAGTGCCTGGTTTGTCTTTTACAGACATTTCAAGCTGACAAGGGGAAGGTAGTTTGGAATTGAAGTCTTTGCTGATGGAGTGTGTATGTTTGGAGGCTGTTAACTTTAAAACAGTGAGTCACGCAGTGGCAGAAACAGTTCGGCAATATGGAATTCCTTTTGATAAAGTCACTGCTTTTGTCACTGATAATGCTGCATAAATGAACAAAACCTGGAAACGAGGTCTCAAAGTGCTTTTTCTGAATGCAGTGCATGTTACATGCACTGCGCTTCTTCACAACTTAGGGCGATACCTGGAGAAAAACATTTGGAAAAGTAAATGAACTTATCATTGCCGTAAAATGTGCATTCACTGCCTGCCCTGCCCTCAAAGCACGGTTCCATCAATCATTGTGGGGGGTGGAGGGCAGGGAAGGAAAGTGCCTGCAATTCCAGCTTCACTGGTAATTACATGGGGGAACAGCTGGTTTGAAGCTGTCCATTTTCATACCAGTCACCTGCAGGATTGTGTGGATTTTTTTTTATTAAAAAGAGTAGTGGGAGCAAAGCTGTAGTTCATCTATTGAAGATGTAGTCACTTAAGTAAATCAACAGAAATAAAAGCAGATGTTGTGGCGGTAGAAGCATTTGCACCAAGAATAATGGCAACTGTCACTGCTTACAAAAAAAAACAACAGAAATCAGATCACATAAAGTGGCAAATGAGTTGGCCGATCTTGCCAGTTGCACAAAGTCCTCAGTGGCACAACTGACAACCTGTTAGCTAAGAAAGTCCTTTGCAAAAACAGCAACAAATATCGAAGCCTATATGACTAGATCTGAATGGTTTTGATAATACTGCCAGTTTTTTGAAAGCCTGCTCTGTGTTTGATTCCAATCAGGCCAAACTTCTTAGCCTTGCATCACTAAATATATTTGAGTTTATTCCAGGGGTGGGCAAATTTTTTGGCCTGAGGGCCACATCGGGGTTCCAAAACTGTATGGAGGGCTGGATAGGGAAGGCTGTGCCTCCCCAAACCTTAACCCTATCCGCCCCATCCCACTTCCCACCCCTGACTGCCCCCCTCAGAATTCCCGACCCATCCAACCCCCACTACTCCTTGTCCCCTGACCATCCCCTCCTGGGACCCCCTACCCTTAACCACCCCCAGGACCCCTTATCCACCCCCCCCTGCTCCCTGACTGCCCCAACCCCTATCCATACCCCCACCCCCTGACAGCTGCCTGGAACCTCACCCCCTATTCAACCCCCACTCTAAAGCCCCTTTTAGAATGTGGCTCTGCGAACATGGGTGGAGGACTCAGGAGGAGCAGGAGGAGCTGCGCAGCTGGAGGGAAGTGGCGGTTTCCCCTTTAAAGTGTCCCCTCTCTCCAACCAGTTGTGCGGCTGCCCGGTGCTCCTCCTGAGTCCTCCGCCCACGTTCGCCACGCTCCTACCACCCACACCGCCCACCTGCTCCCCTGAGGCTGCAGGTGAGCCTCCCTTCCTGCTCTCCCCTGCCCCCGCAGTGCAGCCCCCTTCCGCCCTGGTGTCACATCATTCTGAGGCTGCAGGGGAGGGGGTCGAGCCTCCCCAGCCGGGAGCTCAAGGGCTGGGCAGTACGGTCCCCGGCTGTATGTGGCTCACGGGCCATAGTTTGCCCACCTCTGGTCTATTCCCATGTTTGAAGTCAACACATTGGCAAAAGCCGAGTTTTGTAGCTACAGCAGTACAGTTTTGAAAGGAAGTGCCTTGACTTCATGGAATTTCGGTGCAACTTAAAAGATCACTTTCCAAGTCTGGCCATAATAGCTCTGATGTGTTTATCAGTGCCCGTTAACAGTCTGGATGGCAAGAGATCATTTTCATCTTACAAAAATATCTTACGAGACGACAGACACTCAATGAAAGATGACAACCTGGCAATGTACAACATGCTGTTTCAGAATTGTGGAAAGCTCTAACTGTAAGTACATGACTTTTTTACACTCTAACAATTAATCTTGTCAGTAGTCAAAGTTATATTATAAAGGTTTAATTGGCAATTTAAAAGCTTCTGTATTGATTTAGTGAAAACTGCATTCATTATGTGTGTACATTTCCGTGATTTATTGTTTATTGCCCGCATCCTGTCCGGACTTTTATTAAAAATACTCATGGCAAAATTGTAGCCTTATTTATGGGATGTTAATACCCAAAAGTGAGTGATTTCAAAGCATGATTCATTGTTATATGTTCAGTTACACAGCAATAGAGCTGTAGCAACTTGAAGAATCCTTCACCCAAAGCAAAAAATCACCTTGTACATATGTATAGCTCTAAGATGAAGTGTAGGAAAGGCTGGGAAACAGTTAAAGGAGAACTTCTGGACAACCACACTTTGACTAAAAGGTACTCAAGCATCGATTTAGACACTGCAAGTCCTGCTTTTATCTGGGGAATCTCTTTAAAGGCATCACTGCAGCAAAATATGGCATATTCAGTAGCGGTAGGGTACTCAGATATTAAAACGGTATTGGAAAGGGTTTTCCATCAGAGAGAAAATGGTTAAGGTAAAGCCCAAGTCAGATTATTATTATTTATATTGCAGTGGTGTTTAGAAGCCAGGTTGGGGCTCCATTATGCACAAATTCACAGTAAAGGACAGTCCTTACCCCAAAGATCTTACAATCTGAAGCATCCGACATCAGATATAAAATAAGGGGACTAAAGACCAGAAGATGGAGATGTGAACTTTTTCAAGTTGGAATGGCATTGAGTGGAGCACTCTAGACAGAGTATTTAAAACATGATGTCCAAGTCTGCCCATGAACAAAAGATCAACAAAGTTTATGACTTGAAGGAGGTTGAAGAAAAGAAACCTGTTACAGCAATGGCTCTAATTTAAGGCTTTCAAAAAATTAGTTACCCGTGGGCTGATGATCATCCCAAAAGCAGGTGCCATCACTGCTGCCCACAGGAAACAAAAATAGAGGAGGCAGGGGGTGGGAGGGAAGAAGAAGGGAAAAAAACAAGAAAGCTAGAGCATTGCATCATGCTATATAGGGTGGGAGTTAGGAGAGGCACACGGTCATCACATATTCTTCATATCTGAGCAAAATATCAGATGCTGACTGCATTTTTTGTAGTTGATGGAGCAAGTTCACATTAGAAAGGAAGGCCACAGCATAATTTAAAGCAAATTAGTGGGCTCCATCTCACTGGTCTTGACTCAGGTAGGAATTAAATGGAAGCTTTGTCTGAACCAAAATTGCAGAATCAGTCCTTAGTGGTATGTCTACACTGCATTTAGACACCCAAAGCTGGCTTGTGCCAGATGACACAGGCTCACAGGATTCAGGCTCATGGGCTGTTTAATTGTGGTGTAGACATTCAGGCTTGGGCTGCAGTCCGAGCTCTGGGACCCTCCCTCTTTACAGGGTCCTAGAGCCCAGACTCCAATCTGAGCCCAAACATCTACACCACAATAAAAACAGCCCCTTAACTTGTGTCAGCTGGCTCGGGCCAGGCATAGGTTTTTAATCACTGTATAGACATACTGTATGTTTTCCTTCCCTGCCCTTTAAAAAAAAAAGAGAGAGAGAGAGAGGATGGTGGACACTTTTCCTCTCCATTATGGTGACACTTTCAGTGAATTGTTAACTTTAGATGGACAAAATACATTTGGCCAATCATTCCACTCTGTCTTTTGGTGATTTTTCTTCATTCCGACTTCTCACATACTCACCATACCTCTATACTCCCTCCTCCTTCCCAAACAAATGCATCATGGTGGATCTGATCCTGCATTCCTGCACATTACAAATTCCCTCTGTTGTCAGTGGGGATCCTTGGTGCTATTTTGGGCCTATGTTTTTTCTTGAAATAACATATATTTGTCACTCCACTAGCTTCCTCTTGAAACGTAAGATTCCATGGATGTGTTATCCTTCCTCAGAAATGGCTCTGGCTCATTTCCTTGTTTCTTCTTACTTTCCTCATTTTTATCTTAGAGTATCCCTACGTTATGATCCCCTTTTGCTTTAATAAAAAAAAAATCAACTTTATCTTTAAAAAAAATATTTGAATTACTTCTGAAAAACAAAATGTTCAGAATCATTACTAAATGACAATTGTCAAAACATCCCCAGCATCTTGCAGTGGTATAATCCTAAGGCGCATACACACGCCATAAACCCTTGGAAGGGAGAACTTACTTTGGAAAAATTGTAAATCACCATAAAGGGTCTCAATGTGCAAATGAGAAGATGGTACCAAGGAGATTTATTAGTCACTGTTGGTCTTATTGGAAAGGGATGGGCTCCCCATTAACCAGAGTGTAGCTATCGTCAGCATAGCAAATTAACAAGGTTCGGGTGATTATTTAAACTAAGAGCAGGAGGAAAGCCAGTAGGGGAGCACTTTAGCCAAAGACCCGATAGGGCTATCAGTAACTAAAAGGTAACTATCTGGCAAAAAAGAAAAGGACCAACATTGCTGCTGACATGGAAGGAGAGGGTGAGATCAGAAGCACATTCTGGAAAGTAATATGGTATCAGTCAAAGAAGCTAAATACAAATAGGCACAGCCAAAACTAAAAGCTGTACCTGTATACCACAGAAAGCAACTAGAAGACAAAAGTGGGTGGAACTAAGAAACCTGGCATTGAAACAGAACCTGGACATAATAAACATTACTAGAACATGTTGAAATGATAAAAATCAATAGTGTACTCTAGCTCCTGGATTTAAATGATACAGGAAGTCCTATACAGCAGATGTGGCAAAGTAGTACTGTACCCAAGATTTCACTGACTCTAATAAGATCAAATTCCTGAATGTAGAAACCACACAACAGAATCTGCAGATACACAACTTCCAAGTCATAAGAATACAAATAAACTAGAATGATTACGCTACTGACCTTCAGATCAGGAAACAGTATGTGCAGCATGGAAGATGAAAAAGCAACGAAGTGTAATAAAACAGCAATAATGGACTACAAGGCTACTTGAAGGCAAGCATGTCCATCAACAAAAAAGGCAGCAATAAGGCAAGAAATAATACTATGGCTAAATGGCAAGGTTCAAGAGGATTTTCAAGCCAAGTAGTCATCCATCAGAAGATGGATCATCAGAAGAAATCCAGCCTAAGTGAAGCTAATAGAAAGTGAATCAGAAGATGGATCATCAGAAGAAATCCAGCCTAAGTGAAGCTAATAGAAAGAAACAAGCTATAACAAGCTATAACAGTACAACATAACAAATTCAGAAAGAATTTGAAGAGCAAATAGCCAGAAAAGAACAATATGGAATTTCTTTAAAAGTCTACCAGAGCTCTGCTGGAATACCAAGGAGTGAAGGGAACAATTGAGAAACTAAATAATTTCTTTACATGATTTCAGCACAGAGGATGTTGGGGAGATACCTACTCTTTTCAGGCAATAAAGATGAAGCATTGCCAGAGACCAAGTTTGTGGAATATTAGTGTTAATCTCATCTATATCAAATAGGATCATTGACAGAAGTGATATTCAGATAATTATAAAAATGTGAACAGTTTAAATTCAGATGCAAGATAGAGAGCAAATTGGATCCAGGTTAACACCTTAACCCAGGACAATTAGCCTGTAAAAGCACAATCCACTTGAACAATTTACCGAGGGCTATGGTGGTTCTCCATCACTGGCAATATTTAAATCAAGATTGGATTAAAAATTTTATATATATGCTCTGCTTCAAAAAGAATTATTTTAGTTCTCTGGCCCATGTTGTACAGGAAGTCAGACTAGATGATCACAATAGTAACTTCTTTGACTTTGAAATCTGTGAAAAAAGTCTTTAGATTAATGCAGTGAATCTCGGTCTTTCCCATACCATGACCATGTGTTACAACTGAAAAGTTTCAGGATCCTCCATCCAGCTAAAAATGAAGAAAGGGATGTTGATGGTGATCCTCCAAAACCCATCTGCACTCTCACCTCAGTCATGGCCAGGGCAGGCTCCAGGCACCAGCCAAGCAAGCTCGTGCTTGGGGCGGCAGATTCTAAGGGGGCGGCATTACGCCCAATCCTAGGGCAGCATGGCCGCTCTTTTTTTTCCCTTTTTTTTTTTTTTTTTTTGGTTCGCCGCTCTGGCCACCCTGTAGGGGGAGGCGGTGTGGAGGAGGGGAGCGCCCTGATGGGAGCGGGCTGTGTGCTCCGTCTGCCCCAGTCGGTGCCAGGTCCTCAGCAAGCCCGGCAGCCCACGTCCTTCCTAGGGCTCTGAAAAACACATTTCTGTGTGTCAGTAGAACTTTCCAAACTGTAAAATTGGCACAAGGAAAAACAGGACTGGAACTATTTATCCAAAGCAATACATACATTCCTGAATGGATATGGGATACGAGCAAAGGACACATTACAATGGAGGTGTTCCGCTTTTCAAAAGTCTGCAATACTAATCAACACTTTTTTCTGTATTTTGAGACAATAAATCTTATTTTTGGCATTTCAGTCAGAGTAGCATCTAGGCTGTAAAGTATGCAAATTTCACGCCCAAAGATGGGGGAGCATCAAAAAGCTCCCCAGAATAGACATTTCTACCAATATCGCTCTAGTGAACTGCGACTAGATAACACATATCTTTGCATACTGTAAATATAGATTTTTCAGTCCAACGTTTTCTTCTTGTGCTATGCACAGGCTAAATCACAGTTCAGTAAGACATGAGCTAATGGCAGTACAACACATGTACCATCTTTATTAATCATCTTACTTAGCATTTTGATTAAAGATACACATGCAAAAGTATTTACTAGCTCATTTTTCCCCATTAATTGGCTATTCCTAGACCTGTGCTGTACAGAGGGTAGGAAAATATTATAGCCGACTCCACTGCAGGACGTCACTGAATGCTGTGGTACCCCAGACATCAGTAGACAGCTTGCTAGTGTGCACTGTGTACCAGGAGGTTGAAGGGAAGTGCTATAGGTGCTCCAAGCTCTGAGTGCAATAGGTTCTAGCCTGTCGGGAGTTCCCATAAATACACACTTTCACATAGAGGATTATTTTACCAGGGCTGCCAATAAACAGAGCAAATAAAGGGTACACAGTGACTTCCAGTTACTATGGAATTTCAGAATAGTTCTTATTCCAGCTCTCTGAGGCAGTCCAGTTCAGGTCCCATGAAACTCCTCAAGCCTAGTGCCTAGGGTACTTCCCTCCAGTCCATCCCTCTCCCATTCAAGCCCTGGCCTACAGACTGCACCAGCCAGAGCTCAGCTCCTTTGTCTGTGATTTTGTTGGGCCCATTCTGGTATCACACCTGCAGTTTTCCCATGCCTCCCTTTTGAAGGTGTTTCCCTGTATCCTGCTGCTGTTGCTGGCCCTTCTACCAGAAACAAGGTGGTTCTCTGCCCAACTCTTGACTTCCACTCACAGCTCAGGCTGTCTGCTGCCTGAAGCTTACTGCTTCATGTCACACACATCCCTTCCTCTCTCCCAAGCCTGATCCCATCTGACCTAAGGAGGTTCCTTTTCCTGTACTGTAGGATAGGTGGCAGAAAGGGTCTCAACCAACTTGTCCTTCCCATGTTGCTAAATGTAGGGGAGAGGGTTCCTACCATGGAAAAGGTTGAGAACCATTATTCTGGGGATTATGAAGCCCCTATTGACTAAATGTTTAACTGAATAACAGCCCCCCTTTCCTCATTAGATCCTTTCCCTTCAACTCATTCCAGTTGGGGGAAAGTCCACAGTAATGAAGGAGCCAATTCATTTAAAAAAATGGTAGAAAAGGCCCTGGAAAACTGCAGAGGGAGGAGAGCTGTGACACTCCCCTTCCCTCAGAAACTGCAGAAGTCTCTCCACTGACTGTGAGGATGTTGTGTGCAACATTTCTGGGCAGGCAGAAATTTGGACAGAAATCTGTCCTGAAGTCAAAGCTGACACTTGGTACCCCACTCAGGCACAAGATGCAGGAATAGAGTGGTCTTGTCAGCACTGGCACAGCTTCCCAAGAGAGCCATCCTACAGAGAGGGCAGCCATGCCATCCTCAAGCACAGCTTGTGATCCTGCATGGTATCACCCTTTACTGTTACAACAGGCCTGTAGCAGGGTGACCCCCTGCTTCGGGCCAGAGGGGTTTAAAAGTGGCCTGGCAGGGCTTGAGAGCGGCGGTTCTCAAGACTGGGCTAATGGAGGAAGTGGCTGCAGGTGAGGCCACGCCCCAAACTGAACCACAGCTGGCCCCTATAAAAGGCCAGGGAGCCAAAGGCAAACAGTCTCTCTCTGCCTTCAGAGGGAGATAGGCCTGGCTGCTTAGGGGCTGAGATAAGTACCTAGGGTGAAGCAGGGCTGGGGAAAGGCTGAGGAGCTCTAGCCAGGAAAGCCCCAGGCTGCGGCCTAGCACAAGGCCAACGGGTACTGGGGGTTGCAGAGGGCAGCCCAGGGATAGGCCAAAGCAGCAGGTCCAAATCCAACCCTGCCAATGATGAATAGGCTGATACTGCAGTCTGCCCCAGGGTGTGGGGTAGACAATGACTGACAGTAGCCACATACTGAGGCAAGGTAGGGATAGAGGGTGGGGGTTCCCTGAGACAAAGGGGGAAGCCCAGAGCGGAAAAGGGTTACTGCCAGGGGGCAGCACCCTGCAGAAAAGGGGCACCGGATCCAGGGAGGGACACGGGGGCCTGAGAACAGGTGGATCACCAGCCTGCAGAGGGCGCTCCGGTGCCGAACAGAGCTAATTCCCAGAGTCACCAGCAGGAGGCACCGCAGGGGTGAGACTGACCCGTCTACAAGGCCCTTAGGAATTGTGGAGCTTGCAAGCCCTACCCCTATCCTCCTCTGTAATCTCCCAGACAAACAGGTAAAAACTAGATGGAATAAATTCAAAGGTTTTTTTCCTCCTCTCATAGATTTTTGTCTCAGGAGAGCAGCATGGAGGTTTGTGCTCCCCTCCGTTACTGCTACAAATTTTACTTTGGTTTGTCCATCATGCCCTGTATGCTGCTTATTTATCTCTGGAGAGTCACATATTCCCCTTAAACACTGGCCTGATTTTGTGTCTTCCCAGCCCCTCCCCCCATTTTGTTTTGTTAACACCCCAAGATAAAAGTGGATGGATAACAGGCAGAAGTCTCTAAATAAATAAATAAATACACACACCACACACAAACACTTAAGAATATGGTCATTTTGGAGATAAATAGATCTGAACGATGTTCTACCACCCACAGCCATTATGAGGAAAGAATTACATTACAGTCGAACCCATTTATCTTGACCTCGGTTAACTTGCCAATCCTATTAAGTCGACGTTTTAGAAGTGGAACCGCCAAACTCCCTCTTTGTCTTATGGGTTTCTCATCCGTTATGTCGATTCTTTAATCTCACCGAACCCTAATATCTCGAGCCCGGCTCCCCGCGTCCCCGACCCACCGTGTCCCCAGCCGCCCGCTCCCCGGCTCCCAAGCCGCGCGGTTCCCCAGCCGCCCGCTCCCCGCGTCCCCAGCCGCCCGGCTCCCCGCGTCCCCGACCCACCGTGTCCCCAGCCGCCCGCTCCCCGGCTCCCCAGCCGCGCAGTTCCCCAGCCGCCCGCTCCCCGGCTCCCCAGCCGCGCGGTTCCCCAGCCGCCCGCGCCCCGCGTCCCCAGCCGCCCGGCTCCCCGCGTCCCCGCCCCACCGTGTCCCCAGCTGCCCGTTCCCACGTCCCCAGCCACCCGGCTCCCGCGTCCCGGCCGCCGCTCCCGGCTCCCCAGCCCGCGGTTCCAGCGTACCGCCCGCCCAGCCCGCTTACCCGGTCCCGCCGCCTGCCCCCCGCCCGCCCGGCCCCGCATACCCGGCCCCCGCCCCGCCGCCCGCCCGTCCGCCCGGCCCCGCTTCGCCGCCCGCCCGCCCGGCCCGCATACCCGGTCCCGCCGCCTGCCGCCCGCCTGGCCCCGCTTACCCGGTCCCCGCTATCTCGATCATCGGTTATCTCGACGCTTTTTGGCAAACCCCTAGGCCAGCGACATAACAGGGTTCAACTGTAATTTTAAACTACATTTCTTGCCCGGCTGGTTTACATTTTTATAAAAATACAGTATGCTACAAAATGTTTGTGCTCCGAATAAGCACTTTCCATTTCTACAATGAGCTGGTCTTTTTACATAATGACAGACTGTCACAGATCAAATTGCTTTCAAAACTCAAAATAAAGAAAATAATGATAGGCTGCTGTCAACCACAGCTTCCTTTTTTACATAACCACACCTTTGACCAACCATAGTGCAAGTGTGTTTATCTACAGGTCTGACGCACAAAGCGGTGTTCATGTACTCAGACTGGTACTTTTGTAAAACTGCACAGATTAAAGAAAAAAATCCTACCTTTTAGGGAAATCACACACACACTTTGAATAGCAGAAGGTTGGTTATAGTTACAATGGAACTAAATAAAGTCAGTTTGCAAAATTGTGCAGCATTCAATAACTGGCAGAAGTGAAGGCTTACCAGCCTTTGCAAAGAGCCAGCACAAGGGCTAGGCACACTTAAGCTGTCAAATCAGATCTTAACTGTGATTTAAGTAATGTATAGCTAGCTAGCCCCATTGAACCCTTTCTCAGTAGGACCAATTCCAGCTACAAGAGTGGAATATTTAAGGCAAAAACTGCCAGCTTGTGACAGTACAGTAATACACTGAATTTGTGGTCTAACTGGAATGGATGAAGATTCATCTCTTTCACATAAAAGGAAAAATAAGAACTCCAGGACCAGCAAGAAAACAGAAGGAACTTACATTTGCTTTGTGTGTGGTTGTCTTCACCACACAAAGTACAAGTCAAAGTTGTAAATGTAATTCCCATTCTTGGGAGCATTCCAAATAATTTGGCTCCGACTCAATGCCATGAATTCATTTTTATTACATGGGTAGAGAGAACACTAAACAGAGATGCCTTTGGCAACATTCACATCTTGGATTTAGCCACTGTGTGTATAATATCAAGAAACTATCTGTAAAAAGGGGGAAATAATCCTGTTTTCAAAGTTTATTAACTCAATATTGGATATAAGAAAAAATCATTTGAAGAGATCCAATTCTAATCATGCATCAGAATTAATTTTTGGACTAAATCTGTATCAGCTATTTACTTTGATCCAGGTCAGGAATCCTAATGGCAAAGATATTTTCTGTCAAAGTCTCATTGCGAATGCTTCACTGAAACAGGTAATTTCAGCCCAAAAAAATATTCCCTTAAGACGATGATGATATTTTCCTCTATTTCCACTACAGCTGGGTGATTACTGCATAAAGTAGTAGGTGTGAACATTTGAATAAAAGCTGGAAAATTCACTTAGTAACTCCCTTCCCCTACTTTTCACAAATATGCACCTGAGGGGAATTTGTTCACAGGAATGTCCAAGGAAAGAAGCGTGACTAGCAATCCTGCTGTGAACAGGGTTTCAGATCAAATATCTCCAATGCAATCGTGTGTGCAGTTTGCGGGTTTGGGAGTCATCAAGTCAGGGAGCAAAAATACCGTATTTCTTCAATAACCAATCACACAGCTAGCTAGGCCAAAAGCAATAGTTAAAGCAGAGAGAACATGATCAGATTCATCTGTCAGAACTCATCTCTTTGTTTATTGCACCTGTATTGGTGCGAAGTCTGCCAGCACGCTGGGCCCTCCATTTTGTAGTGTAGTTTCAGTTCATGATGGCTGCTGTTAGAGAGGCTCACTGTGCTCTTTCATGGAGACTTTACACTTGCTCCTTGGTTTTGTTGTTTTCTTTAATATTGCAATGAATCTGCTGAGCAGTGAATCACTGATTTTCTCTCCTTTCTCAAGGAGATACAGCTGGTCATAGGTCAGCCAGGAAGGAATTCACTTTGGGGGAATCCAGCAGCAGCCCGAGAGTTGGAACAAAGAGGCTGGGAGAGAGGCAGAGACAGCAGGGAAACAGGCTGTTGCATGTTGTCGGCAGCAGCTGGATATAAGGGAGGTGGCCTGTAAGCAAGTGGTATGAAGTAATAAGCATGGCTGGATGACAGAAGAACAATCCTGAGGGCCCCAATGAGACTGAAGATGATGGCATTGAATCCTAGTGGAACCTACATTGTCTTCCTCTCATAAATCCTTTCAATTATTTTCACAAAGTCTTGTGTTTAAACACCTTGTGATTAGCCTGGTGGCCATTTTCAGCTACAACAACTGTGGCAGCTAGCATAAATTCTGACACCATTCATTTATGCAAACACACCCATCTATTAGTATTACCTCTCCCATACTCCACCACCATTTGCAGTGTCTTTATCCACCTACTGAGTCTTGTCATAAGTAGAACAAGTTGAAATGTTTTATGCACTAAGTTTTCCCCTGAAAGATACAGTTTCATCAAAAAACAAGTGTAGGCCAGTGGGGCCATCCCTCCGCGTTTGCATCTAAGGGCGGGGGGTGGGGCATGCCTCCCTGCAAGTTGGTCTGCAACAGCCTTCTCTAAGCACAACAAGAGTGGAGGAATTAGCAATTCACGTGGGGCCCAGTCCTTCAAGGGGGGCAGGACGTATATAGTCTGGGCTCTTGCTGGCACCCAGGGGAAGCTGCAGCTGTCTATTCACCCGGCTCTTAGGCAGGGTGGGGTATTTAACAGTCAGGGCTCTGGCCTGCAATCAGGCAGAGCTGTAGCCTCCCATATACAATAGAAAAATCTGTGTGGTTGATAGAACTGGCTCAGCTAGAATGAGTCACAATGGCTAACTTTGCTTTCCTTAGCCCCATTCAGAATTGAATGTTGAATAGTAAACCAGATATTATTTTAGTAATGATAACGTAAAGTGTAGGTACCATGACTTGTCTGTGGTATTGCAAGTACTGGCATTTTTTATATCATCCCCAGAGAAGTTGCCCCTGAAAATTTTACCTCTAGAAATAAACCTGATTCTCCTCTCTTGCACAGCAACACAACATATACTGAGTTTGCAGAAACACGATTTGTACATTCACTAGAAGGTAGAAGATATTATCCCTAATAAATAATTATTGTGACATTTTAGACAATATAATCCATGAATCAAAATATGGCAGTAAGAAACCCTTAATTCATATTCTATCCAATATTTCCATGAATGCAAGAGATCAATTTTGGACTATTAGGCTCTTCAGAATTACATCCAGACACTTCCCTGAGCCAGTCTTGACAACTCAGTGGGAGGGCTATTCTTAATGAGCATCAGCCAGTCAGATAAAATATTCAAGAGGGCTTGTTGAGTAATTGGATGGAAAAACTCTAGAGAGAATTCAAGTGATTGTGATTTAGTAAGTGAAACTATTCCCTTAAAGTCATTAATGAACCAGTGCCACAGCATGGCATAGGGCAGAGGCAGAGGGGAATGTTGTTCAATTTTGACCAGAGGCAGGCTAGAGCCTGTAATGGCCATGGCCTCCCCTTCCTGCTCCAACTGTACAGAACACAATTTAAAAAACACATGGGGGGAGATCGTCTTGAAGTTTCTCTCAATGAATCTCATGATGCAGCCCTCCCTTCCATAACAGCCCTGTTTTACATGCAGCAATTTGCTTCCATGGGAAAGTAATATTAGGAAATTATTCATTGTATTCATTGATTTAAATGCAATTCAACAGCTGGCAATGAGGAGCTAGTGCCATGTGGCTAGCCAGATCTCCACAGACTAACAGCAAGGACTCCATGGACCACCAGTTTGTGAACCAAAATCTTGACTGGGACCTTTCCATCATAAAAACCCATTCACATCCCAATCTATTTGCTTCTAAAGTCTAATGTACTGATTTAAAGCAAATGGTCTAGGTAAAAAAATAAATAAATTATGGCAGGAATCTTTAAGTGCTTTTATAAAATGTTTCCATGATCAGATATACATAATGACACTCCTACTGAGATCATTCTTCAGTTATTCATTTTTTAAACCTTGCAGTGTGTATTTTTTGGACAAAAGTGGGAGGCCTTTATATGTTGGGCCTAGGTTATGTGAATCTGCATTTTTATGGTGGCTGCACACTACCGTTCTGCCTCCCAATGGGTTGGAGCCACAGGGGATGTCTACTCCACAAAGAAAAATCCCATTGTGCGAGTCTCAGAGCTGAGTCAGTTGACTCAGGCTTTCAGGGATAAAAATAGCTGTGTAGACTTTCCTGCTCAGACTGAACCTGTGCACCAAGGTCCTCTCCCATCACCAGGCCTCAGAGCCTGGGCTCCAGCCCAGGTGGGAGCATCTACACTATTTTTAGTCCTCCAGCCTGAACCCCACAAACCAGTCAATTGATCCAAGCTCTGGGACTCAGTAATGTGGGCTTTTCTTTGCAGGGTAGATATATCCTCAGAGACCAGAGGGAACAACCACTAGGGATTTTGAAAGTGTGGAACTATCTATCTGTTTTAGGGTTTGCCTTCTAGAATAATATTTTGTTTCTTTCTTTTGTCCCTTTCTCTATAAATGCAGTGCCCTAAAGTTTCCCAATAGGAGTTCTTGCAGAATACAGATAAGCATTCACTAGTGCATTGACTCCTTACAGTAAATTACAATATGTTGCCTATTCTATATACATCCCCATTAGGGCTGGAGCCACTGAAAGCACAACTAACTGATTATATGAGATCCTATAGCCTATGAATAGACAATATTACAGTCAAGGTCAGTATCATCATGACAAAATGATCCTGACTCTTTTCTACATATCAGCTAGGGCCACATAATGGAATAAGAATTACACAGGTTTCATTTCTGTAGTTTAAAAGTCACCATTTATGTTGCATTTAAATTTAAAAAAAAAAACCTCTCGTTTTAAAATACCCCTTATTCATTCTCTCTTATTCCCCGCCCATCATTCTTGTCTCTTTTCTTTGAAGTTACACCTGATCCTTCATTATGTACGGACATTGAAGTTACACCTACCTTTTTTCATTTTCAGTCCATAAATACAGCAAACTTAGAGTTATCTACATTTCTAAAGCTTCAGCCATTGAAAACATTAAGATACTTATTAGATGACTCAGTCTTAGTACTTCAGACAGGACTGGTGTATTTAATCTGCTTGCTTGTATCTTAAAATAGCACTGCTCCCTTGATCAGTATCTGTTAGATCACAGAGCTACTTCTTTCATGTACCATAGACATCAGAAGAATAAGCAAAAAACATTTTGTTCTGATTTTTTTTGTCCTATACAGTTAAATCCCCCTCCTTTAAAACATAATAAAGCTTCAGAAGTCCTAAGCAGCATGACAATGAGGTGTTCTTTTTCAGTTACGTATTCCCTACAAAATGTGTAATTATTTTCACAAAGTCTTGTGTTTAAAAAAATGAATTTTAAACTGGGGGAGAGGGGAATGGTTACATTTTTCCTGGTCAAGGAAAATGGCTCTATCACATGTGAAATTCTGAAATTCTGAGTATTGAGGATGGAGGAAGATCCCAAAATTAGTTAATCTTAGAGCCAAGACACACGTAGTCTCTTACCTCACTTTGATTTAAGCTTCCCAATGGAAGGAGATAAGGGTTTAAAAAGGAAAATCCCTGGTGTTGCTCTACCTTTTCTTCATGGCATCCAGCTCTCTAGAGCCTAGGGACCATACCCTGGCCCCAGCAGATCAAAGGTACCTCTGCATTGTCACTGGTGAGAATTCCCCTTGTGTGAAGGAATCCCCCCAGGCATAGGAACAGCAATACCCTTGGTATAGGGAAGAAGGGGCTCAGGGGACACAGTATTTGAGCTTACCCCAACTGCAGGACAGATCTTTGGGCTCTAAGCTCCACTGATGTCAAAGCCAGTATTAGGTCAGCCAAGGACTGGGGAGCTTCCCCGTGCTCTGTCACATCCAGAGACTGAACAGAGCAAGAGATCTGGGCCACAGAGTGCTAGAGAAGATCTCAAAGATAATGGACAGTAAGTTTTAATAACTCACTCTACCTTGTCCTTCACAGAAGGATTTCTTCCATATTATAAAAGCCTGCAACTACTTTTCCCCAACATAATTTCTGTCTAATCTACTTTTAGATTTATGTTTCCTCTTGATTTTAAATTTTTTGTACATAGTAATCAATACCAAACCTGATTTTGATTTCACACAAGTGAGAATCAGTAGTAGCTCCATGTAAATCAGTGGAGTTATACTGGAAAACTAGCATAAAATCTGACTCAAGCCCTAATATTAATAATCTTCTCTACACAGCATTACCATACAGGCAAATCTGTCCAATCCTCATTAGCTGGGACAGACAGGAATCTGACTATCAGACCCAGTGCCTAAGCAAAGCTCATGTTTTACAGTGGCAAGAAGCCAGAGAATTTTCTCCACTACGGTGTAATCCAAGTAGTCTTACAGTTTTCCAGACATTTCACAAGGGTGAGGATGGAATAAGTTGTGGTGACTAGAGGAGAACTAACACTCAGAGTTCAAGTAATATGAACTTGAACTCCTGTTAAGAGCTATTGTAGCCAATGAAGATACAATAAGGCTAAAAAGCAACTCTTTCAAATAATAGCCAAATGATTGGTGTTTTGAAATAAAGAGCTTGTTGTCAAAGGTATTTCTTCCAGCAATGAAAATCTTGATCTTATAACAAAGGAGAGACGATGTGGGATTTTAAATATCTTAGTACTGTATTGCAATAAATCAAGCTTTTTTTCTACATTCATTGAGGTGTAGTACTTCATAAACTTTGTAACACGATATAATTGAGTGCTGGCAGTTGAAAAGTTTCATAGAACCTTTTAATTTTTTTCTTCTTTCAAGTCTTTGTGAACAGTGATTCCGCAGTGTGACAAAGACAGTTACAATATTTAAAGACACAAACAACCCTTATCAAGGTTATGTACTTTCATAGTAACTCTGCTTCAGATTTTGATGGCGGAATGTAACTCAAATTTCAAAAATATGTGATAGAAAATTCAAAAGAATCACAGTAGCATTACAGCACTGACTCCAGTGCTGCAAAAATGCAAATTAAAATGCACAAACTTCAGTGTGCATGTGATTCCATCAGTGTGACTTGGATGTATGCTGGCATTAAGATAACCTGTATGAAAAACACAAAACATTTTATTAGATGAAGGGGAATGATATTTAGGCTTCTTTTGTCATGCTAATGGCTATGAAAGAAACAAAATGAAGCTATTAACCTCTTAGTGGAAAGTTCAGAATTTTATTAGACATCTTAGAAGCATCATTACCTTCAAAATCTGTTATATTAACCTTTCAGAATCCTTTTGATTTTTGTTGTTTAAAAATGTCTTCTCAAAACAGTACTTCAAAGCGCTATATGGCTTCATTTCAGAAAACAGAAGTACTGTATCTATCACCAATGATAGAGGCAAAAAAAGCAAGAAACATGGTTACAGCCATGTCTTCCTCCAAAGGCAGTTATAAATCAAGGTAATGAGTGGGTAAGACAACTAATATAGTATTAGATTAGGTAATATAAAAGACAAAATAAGATGAGACAGTAGAATATGCATATGTGACCATACAGTGGGGAAATGGTTAGTCACATTACACACCGCTGCTTGAAAAAAAATGCACCAAAAATTTCATTTTCTAAGTTGTTCTGTATTATAATAAACCAAAAGTCTGCAACAGATGCTGTTTATCCTCATCATATGACAAAGAATAAGATTTTCAGTTTACTCAAATTTTCTTTAAGAAAAATAGAGTAATTTGGTATTTATAGAGTGGATGTCTGACATTAGTTAGTGACAATTAGGAGCAAATTTTCAGTGGCTGGCACCACCTGCCATGAATCAGGGATGCAAATCTTAGCACTTTATAGGGCTGGATGGAAAATTGAGTTTTCAATTAAATGACGTTTTTCAGATAAAGTATCTGCTTTCCACAGAAAATTTCAACTGTTTGCTAAAACCAGACAGCTGGAAACCAAAAGGTTTTTGGCCAAACCAAGAAATATATAAATTTTGAAGTGTCTCATGGGAGTTGTAGTTCAGATACCTCACATGTCCCCATTCTCTCTTTAGTCCAGGCTTCCCAGGCTGACTTCCATTTCCTAGGGTGCGCCACAATGACTCTTCAAGGGAGGAGCACGTGGTGCATTATGGGATATGGAGTACAGCCAGAGAGCATGCTCTACAAGACAAATAGGGGCATGAGGCACCCATGCTACACATCCCATGAAGCACTACAGAGGCACTTCCTAATTGAAGTATTTTATCTTGGGTTTTGGCTGAAATATTTCATTTTTTTTTGTTCTTCGCTGAAAAAGCTGAAATGCCCGCCCTCCCCCGCCCCTTCCTTCTTCCATTTTTCTTGAAACTTTCTGACCAGCTTTTGGAACAGTGTTTATATCTTTTGCTACCTGACAGCAGGCACAACTCAAGTAATTAGAGGTATAACTAAGGTACGTGCTCCCATTAATTGTGGGTGCAAATTGCACTAGCAATCAGGGACATAGAACCTCAGGACATCTAAGAAATTAGCACAAACAGTGCATTTAATACAATTCAGCCATAACAACTCCTTTTCTAGTTCTAATAATCTGCGGTGGCAGCTTCACCCATCATGCTGAATTATGTCATTTGTGAACTGGATCAGTTATTAAGCCTCTCTTCTTGCTCTATGAATTTACATTCTCCAAAAGGCTTGTTGAAATTTTGCCTCCCTCAGTGAGCTATTTTCTAGTGCATCAGCTTCCTGCAAAGTAGTCCCTTGCAGCAAAAGATTACTTTTGAATTCTGGACAGGGTGGAACGTTCATTTTACAGCTTTAATCTATTTAGCATGGTAAATCCCCAACCTGTTTAATAATCTTGTGAGTTGATGCATATAAATTGGAATTCCTTCTTGCTCACTTAAAATATTCTTGTCCCATATTTCTTCTTTAAAATGTAATGTAGAAACTGAAAATAGGGTGCATCTTTTAACATCTTAATTATCAAATTGGCAGGTTTTTAAATCTTTTGGTACACTGATTTGTGCATGTGGAATATATCATTCGCCATAGGATAGACAGGATCATTAGAGCTCATGGCACAAGCCGCACTGGGCTCAAGGAAAGAAAATGTAAATATTGTTTCACTGTATTCATACAAATACACCAAATGTATATGAAAACAAAAGGCAAACCAGAAACCCCCTATAAATCAATTAGATTATCAAACTAGCTACAAAGTAAATTTCTATAGGGCTTTCTTCAAACAAACCTTGGACTCTGTGGGTATCCTGGCTAAAAGAAAGAAACTACCTTGAACAAAGACTGCAGTTTGTTTCATTAGGTCGTAGCCATTAGAAAGTGTATTTTTACATTTGTCCTTTCTTTATTCCTTTCACTTGGCATCACTTACCCCATGTCGATTTGCTAATAAACTTGTTTTACTTTACTGTAAACCAACTCAATGCTGTGTTTGAAGGGAAGGATGAGTTTGCCCCACTTAAGTTAATGTAATGTACTGACTCTTTAGAAGAGCAGCAAACTTAATATCTTCTGTGAATGTACGATGGTAGAAGCTGCACATTTCAGAGAAATATCTCTAAGGGGCCCAGGGGCTGGAGTTCACTCATTGTTACCTACTACGCAAGGTTTGGGCTGAGAGCCTTGAGGAGTTTGTTGGTGAGGAAGACAAACTGGTATGGTAGGGACTGACACACAGTTTTGTCTCCAGCAAAGCTCACTCTTGCTGAGGTGGAGAGGTAACATAGTGGCTCACAGATCTGGGTGTTTTCAGCAGTGTGTTACACTGACAAAAATCTGCAGATCACCATTAGAAAGGGTTCATCTTAGCATGGTGGGATTCCTACACTCTTCCAAAGCACAATTAAATAGTACATGTGATTAAAATTCCTTTGCTTTTATTAACACAAAAACATCTAGCCCAACCTTTCTCCCAAAGTTTGACTGTTCCTAGGATTCCTCCCTCAGGATTGCCCAACCTCAGACTCTATATCCCTCTTTTCAGATAGCAACTCCCTCACCTCCCTTTTATCCCGAGGAGTTAGTCTACATCTGGCAGTGAGTCATCATGAACCAATCAGCATCTCCCAGCAGGGTTGCAACAGCTGCCAACACGCGGGTCATCAGGAGAACCCAGGCAAGTTGTTACTGAACTGGGGTCAACAAACATGTTGACAAGGGGGATCCAGTGGACATAGTGTACTTAGATTTCCAGAAAGCCTTTGACAAGGTCCCTCACCAAAGGCTCTTACATAAATTAAGCTGTCATGGGATAAAAGGGAAGGTCCTTTCATGGACTGAGAACTGGTTAAACGATAGGGAACAAAGAGTAGGAATTAATGGTAAATTCTCAGAATGGAGAGGGGTAACTAGTGGTGTTCCCCAAGGGTCAGTCATCGGACCAATCCTATTCAACTTATTCATAAATGATCTGGAGAAAGGGGTAAACAGTGAGATGGCAAAGTTTGCAGACGATACTAAACTGCTCAAGATAGTTAAGATCAAAGCAGACTGTGACAAACTTCAAAAAGATCTCACAAAACTAAGTGATTGGGCAACAAAATGGCAAATGAAATTTAATGTGGATAAATGTAAAGTAATGCACATTGGAAAAAATAACCCCAACTATACATACAATATGATGGGGGCTAATTTAGCTACAACAAGTCAAGAAAAAGATCTTGGAGTCATGGTGGATAGTTCTCTGAAGATGTCCAGAGGCGGTAAAAAAGCAAACAGGATATTAGGAATCATTAAAAAGGGGATAGAGAATAATAGTGAGAATATATTATTGCCCTTATATAAATCCATGGTATGCCCACATCTCAAATACTGAGTACAGATGTGGTCTCCTCATCTCAAAAAAGATATACTGGCACTAGAAAAGTTTCATAAAAGGGCAACTAAAATGATTAGGGGTTTGGAATGGGTACAATATGAGCAGAGATTAAAGAGGCTAGGACTCTTCAGCTTGGAAAAGAGGAGACTAAGGGGGGAGATGATAGAGGTATATAAAATCATGAGTGATGTTGAGAAAGTGGATAAGGAAAAGTTATTTACTTATTCCCATAATACAAGAACTAGGGGTCACCAAATGAAATTAATAGGCAGCAGGTTTAAAACAAATACAAGGACGTTCTTCTTCACGCAGCGCACAGTCAACTTGTGGAACTCCTTACCTTAGGAGGTTGTGAAGGCTAGGACTATAACAGCGTTTAAAAGAGAACTGGATAAATTCATGGTGGTTAAGTCCATTAATGGCTATTAGCCAGGATGAGTAAGGAATTGTGTCCCTAGCCTCTGTTTGTCAGAGGATGGAGATAGATGGCAGGAGAGAGATCACTTGATCATTGCCTATTAGGTCCACTCCCTCTGGGGCACCTGGCATTGGCCACTGTCAGTAGACAGGATACTGGGCTAGATGGACCTTTGATCTGACCCTGTATGGCCATTCTTATGTTCTTATGAACCAATTTTCCCAGATACCTTGGAATCAACACAAGAACCTAAGTGAGCAGACATTTAGATAACAAGTCAGAAGGGCAAGATTGCTAGCCATCCATGGCAATGAATGTCTATTTTGACTTCTCACACTTAGGAAAAGTCTTTTCATTTAAGGGCCATATTCCAGAATAAATAGAAAAATTAGTTTCTGCCTTTACCTTCCTTCCTGCAAACCGAATTTGTGTGTCCAGTCAACCTAGAGAGAAGATGTAATGATCTCTGCAGAGTGCTCCAGCAGAACTAAACAAACAGGGGCTATGTGAGATGGCCATCTTTCATCTGAACACATGCAGTGGCTTTCTAACCCTCAACAACCGTTTTTGCCTCCTAAATGCATAGGTAACAAGTTCTACTCAGAAGAGGCTTGTGTTTGTTTGGAAATCCATTAGCTATTCTAGTTCATCCTTTTCAGAACATTGGACAGCAGCCAATCCTCACACAGGTGTGCCTTTCATGTTTGAAACACCACTCCCCCACAGAAAACATTTCTGAATGAGAACAAGGTCAGTTATGACACTTTATGGGTCACTCAGACAGAGAACTGTCCACATGTTGAAAGCACAATTAAAAATAATTGAGTAGCTAAGTATATTAAGAAATAGCGTTCATGTTACACTGAAGACTTAAAGGTCTGATTTTTTAAAAGAAAATCTATTGGAACTTACACATTTTAATATGAAGCATTTAAATATATATTTATATACTTATATTCAGGTTTATTCTGATAAATAGGAAATGGGGCCAAATTCATTCCTGCAATTACATCACAAGGAATTTACATCACTACAATTACATCCCACATTACATCACCTACTGAATTTATCTTAAAACATCCCAAGGTTTTGACCACTGTGCAATATTCCAATAGTATTTATCTGTATAAGTGAAAGTTTATAAACTAATAGAACAAGCAACCTCTGACAGCTCAGAAAGGATTTGCGTTGAATTAATGAGGCAAATCCTATGATGGTAGTGGATTACACCCATCAAAGTGTTAGATATGATGTAGGTAAACCATTAACTTTTTAAAAAAATGAATTTAAGTGCTCATGAAAGGTGGTGGCTTGACAACTTCATCCTCACAAATTATCTGTTTAGACACAGATCAGGAATGGCGTAGGCAGTAGCTAGGCAAGTTTCCCCACACATCACTACAGTGGTCCAATCCTGTTTTGCTCTGACCATCACTGGAGGTAGGGGAAGAAGCTTAGTTTAGTCTTCATGCCTATTTAACCCTTGGCCTCTGTGAGGAGACTGGCAATAAGGGTGCCAATATATAGTGATAATTTTTTATGTGTGGGTACATTTTCACTTGAACATAAATTGATACCAAACACTTGCTTCAGATTAGTCAACAATTATCTGAATCTTGACATTTCAAAGAAGGTTCAAAATTGAAATAAAACTTTAAAAAATTCACTTTTTTTATTTAAACTGGAATTTTTTTGGTCAACAATTTTCACAACTCCCTCCTAGCCGAGAGGCGGAGGGACAGGTCTAACATTACAGCTAACAAAAAGTTACTAATTACCTACCTATAGTTACAGCCACCTTCAGACATAGAAGTGCAAACAATGAACACACACTGATGGATGACTAACATAAGCATTAGAGAACAGCACTGTGCCTGGTCCTTAAACTGTGCATCACAAAGGAAGAAAATGGAACAGAATGCTTTTCCACATTCATTCCACTCCAGCAGATCAGTTACCTTGGTTTGTCGCTATGCAAACAGCCTGCTACCGTTTAAGCCAAGATTTGAAAGAATAACAATGGTCTTTCCACTTACCGAACAAAAAAGGCACCTGACCAGTTGTTCATCTCACACTCCCACTCAGGCTTTTTCTCATAATACAATTTAAAAAACCCAAGTACATTACCAGTTTGTAGCACTAGGCTAAGTAGCCTTCACTCATCAAAATGCTGTTCTAAGTCTGAATTATTCAACAGTACATTTTTACTGGTTTCCCTTTTTGATTTATATAGAATTTAATTCCACTTTTCAGCTACTCAAGTGTCCCCACACTCACCCATTATTCTTATACTCCTTTCTATCTTAACAGGGGATCATATCATCCCAGAGAGATACGCACACAGAGGGAGCCCTTCATGCAGAGATCGCCCATGTTCTGCAGATAGTGGGAGGGGCTGGGGTAGTGCTTCCCTCCACAGTTCCCTGAGGATGCCTCTCTCTGGTGAGGCACCAAAAATACTGGGGGCAGGGCTGGGAATTTGTGGACAAGGGGAGAAGCTGCTTTCTGTGGCACCATCACTTGTGCTGTCCCCAGATTCGATGCAGAAGTCCAGGCTTGAGGTAGTCTAGGACAGAGTTGTATTGCTTCTATCTGAGTACTCTACAGAAGCTATTCATTAGCTGGAGAGGAGATGCTGCCAGAGACAGTGCTGCTATGGAGGATGGGACCCAGAAAGGCAGCAGATGACTCGAGTCTCTGTATGGTGGTAGGACAGTTTCCTTTAAAGCAGATCCCTATATCTCTGAGTGGGAGTAAAACCTCAAAATTTCACAGCCCTCAAGCCCTTCTCAGAGGGGAATGGTTCTGGGGAAACTGCATGAAGTGAACTTCACAATTTCCTACCCTCTGGCACCATACTATTCGCTGTGTGGGTGGGGGTAAGCTAGGTCACTGTCTGGTATAAACCTCTAAGTGGCACAGATTTTAAATATAGGAGGTCCTATTGTAAAGTTACTGCAGAACAGTACTTGTTTTTACTCCAATGGTTCCCACTGCACTTTATGGTTATGATTCTCAAATACGTTTTAAAGTGAGCATATAAGTGTTCTCTGATTACAAAAAGTCATTACAAATACACCTGAAATGGTTTGCATACAAGATTCTAAGAAAGAGCTGGGTTTTGCAAGGCAAAGAACAAAATCAATCATATTCTGTAATGTGTGTTACTCGTGAGCATTGACCATAGTCTGGACCAATAAACAGAAGTACATTCACCTAATATTTTAGTAAATTATGTTCAATAAAGAAAGAAAGTAAATAAGTTGATGAAGCCAAAGGTCTAGCAATTGTGTTTTTTTAAACACAGGTCTGTATGGATGCACAAGAGAAGAAAATAAAAATCTAGGATCTCTTTAGTTGAATCAAATAATTTTTATAAGTGCAGAGTTCAGCTGACTTTTCCCCTCAATTACTTTTATTTCAGCACTACCCTCCATTTGTTTTGTAGCAGGAGCTGGAAGCAGAGTTACCACAAGGGAGATTTTCGTTTTACAAGCAGCAAAGAATCCTGTGGCACCTTATAGACTAACTGACGTTTTGCAGCATGAGCTTTCGTGGGTGAATACCCACTTCTTCGGATGACTTGCATCCGAAGAAGTGGGTATTCACCCACGAAAGCTCATGCTGCAAAACGTCAGTTAGTCTATAAGGTGCCACAGGATTCTTTGCTGCTTTTACAGATCCAGACTAACACGACTACCCCTCTGATACTTTCCTTTTACAATACTTCCAAGCTGGATCAGAAAGTAGGCATATGAGATTTCCTAACAGTTTTACAGGCTGAGGGAGTTTGGATAGTCCTGATGACTATGCTATACTATTAGAGGGTGGATTACTACAAAATGAGTGCATAACTGGTCAAAAGACTGTACTCAAAGAGTAGTTATCAATGGTTCGCTGTCAAACTGGAATTATCTAGTGGGGTCCCAGGAGTCACTCCCCCAGGAGCCAAGTCAATATTTTCACTAATGATTTGGAGAATGGAATGGAGAGCATGCTTATAAAATTTGCAGATGACACCAAGCTGGGAGGGGTTGCAAGCACGTTGGAGGACAGGATTAGATTCAAAATGACTTTGACAAATTAGAGGTTGTATCTGAGTTCAACAAGATGAAATTCAATAAAGACAAATGCAATGTACTACACTTAGGAAGGGAAAAATAAAATGCACAACTAAAAAATGAGCACTAAATGGCTAGGTGGTAGTATTGTAGAAAAAGTATCTGTGGATTACAGTGGATCACAAATTAAATCTGAGTCAACAAAGTGAAGTAGTTGTGAAAAAGGCTCATATTCTTGTGTGGATTAATAGGAGTGTCATATGTAAGACATGGGAGGTAACTGTCCAACTCTAATTAGCACTGGTGAGGCCTCAGCTGGAGTACTGTGCCCAGTTGTGGGCACACACTTTAGGAAAAATGTGGACAAATTGGAGAGAGTCCAGAGGAGAACAAAAATTATAAAAGGTTTAGAAAATCTGATCTATGAGGAAAGGTTAAAGGGACTGGGTATATTAGTCCTGAGAAAAAAAGACTGAGGGAGGCCCTGATAACCGTCTTCAACTATGCTAAGGGTTGGTATAAGGAGGACAGTGATCCCTTGTTGTCTATGTCCACTGAAGGTAAGACAAGAAGTTATTGGCTTAATCTGCAGCAAGGGAGATTGAGGTTAGATATTAGGAAAAGCGGTCTAACTCTAAGGGTAGTTAAGCACTGGAATAGGCTTCCAAGAGGTTGTGGAATCCCCATCACTGGAGGTTTTTAAGAATAGGTTTAACATACACCTGTCATGGATGGTTTAGGTTTATTTGGTCCTGCCTCAGTGCAGGGGCTGGACTAGATGACCTCTCAAGGTCTCTTCAAGCCCTACAGTTTTATGAGCATTTAAACTTTAGTCCCTTACTCATCCCTCTGAACTGCAAAGTTCTTTCCTCACTAGCGTCAAGTTTACAAAGGAAATATTTTCAGGGGACTGACAGTGTTTCTATTTAAGTCAATCGCAAGAATCCCACACACTTCCATGGGAACTGTGTACAGAGCAAGGATGTATTTTATTAGTCGTATTACACAGAGTGTAATTATACTAATGAATTTAACAGACAACTTGAGATTCCAAAGAGTACAGATTGAGGCATGTGCAGTTGACAACAAATATAAAAAAACCTTGACAATAAAACAGGCAAAATATTGCATACAAAATGCAATGTTTTAAAAAAACATGTTTTAATTAGACGCACCACATTAGTTCATTGCTATTTTGGAAAATAAACAAATTCATTACTAGAACAAGCATCCAAAACTGGTTGATTGCAAAGGAGGAATCTTTTGCCATTTTCCTCAATGAGGTAGCATTAGATTATGTGGTTTCCTGTCATTTTCTAGGGAAAGAATACTTTTTAATATGTAAACTACATACAGTTTGTGGGTGCACAGTTTAAGTATGCACACACACATGACCACGTGCACTGTATATCACTTTCTTTATATAAGTAGTAAAGTCTTACCTCACAAGCAGCAAAGTGAATGACATTAAGTAATAAATGACTATAGTTTGTCCATGTCCAAATCATTGGAGAGTGTCTTGGGAGCACTGCAAGACTGTTCAAAATATCTACAAATGGATACAGTCTAGTATGGTTTCCTTTTTAAAAACATACTTCACTAACTCACAAAACACTCTCTTTCTATAGCCCCAACTTCTGAGTCAGTTTAAGAAGACAATTACCTTAAATTGAAGTCTGCTGTCACCAAAAATTGAAGTCCTTTCCATATAAGTTTTCACACTGTTCAGGGTAGCTAGGATAATATTGATCAAAACATGATACCTATTTGTCTCAGAAGCCAAAAACATGCAAGTATCACCCAACTGGTCATCTTCTTCCCCTCATAGGCAAACTACTCCATACTGGAAAGCAAGTCTAATTCAAATGTACACCATCGGGAATACTTGTGTACATAAGCAAGGTGACTGACAAATGCATGGGGAACTAAAAGATTCTAGGAAGGATCAGGCTTGGTCTATGCTGAAGAAGTGTCGCTAAAAATTCTACCTGGTTTTGAAACTGCTTAGAGAAGCCTAACCTAGATTTTAAAATTGTTGGTTTCTATCCTTGTCTTTCTATATAAACTTAGAGCTATTTCCTCCCATCAAAGTATCCCTTCAACACTTCTATTGAACTTGCTGTGAGCCTGTGAGCAGAAAATGAAAGAAAATGTATAAGATGTCTTTTTATGATGGTACGACCAAAATATAGTTAACAACGTGACTATACTTGGAAGATTTTAATCTTTACTGTCCTTAATCCTAGATGAAATTAGCATTAAAGAAACATGATTTTTTCCAGTCATGAAAGAAAAAATATTTTTCACATTTACCTTCACTAACATTGCTATCTCCTGACATTGGAAACTGATGGAATATGTATCAGATGGAGACTCATGTACTGTATGATAACAAAGCTCTCAAATATATTCATCTGCCAAGAAACCTATTTTGCACTTTATCCATGATATGAACTGAACAGGAAAAGAGATCCAAGTTTTCTCAAGATACCAGGATCATGGGTGAATGTTTTCCCATTTCCCAAAGGGTATCTGTTGAGACTAACATTTTGACTACACAATTTTGTCTAAACATAACAGTAGTCATTTTGTGGGTGGGAAGCTTGCATAATCACATAGTCCTAAAGTAAGGAAAGAAATGTATGTCTGTACAAGGAAGTGCTCAGTTAATTAATTACATTAATTATTCTGCTTCTTTTAACATCATTGGGGGAATGATCATTTGATAAACACACACTCTGAACAAAATATATTAAATGAAACCAGTTTCCTTCTGAAGCATTTGGTTCAGTTTGCATGGGTGCTGCCATGCTAGAAACATGGAACCAAATTCAGTTCAATGGCACCGCTGATTTCACTATAATCGTTCTATTGACACCAGATTAACTGGAGGAGAATTTGACTCACAGCCTGGTACTCCCAGAGGCAGCAGGGAGTGGGCATGTGTGGAGGCAACATCTCTTCTGGGACTAGAATGGGTACCTCATATTGCTTTTGAAGAGACTCCCATGACAGAACTTGGAGTACTACTGAGTGACTCAGAAGGCAGAGCTATTTACTTTTCTTAAGCCAATACTAACAACACTCTTCACTTTATCTCCAGTTATATACAGAGGAAGTGTCCTCCACCTAACTGAAGTCAAAATAAAAATATATGGTGCAATAAGGTCCTAGGTGATATTGGTTTGGTGTTTACAAAAACCAAGATATAATGACTGCAGAATGCTAAAAACAAAAGCAGACAGCTCATCTTGGCTCATTTCTAGTAAAAACTTCACAAACCCATTTCATAATTCAGATATATTTCCTCTATTAATGTTATGCTCAGCTTCCATGGACGTTTGGTAGATCTGTTGCTGAGATTAATGCTCTGTGTAGTATTCTCTGTGTGGTGAGCAAGGTTCTTATATATAATTCACAAAGTTACTCAGATATGTTAAATTCAGTAAAGGCTCAGAATGCACAAAGGGAGAAAGAGGGTCCTCAGGACTTGATCACAAGATGGCAAAGAACAGGATTAAAATTGGCTCATCAGTTATTTGTCAGTTCTCAACAAATCTTCTGATCATCTCGGAGTTGAAGTCAATCTACCAAAGTCAGACTTTTATAAATATTTGCACTTCTCTAACAAAAATTGGGTCTCTCTACAAAAATGTATATATAGAATAAGGAAATTCTTCCTCTAAGTACCAAATAGTGCAAATCCAAATATATTTCTTTAAAAAATTCTATTGATGTTTTATTAAGACTCAAAATAGAAATCTTTTTCTATGTTTCATACATAAGTACAAGAATTTCAGACAGATTTTATGGCAGTACCATTCATGTTCTACCCATTTTGCATCAAATGTGCAAAATTCACATACAATATGAATTTTAATTTCTATTTTGTTTTTGCCACTTATACATTTCTGAAAAATAAATGTTTAAAATGCCTATTGAAATGACAACTCTGGTGTTACCTTATATTATGGTGGCCTGATAGTGACTCCATAGTTGTGAAGACATTGTCCTAGCTTCCTCCTCCTTTACAGCTCTACCCCTCATTCTTCATCTGCAAAAATTCTGCTAAATCCTATCCTGAGTCTTTCTTAAGCAAAAGCTGCCAAAATGTTCCAAATTGCATGTTATGAAGAAGTGAACTGATGTATTTACTTTATGTCACAAATCAAAACATATCTGGGTCTGTTTCACATAAGAACGGTGCTGCTACTATCAAACTAGGTAATTAAGAACATAAGAATGGCCATATTGGGTCAGACCAAAGGTCCATCTAGCCACGTATCCTGTCGTCTGACAGTGGCCAATGCCAGGTGCTTTGCAGGGAATGAATAGAACAGGTAATCGTCAATGATCCATCCCCTGTTGCCCATTCCCAGCTTCTGGCAACCAAAGGCTAGGGACACCATCTCTGCTTATCCTGGCTAATAGCCATTGATGAACTAGATACATTGATGGAGGTTAGGTCCTTTTTTGAACCCTATTATAGTCTTGGCCTTCACAACATCATCTGGCAAAGAGTTCCACAGGTTGACTATGCATTGTGTGAAGAAATACTTCCTTTTGTTTGTTTTAATCCTGCTGCCTATTAATTTCATTTGGTGACCCCTAGTTCTTGTGTTATGTGGTGTAATTAACACTTCCTTATTTACTTTCACCACACCAGCCATTATTTTATAGACCTCTATTATATCCCCCATTAGTTGTCTCTTTTCCAAGCTGAAAAGTCCCAGTCTTTTTAATCTCTCCTAATATGGAAGCTGTTCCATATACTAAATCATTTTTCAGAGTAGCAGCCGTGTTAGTCTGTATCCGCAAAAAAAACAGGAGTACTTGTGGCACCTTAGAGACTAACAAATTTATTTCAGCATGAGCTTTCGTGAGCTAAAGCTCACTTCTTCGGATGCATAGAATGGAACACACAGACAGGAGATATTTATACATACAGAGAACATGAAAAGGTGGAAGTATGCATACCAGCAGGCAGAGTCTAATCAATTGAGATGAGCTATCGTTAGCAGGAGGAAAAAAAACTTTTTGAAGTGATAATTAAGATGGCCCATAGAAGGTGTGAGGAGAACTTAACATAGGGAAATAGATTCAATTGGTGTAATGACCCAACCATTCCCAGTCTTTGTTTAAACCACAGTTAATTGTATCTAGTTTGCATATTAATTCAAGTTCAGCAGTCTCTCTTTGGAGTCTGTTTTTGAAGTTTTTTTGTTGCAAAATTGCCACCTTCAAGTCTGTCACTGAGTGGTTAGAAAGGTTGAAGTGTTCTCCCACTGGTTTTTGAATGTTATGATTCCTGATGTCAGATTTGTGTCCATTTATTCTTTTGCGTAGAGACTGTCGGTTTGGCCAATGTACATGGCAGAGGGCATTGCTGGCACATGATGGCATATATCACGTTGGTAGATGTGCAGGTGTACGAGCCCCTGATGGTGTGTCTGATGTGATTAGGTCCTGTGATGGTGTCACTTGAATGAATATGTGGACAGAGCTGGCATCGGGCTTTATTGCAGCGATAGGTTCCTGGGTTAGTGTTTATGTTGTATGGTGTGCGGTTGCTGGTGAGTATTTGCTTCAGGTTGGGAGGCTGTCTATAAGCGAGGACTGGCCTGTCTCCCAAGATCTGTGAGTGAGGATCATCTTTAAGGATAGGTTGTAAATCTTTGATGATGCGCTGGAGGTTTTAGTTGGGGGCTGTAGGTGATGGCTAGTGGTGTTCTGTTATTTTCTTTTTTAGGCCTGTCCTGTAGTAGGTGGCTTCTGGGTACTCTTCTGGCTCTGTCAATCTGTTTTTCACTTCAGCAGGTGGGTATTGTAGGTTTAAGAATGCTGATAGAGATCTTGTAGGTGTTTATCTCTGTCCGAGGATTGGAGCAACACGGTTGTATCTTAGAGCTTGGCTGTAGACAATGGATCGTGTGGTGTGTCCGGGATGGAAGCTGGAGGCATGTAAGTAAGTATAGCGGTCAGTGGGTTTCCGGTATAGGGTGGTATTTATGTGACCATCGTTTATTAGCACAGTAGTGTCTAGAAATGGACCGCTTGTGTGATTGGTCTAGGCTGAGGTTGATGGTGGGATGGAAATTGTTAAAATCTCGGTGGAATTCCTCGAGGGCTTCTTTTCCATGAGTCCAGATGATGAAGATGTCATCAATGTAGCGCAAGTAGAGTAGGGTGTTAGAACGAGAGAGTTAAGGAGCGTTGTTCTAAGTCAGCCATAAAGATGTTGGCATACTGAGGGCCATGCGGTACCAATAGCAGTGCCACTTACTTGAAGATATATATTGTCCCCAAATGTGAAATAGTTGTGGGTGAGGACAACCCACAACTATTTCACATTTGGGGACAATATATATCTTCAAGTCAGTGGCACTGCTATGGGTACCCGCATGGCCCCTCAGTATGCCAACATCTTTATGGCTGACTTAGAACTCCTTAACTCTCGTTCCCTAACACCCCTACTCTACTTGCGCTACATTGATGACATCTTCATCATCTGGACTCATGGAAAAGAAGCCCTCGAGGAATTCCACCGAGATTTTAACAATTTCCATCCCACCATCAACCTCAGCCTAGACCAATCCACACAAGCGGTCCATTTCCTAGACACTACTGTGCTAATAAACGATGGTCACATAAATACCACCCTATACCGGAAACCCACTGACCGCTATACTTACTTACATGCCTCCAGCTTCCATCCCGGACACACCACACGATCCATTGTCTACAGCCAAGCTCTAAGATACAACCGTATTTGCTCCAATCCCTCGGACAGAGATAAACACCTACAAGATCTCTATCAAGCATTCTTAAACCTACAATACCCACCTGCTGAAGTGAAAAAACAGATTGACAGAGCCAGAAGAGTACCCAGAAGCCACCTACTACAGGACAGGCCTAAAAAAGAAAATAACAGAACACCACTAGCCATCACCTACAGCCCCCAACTAAAACCTCTCCAGCGCATCATCAAAGATTTACAACCTATCCTTAAAGATGATCCTCACTCACAGATCTTGGGAGACAGGCCAGTCCTCGCTTATAGACAGCCTCCCAACCTGAAGCAAATACTCACCAGCAACCGCACACCATACAACATAAACACTAACCCAGGAACCTATCCTTGCAATAAAGCCCGATGCCAGCTCTGTCCACATATTCATTCAAGTGACACCATCACAGGACCTAATCACATCAGACACACCATCAGGGGCTCGTACACCTGCACATCTACCAACGTGATATATGCCATCATGTGCCAGCAATGCCCTCTGCCATGTACATTGGCCAAACCGACAGTCTCTACGCAAAAGAATAAATGGACACAAATCTGACATCAGGAATCATAACATTCAAAAACCAGTGGGAGAACACTTCAACCTTTCTAACCACTCAGTGACAGACTTGAAGGTGGCAATTTTGCAACAAAAAAACTTCAAAAACAGACTCCAAAGAGAGACTGCTGAACTTGAATTAATATGCAAACTAGATACAATTAACTGTGGTTTAAACAAAGACTGGGAATGGTTGGGTCATTACACCAATTGAATCTATTTCCCTATGTTAAGTTCTCCTCACACCTTCTATGGGCCATCTTAATTATCACTTCAAAAAGTTTTTTTCCTCCTGCTAACGATAGCTCATCTCAATTGATTAGACTCTGCCTGCTGGTATGCATACTTCCACCTTTTCATGTTCTCTGTATGTATAAATATCTCCTGTCTGTGTGTTCCATTCTATGCATCCGAAGAAGTGAGCTTTAGCTCACGAAAGCTCATGCTGAAATAAATTTGTTAGTCTCTAAGGTGCCACAAGTACTCCTGTTTTTTTTAAATCATTTTTGTTGCCCTTTTGTCTGAACCTTTTCCAATGACAATATATCTTTTTTGAGATGGGTCGACCCCATCTGTACACAGTATTCAAGATGCTGGCATACCATGGATATACCATAGAGGCAATATGATATTCTCAATCTTCTCTTTTCCAGACTAAACAAACCAAATTTTTTCAATCTTCCTTCATAGGTCATGAGTTCTAGATCTTTAATCATTTTTGTTGCTCTTCTCTGGATTTTCTCCAATTTGTCCACATCTTTCCTGAAATGTGGTACCCAGAACGGGACACAATACTCTAGTTGAGGCCTAATCAGCATGGAGTAGAATGGAAGAATTACTTCTTGTGTCTTGCTTACAACACTCCTGCTAATACATCCCAGAATGATGCTTGCTTTTTTTGCAACAGTGTTACACTATTGACTCATCTTTAGCTTGTGGTCCACTATAACACCCAGATCCCTTTCCGCAGTACTACGTCCTAGGCAGTCATTTCCCATTTTGTATGTGTAAAACTGATTGTTCTTTCCTAAGTGGAGTACTTTGCATTTGTCCTTATTAAATTTCATCCTATTTACTTCAGACCATTTCTCCAGTTTGTCCAGATCATTCTGAATTATAATCCTATCCTCCAAAGCACTTGCAACCTCTCCCACCTTTGTATCATCTGCAAACTTTATAAGTGTACTCTGTATGCCATTATCTAAATCATTGATGAAGATAATGAACAGAACTGGACCCAGAACTGATCCCTGCAGGACCCCACTTGCTATGTCCTTCCAGCATCACTGTGAACCACTGAAAACTACTTTCTGGGAATGGTTTTCCAAGCAGTTATGTACCCACCTTATAGTAGCTAGGTTGCATTTCCCTAGTTTGTTTATGAGAAGGTTGTGACGGGTTAGGTCACAGAGACCCCCTTGGGACTGTCATCTGATGTGCTGAAACTATCTCTGAGCCCATTTTCCCTGTCAGTTTGGGACCCCAGAACCCTGTCTTGTTGAGCCAGACATGCTAGCCTGCAGCAACACAGACCCAGGGTCTGAACCACGTCCCCAAAGCTGCAGCCTTTAACTGAAAACCACTCAGCAGGTATGCCTGTCTCCAGCACCCAGATACCCAGCTCCCAATGGGATCCAAACCCCAAATGAATCCATTTTACTCTGTATAAAACTTATACAGGGTAAACTCATAAATTGTCCGCTCTCTATAATACTGATAGAGAGATGTGCGCAGCTGTTTGCTCCCCGAGGTATTAATTACTTACTCTGGGTTAATTAATAAGCTAAAGTGATTTTATTAAGAATAAAAAGTAATATTTAAGTGGTTTCAAGTAATAACAGACAGAACAAAGTAAGTTATCAAGCAAAATTTAAAAAAAACACACAAGTCTAAGCCTAATACAGTAAGAAACTGAATACAGGTAAATCTCACACTCAGAGATGTCCCAATAAGCTTCTTTCACTGACTAGACTCCTTCCTAGTCTGGGCCCAATTCTTTTCAGACCAACATTGTGGTTTATGGCCTGGGTCCAGCAATCACTCACCCCCGCCCCCACCCCGTAGTTACAGTCTTTTGTCCCAGTTTCCTTCAGGCATCTCTTGGGGGTGGAGAGGCCATCTCTTGAGCCAGCTGAAGACAAAATGGAGAGGCTTCCAGGGCCTTTTATATTCTCTCTCTTGTAGGCAGAAACCCTTTGTTCTTCTGTGCAAAATCAGAGCAACAAGATGGAGTTTGTAGCCAACTGGGCAAGTCACATGTCCATGAATGATTCAGCTTTTTGCAGGCCAACACCATTGTTTGCATGTTATTTTGAATGTTCCTGGGAAAGCTCAGATGTGGATTGGCATCTCCCAAAGTCCATTGTCAGTTAAGTGTTTCTTGATTGGGCACTTATTGAGAATAGTCCTTTCTCAAGAAGCTGACCAAATGTTTCACCGATGCTACTTAGAATCAGACATATTGAGATACAAGTACATAGCCAATATTCATAACTTCAAATACAAAAATGATACACACATAAAGACAGCATAATCATAACCAGCAAATTACAACCTTTCCATAGACACCATACTTCACCTCCTTTGTACAAGATTTGGTGCAACTATAGGACCTGGTTGCAACAATGATCACAGTTCACGTCAATAACACCACAAAGGTCATGAAAGACAGTATCAATAGCTTTACTAAAGTCAAAATACGCCACATCTACTGCTTCCCTCCACAAGGCTTGTTACCCTGTCAAAGAAAGCTATCAGGTTGGTTTGGCATGATTTGTTCTTGACAAATCCATGCTGACTGTTACTTATCACCTTATTATCTTCCAGATATTTGCAAATTGATTGCTTAATAATTTGCTCCATTATCTTTCTGGGTACAGAAGCTAAGCTGACTGGTCTGTAATTCCCCAGGGTTGTCCGTATTTCCTTTTTTATAGATGGGCAAATATACTGTCATTTTCCAGTGTTCTGGAATCTCTCCCATCTTCCATGACTTTTCAAAGAGAATTGCTAATGGCTCAGATATCTCTTCTGTCAGCTCCTTGAGTATTCTAGGATGCATTTCATCGGGCCCTGGTGACCTGAAGACATCTAACTTGTCTACGTAATTTTTAGCTTGTTCTTTCCCTATTTTAGCCTCTGATCCCACCTCATTTACACGGTCATTCACTATGTTAAATGTCCAAGCACTATCAACCTTCTTGGTGAAAACCGAAACAAAGAAGTCATTAAGCATGTCTGCCATTTCCACATTTTCTGTTATTGTTTTTGCCCCCTCATTGAGTAATGGGCCTACCCTGGCCTTGGTCTTCTTCTTGATTCTAATGTATTTGTAGAATGTTTTCTTGTTATCTTTTGTCTCTCTAGCTAGTTTGATCTCATTTTGTGCCTTGGTCTTTTAATTTTGTCCCTGCCTACTTGTGTTATTTGTTTATATTCATCCTTTGTAATTTGATCTAGTTTCCACTTTTTGTAGGACTTTTTTTTAATTTTTAGATCATTGAAAATCTCTTGGGCAAGTCAGGGTGGTGTCTTGCCATACTTCCTATCTTTCCTATCCAGTGGGATAGTTTGCTCTTGTGCCCTTAATAATGTCTCTTTGAAAAACTGCAGTCTTCAATTGTTTTTCCCCTTTAACTTGCTTCCCATGGGATTTTACCTACCAACTCCCTGTGTTGGCTAAAGTCTGCCTTCTTGAAATCCATTGTCTTTATTTTGCTGTTTTCCTTCCTACCATTCCTTAGAATCATGAACTGTACCCAGGGGCGGCTCTACCCATTTCGCCGCCCCAAGCACGGCGGCACGCCGTGGGGGGCGCTCTGCTGGTCACCAGTCCTGCGGCTCCAGTGGACCTCCCGCAGGGACGCCTGCGGGAGGTCCACCAGAGCCGCCTGCCGCCCTCCCAGCAACCAGCAGAGTGCCCCCCGCGGCATGCCGCCCCAAGCACGTGCTTGGCATGCTGGGGCCTGGAGCCGCCCCTGACTCTACCATTTCATAATCACTTTCACCCAAGCTGCCCTCCACTTTCAAATTCTCAACCAGTTCCTCCCTATATGTCAAAATCAAATCTAGAACAGCCTCTCTGTTGTAGCTGTCTCCACCTTCTGAAATAAAAAAAAATTGTCTCCAGTACATTCCAAGAACGTGTTGGATAATCTGTGCCCTACTGTGTTATTTTCCCAACAGATGTCTGAGTAGTTGAAGTCCCCCATCACCACCAAGTCCTGTGATTTGTATGATTTTGTTAGTTGTTTAAAAAAAGCCTCATCCATGGTTCTTCTTCCTGGTTAGGTGTTCTGTAGGAGACTCCTACCATGGCATCACTCTTGTTTTTACCCCTTTTATCCTTAATCAGAGACTTTCAACAAGTCTTTCTCCTATTTCTATCTCAACCTCAGTCCAAGTGTATACATTTTTACTATATAATGCAATACGTCCTCCCTTTTCTCCCTACCTGTCCTTCCAGAGCAAGCTATACCCTTCTATACCAATATTCCAGTGGTGCGTATTATCCCACCAAGTCTCTGTGATGCCAACTGTGTCATAGTTGTGTTTATTTACTAGCATTTCGAGTTTTTCCTGCTTATTCCCCATATTTCTTGTATTAGTATATAGACATCTAATATACTGATTTAATTCCCCCACAGTTCTGTCTTGTCTCTCCCTCATCCCTGCTATAACAGCCCATGCTCCCACCCACCCCACACCCCCCCGAATTCCAACCTTTCTCCCAGGTTTCCATGTTTTATACTTACCTGTGGGCTTTGGTCACCTGGCCCCTTCAACTTAGTTTAATCCCTCCTCACTAGGTTAGCCAGTCTGTATACGAATATGCTCTTCCCCTTCCTCAATAGGTAGACCCCATCTCTGCTTAGCAGTCCTTCTTCTTGGAACAGCAACCTGGAGTCAAAGAAGCCAACATGTAAAACTGCCCACTATTATGTGAATGTGTATTAACCTAGTACTGCTTTGGCTTTTTTTTTTTTAAACCAACAGACCCAATAACAGCAAGTCAAAACTTCCTTGTTATATAGGAGCTGTTCACCCTCATACCTATATTTCCATGAGTTTATAATTCCAACTTTAACACTGCATTACATACGTTTTCACACTTCATTTCAAATTCATGAGAACTTAGCTTTCTCTACACATTTCTTCATACATCCATGCAACATACCTATTCACACACAAAAAACACCTATAACCTAATCAAATATTTCTTCTATGGGCTGGGGAGGAAGAAAGATTGTTATTGGTGTCACAGTTCACAGCAACTGTACCTGTATTCCCCCTCTGGTCCCTTGAGAGCACCACTCTAGGCACCTGGCTCCTCAGCCATCACCTCACTTGGGCAGAGACCTGCATCTTTTCCACTCCTGACTGGGAGTTTTCCAGACTGCATAGTTCCCTGCCTGTGCTGTGATATCCCCAGTAAAGCCAGACCACCTAAAAGGCCAGCATCTGTGCTTTGCTTTCTTTCCAGAGGCTACGAACAGCATAACTGCCCACAGTTAAAAGTTACCACAGAGCTCTGAGTGAGCATGTTTATTCTTAAGATGAAAGCATTACAGAGAACCATGGGCGGCAGGTGAACCACAGGCTTGGGGAGGCCAGCCCCCAGCCAGCCCCCAGCCAATTGCTCCTTCTGCCTGGAGCCTTGCCTCGACTGCCCCCGTTCCCTTGCTGGAGCCCAGAACCCCCACCAGCCCCGGGCCGCCCAAGAGTGCCCCTTCCCCACCAGCCCTGGAGTGCCCGGCGGGCAGGCAGTGCAGCCCCATCCCTGGAGCGTCAGGCAGGTGGGTGGGCAGGCAGGCAGCTGAGCATGGCCCCCCGCATGGTGGGCGGGTGAGCAGGCAGTGGGGTGGGCAGGCAGTGCAGTCCCCCACCTCACCCCAGAGTGCCGGGTGTGTGGGCAGCACAAGCACCAACTCCAGCTGCCTGGAGTCCCTGGCTGCAGGCTGGCCCCCACTAGCCCCATCCTGGGGCAAGGGCACCAGAGCCCTCCCAAAAGTGTGGAGTCTGGGGGCCCCCCCATCTGAGGTAGAGGCAGAAGCAGCCCCCTCCCATGTCCCAGGACCCCCAGCAGGGCAGGTGGAGGGACCCAAGCTCCACACAGCTGCCTGTGCAGCTATTCCTGACCTGGCTTTGGAGACACAGCCAAGCCATGATAAGAGCCAGGCGGGGCTCTGTGGGGAGCCGCAGCAGATCCTTCATCTGCCTGTGGTGTATGGGGCCCGAGCAGCCCCTGGCCCGTGTCCCCGCTCCCTGGGTTCCTCACCCACCCGGGGCTGGTGGAGGGTTCGTGACTCCGTAGCTCCTCACAGCTGACCGCAAGGCTCTTACTGTGGCTGGACTGCGGCTCTGAGCCCCTCCTTTCTCCCCCCTCCCACACACCTGGCTGGAGCCCGGTTGGAGAGCCAGCATGGAGTCGCGGACCCTCCTCCTGCCCCGGGTGGCTGGGGAAAATGGCCAAGGGCTGCTCTCAGCCCCTCTGCACCCCAGGCAGGTGGAGGGTCTGCTGTAGCTCCCCACAGTTGCCCAGGCTCCCCAGCAGCCTGGCTGGGGGTGAGGCCTCAGGAGGAAGAGGAGGGGAAGGGGGCAGGGTCCGTCCCGGTGAAAAGTGGATAGGCCATTGGCCTGGGGCCCATCCATATAGGAAGAAGAGCCACAGAAAAGTGCAGCAGGAAGCAGCAGGGAGCCTGGGGGTGGAGCGCGGGTGGGGCCACGCAGGCAGTTTGGGGAGGCTCAGCCTTCCCCTGCCTTTGATACCCGCTGCCCATGCAGAGAACACAAAGACAACAGAGAACCTACACACGTATGCTAAAAAACCTACACACGTATGCTAAAAAACTTACTAAGGTCACTCCCAACTTCATCCTCGGGCTTCGGTAGATGTCAGTCCTTCAAAACTCAGAACTGGGTTTTCCCTGCAATTACAGGTTCATAATCATCTCAGATTCAGAACCCAAACCACCATAAATAGCTCAGTCTTTCCTTTATACAGCTTGAGCCTTTGATCTTGGCCTCATGTAACAGGTGATCAACAGACAATGGCTCACTCCTCAGGGCATAGCTTCAAAAGGTTGGGGGTTTGCATAACCAGAGATGGGGAATTTGCATTAACCTCTCCCTAGATATTCAACAGTAAAAGCACTTAACAATTTTTGTTCCAAAAATCCATTCTTCTCTAGAACATTTTCAATATAGTCCTTTGAAACCCGGGCTCTCACATCTGTCACATCTCTCACCCTGTCCCCATCCCCCTGAGAGATTGCATACAATCCTGGTCCACAATAATACATAAAACACTCGTTTCATACAACGGACCCCAAACATACTTAAGCTTAATTCAGCAACATCCTCAGAAGATATGGCAGAAACTTGCCAACTCGGTCAGTTAGCTATTTCGATTTTTAAATATTTGGCAGCACTTGGATACTACAATAAGAAAAACCACAAGTACCTAGAGACAGAGATCTGCATTTCCTTTGTGTGAAGCTACTGTCCCCAACACACTCTACAACTGACATAGGAGGAAAGCAGCTGCTATTCGTGCTATTGCTGCTGCAGCCCAGTGCCCTTCCCCTGATTTGAAAAAATGGATTTCACCTTCCTAATCTCCTCCCTCACTGCACAAAGCTCAATTACTCTGACTTTGAGGATGAAATGACATAACCTCTAGCTTATATCAGATTCCCATATGATGTCCATGAGTGATTCATTTTGTATTTATCTCTGCAACATAGTAGACGCAGATTGGTTCTTTCACAGATATGCCAACTGCTCCTTACTGATGATGCCTCTGGGCAGGCTCATGTGCATTCATTCTAGTAAGCATATAAACAGGGTCACATTTTCTACATCGTCAAACCTAAGGAAAATTAAGAATGGGATCTCTTATTTGTCTATTCAAGGCACCATAGAAACACCTTGGAGAGAAAGGCTGGTATGCTAGTTTCACTCAAGAATATGTCCTAAACCCCAGCTATTTGCAACCACAGACATTTAAGACCAAAACTAATGATTATGTTAAGCACCTCAGTTGATCTGGTGAGTTTACCCCTTTCATCATGATGTAGTTTTTAAGACACACATTGCTGTTTGTTAAGGGACAGGGGGAAGGATAGCTCAGTGGTTTGAGCATTAGCCTGCTAAACCCAGGGTTGTGAGTTCAATCCTTGAGGAGACCACTTAAGGATCTGGGGCAAAAATTGGTCCTGCTAGTGAAGGCAGGGGGCTGGACTCAATGACCCTTTGAGGTCCCTTCCAGTTCTAGGAGACTGGTATATTTCCAATTATTACCTAAGCCTATTTAAACACACAAAAATGAAGACTTTGCTGATTTATTGTTTTCCATTTGCATATGTGTTGGCTCATAAAAACCCCATTGAAAAGATCTGAGTCTCATTATACATAGATTATCTCTGTCATCACAGTATACACTGATTCTTCCCCCTGCTGTTTAATATAGTTCCCTCATGGCCAATGTGGAGTCCACTCTGCAGGTTGGCTCCTGCCAAGAAAAGGCTCCTGCACAGGAATTCAGCAGGGAAACTCCTTTCCACTCCTGGGGTACCTGTTCCAATTTCCCCAGAGTAAAAACACACAGACACTGGAATAGTACAACAAATATAGGAAAGGGATGGGATAAATGGAAAAAGAAATACAGGGGAGCAGTAAAACAGGGTTACATCCAACACAAGGACCCATGGTTTCAGTGGTACCACCATATAAATTAATAGAGCTGAACAACACCTCTCAACTCAGAGTTCTAGTGTGGCAGAGAGTCTTGGGGGTTTCTGGTCATCTTTGGTGCCAGTAAACTTTCCCCTACAGTGCCCTCTTCTGTTGCTCTCTGTGGGTTTGTGAAGAGCAACAATCTCCCTCCTTATTCTCAATGCAAAGTCACAAGCCCAAGTACAGTACTCACAGCCCTGTACAGTTCTTGACGATAAGTGACACTGGCTCCGGCTACAGTTTATCCTTCTCAAGTGATTCCATCCTGGTATTGTGTTCTCCTCCTGCCTCCTGTCCTGGGACATCCAAAGTCAGCCACTCTGTCCTTCCCAGGATTCAGGCTGGTTCTTGAATGCTTCAGTACCGGAGGGCCTGCTTGCCATACTATCTGGAGCTACAGACACCCACATGCCTGTCACTCTCCCTCTCTCAACACCCCTCACCCTGGAACAACCAGCACTTCCTCGCCCTTAAGGATGAGGTTTTAAAGGAGCTGTCACTAAACCCCTGATGTTACACCTGATTTTCCTATGGACCACAAAGCAATAGGACTGTGATCCATTTATTTCTTTGTCCATATGCAAACATAAATGATATCAGCACAGCTCTAGCAGTGATTTGTTAGTGCATTTGTGCTCCCTCTACAGCAGCCGAGCACAGAACATTGTGGTATTACATAAGCAATTTCTTTTAATAAGTTCTCAGTAACTAAGTAGCAATTTATTACTTAAAAGCTGCAATTTAAGAATTGAGGTTTCTGAGAAGGTCAAAATGTGTGACTAAGCTACTTGGCAAAATGTGTCCCTTTTAATACTGATCTACTTAACATTTTAGAACTTTACTGCATTGATTATTGACATTTATACACATTATATATTATCAGACCTGATATTAAAAATGTTTTCTTCTAGTTGGTGTAAATGAAAACATACTGCTTGTGAGTGGTGCCAGGTTAACAGCCCTTTGGATTGAGGTGCTTTGTTGAGCCACAGCACAGGCAAAAACCAGTGAAAGCTTTCTCCATGTTCCCCTGCCTGTCTCAAACAAGTTTGAGGGACTCCTCCAGAGAAGTTCAGTCCCCATACCCATGTAATCTACAGACATTGCTTATAGAGGTGCCAGTTATGATGGCAACTTCTGTAATGTGATGCGTCCACTGGAAATTGGACAGGGGCCAACATGAGTTCATTTCACATAAGTGATATTATCAGTGCAGTGAGAATTGTAAAAGAGGCTATCCTTACTGGCAACATCCTCTCTGAAGATATTTCCCCAAAGAATCTTAGAACTCTGACCTACCTTTACTGGAAGGCAACCAGCATTAGGCAGCCAGGGTTTGGTTTTGGTTTTGTCATTGTTTTGTCTGGTTGGTTTTTCATTTTATTTTTATTTTTATTTTTTGGGTCAGTCTTCTTAGTGGTCACTTAAGACAGGTTTCACCATATTCCTCTTTATATGTTTCACAAGTGACAAATACTAGGGAAAATGAGCAAAATGCTGCCTTCATTATTTATTACATCTTGAAATTATGCTGCTTACAGAATTGCAGAGCTCTTGCAAATCCTCCCTTCTGCTTAGATTATTTACAACTTGTTGATGCATATTCAGGAACACTCCCTGAAATGCCAATCAAATGATAAATCTGGTTTTAATCACTGTAAGATCATGCACCCCCTGTGATATTTTCAGTTCTGAGATTTTCCCCTACTGACCCAAAGTAAGCTATATTTTTAATAATACAGCAATTGAGTTGTAAGTGCATTATGCTGAGATGCCTTTGTGATGCTCTTTGCTATGACGTTAATGGTTATGAAACTAAAAATATAGCCACTACTTCAACTCTAATTGGAAAGGAAGCAACACAGGATGCAGCACAATACGCATGCAGCATATGTACCATATGACTTTTAAGTAGATGCACAAGTTTCAGTTGGAAGATAATGCCCATTTCAGTGTGACTAATTAAATTTGGATTTGCACATGGCAACATCTATAAACAGGTCCCACAGTGTAAGAAAATCTGTTTTTCTTCTTGTCACTAATCTCTATGGTATTTGCATAGAAACACTGCTGTTACCTAAAGCTATGATCAAATTCTTCCTCTCTGTCCATTAAAATGCAAACTCTTTGTATTTCTGCAAATGGCCATTTTACCTTTATTAATTTAATTATTTTATTTCTTCCTTATTTCATCTTAACTGTCTAACTTAGATCCCATCCTTGCCACCCTCATTGCGCTCCATGTGTCTTTTTCCATACACAAAGGGCAACTACATACTTTCAGTGAGGATGTCCTTTATTTTATGTTGAAATAATAAAGCACATGACAAGTTCCCATGGCAGCATACAGAATGTCCCCCTCCTCAGTAGCAGCTGATTTGCGACCACAAAATTGTAGCAGCGTCTGCCGCAACGAGGGGGACTTCCTTCCATTTAAAGGGGAGCAGCATATGGAAAATACCACGAGCTATTTACATTGTGAATATTATTTGCAAAATATTGTAATGGGCTTCTCCTCCCCCACAGTGGCAGAGATGCTGGTGACTGTGGCTTGGAAAAGACGCTGGGGGAATAGGACTAAAACAAAGTGTAACAGTGGCAGGAGGAGCAGTGTGACACCAGTTCTTGGCAGGCACTCTCCTGTCAGGCCTTCACCTGGGCAGGAAACTGTTTTCTTGTCCTGGGAAATTGTTTGAGATTGCAAAAAATGTTCCTGTTCCTCATTAGGATGAAACAAAGCTCCTCTGAATTTTTTCTATGGAAAACTAGAGAGACTCCCACCCCAGAATGGCCAATAGCTTGGAAGGTTAGGGAAATCTTGTGAGGACCCCAGGTTTCAATTCCCTGCATCTCCTGTATCCAGTAGTTAGGACAGAGGAGTGTCCTAACTACTGGGTTACAGAGTCAGTCACTCTCCCTGGCCCAATGAATATTTAATTTATATAAAGTGGAACAGCTCTAACAAGAGAGACAGAGGCTCACCACAGATTAGCCCATCTCCTAGTGGTTAGGATACTCATCTAAGATGGAGGAGACCTGGGTTCAAACCCCTACCCCAAATCAGATGGAGCAGAGACTTAAGCCTAGGTCTCCCACAACCCAGGTGAGTGTCCTGACCATTGGGGTGGGTGTGTGTGTCTCTCTCTCTCTCTCTCTCTGGTTTGACCAGAAATTCCTTCCTGGACTTGAGAAACCCTCATATAAGTTTCATCAAAGCCAACCCTTTCCCACCAAAACATTTTGTTTTGATGAATGGGCATTTTCCAAAGAAAAAACTTTTGGTTGAAAAAACTTTTGGTTGAAAAATTCCCACTCATCTCTCGTTAGGACTCTGGTTAAATTAAAAGTTTGTTGGGGTTTAGACAATGGGATCTTGCCTCATTCAGTCAGATACCCCCGATGTTCTAGTATTTTGCACAGCCATATAATACATGAGAAACAAAAACCTGTATCTTGAGAGCCAAGGCCAACAAAACCAGCATTATATTTAAAAATGTACCAGTCAATTTCACAGGTTCCAGTGAAGACCAAAAGACACAGCTAAGAACAGCACACTGTGTTTTTGCTGTGGAGGAGCTGAAGCAAAGGGAATTTGCCTTCCCTAACAATGTCCCTTCCCAAAGTATTCTTTTATTGCACCATTATCTTTCATTCCCTTCATCGGATCTGTGCAGCAAAGAAAGGCTTTCAAGGCACCACATTAAACCACAGAACCACACACGGAGATTAACTTGGGATACTTTCGTCCCAGCATTAATGTTGCTTAAACAAAAGTACAGTTAAAATAGTGCTGCTATAGGCTTCTAATGGGAAACCACTTTTTCCATCTTCTGATTGAAAACTTTTTCCTAAAAAGTATTCCTTGTCCTTTGTAGCATGACTAATTAAGCCATGTAACTACTCCTCCACAACAACACTGAACTCTGTCTTCGTAACCAGGCAGCAATCAGTGATTTGATTGTGCTGCATCTACCCACTTGAAATGTATGTGCTGATGGAGACTGCAATGAGCTAACCTCATTCCAGACAGATCTCCATTGACTTTAATGGATTTACACCCTGGATGGATTTGACCCATAGTTCCCCACAATCAGAGAGCAGTGGAGATTTTAACCACATCCCTGAACCACTGTGACACCACCCTGCTAATGTCCATGTCCCTGAACTTGCAAAAAGTCACACACCTGTTTAACAGTTTACAGGATCAGGGTCTGAGGCTGCAACACATTTCAGGAACACAGTTAAAACATTGTTCAGTCCTATCAACCTTTGTTTTAACAACCTCGGGGAGCTCCCAGGGTAAACTGCGTTCCAGCTGGCTGCTGGGCAAAGGATGTCGTTGCTGCATTGTAACAAGGATCCAAACCCAATTAATGATATATAGTGTAGATGGCAGCCCAAGAGAGGGTCAGACATATCAGCACCAATAGGAAAGGTAAGATTTGAGCCACATAGCTGAATGGCTGCTTTGATGAGTGATCACTAAACAGAATTCCCTTGCACTTCACCCCAGTCTATGCTGTTTTGTAAATCAAGAAAATTACCCTCAAATCTCCTTGCTAGTGGCTTGTTCTGTACATGGTTGGGTAATCTTATTGAATTTTTTTAGCAAAAATGTAGACTCTTATTTGGAACTGATAAAAAAAGGACTTGAACTTTTCAGGAGCAAATGATGTGCTGTTATGAAGACATATTTTAACAGTATAGTAAATGTTAACACCACGTGGGTTCACAAACATATATATGTATAACCCATAGCAGCCATAAAAGGGTGCTACACAATGTAAAAACACCTCAAAATATTTACAAAGCTTAACATGAGTTAACATTCTGAATAAGCATCTTTGATTATTATGATAACTAGAAAAATTAAGAGCATTTTTTCTCTTAACTTTCTTTGAACAGGAAATTTAATGTTATAATCAAATGACTGTGCAATTTCTACTCTGTATAATGGCACATTTTATGTACTACAGTCAGGGGCGGCTCTAGACATTTTGCCGCCCCAAGCATGGCGGTACGCCACGGGGGGCGCTCTGCCGGTCGCCGGTCCTGCGGCTCCGGAGGACCTCCGCAGGCGTGCCTGCGGAGGGTCTGCTGGTCCCGCGGCTCCTGCCTGCGGAGGGTCCACCGGAGCCGCGGGACCAGAGACACCCTCCGCAGGCATACCGCCAAAGGCTGGCTGCCTGCCGCCCTCCCGGGGACCGGCAGAGCGCCCCCTGCAGCTTGCCGCCCCAAGCACGCGCTTGGCGTGCTGGGGCCTGGAGCCGCCCCTGACTACAGTACTCATATACTGTAAAACTGTGTAATAAATATTATCCATTAGACACCAGAAGGAAAAAGCTAAATTCAATGAAGTCTGCCATTTGCACCCCATATTTATGAAAAGTCAGGCCTTATACAATTAACAACTAAAATTAAATAAAATATGTAGGAGGCAGGGTTTTGATTACTGCACATCTCTGAATCACTTTTTAAGTTTAATGTAAATTATCTACATTCCAAATTATTGCTCGACACATTAAAATTCCTATAAAGGACAGTAAGCAGCATAGATTGCTATACAAATGCTTATTCAAAGCAGGAAGTCTAATCTAACAAATATATGTAAATAATTTGTTCTGTGATAAAAACTTACAAATTATCATTATATTTGCTTAAAGCAGGGAGAAAATGAGACTACACTTCCCATAGGTGAGCATGGAGAAATTTGAAAGAAGTATTTCATTAGGGACTTTTAATGTCTGCAATTGCCAATTTTTATTGAAGAACTGAGTATTGCCATTCAGCATTATACCCTTTGCTAAATCAAAATTTTATTCTTGTTTCAGAATTCAGACTTCATAAAACTTTGTACAAAGATTATTTCTAGTGCATCAGATTTTGGCACTGAAACATAAACACCACATATCAATTTCATTACTCCTGCACCAAAAAATAAAAATTCTGACCACTATATTTTAGAATTCTGCAAAATTCTGCAGATGTTATTTGTCAATAAATAAATGTTGAGGTTCCAGCATGGCAGAGGGGAGCACAGGCCACTGGCTGCACGGAGGTCTGAGATCACCCTGCAGTGACCCCCCTCCCCTGGGACAGGGACTGGGCAGTGAGGCTGCACCTGACTCTGACACAGTGCAAGGGCTGGGGCTGTCCCAGAAACACCCTGGAACCCTGCCCCCCCCCCCCGTGCCAGGCACACTCAGCCCAGCAGGATCCAAGTATAGAGGGGCTTAGTATGGGGGGTCTAGGTGTGGAGTGACAGGTTTCAGTTACAAAATGGTCACTTTAGAGCTACACCTCCCTGTATCTGTAACTGTAAAGGGCCAGTCCCATCCCCCCACCAACCTGTCCTGAGAAGCATGCTGGGAAAAAGTTCTTATAAAAGGGCAGCATTGGAATAGGTAGAGTTAGTAATAACTAGCTATTTGGGACACGGCATGCAAGGCACTGGGTCACCTTGCTCAGCAGCCAGGGACCCTAGTGGCTCTGGTCAGCACCACCAACTGGGACGTTAAAAGTCCCATCGGTTGTGCTGCCCAGCTAAGGCACACTAGTGCCTACCAGTTCCAACACCGCTCTGCACCCCCAAAGTGGCCAGCAGTGGGTCCGGCTTCTAGGCAGGGAGGCCACAGGGCTCTGCACACTGCCCCTGCCCCGAGCACTGGCTCTGCACTCCCATTGGCCAGTTTCCAGTCAATGAGAGCTGGCGGGGCAGTGCCTATGGGAGAGAGCCACGCAGAGACACTTGCATACCTCCGCCTAGGAGCCGGACCTGCTGCTGGCTGTTTCCAGGGCGCAGCATGGTCTGCGGTGCCAGGACAGACCTGTCTCTGCACCCCGGCTGCACCGCTGACTGGGAGCTGCTAGACATAAGTCTATGCCCCAACCCTGTGCCCCAATCCCCAGCCCCGAGACCCCCGAAACTCAGAACCCCTTCTCTCACCCCAAACCCCTCGTCCCCAGCCCCACCCCAGAGCCTGCACCTCCAGCCCAGACCCCTCCTGCACCCCAACCCCCTGAGCCAGCCCAGAGCCCCCTCCCACACCCTGAACCCCTCATTCCCCGCCCCACCCCTCAGCCCTCACCCAAACCCTCTGCCCCATCCCTGAGCCCCTCCCACACCCCAAACCCCTCATCCCCATCTCCATTGGGTCACAGGCATCAACAATTTTCTTCAACTGGATCCCCAGAAAAGAAGTTTTAAAACCACTGAACTAGAGATAAGATAGAAAAGGGAGTAAATGTTCATGTCCACTCCACATAACTTATTCCTAGAAGTGTGGGCTGAATCAAATGGTATATTCCCTTCCCCCTCCCCCAAGGATTTTAAACTTCTTTGTTCCTTTTTAAAAACTTACACAGAGACAGTAATGTATAATCCAACACTAGGAAGTGCTTTTTCAGAGTTGCATCTCAATATCTGAATACCAACGATCTGAGCATTTGTTTCCCCGTTAATTTCAATACGGTTTTTGCACATTTAAGCAAAACCATTCTCACATCAAGTTTTATGACCTTGCAGAAATGAAAAACTTCTCCAATGTATTTGATTGTATGAATAGAGCCATTAAAAATCACTCTTTTCATTGAGTAGTAATGATGAGGCTAGATGAAGACTTTCAAATATCTTACACATTATTAGTGTACAAAGTTTTAACTAAAAATATTAGCCCACTTTATAATATTTATCTTCTCATTCTTCAAAATAGTTTTAGTTTCACCTTCAAGACTAACAGATTTATTTGGGCATAAGCTTTCATGGGTAAAAAACCTCACTTCTTCAGATGCATGGAATGAAAGTTACAGATGCAAGCATTATACAATGACGCATGAAGAGAAGGGAGTACCTCGCAAGTGGAGAACTAGTGTTGAGGCCTGGTTCTCCACTTGTGAGGTACCCCCTTCTCTTCATGCATCATTATATAATGCCTGCATCTGTACCTTTCACTCCATGCATCTGAAGACGTGAGGTTTTTTACCCATGAAAGCTTATGCCCAAATAAATCTGTTAGTCTTGAAGGTGCCACTGGACTCCTCATTGTTTTTGAAGATACAGACTAACACAGCTATCCCCTGATACTTAGTTTCACCTTGTTTCCTTAAAGGAGAGAAGAGGTTAGAGTTTTGTTTCTCCAGGTCTGTTTTAATTCTGTAACAAAACTACTTTACGTGGGGAAGGCTGTTGTTTCTACAGACAGCACTCTGTAGGATGTGACTCATCCTCACTGAAGAAATCCAGGCCCAGAGAACAATTCTAAGAGGAATGTATTGGTATCTATTTCCAGTCCCTTAGTCAAGCAGCTATGCTGATGCTCTCCTAGCAGTAAATTAGCAGCCTAAAGGGCATCTCTGATTTACAAGCTGCACAGAGATGGCATATGGCAGTAACTGACACAATTGAAAGATACTGACAAATTTTGAGTTTTAAGGTTCTGTAGGCTGAGCATGATGTGGGCCCTGATGAGTCCAGAATCTAACAGCTGTCATACACAAGTCATTACTTAGAGTTAAGTGCCCTTCTTCTTCTGGCATTTAGTATAAAGTCCTTCTTTTCTATAACCCTATCACCTATAAAAAGAGGTGTTTGCTATGAGCTCTAATGAGCTCTCTTTCTGGGAATTGTGCCTGACAGGCTCAGGCTATGACACAACCTGCAAAGTCACATAACATTTCTCTATACACACAGTATCACAACAGAGCCTTTGTTAGGAGCTGAACTGAAGCTGGTTTATACAGAGATTTTAAGCACCCCTTTTTTCTTCACTTAGTTCAACCGCAAAATATTTTGATGGGATCATAGTAGTCAGGTACATCGTTGCTTTACAGATTGTTGAAGATTTCGATCAGCAGTGACTTGGTGAGAGCTGCTTGTTGTTCATGACCAATTCTTGTTCTTGAAAACCTCCTAGCAATTCAATGGAGAAAGAAATTCCCATCTTCTGGGATTGCTGTACAAAAAGCACAAAGAACCAATGGCAATGATTCTAGTAGAGAGGGCTGAGATCAACTACATGGAACTGCTAGGAATTTGACTGAGTCAGAACCTGAAAGTTTTGTGACTGTGGACATCTGACTTGCTGAAGAACAGTTATGTTTAAGAGAATCTTGGCTTTTGTTTTGAGAGTTCACTTCTACCCCCCTCCTTTCAATTATAGCCTTAATCATACAATAAAAGTAAATAGATGGCTGAGGTTTAAAGTGACTGAGCTTCACGTCTGCAGAAGACAACTGGAGCTGACCTAAGGTCCTCCAAGCACTTGCCATATAAAATGAGTCAAGTCTGTGGGAGGAGGGGTATGTCCCCAAAGAATCATTTTACTGACCCTCCCAAAAGTCCTTAGGCTGTTCCTGAACATAATAGTGTGAAAATAGGGGACCAGAATGTCACTTGGGGGTATGAAAAGACTGCCAAAAATGTTAAGGAGAGGTGAATTACAGGGCTGCTTTCTTCCAAAGGTGAAGAGGTGTCCTCAAGAAAGGGAACGTGTGTAGGCTACACACATTCCCCTTCTTGAGGACACCTCTTCACCTAGTGTAGGTGGGGTAGAAATTTGATGGGAAGAACATACCTCAAAGGGATGTCTAGAAGGGAGGAGGAGGTCTAATGCTTGGGGAAGCAGGGTATGTAATAAGAGACAGAACAGGAAGCCATGCAGTGTGGAGGGAAGGAATGAATAGCAAGGTGCGGGTCATGGAAGTAGATAGGAAATTTACAATGGCTCATTGCTGAAAGGGCGCACCCGGTGTGTCTCGAGACAAAGCATGGATTCTGATGGGGAGAGGTAATTAGTTGGGGTGAGTGCTAACAAGAGAGAGGACATCTGGGAATGATGGGTGTCAAGACTATATGTATTCCTTCCCCAAGAGACAAGTACAGGCCAAGCTGCCTATAACCTTCCCAGTCCTGCTATCCTTGGAGGGAGGGGACAGCCACTAGCAGACTCCACTTTAAGATTTTTGCTATAGCCGAGGCTGGTGGCTCGTGCTACCTCACTTGTAGCTGACAGCTTAACTTTATTGAACTGCTTGGAGTCTCACCAATCTTGGAACTAGAGCTCATTATACACAATTCACATGGGCTACTGGAATCTATATCAGAACTGTTCACAAAGCATTCACTCTCTAAAGCCAACAGTAGTACTCGATAACTTTGACTGTTTTATAAATTTACAATTAAATGCTTTTAAAAATAAAATATACATAACCTAGTAGTTTCTAGCATCAACATGTAAAATCCATATACTGAAGTCAACCTCTATTTTTCCCCCAGCCTAACAGAGACTTTGTATTTTCTAACTTTTTTAAAGGTTTGAGAAACATGCTTATGTAGTCACAGCAAAAGTGATGCAGTTACTCTGGTGGCCCTAAAGGATGTTATAAACTTTTAGCAAACTAAGAAATTGATTAAAAATGTAAAATTGTATACTCTAAGAAATGCAGCTTGCTGATGACCTTTAATAATAGGAACTCTTAAAAACCTCAAGGTGAATTTGTGAATTTATAGCAAACCCAAGCAGTTCACACCCCAAGGAAGGTGAACAGTCAAACACCATTAATTAATGATGCAAGAACATGTTTCACAGGCTGGGATCTCTTAAACCAAGTGCTCTGATGGAAAGCTGTATTCACTCAGAAGTCATCAGAATTCTGCCTTCCCTATTCTCCCATAACTTCACCTACTTCAGCTTGACTAGATTGATCAAATTCTTTAATAGCAGATGGTTTTAGAGCCCTTCAGTAAACATATCCATGTGCTACTCACTTCCATACATGACATTTAATCTGAATCAATTTGGCAAAAAGTGAGCCAGATATAATAGAACTCAGTGAAGTTTGAGACAACCCAATACTTGTTTTATAAATAGCACATTACATGATCTGAGCATTCTACAAACTGTAATCAGAGCCTGATAATTGAAGTCAGTCCCAATGCTTGAAGTAGAGAATGCATCCATATAGTGTTATGCTCTATTGGACACAAACAGTATGTCTACACTCCAAAAATTAGCCATGGCAGCAAATCTCAGAGCCTGGGTCCAGGGACTCAGCCTTGTGCTATGGTGTGAAAAATAGCAGTGTAGATGTTCCCCCCTCAGGCTCTGAAACCAGATCTCAGAGCCAGAACAGAAACATCTTCACTGCTATTTTTAGCACTGTAGCTTGAGCCTGAGTCCATAGACCTGGGATCTGAGACCCTATGTCATGGATGATTTTTGCATTGTAGACATGACCTAAGAAATCACTTACTTGTTTCTGGATCTTGGCACAGGTAAAACATGACTTTCAGAGGTGTTGAGCACTCACAATGTATATTTGCCTCCTTCACCCTTCTGATAACTGATTCCATGACTCCCATTCCCTAGTTCTACCCTGAATTGCCTATTTACTCATAAGATAATGATAATGATAACCCTTAATACCGGCAAGAATGCAAAATATGGATACTGGCTTTATCAATCCACTTATTAGTTTTGAAATTGTTTATTAGGTGACAAAGTCCCTATTTCACTTTTCATTGAGAATGAGTCCAACTCCAGGGATCACCAGTAAATGATTCCCACATGTTGGAGTCATACAAAATAGGGAAGGCATACACCCCCAAAAATGAGCAAGCACATCAGGGTGGTCCCATTAGGAACAGAGTGAAGACACTCCTTCTGGAAATATTCATATCTGATAAGAGGGGATGATGCAAAGATCATTTATTGTCTGAAACTAGCAGAGTAAAATGCTAAAAGAAATAGCCAAAGAGGAAGCTGGCTGCTATACTGGTAGGTATAGCATGTAATGACTCCTGCAGTTAAGGATTCTAAAGGATTATTTTCAAACAGTTGTAATCCCTGTTTATAGGAAGGGGAAGATCACTGCTACGCTGCTCCGATGAGCCAGGGAGAGGTCTCTCTGCTTCTAGGTAACCAGCACTTTCCCTTCTGCAGATCTCTTCATCTTTCCTCCCTTCTCAGCTGATGCAGTGAGAGCTTCCCTACTTGTTTCAATCTGCTTCAACCACCACTAATGGTCAAACTTTTACCTTCTAAGATGAAATTTAGCACATTTATTGTCAGTCTGGAAACAAAGATGTCTGAAAAATGTGGGGGAAAAATGGTTCAGCCACATTGAAAAATAAAAATGAAATATATTTAGTATAAGAGATGCCACTAGAGCTGTTTACTGAATAAGGCAGGGTTCCTGCAGACAAAACAATATGTATCTACATACTGTACAGTAGTGCATCTGCATAAGAGGGCAGAGTTACAAGCACTCTTATGAAAGGTAGGATTTGAACAGGGTCTCACTTTTCTGCTGGAAGGGGAGGAGTATGGTCTTGAACCTAGATCTCCCACATCCTAGGTAAGTGCTCTAACCAGTGGCTAGAAGTTATATAGTAGGCACCATTACCACCACCATCTCTTCCAGGCACATTTTGAACAGGACCTTGTCCTCTGAGCACACCTACCAGATTTGTCCCCGCATACAACATAGGTGTTTCCCTGCCTATCTTCCCCAAATTTGTGGATTGCACAATTTGTGGATTAGAGAAGAGAGAGTTGTCTAGACACCTATAGTAGGCACATCCAGAGGCAGAAACTTAGGTGCCTAGAACCTCTTGCCCTGAAAACTTAGTGAGTTTAGCCACCTATAGAGTTTGGCAGGAGCTGTGAGGACCAGAATAGAGCCTAAAAGTGGGACTTTAGGCACCTAAATTTAAGATTTAGGTGCCAAGGTACCTTTGTGGATTAGCCCTCTCTAATTTAGCAGTGACTATCACAGGAGCTATATAAATCTCAATCATCTGAAGAACCCAAATTGCTTGATGAATGACATTCTTTGTTAGAGCGTTTGATATTTAATTACTGGTGAGGCCTGGTCTACACTACACCTTTATACCGAATTTAGCAGCGTTAAACCGATTTAACCCTGCACCCGTCCACACAACGAAGCCCTTTATATCAATATAAAGGGCTCTTAAAACCGATTTCTGTACTCCTCCCCAATGAGGGGAGTAGCGCTGAAATCGGTATTGCCATGTCGGATTAGGGTTAGTGTGGCCGCAATTCGACGGTATTGGTCTCCAGACGGTATCCCACAGTGCACCATTGTGACTGCTCTGGAAAGCCATCTGTAGTCGGATGCACTGGCCAGGTAGACAGGAAAAGCCCGCGAAATTTTGAATTCCATTTCCTGTTTGCCCAGCGTGGAGAGCTGATCAGCACAGGTGACCACGCAGAGCTCATCAACACAGGTAACTATGCAGTCTGAGAATCGAAAAAGAGCTCCAGCATGGACCGCACGGGAGGTACTGGATCTGATCGCTGTATGGGGAGAGGATTCCGTGCTAACAGAACTCCGTTCCAAAAGACGAAATGAAAAAACATTTGAAAAAATTTCCAAGGCCATGATGCACAGAGGCCACACCAGGGACTCAGTACAGTGCCGTGTGAAAGTTAAGGAGCTCAGACAAGCCTACCAGAAAACCAAAGAAGCAAACGGAAGGTCCGGGGCAGGGCCGAAAACATGCCGCTTCTATGCTGAGCTGCATGCAATTCTAGAGGGGGCCGCCACCACTACCCTACACCTGTCTGTGGATTCCGAGGTGGGGGTGGTAATCGCAGCCATGGCTGAGGATTCTGCGGACGGGGAAGATGAGGAGGAGGAAGAGGAGGACGAGCTTGCAGAGAGCACACAGCACTCTGTTCTCCCCAACAGCCAGGAGCTTTTTCTCACCCTGACGGAATTACCCTCCCAGCCCTCCCAAGCCACTATCCCACACAATGAAGCCATGGAAGGGACCTCTGGTGAGTGTACCTTTGTAAATATAAAACATGGTTTAAAAGCAAGCGTTTTTAATGATTAATTTGCCCTGAGGACTTGGGATGCATTCACGGCCAGTAAAGTTACTGGAAAAGTCTGTTAACATGTCTGGGGATGGAGCGGAAATCCTCCAGGGACATATCCATGAAGCTCTCCTGGAGGTACTCCAAAAGCCTTTGCAGAAGGTTTCTGGGCAGGGCAGCCTTATTCCGTACTCCGTGGTAGGACACTTGATCATGCCATGCATGTAGCAAGTAATCTGGTATCATTGTATGACAAAGCCTAGCTGCGTATGGTCCTGGTGTTTACTGGCATTCAAGCAACATCCGTTCTTTATCTCGCTGTGTTATCCTCAGGAGAGTGATATCGTTCATGGTAACCTGATTGAAATACGGGAATTTAATTAAGGGGACAGAGATGGTTGGGCTGTTTGCCTGTGGCTTAAATGAAATCCTTCCCTGCATTTAGCCAAGCGGGGTGGAGGTTGGTGGATTGGCGCTGAGTTTTTTCGCGTTTGGCTAGCTGGGATCTTCCCTGCTACCAGCCACACAGTGTGGGGGAGGGTGGCTAGCAGCGATCTTCCATGATAACAGCCACGCGGTGGGGGGAGGGGTAAAGTGATCATCCCAGAGAATTGGATGGGGGCAGTTCTGGTGCTGCACGTTAACAGGAAAGAAGCAGCACTCAACGGGCTTTGCTTGCTATTTGGGAAAGGAGGGCACTGTGTATATGAAGGCTGCAGAAACTGAAAGACAGTGGCTTACCATGGCCGCATGCAAGCCAAATTCTGATGCTCGGACCTGTGTCTGTGATCTCTAACACCAAAGCCGCAGGCACTCAATATTAAGATGCAAAATGCGACCTTGTAGTGAGATCACATGTGCAATGTAAGGTGAATAGTGTTGTTCACCGTGAAATAGTATAACCATTGTTCTGTAAAATGTATCTTTTTAAATACTTCTCTCCCTTTTTTCCCTCCCTCCTGCAGCTGCAAATTTTTCAAGTCTCCCTCCTCCATTCCGAAGGCTATCTCAGATAAGGCGGCAGAAAAAAAAGATGTGAGACGAAATGTTCTCGGAAATCATGGAAGTGACCCGCTATAAGAGCTCATCTGAATGAGTGGAAGGACGTGGTATCAAAGTACAGGAAAGATGCCAGTGACTGTGAGGACAGGCGAGACCAACGTGAGGAGAGGAGAGACGCTCGAGATGAGAGGTGTCGGCAGGAAGATCAGTGGCGGCGGGATGCAACTCTGGGGCTGCTGTGTGATCAAACGGACATGCTCCAGCGGCTGGTGGAGCTTCAGGAACAACAGCAGGATCACAGAGTGCCGCTGCAGCCCCTGTATAACTGCCCTTCCCCCTCACCATGTTCCTTAGCCTCCTCACCCACCAGATGACTAAGAATGCATGTGGGGAGGCTCCGTGCACCCGCCCATTCCACCCCAGTGGACAGCCCAACCAAAAGGCTGTCATTATTTTGAATTTTTTTTAGTGGCCTTTTCCTTCCCTCCTTTCCTCCTCCCAAACCCCACCCGGGCTACCTTGTCAGTCCTCTCCCTCTTTTTATAATTAATTAATAAAGAATACATGATTTTGAAATGAGAGTGACTTTATTTCCTTAGGAAGCAAGTGGTAATCAAAGGGGGAGAGTGAGTGGCTTACAGGGAATGAGTCAATCAAGGGGGGGGGGTTCATCAAGGAGAAACAAACACAACAGTCACACCGTACCCTGGCCTGTGATGAAACTGGTTTTCAAAGCTTCTCTGATGCACACCGCTTCCTGGTGTGCTCTTCTAATCGCCCTGGTGTCTGGCTGTGCGTAATCAGCAGCCAGGTGATTTGCCTCAGCCTCCCACCCCGCCATTAAGGTCTCCCCATTACTCTCACAGAGATTGTGGAGAACACAGCAAGCAGCAATAACAAAGGGGACATTGGTTTGGCTGAGGTCTGAGCGAGTCAGTAATGTGCGCCAGCGCGCCTTTAAATGGCCAAAGGCACATTCTACCACCATTCTGCACTTGCTCAACCTGTAGTTGAACAACTCCTGACCACTGTCCAGGCTGCCTGTGTATGGCTTCATGAGGTAGGCTGGGTCCCCCAGGATAACGACAGGCATTTCAACATCCCCAACTGTTATTTTCTGGTTTGGGAAGTAATTCCCTTGCTGCAGCCCTTTAAACAGAGTAGTGTTCCTGAAGATGCGAGCGTCATGAACCCTTCCCAGCCATCCCACGTGGATGTTGGTGAAACGTCCCTTGTGATCCACCAGTATTTGCAGCACCATTGAAAAGTACCCCTTGCGGTTTACGTACTGGGTGCCCTGGTGCTCCGGTGCCAAGATAGGGATATGGGTTCCATCTATCGCCCCACCACAGTTAGGGAATCCCGTTGCAGCAAAGCCATCCACTATGGCCTGCACATTTCCCAGAGTCACTACCTTTCGTAGCAGCAGCTTAATGATTGCTTTGGCTACTTGCATCACAACAGCCCCCACAGTAGATTTGCTCACTCCAAATTGATTCCCGACTGACCGGTAGCTGTCTGGCGTTGCAAGCTTCCAGAGGGCTATCGCCACTCACTTCTCAACTGTGAGGGCTGCTCTCATCTTGGTATTCTGGCATTTCAGGGCATGGGAAAGCAAGTCACAAAGTTCTATGAAAGTGCCCTTACGCATGCGAAAGTTTCACAGCCACTGGGAATCGTCCCACACCTGCAACACAATGCGGTCCCACCAGTCTGTGCTTGTTTCCCGGGCCCTAAATCGGCATTCAATGGCTAGAACCTGCCCCATTACCAGCATGATCTCCAAAGCGCAGGGGCCCGTGGTTTGAGAGAAGTCTGTGTCCATGTCCTCATCACTCTCGTCGCCGCGCTGCCGTAGCCGCCTCCTCCTCGCCTGGTTTTGCAGGTCCTGGTTCAGCATAAACTGCACGAGAATGTGTGAGGTGTTTACAACGTCCATGATTGCTGTCTTGAGCTGAGCAGGGTCCATGCTTGCCGTGCTGTGGCGTCTGCACAGTTCACCCAGGGAAAAAGGCGTGAAACGGTTGTCTGCTACTTGCACGGAGGGAGGGGTGAGGCTGTACCCAGAACCACCCACAACAATGTTTTTTGCCCCATCGGGCACTGGGATCTCAACCCAGAATTCCAATGGGCGGGGGAGACTGCGGGAACTATGGGATAGCTATGGAATTACCCACAGTGCAATGCTCCGCAAATCAACACTAGCCTCGGTACATGGACGCACACCGCCGAATTAATGTGCTTAGTGTGGCCGCATGCACTCGACTTTATACAATCTGTTTTAAAAAACTGGTTTCTGTAAAATCGGAATAATCCCGTAGTGTAGACATACCCTGAGATGGCCACTTCTTCCTAAAACATCTCTCATGTAACTACCTATTTATATAAAGGAGAGTAGTGCTGTAGACAATACTCCTTGAAGAAATTAAGGGAAGTCCCACCTCCTTATTGCAGGAAGTGTGAAGAAGTATGAATTCTATTGGCTTTTGTGGGGATATTTATTAATGTGTGTGCAATAGGGAGATTTCTAAAAGAATGCTAAGGTTTGAGGTTGTTAACAAAGCCTAATGGCTTAATGTGGTGTAAAGTTCTAAACATGAGGGTAGCAGAATCCGGCCCTCTACAACTCAAAATAAAAAAAATGACATACACACACCCTGCAAAGCCTTATTCCCATTCTTATTCAGTTGTAACATTGTCAATCCATTTTCTATTTAATAATTTTAAAGGTAACTTACTCCATCTTATTTTCTTTCTTCCTGGCTTCATATCAAATTTCCTTTTTTAACATAGATCATGGAACTATTTTTCCTGCATGGTTTTCTGTCTGATCCCTCTTTCCTTCTCTACTTCACTATGTCCTTTCTTTTCTTTCACTTTTCTCCTTCTTTCCCCTTCCACCCACAGATATTCAACCAAACACAGACTTATTCCTCCTTTATTAGATAAAGAATTGCAACTCTATGAACTCTGATCCCTGACTCCCCCTCTCCAAGAAGGTGCCTTGACTAGGCTGGTCACTAGTGAGGATCAAGTGGCTTCAAAGCCCTACCAAGCTCATTCAAAGTGTATTAGCCCTGGGCAAAAGGAGTTTTCACACCCTTCCTATATCTGCAATGGGCATGTTAGCTCTTAATCTTAATGCTCTTGGTGAGAAGGGTGTGTGTGGTATAAATATTCATGGAATATAAATAGAAAATATGTATAAGAAAATTTCCAACTGCAAGACTTCCCTTTTAAACTTAGCACTTCCTCTGTATAGCCCTACGTACAGAATGCTGACAGTGCAGTTTGCTAGATATTGCTTGAAGCTAATGTTACATTCATCTCATTAAGCAAAATAATCAGTGGCTTTTCTAAATAGCTGGTTGAATTCTCATGTAATAGTCATAATTAGAGACCTAACAGTGTTTTAATTAAAAAAAATGCAAACAAGTGGTCTGATTTTGAGTAGTGCTGAGCACCTGCTACTCTCCACTACAGCTGGTCTATTACCACCTGTGCTGAATTGCTCTAGTGTCCCTCATTAATGACATACTCTAGAATTCATTATGAGGAAGGCATGAGACAGACTCAGCAAGGCTAAATTCTTCATTAACTTTACAGCTTGTCCAATGCTACTGAAGTTAGTTTGGAATGTTAGTGAAGAAATGACTCCCCAGTATGTAGATATATACAATGATTCAGGAAACACAAAGGCAGGAACTGAAAGGATCCCCAATTATATCAGCCTGGGTATTTCTAAATATCTCCATACTGTAGACCTGATGCTGAGCACCTGCTACTCCCATTCACTGATTCAAGAAAATCTGTTTTCACCCACACAGCCTTCAGTTAAGTTTCCTAGCTCCAAGGATGAAAATTTAGTGTGCAACTTTCTCCCTATAGCTGCACCTGCTCCAAATCCCTCTATCAGGCTGGCTTGATATTCATTGCCACAGGAGTTGATGGGGAAGGAGTTAATGTGCCTAGAACAAGGACATGTTTGCAGGAGGATGGAGATTTCCTATTAAACAAGAGATGAAGGGGAACTGGTGTTGCTCTCAGCCAGAGCAATCAAAAAGGGAGTCACATCCTTGATCCCCGGGGGCTCAAATTGCCACAACAGGGCTCAACAGTAAAGAAGCTTCTACTCCCTATGGCACCAGAGGCTGAGCAGTAAATATCACACTAACCTTTCATCCTGTCCCTGCTGGGACCTCCTGTGGCTGGCTGGCTGACTGGCCCAGTTCATATATTGTCTATTCTCACTACTTGTTTCAGTAGCCCCACTCTGCTGCTGCTCGGCATTGCTAAGAGTAGAGGAGTAATCATCAGCTTCTTGCCTAGCCACAGCAGGAATTGGCAGGAGCCTACTAGTCCACTCAGTGAGAGCAACTGGTCCCTCTTTTTTGCCCAAGTACCAGTATTAGCTCTCCCTTCTTAATGCCTGAATAAGAAGATGGAATGGGATGAAAGAGTAGGAGCCCCAATGGACCAATCCCCATGTTCTGCATGAAGGGACATACTATCAGCCAAGGTGGTAGGAGTCACTACTGAGAGCCCTAGACACCAGTATATGGAGGAGGGTGGCAAAGACTTCATTAGCAGTGTCAGGAAACAGTTGAAGCTTGTTAGTCTCCCTGGAACATACAAAAAGAAGTGTATCCTAGGAGCAGGAAAATAGGTCTTTGTAGCTGGAGTGGTAAAAACCTTCTCCTTCAGAGGAGTGATGCTACTGATGGAGTACACATTTGGGTTTTTTTCTTCCCAAATGGGTTTTAAATTTGGAAAAGAAACCTGTAAGGCCTGCATCCCTGGAGCATGCATACAAGCCTATTGGGCATTGTTAGAGAAGAGACTGCTTCCAAAGGACTGTAGGTTGCAGACTAGCTGCAACCTCTATTCCACTTTGTTCTCCTTTACTGTGAGAAGAAAAACAAGTTTCTAGAAGGCAAGTAAGTGTGGGAAGGAAAAGAGTAGAAGCTGCTACTAACCTTCTCTGGCATGAGTTGGAGTCTCCTCTTTCCAGCTGTAATGGGTTCCTCTAACATCTATCACACCTGCTGGGGATAGCAGGTAGAGAGGCTGTGCCCTGCCATGCTCAGGAATAGCTATTGAAAAGCCTAGTCATAAACTGGGGGCTACTATAGTTAAAAAGAGGGGAATTCTCTTTTATTAATTGTAACCTCTGTGGGGCAGAGACTATTACTGTAGTACAGTGCGAAGCACAACTGAACCTTTATCAGGGTTCTAGCTGCTACTGCAGTACACTCTACATATAAGATGAGAAAACATGTGAGTAAAGCAAAAAGACAGAAGGAAAAACAAAGTAACAGTGAGGCAGTTATGACTGGTGTAATAAGCAGTTGTCAATAGTACACTGCTGTCAAGTAACTTGTAGGCATCATGCTATGGGAGGAGGAGCTCTAGGAAGAGATTTGAAGAAGGACCTGTAGAGATTCTGAGCTTGGACTATGACTACCATTGCCTGTGTTGTACCTATTTTGGGGAGATAATTACAGAACTGTCACTGTCATTGTCAGTCAAGCACTTTTTACCAGCATCAAATCTTTTTGTTTAAAAAAAACTCTAGGTGCGGCACAAAACTCATGCTACATCATCATCTCCAGAGAGGCACTTTCACATTCACAAGCAAAATGAGTGTAATGGCTTCAATTTGGAGCCAAGAGGAGACCACAAAATTACTATAGTTTAATAATAAATGATCATTTCTGTTTAGCAGCAGCTGTGGACAGTACAGCAGTGAGCTGCATAAAGTGTGCTATGTAAGGTCACTTATGTTCATGTCAGAACTGAACCTCCATCCATTAGAGAAAGGGGTGAGGGTTACATTATTAGCATGGATAAAACTGAATTAGCTAGTGGTAAAATCTGCAAGACAAAGACTGGATTCAATTTAAATCCAGAATTTAAAATGTGCAAGTAAAAGTCCTTAGTGACCACCCAAGGAGATGTCCTTTAACATGGGATTAAAGAATATTTTCCTAGAAACCTGGGAGAAACTACAAAGTGGATGTGATTGTTTATGCAGGTTTCAATGTAGGCAGGTAGTTCCTGTAAAATGCTTTCTAAGTGATACATAATACAATTTAACTTTCAGCACCTCTAGCTTTTAAGGCTCACTTGCTTGCAATGACAACTAGTGCTTGGTTTAGTTGGAACAATTACTTGTTTTCTTTTTTAAATGGAGGCTGTTATAAATGCACTTATGTGCCTCTGTGAACAACAAATTCAGGCTGAATTTGGGAGGGAAGCATGTGGTCTATTTCTTCTAGCACGTTCATCATCAGGGCACTGGGTGAACCAGACGCTCCTTTACACAAATGGAGAGAAGTAAGAGAGGCAGTGGGCAGAGCAGCCTTTGCCTTCTGGAGCAAACAGTGGGGAACCTGCAGGGTGAACAGTACCACACATTAGGTGAGGGCTATGGGGTCTACCCAGTCCCACTCACCATACTCAAGATGTGCTCCCATTTGGATGACACCAGGCAGGGCCAACCTCCTGTGCACCAGCTGGTTTCCGGAGTGGTATGAGTCTCCTGCAGGACGATCAGATACCCTCTGCCCAATCACAGGAGAGTACCTGACACTTGAGGACACTCAGCCTACAGCTCCCAGTCTTGGACCTTCTTGGGGGGGCATGGAAGCAAGCACAGCAGTGGCCTCCCCTTGAAAGGATGGAAGGAGCTGGGCTGTGAGTTATGTTTATCACACTTACTTTTTGAGACTAGCAGCCAGCCCTCACTGGTGATAACAGAGGGTGGGCTAGCAGGGGAAGGCTTGGCAGGTAAGGATGACAGCATGGGGGCTACAGAGAACATGACAAGGGGGAGGATGGCCTTCCTCTAAAGGGGGGGCTCTCTCTTGCCCATCATCACATGCACCCCTCAAGGACTGCTGACAGATGGCTGTCAGTGGCTGGGTCTGCCTGCTCAGCCAGGCAGGACAAGGGTCACTCCTGGTGCCCAAGGGAAGTTGGCAGATGTCAGCTTTAGATGGAGGAGGGGAGCTGGATGAGAAAGGTTGCCAACAGTGGTGGTGCTGCTGCTGTCCTGAAGCCCAGGAAGGCCCAGTACCCCTCCTTGCTGGGCCAAGGGGGACTGCCTTTGGACATGCCTTGGTGCTTGACAGGGGAAGCAAAGAGCCTTCCCCAACAAATAACATAGGAGACCCAGATGCACACCATGAACCACCCCTGCAGGCCCCATCACAACCAGGTGCCATTGCTGGTAGCTGGAGGGTGTCCTCTCAGCAGAAAGATCATCTGAAGGAGGGCAGAGTCCTCCCAGCCCTGTGGCAGCAAGGTGATGTGGGAGACCAGCTTTTTGTACCTGCTATTGGTGTTATGGAGGCACTTGGGATCACAGGGATGGGGCAGAAACCTGAGGGGTGCCGCAATGGTGATTGCCCCCCTTATTTTGTTCCTTCTTAACCTCCCACCACCAAAAAGCAGCAGCCTCAGCCCTGGCTGGGTCGGGGGGGGGCGGAGGGAGCTAAGGCTCTTCTCCACTACAGTGGGGCCGGGAGGGAGCAAACACAACTGGAGCCAGTCAGAATAGTGGGGGAAGGAGAACTCAGTAGGGGAGGGGACCAACCCCTCTGGCTGCACAGGGATGGGGAACGCCACAAAGAAAAGGGGGAAGGTGACATTAGCAGGGGAGGGAAGCAACAACTGGCAAAAGGAGAGGAGCAAATTGAAGGGGGAAAGACGGGGACCGGCTCGGTGGAAGGGAAAAGGGAACGGCCTAGGGGGGAGTGACTAATAAAGGGCGGGGTGGCTAGATGGGGAAAGGGCCCCCTTGCAGGCAGGGGGCTGCTGTCCCAGCTCCCGCCGGCTGGCTGTAAGGAGCCGTGGGCGGGTGAAGAGCTCCACGCCCCCCCCCCAGCAGCCGATCAGAGAAACAGCCTCCGCCTCCTCCCTGAGCAGCCGCCGCCGCCGCCGCTTGCAGACTCAGCCCCGTCCAGACTCGGAGCAGCTACGGCGGCACTTTGCTGCCCTTGCCAGCCCGAGGGGCCCCGCGCCCTGCACCCACCGCAGCCTGGACTAGCGCGCTGCGCCATGCCCCGCTCCCTGGCGCTGGCGGGAGGCAGAGGAGGACGCTGGTGTCCCGTAGCGCAGGTGAGGAGCCTTTTTGCTTTGAAGTGCAGCCAGCCCTGGCGTGAGAGGGGCGCCTGGTCTGGCTGGGGGGGCGGAGGAGCGCTCTGCTGCGTGGGAGCGCTGGCGCTGGGCTCCTAGCTCCTTCCGCGCCCGCATGGGCTTGCTTGCATGCCCCTCGGTTATACCTGCAGACATGCAGCCCACCCACCTCTGCAACCAGCCGGGTTCGTGTATATGCCTGCAGTCCGTTACTCCTCACTTGCTATGAGATCAGTGCACTCACAGCTCGGACAGCCAAGTGCAGCATTTGTGCGCAATTACCTTCGTGTGCCATTTAAAACAAGAAACGCATAATGTTTCTAACACAGTTTTAACCCCTCACCCATTTGACTATTAGGCGAGTGAGGGTGGGTGAAGGAGAAGACTCTAACTGAAGAGATTTTCCTTCCCACTCCTAGGTATCAGTGTTTTGCGGACGAGCCTTTAATTTTCTCCACCAAACCCCCTTGCTCTGAATCTAAAAGAAAAGTTGCTGCTGCTTTTGGAAGTGCTGCTTGTATTGCACTCTGTGTGCTCTGAAGCAGGGCAGCCCGGTGTCCCTCCTGCAGGGACAATCCGCATATCAGCTGTTGCATACAATAACGGAGATTGAGTGTGTTGCTTCCTCTCAGGGGCTCTAAGAACTGGTTTAATACCGAGTTAATTAATCTCGCCCTTTCTCCTGCCCATGTTGTTCGGATTTCTGGCTAACTCCTCATTAAATGCAAAGGAAAATAAACTGCGTGGGGAGGATTAAAATTTAGTCGTCTGTGTCTCTAATTTCTCTATAGATTGATGCCTGTATATTTGGGGAAAAATCCTTACAAAGAAAGTCCTTATGTTTCAAATACTATCTTAAATTATTAGAACTATAGCTCTAGTGGGCTTTTCACTGTTTTCTTTGTTGTATACTTGTTCAGACTAAGTGAAATGTAAAATGTAGTTTAATTTCATTTTGGTCATAGCTTGGTTTTAGTTCATTTAACTTTTTAATGTGCTCCTGCTCTAGTATAATGAACTAATGTTTAGATCCCAATCACAGCAGGAAAGTGTGTGTTTAAAAACATTCCATTAGAAGCTTGTTTTTAAAAAAAACATGTTTTGGAAACATAATATATAGTTCTTAAGTTTTTGTATAGCTTGTTTTAATTAACTTAAATTTGGGTCAAATTTGATCTGGTAAGGAAGTTTTGTTTCCTCCCTACATTGTTTTGTGTTTGTGTGATATACACATACCACAGATATTTGTATATATAGTGTGGATGGATTTTTGTGGGTCTCAGAGTGTGTGGTTTCATATACAAAATCTCATCTGAAAATCCAAGTAAATTTTGAGTTTTCACAATGGTAAATCATAATCTTTCATCTCAATTCTGTTTGTGAATCCTCCACTGATTTACAAAATCATCCCAAACAAATCAAATTGTTTGCATTATCATAGTGCTAAGAAGCTTCAGTCATGGATCAAACTCCATTGTGTTAGGTGCTATACAAACACAGAACAATGAGAGTCCCTGCCCAAAAGAACTTACAGTCTAAATGCTATTCCTCAACACTATAACTAGTTGGGTTCCATTTAAGGCTCAGAATCATGATGAAATCTGCCTCCAACTTCATGTTCCTGTGGATGGTGTCAAGTATCAGAGGGGTAACCGTGTTAGTTTGGTTCTGTAAAAGCAGCAAAGAATCCTGTGGCACCTTATAGACAAACAGACGTTTTGCAGCATGAGCTTTCGTGGGTGAATACCCACTTCGTCGGATGCAAGAGAAGAAGTGGGTATTCACCCACGAAAGCTGATGCTGCAAAACGTCTGTTAGTCTAGAAGGTGCCACAGGATTCTTTGCTGATGTTCCTGTGGAGTTTCCTTTGAGAAGAGGAGTTTAAGAATGCAGAAGTTAGGAACTATATGCAATGGCTATTAGGTACAAGTTTATAGTGGTTGAGGGCCTTACTGGATTGGGCATAACATGCCTTTCTGAGTATCACGTTTTGGGAGATGTTCAAAAATACTCCTTGTCTTCTTTCTTGAGTATACCTTTGCCTTGTTACACACTCTGATTTCTTAGAACTTTGAACTCTTCATAGTCTTATCCCAGTCATGCACTGGGAGTGGTAACCTGTTACAAAAAAATACTTAATAGAACAAGACTATTAAATTAAAAGCGCTGTTTCTCTTCACTTGCGAGAAAAAGAACTACAAGAAAAGCTATTTTTGATATTTGTAACCTGAATGGAGCCCAGGATCATTGGCAGCCTTGTAAGAGTATGTTCTTGGGAGGTTTCCAACCCAATATCCAGACCACAGAGGATTGGAAACATTGACAGCCATCCTTATGCTTATATTGGAACCTATATCTATTTATACTAAGTAGGTTCAAATACAAGCCTATCTTAAGAAGCTTTTGTTGTTTACCCATCATTTCCCCCCTTATTGTTAAAAATAGAGAATAAGCAATGATGCAGTGTGGAATAAGTAGTAGATGTTGAGCTGAATATCAAGATCTATTGACCCAAGTGGTAAATATCTGCCTTTGGGGACAGCAAGTCGTCTTGTTCTCCAAAACAAGAATCACCACATGTCATGGTTACATGTGTATTGAGGGCTGAATTATGCATCCCTCTGCATGGGTGTGTTAGAGAGGGAAGTGTAGGAAGTTGATTCTCCCTCCACATAGGGATTGGGTGTAATCTAGCTCTCCCGTCTGAGGGCTGAAGGAGTGAGGTGGGTGCCACCTCTGGCAGCACAAGTGACTTGAGGGAGATATTGCTGGATGTGCGAGGGTAGGGCTGTGACTCCTTCACTCATGGGCGGCAGGTATCATAGTACGGGAGAGGCTGTGCCTCCCCAAACAGCCTGGTGTGGCCCTGCCCACTCTCCACCCCCAGACCCCTTCTTGCCTGCTTCCAGTTCCCTTTCCACTCTTCTGTGGCAGAGAGGCTAGGGCAGGCAGGCTGGCGCCGGTGCTCGCAAGGCCCGGGGCTGGGGGGGCTGGTACCAGAGCCAGGTCGTGCTGCCCACCCAGTGCTCCGGGCCTGCGGGCGCTGGGACCGCTCTGCCTGCCCGGCGCTCTGGGGCTGGGGGCGCTGGGATCACTCTGCCTGCCTGGAGCTTTGGGGCTGGGGGTGTGCGGGGGTCCAGTGGCCATTGGGTGTGTGTGCATGTGCTGGGCTCCGGTGGGGGATCGGGGAGGGAGGAGGAGGGTCCTGGGGTAGCCTCCCCCAGTGGCTCATTCACCTGCTGCCCCTGCCTTCACTGTTTTCCAGGAATAGTAAGGTGCACTTTTCCAAGTAATGCCTTCCTGCGCCTTCCAAGCCTCTGGAGTTAAGTCTCTCGTGGGGGGTGGGGGGAATGCTGTGCTGCTTTGACATGTCTCAGCACTGAGAGCTCCTGGCAGCTGAGGAGGCTGTGGGAGAACTCAGAGGGAATCACAGAACCATAGGCAGGCAGGCAAAGAGTGGGCTGCTTCAGGAGAGACTGCTGTGCAGAGCAGAGCTGGGGGCTGACCTTCCCCTGCCTCAAGATAGGTTGGTCAGCCTGCTGTCTCCCCCTGCCCCAGATACACCACTCTCCTCTCCTCCCCCTCCCCCCACCCTCCCACTACTTCAGTTGAAAAGGCAGCTGACAATCTACTAGGATGCCCCTGAAATGATGGGATTGAGAAAACTGTGTCATGTGATGTTGTACCTGCCCCACAAGGCATTGCAAACCCTTCCCAAAGCACCCCGTGGCCAGTGTTGATGCACTGTGCCGGGACGAGGAGCTAGTGTGGACGTACAATAGTGGTTTTAATTAAAGTGCTTTAGTTAAAGCGGAATAACTTTTGCCAACAAAACTTTGTACTGTAGACAAGGCCAAGATGGGTGAGGTAATATCTTTTATAGGACCAAGTTCTGTTGGTGAGAGAGACAAGCTTTTGAGGTACACAGAGCTCTTCCTCAGGTCTGGGAAACTTAATCAGAGTGACACAGCTAAATACAAGCTGGCACAGATTGTTTAGTATAAGTAGTTAACATATATCAAGGCACTGTTCAAGGTGAAACGGCCCATTAACACCACTCCAGTCATAGGGAGGCCAACCTGTGATGACGTGGCTGCTACTACGTTGGTCTTCTCTTGCATCTGCTGTTTACTGTGCGAAAGGAGTGCAAGGTCATCGGCAAAGTCCAGGTCATCAAGCTGGGTCCACAACATCCACTGGATTCTGTTCCTATGCTCGTAAGTGGATGTCTTCATAATCCAATTGATGACGAGGAGAAAGAGAAGTGGTGACAACAAGCATCCTTGTCTGACTCCAGTTCGCACCTGGAAGCTGTTTGTGAGCTGCCCTCCATGGATCACTCTACAGTGTATACCGTCGTATGAGTTCTTGATCAGGTTGACCACCTTTGCTGGGATGCTATAGTGCTGAAGGAGCTTCCAGAGGGTCTCTCGATCCACGCTATCGAACGCTTTCTCATAGTCAACAAAGTTGATGTACAATGAGGAGTTCCACTCCATAGACTGCTCGACTATGATGCGGAGCGTTGCTATCTGGTCCGTGCATGATCTGTTCTGCCGGAAACCTGCCTGTTCATCTCGTAGCTGTACTGTATGGAGCTGAAACCTGGAGGACAACCAAAACAACCATCAGGAAGATCCAGACCTTCATTAATAGCTGCCTCAGAAGGATTCTCCAGATCCGATGGCCAGACACCATCAGTAACATCCACCTCTTGGAGAGGACCCATCAACTCCCAGCAGAGGAAGAAATCAGAAGGAGAATGTGGGGCTGGATAGGACATACACTACGCAAGCAGCCAACTAACATCACCAGACAGGCACTGCGGTGGAACCCCCAAGGTAAGCAGAAAAGACGCCGTCCAAGAAACACCTGGTGACGCGACCTTCAGGCTGATAGCAAAAAAAATGGGCTATACCTGGAACCAGCTAGAGCGAATGGCCCAGGATAGAGGACTCTGGAGATCTGTGATTGGCGGCCCATACCCCGATTGGGGTGACGGGAGTGAGTGAGTCATAGGGAGGAAAGGAAGAGGGCTGGGGAAGAAAAGTGGGCAGGGCCACACCAGGCTGTTTGCTCTGGGGTTTCTTAGTCACAGGGGCAGGTCGAGGCCCCAGCACGCCAAGCGCGTGCTTGGGGCGGCAAGCCGTGGGGGGCGCTCTGCCGGTGCCGCTTGCCTGCAGAGGGTCCGCTGGTCCTGCGGCTTTGTCGGACCTTCTGCGGGCGTGCCTGTGGGAGGTCCGCCGAAGCCACGGGACCAGTGGACCCTCCGCAGGCAAGCCGCCGAAGGCAGCCTGCCTGCTGTGCTTGGGGCGGCAAATTGCCTAGAGCCGCCCCTGCTTAGTCAGTTACAGATTGTTGTAATAAACCATAAATCCAGTGTCTCTATTCATAGAATATCAGGATTAGAAGGGATCTCAGGAGGTCATCTAGTCCAACCCCCTGCTCAAAGCAGGACCAACCCCAACTAAATCATCCCAGCCAGGGCTTTGTCAAGCCTGACCTTAAAAACCTCTAAGGAAGGAGATTCCACCACCTCCCTAGGTAACCCATTCCAGTGCTTCACCACCCTCCTAGTGAAAGTGTTTCCTAATATCCAGCCTAAACCTCCCCCACTGCAGCTTGAGACCGTTACTTATTCAGTCCCTGATTTTTAGTATCTAGCAAAGTTATGAATTTAAGCTCCCATGCTTCTCTTTTGGAATGACTTGGAGGCGTGTTAACGGGCCACTTCACTTTATGCTACTTATGCTAAACAGTCTGTTCCACTGTGTATTTAGCTGTGACACTCTGATTAAGGGCTTGTCTTTGTGTACAGAGGCGCAGCTGCAGCGTTTTAGTGAAGATACTACTATGCAGACGGGAGACCCTCTCCTGTCAGTGGAGTTAGCTGCCACCTCTCAGGAGGGTAGATTATGTCAACAGGAGAAGCTCTGCTGGTGACATAGTGCTGTCTATGTGGGGGCATGCCATATGACACTTTTCAGCCAGTTATAATCAGCAATTGTGTCAACACCAATGTGTGTCATAGTACTGTTTGTTTTGTGGAATTTAAAGTTAATTAAATATCAAACTCCTTTTTAAATTTATTATCAGCAGGGCTTAAATTCAGCCAGAGCCATGTGGAGCGGTGCTCTGGTAAATATTTTCAAACCCGGGGAGCTCCAGCAGCGCCCCGTGGGGCTGAAGCCCTGGCAGTGCCAGGAAATACTTTGAATTTAAGCCTTGATTAACATGCCATTTTTAAAAATGGCAACACCTAAGATTACTATAATTGAAAGAGTAGAAACCTCTTTTCAGTTTTACTGTGTCCATTTTACAACACTTCTCTACAGCTGGTTTCACTATAGTCAATTTAACTGGCTCTTTATGAGCCTTTCACCTAGCAACAGGGGAGAGATGAAAACAACATGGCGGCAAAACCAAAAAAACCCTGACTTTTATGGACAGGTGTTGTACCTGAAACTACTTTCAACACTTTCTTTTTTCTTTTTAAAGACCTAGATTGCCAGTTGTTGGTGCCCCGTGGGATAACTATATATAAACTGCCTGAAGTAGCTTGTATTATTATCCACCCAAATGACTGACGTTAGGTACCAGACTTAACCTTGTAATAATGCATTTTTATTATTTGGTGAGTGGCATCTCATGGCTTCTTGTGCGTTAGACTTATTTATTTTAAAATCTTTATTCTTGCCTGCAGGTTATATGGGTAATTTACTCGGGCAAACAAAGGTTATGGAATCTCTAATTGAAGCTTCAGCAGTTATGGTAATTCTAGAAGAATGCTCATTTATTTCGCAGTGGTGCTTAGCAGGAAGAATCCCTCAGCATTATTCTGCAACTACTGTGTTAAAGAGAAATTGGTTCTGAGCGATTCTACCTAAATACTACATTTCTCTGTCTCCTGGTTCTATTATTTGCAAACTAATTATATGTATCAGACATAATATTGCTATTTATAATCTGCAAACACAATATAGAAATAAAAAAATGGAAATTATGATGCAACAATAAAGCAGGGCTGCCCTTCAACTGGTGCTTGGTAGTCTTGGCAAGATGGTTGAATAAGGCTGCTGCTCCTGTGCCAAGGACTCTTCATTGTGTTATAGTTGTAGTCCAAAATGAAGACATTCTATAAATGTTTGCCCTTCAAAATATAAATTTGAGTGCTGCAAACCTCTACTGGAGGGAATGGGTGGCTATTTCTCTTTAATTCCCCTATTTGTCGTCTCCCTGAAGAAATGCGCACGTGAGCCATGGACCTTCCAAACTTCATAGGTCTGGCCCCAAAAGGTTGGAAGATGGGGAATCCTGCTCTGACATTCTGAGTTTTCTATTGCCTATTGTATAAGTATGTCAGATCACCATTTGGCAGCGGGATGGTGCGGTACCCAAGAGGTGATACAAGGCTTATTTAGAAGTTGAGAATGGATGATATTGTTGTCTTTTACAGTTGTGCATCTCTGTGTCTGCACATACGTAGTCTTTCCATCAGCAGATGAAGTGTGTGAGCCCACAGGTGGATAAACAGCTTTTAATAGCAAACATGGCTTTTTCCGATTGTGAAATACTAGAAACTTAGCACTCAAATGGGAGCTTCCAAAGGACTTTAAGGGCTTGTCCACATGGCAAGTTAATGTGTGGCAAGCGTGGGGGGGGTGGGGGGTAAATCTACAGTGCACTAGCTAGCCATGCACTGACAGGGCATGTGGATCCTGCTATCATGCACCAAAGGTTCCCTAGTGCTCTTTGACCTACTACTGCTTCAGGCTAGTGTATTGTGGATTTTCACCCTAGCTTGCTGTGCACTAAGTCTTCCTGTGGACAAGCCCAAAGTCACTGGATTCACTTATGAATGAGGGAATTTTGGCACAACTCTCATTGCAATGCTATCTTTTTGTAAAATAGCTCTGCACCACACCTTGCTGAAAGTGTTTAAGCACTGTTTTTAATCATTAAAATGCAAGATGAATTTCGCAACTCGTGTTTGAAGGGCAAGCAGCCCAAGTTGCAGATATGACTTATCACAGTGAGAAATGGCTGCCTTGGCAAGCTCCTGGATAATTCCTCCAAAGATGGTCTTTGAGCAGTCTGATGCAAATTCACCCCATATGTAAGAACGTGCAGTTCCATTGTAATTAGTGGAGTTATGACTGCTTATACTTAAGTTTGGTCTAGATAATACTTGGGGAGAGGGATGGCTCAGTGGTTTGTGCATTGGCCTAAACCTGTGAATTCAATCCTTGAGGGGGCTATTTAGGGATCTGGGGCAAAAATCTGTCTGGGGATTGGTCCTGCTTTGAGCAGGGGGTTGGATTAGATGATCTCCTCAGGTCCCTTCCAACCCTGATATTCTATGAACAACTCTAAGTCCTGCCATGAGTGCAGGGGCTGGACTAGATGACCTCTTGTGGTCCTTTCCAGTCCTATGATTCTATGATAAATTGGCGCTTCTTTGATAATGGAAACTGGGCAATGATTCAATATATAAGAAGCAGGAAACCTACAAGAGACTCAGTGGTTCTGCTAGCTTACCAGGGAGCAAGAAGGATATGTCAAAGGAGCTAAATAGTTAAGAAATCAGTCTTCACCACAGAGAATATTGGGAAGATAACTACTCTCTTCAGGGAGTAAAGATGAGGCACTATCAGGGTTGAGGGGTCCAAAGAGAAAGTGCTGGAACAAACAGATAAATGAATGAGCAAAAAGTCACCTAAAGCTCTGAAGGAACTTAAGAATTCTGAAGAACTAGGGATTAGGAGAGAGCAGGAAGGAAATCAAAGAAGGAGAGGGGAAAAAAAAGAGTCCACCCTGCTGGTAATAGTGTACTCTTCCTGTCAGCCACAGAATAGCCAGATTTTCCAGAAGGATTTTTTTAAATTAATTTTCCTAATGTAGGAAAACTACTGCTGGTACCACAATAACAAAACTGGGCACAAGATAGAAGAGAGAAAAGAATGAGTGTTTTTAGGGGTGCAGTACTTCCAGCCTGCAAAGCACTTCTGGGAGAGCAAACCAACCCCCTACCTTACCATCACCATCTTCTCCTCTCCCCATCCCCCAAACTTGATTTGGGATGAAAGAAAAATGTAATTAAATTTAGCCTCTTCTTCCCCCTCCTCTGCTAATCCCATTTAACTGTGAATCTGCTCCAACAGCAGTGCCTCTGCTTCCCTAAAATTACCCCCAAAGGGAACCAACTATTGGAATCTGTGGGATGCTGTGAAGCCTCTAAACGCTCTTTTCTCTCACTTCTTCCTACATTAACCCCAATTAAGTAAGATCAGCATTTGCCAGCAGTTGTGGAACAACACTTAAAATGTTTGGTTTGGCCCTTTATTGTTCCTTTTGTTGAGAGGGGAGATGTATTACATCTTTACTTCCCTGTTCTTCAGAAGAACTGTGGAGGTTAGTGACCTCACAATAAGACTGAAACCTGACTGGTAGGTGACCTTGCCCCTAACCGAGCAGGGAAAGAAGTCAGAATTTTTTTCCTCACTGAAAAAATAATGAGGAGTCCTTGTGGCACCTTAGAGACTAACAAATTTATTTGAGCATAAGCTTTAGTGGCTATAACCCACTTCATCAGATGCATGGAGTGGAAAATACAGTAAGCAGGTATAAATATATAGCACATGAAAAGATGGGAGTTGCCCATTCCCACATCCAACCTAATTGAATTGGCCTTGTTAGCACTGACCTCCCACTGGGTAAGGCAACTCCCATCTTTTCATGTGCTGTATATTTATAAGGCTTACTGTATTTTCCACTCCATGCATCTGATGAAGTGGGTTATAGCCCACTAAAGTTTATGCCCAAATAAATTTGTTAGTCTCTAAGGTGCCACAAGGACTCCTTGTTGTTTTTACTGATACAGACAAACATAGCTACCACTCTGAAACCTTTCCCCACTGAAATATTTTAAGTTTTTGATGGAAAAATCAAAAACTGAAATATTTCAATTATGAATTGCGGCTACACTGCCTCATGGGAGCTGTAGTTCAGGTGAGATAGAGAGGCCCATTCTCTATAGCATGGGGTTCCTGCTCAGACTTCTTCTCCCATGTTGTACCACATTGGTGAAAAGAAGAGGTGTATCATGGCTGCATTGCATCATGGGAAGTGAAGTCACAAAAGATAGTTGAAAATCTAATTTTCTGTTGAAGAATAGTTTAGATTGAATTTTCAACCAGCCCTACAAGAGGTGTTTCTTAGTAATAGATCCTGCTCCTGTTGGATTGGACCTTTATAACTACATAGGAGTCAAATTCCCCTTCTTGCTCAGTTGGAGGCTGTGAGAGTTACAGCTCATGTTTCAGTCTGCTTTACAACTACGTAATGATTTAGGGAATATATCTAAACCTAGCTGTGGTCAGGGTGGGCGCAACCCATTAGGCGACCTAGGCAGTTGCCTAGGGCGCTGACATTTGAGGGGCGGCAACCACGACAGCCGACCATCCGGCCGCTGCGGTTGTCGGCAGTATTTCAGGGGCGGGACCTTCTGCCGCCTCTGTTGGGGGCACCATTTTGGGGGCGGGACCTTCCGCTGCCCAGGGCACCAAAAAGACTACTGGCGCTCCTGGCTGTGGTTGGAATTAAATGTGTGCCTATGGGATTTATGGTGGTAAAGGCAGGTGATGAGTAAGGTAGGTGAATTGAAGCTGCTGTGGATGTATGTGTTTATCTGATTTCCTGGAGTCTTAATGATTGCGTTGGTAGGGAATGCACTTGAGCTACCTTGACTCTAAAGCCTTTTGCGTGGGGCTAAGTGAGGATTGTATCACTTGTCTTTAAGCAGTGTTGAAGGCCAGTATACACCATCCCTATAGTAAGTGTGCTGTATTATATAACAAATGGAAAGTTTGCTGCTAAAAGTATAGAGGCTGTGTCATAACTGTATACTTCAAACTCCAGATGCACAGATTCTGGTTCATGTTGTACTTGTCTTTTCTATTGAAAAAAATGTGGGGAATCCTGTGCATGTGAAGGAAAAATTGCCAAGTGTTGGTCTGTACGCTAAATGAATTAAGTTATTACAGTATGCAATCCCTATGAGAGCACTGAATATAGGGATGTACTTCCATGAATCTTTTTGAGTTTGTTTATACTAAATTAAATATTCTCCATGTAAGTTCAGCTGGTTGCTAGGTTTTAATATAAAACAAACTATGTGGCATTTACTAAGCAATCTTGTAACTAGTTTGTAGTCCATTACTTTGACAAGTATCTGACATTGTGTTTGACCCTAAAAGTTCAGAGTGGCTGGGTTCTTTTGTTGACCAACTGTTAGCAGGTGTTGGAAAGGTGCCAGGAGATGCTGACTGTTGCTAACTGACCGTAGTATGTGTGGCTCAATAAGGCTATGAAAAGAAGGGAAGTGCTGTTGAGTCTGAGGACATAGAATCTAGAACAGAGAAGTGTCCCTAGAGAAACTTTAGCAACAGTCTAGGGAGAAAGTTTAGGCTGAGATTTATTGGCAACTCAAATGTCATAAAGCTAAACCCCAGGAAGTGGGTAAGTTTAGATTAAATGCAGGATGGGAACCTGCACTCTAATTGATGAGCACATTATTCCTCTTCAGCTGATATGATAAATCATAGAATCATAGGACTGGAAGGGACCTTGAGAGGTCATCTAGTCCGGTGGTTCTCAGCCAGGGGTCTGGGGCCAGTGTTGATGCACTCTGCCGGGACAAGGAGCTAGTGTGGACGTACAATAGCGGTTTTAATTAAAGTGCTTTAGTTAAAGCGGAATAACTTTTGCTGACAAAACTTTGTAATGTAGACAAGGCCAAGGTGGGTGAGGTAATATCTTTTATAGGACCAAGTTCTGTTGGTGAGAGAGACAAGCTTTTGAGCTACACAGAGCTCTTCCTCAGGTCTGGGAAACATAATCAGAGTGACACAGCTAAATACAAGCTGGAACAGATTGTTTAGTATAAGTAGTTAACATATTTCAAGGGATTGTTCAAGGTGAAATGGCCCATTAACACCCCTCCCATCCCTTCTGTCCCCAGAAAGAAAAAAGTTGAGAACACTGGATCTAGTCCAGTCCCCTGCACTCGTGGGGACCATCCCTGACAGGTGTTTGTCTAACCTGCTCTTAAAAAATCTCCAGTGATGGAGATTCCATAGTCTCCCGGGGCCATTTATTCCAGTGCTTAACCACCAAGGCAGGAAGTTTTTCCTAATGTCCAACCTAAATCTCCCTTGCTGCAATTTAAGCCCATTGCTTCTTGTCCTATCCTCAGAGGTTAAGAACAACAATTTTGCTCCCTCCTCTTTGTTACAACCTTTTATGTACTTGAAAACTGTTATCGTGTCCCCTCTCAGTCTTCTCTTCTCCAAACTAAACAAACCTAATTTTTTACTCTTCCCTCAGAGATCATGTTTTCTAGACCTTTAATCATTTTTGTCGCTCTTCTCTAGACTTTTTCTCCAATTTGTCCACATCTTTCCTGGAATGTGGCACCCAGAACTGGACATAATACTCCAGTTGAGGTCTAATCAGTGTGGGGTAGAGCGGAAGAATTACTTTGTGTGTCTTGCTTACAACTCTCTTGCTAATACATCCCAGAATGATGTTTGCTTTTTTTTTGCAATAGTGTTACACTGTTCACTCATGTTTTGCTTGTAATCCACTATGAACCCCAGTCCCTTTCTGCTGTACTCCTTTCTAGGCACTCATTTCCCATTTTGTATATATGCAACTAATTGTTCCTTCCTAAGTGGAGTATTTTGCATTAGTCCTTTATTGAATTTCAGTCCTATCCTCCAAAGCACTTGCAACCCCTCTCAGCCTTGCTATCATCTGCAAACTTTACAAGTGTACTCTCTATGCCATTATCTAAATCGTTGATGAGGATATTGAACAGAACTGGACTCAAAACTGGTCCCTGCAGGACCCCACTCGATATGCCCTTCCAGTTTGACTGTGAACCACTGATGATTACTCTCTGGGAACAGTTTTCCAACCAGTTATGCAGTCACCTTATAGATTATATTTCTCTAGTTTGTTTATGAGAAAGTAATGTGAGACAGTATCAAAAGCCTTGGGCTATGTCTACACTGCCAAGTTATCTTGTCAAAAGTTATGCCACTTTTAATTAAAGTGTTTTAATAAACCACTGTTGTGGGTCCACACTATGCTCCTTGTGTCACCGGAGTACATCCACACTAGCAGCTCTTGCATCAACACAGAGAGCAGTGCACTGTGGGTAGCTATCCTACTTGTGCAGCTGGCCACAGGGTGCTTTGGGAAGGGTTTGCAATGCCTCATAGGGTAGGTACAACATCACATGATACAGGCTTCTCAATCCCATCCCATGGGCATCCTGCTAGATTGCCAGCCACTTTTCAACTGAAGTGGGAGGGAACGGGGGGAAGTGTGTGACAGGGAGCGTGTGTGGGTGGGGAACAGAGGGACAGAGACAATATGAGTTGGGGGAGAGTGAGTGTGTGTGTTTTGTAAATTCAGTCCTGAGGCGGGGCAGGGGGAAACCACTCCTCGACATCAGCCCCCGCCTCCCTCCCTACCCAGCTCTGCAAAGCAGTCTTTCACACACACACCCATCTACCCCTGACTGCCTTGTGTTGGTAGTGTGGGAGAGAGCAGGAGCATTCCAGGTTAATGATTTGCTCTTTGTTTCCTGGAGCAGAGTAGCATGCTCAGCTGTTAGAAAGGAGCTTTGAAAGAGGAGGGGCACATGCCTGCAGGGCTACTGAGCTCAAAACAATGAGCAGAGCAGTCAGGGCAGGAATTGTGGGACACCTTCTGGGGGCCAATTACAGAGATAAAATCAAGCACGGTGTTTACACTGGCACTATGGCGATAAAACTTTTGTGTAAAAAAGCCTTATGACTCTCATCAAGGGGGTTTTATTACAATGCTGCAACTGAGAAATTTCATTGCAAAAAGTGGTTTTGCAGTGTGTACACCTCCATTGTTTTGTCGCCAAAAACTACCTTTTGGTGAAAAAAGTTGCAGTGTAGACAATCCCTTGCTAAAGTACAGATATACCACATCTACTGCTTCCCCCCCCCCCACCACCACCTACAAGGCTTGTTACCCTGTCAAATAAAGCTATTAGGTTGGTTTGATAAGATTGTTCTTGACACATCCATGCTGATTGTTACTTATCACCTTATTATCTTCTGGGTGTTTGCAAATGGATTGCTTTATTATTTGCTCCATTATCTTTCCATGTATTGAAGTTAAACTGCCTGATCTGTAATTCCCCAGATTGTCTTTATTTCCTTATTTAGAGATTGGCATTATACTTGCCCTTTTCCAGTCCTCTGGAATCTCTCCCATTTTCCATGAGTTTTCGAAGATAATCGCTGATGGCTCAGATATCTCCTCAGTCAACTCCTTGAGTATTCTAGGATAATTTCATTAGGCCCTGGTGACTTGAAGACACCTAACTTGTCTGAGTAATTTTTAACTTGTTCTTTCTCTATTTTAGCCTCTGATCTTACTTCATTTTCACTGGCATTCACTGTTAGACGTCCAATCGCTACTAACCTTTTTGGTTAAAACTGAAACAAAGAATCAATTAGCACTTCTGCCATTTCAACATTTTTTGTTATTGTTTTTCCTCCCCTCATTGAGTAATGGGCCTACCCTGTCCTTGATCTTCCTCTCGCTTCTAATGTATCTGTAGAATGTTTTCTTGTTACCCTTTATGTCCCTGGCTAGTTTGATCTCATTTTGTGCCTTGGCCTTTCTAATTTTGTTCCTACCTACTTGTATTATTTGTTCATAGTCATCCTTTGTCATTTGATCTAGTTTCCACTTTTGGTAGGAATCCTTTTTTTTTTTTTTTTAGTTTCAGATCATTGAAGATCTTCTGGTTAAGCCAGGGTGGTCTCTTGCCATACTTCATATCTTTCCTACAGAGTGGGATAGTTTGTTCTTGTGCCCTTAATAATGTCTCTTTGAAAAACTGCCAACTGTCTTCAGTTGTTTTTCCCTTTAGACTTGCTCCCCATGGGATCTTACCTGGGATCACCCTGAGTTTGCTGAAGTCTGCCTTCTTGAAATACATTATCTTTGTTTTGCTGTTTTCCCTCTACCATTTCATGATCACTTTCACCCAGGCTGCCCTCCACTTTCAAATTCTCAACCAGTTCCTCCCTATATGTCAAAATCAAATCTAGAACAGCCTCTCCCCAAAAATGTGTTGGATAATCTGTGCCCTACTGTGTTATTTTCCCAACAGATGTCTGGGTTGAATCCCCCATCGCCACCAAGTCCTGTGCTTTGGATGATTTAGTTTAAAAAAATCCTCATCCACTGCTTTTTCCTAGTTTGGTGATCTGTAGTAGACCCCTACCATGACATCACCCTCCCTCGCCCCTTTGTCCTTACCCAGAGACTTTCAACATGTCTGTCTCCTATTTCTATCTCAATCTCAGTCTAAGTGTATACATTTTTATACAAGGCCAGAACTCCTTCCTTTTTTCCCCTGTCTGTTCTTCCTGAGCAATCTGTACCCTTCTACACCAGTACTCCAGTGGTGTGTATTATCTCACCAAGTCTCTGTGATGCCAAATGTCATCATTGTGTTTATTAATTAGAATTTCAAGTTCGTCCTGCTGATTCCCCATACTACTTGCATTAGTATACAGACATCTAAGATACTGATTTGATTTCCCCCCTGTGTTCTCTCGTGTCTCTCCCTCATCCCTGCTATAGCGGCTCATGCTCTCCCCCGCCCTCGCCCCCTGATTCCAAACCTTCTCCCAGGTCTCCATGTTTTTGACTTATCTGTGGGCTTTTGTCACTTTCCAGCATAACGCATATCTATTGTAGATAATGGATGAAGATGGTTATTATATGTTCTTTCATCAATAGAGACCTCTCTGCAACTGGCAGTATGTGGAAACTGAAATAGAACTGTGTAAAAAATAAGAAAATTCATGATACACCTTGGTATGTCCTGGCACCTGACACACAGCAGCAAGAAGACTTCCCTGCACTCCTCTGCTCCTAGGAAAAACACGATTAACAGCGACAACTGTCAATCCCTAAATTGGGGGTGCTTGGTACAGAAAAGAAAGTAACCCCTTCTACAGTCATCCCTCTTTTGGGGAACTGACCACAGGAAGAGGTGCATGTAGGTCCCTATCCCTCCTGTACATATGCATATGGGAGGATGCTAAGAAAAAAAATCGTACAGAAACCATTTTGTTCCAGGTTTTCTGGCTATGAGTCCGATAGCTGAGAGTTTTCTGAAACAGACAGTTGCAATACTTCTTTCAGTGTCACATGTGAAACTGAAACTTTAAAATCACTCTTCACAACATTGCCTGCTTACTTAAAGGGAAAAAGAACTCAGCAGTGCACGAGTCAGCTAGTGGAAAGAACACTGGCTTTTAACACAGGCTGCAATGCAAAGAGAACCTTTTTCTTCACTACACCAATGAAACAAAACAACAAATGAAACACAAGTCCTTAATTAAAGAAAAAAAGAGTGGTGGCAGGGGGGAACGAGGGGAACTGTATGGTTCAGGAAACTAGTGTCTGGGTGGAGAGGCTTTCACCATGGCATGTTCAGACTTAGTCTGTAATGACTAAATTGGGGGATGCAGTCCCTTTCCCAGTGGACAGCTCTCCACATCAGCAATACCTGGCTTTTCATCACTGTTGAGAAGACAAAGACTGGATGAGCATGGTCACAGGCAAGCTTACAGACCTTCAATGTTTGGTCTCTATCCTACTTCACAGCATTTATTGAAAATACAAGAGTTAGCATATGCGCGTACACACGCGCACACACACACACACACACACTCCTACTCCTGCCAGTTGATGTTTATAGTTACCAGTCTGTTGTAGCTCGAGTCGATCTAATGGCCAGTTAGATTGAGCACGAGTGTGGAGCTGGGCTCTTGTCGGTCGTGATTTGATGCTCCAAGGCTTTGCAGGACTGAACCCAGAGTTCTATGGCAAAACACCCCAGCTTTAGGGCTTGGCTACACTGGAGAGTTGCAGCACTGGTGGAGGCTTTACAGCGCTGCAACTTAGTCACCGTCCACACTTGCAAGGCACATCCAGCGCTGCATCTCCCTGGCTGCAGCGCTGGCTGTACTCCTGCTCTGCCTCGGGTATAACTATTGCAGCGCTGGTGATGCAGCGCTGCTCCTCCAGTGTGGCCACCAAAAGCGCTGTAATTGGCCTCCAGAATTTTCCCATAATGCTTTTAACTAAAGAACTCTCTTTGTTTTGTTATGATGCCTCTCTTTGTTTTGTTGTGAACTCGGGGCTCCCAGAGCTGCTTATCTAAAAAACAAACACAGCTCCTGTTTGCTGTGAATGAGGCAGGCAGGAGGATGAATGTCTACAGCTAGTGTTTGCTTGAGGAGAGAAACAGCACAGCGGGGGGGGGGGAAAGGGAGTCGTCGGAGCAGCTGCTTATCTGGTCTGCAGGCTATTTGCATTTAAGAGTGAATGAGGGGTCAGGGAAATGGTCAGATTTTGCAAGGCAGGGAGCTGACACAGAATTTGCAAGGCAAGCTTTGCAAGGCAGGGAGCTGACACACAGTGTCGGCTCCAAAAATCCACTCTCTCTCTCTCTTCCCCCCCGCTCCCTGTCACATTCCACCCCACCCCCCTCTTTTGAAAAGCACGTTGCAGCCACTTGAACGCTGGGATAGCTGCCCATAATGCACCACTCCCAACACCGCTGCAAATGTGGCCACACTGCAGCGCTGGTAGCGGTCAGTGTGGCCACACTCCAGCGCTTTCCCTACACAGCTGTACAAAGACAGCTGTAACTCCCAGCGCTGCACACCTGCAAGTGTAGCCATGGCCTTATAGTTGTAAATTCCCATTTGAGTCCATGCATTTTTGCAATGTCATCCTGTAATCATTAGTCCTTAAGTGTTATCATTTGATGGTTATTGTCGGGCTTCCCATCATTATCTGCTATTTGTTGTCTCGCCTTCGGGGGTGCCTGCCTCACTTCTGAGGTCGTCAGTGCTGCTAACATGTTTAGCATTGGATGCAATGGATATTTTCTGATTGTCTCCTGGTCTTTCCAAATCTCACTTTTTCTTGACCATCTGGACATTTGTGATGGTTTTCACACCTTATCTTTTCCTGATGCATGCATTCCTCATTCACACAAACAATCTCTTACAGAAACCTTCAAAGGTATACAGACAGCAGTATTGTATATTCAGCAGAATACATTGTAAATCAAGCCTCGCTAAATCTTATAACTAAAACAGTTCACATCAGGGCTTCAGGCCCTCAACATTCCTCTAATCTCCTTAACATAGATACAATACAAGATCCTGTCACTTACTTACTAAAACCTTAAAACAAAGAAATGTATATTTAACTAGAGTGCCTAATTTGTAATACATATAGGAAACCACAGTAGACATTATAACTTATCCTAAAACAAAAGGGTGACCATAATCAGTCATAAGGATTGTTCTGGTCTGTCATTCCTTTCTGCTATTCAAAAAGGGGGACTGACAGGGTAAAATCAAATCATACATTAATTCTCATAGTACAATATAAAATCCTGTTCCTACATAGTCACCTGAAGACTGGCAAGTGCTGGTGGCAAAGATGGCATCTCCATCATCACCACTGTCTACTTCCTCTTGCATTGTCTAAAAGCTTGAGGGTTTTTAAGAAACAATTTTAATCCTAAAATTAAGAATGGAGGTTTGTGTTGGTAACATTTGCTTGGGCCTCAAATATTTGTTCCCATTTCAAAGAACTCTCAGGCTTCTCCTTGGATAATTTAGCCAGGTGAAGTGGATAAGGCTCTGTTCAGTTCAATCTACTGTGAGCCAGTTATTCCCAGGCAGCTGGTAAAATAGCGATGCAAAATTTTCTGTCCTCGGCTACCTCCTTAAGCTGCATGGGCATTTTGCACAGAACTCAGTGATGGTTTGAACTGTTTGTATGGGAAATTTGCCTTAGCGAACCCACTGTCTTTGCATGCAAATATTAATTGAAAGACAAAAAGATTGGTGGTTTAAATGAAGAGTCTATTAATGATAAACCAGGTTTGTTGGCGTTTTCCAGAGGCTGTCTCAAAAATGTGTTTTGATATTTAATGGTGCTGTTACAAAGAGGGAAAGTGTCTGATGTGTAAAATATGAGGATTATTGAACAATCAGTTTATACTTTAACAAGGGGATAAATTTAATCTTTTGTGCCACATCCTGTTAGCAGAGGTTGGAATCCTGAATGAAGATGCTGATGGATTTCTATTGACTTATTGTGGCAGTTGTAGCTCATTAATCAATTGAAGAATATAGTGAGTGGCTCTTTTAGTCTGGGGTCTGGTATAGTGAGGTCTCTGCAAGTTGACATATTTGCTGCTGTGTGAGTTACCAGTGGATACGTTTATGGACTAAACTGAGCATATGTAGATTCTGTTCAGAGCAAGGTGTGAACTTCATTTGCTTAAGCTACTAACAAACCAAAAACTATTTTACAAGAAGAAAAAGGAGGAAAAATTACAAGTTAAAAAAAAAAACGTCCACAGTAAACTGGTTGCAGATTCTTAGTTTATCAATATCAATATAACTAGGGTAACATACTGATTCACAAAGAGACTTATTTCTGAATCTCTATTTTTTAAAATAATGAAGAAAGTGATACTGTAATTACTGAGTAGCGGGAGTCTTAACTTTTTTTTAAGGGTATGGCTACACTTACAAATCTGCAGTGCTGGTAGTTGCAGCGCTGGTCGTCCAGCTGTGCAGGGCCAGCGCTGGTGTGTGGCCACACTCACAGCTACCAGCGCTGGTGTGTGGCCACATTTGCAGCATTTGCAGCGCTGTTGGGAGTGATGCATTATGGGCAGCTATCCCAGTGTTCAAGTGGCAGCAACGTGCTTTTCAAAAGAGGGGGTGGGGTGGGGCGTAGTGTGACAGAGAGCGGGCGAGAGAGAGAGAGTGGATTTTTGGAGCCAACACTGTGTGTTACCTTCCTGCCTTGAAAAATCAGAACATGTTCCCGATCCCTTACCCTTAACTCTTAACTGCAAACAGCCTGCAGCCAACGGACTCCCTCTCTCCCCTCTGCCCCATTTCTGTCAAGCAAACACTCACTCCCTGCCTGCCTCATTATCTCATTTGATTGTTCACAGATTGATCACAGCAAACAGGAGCTGTGTTTGTAGATAAGCAGCTCCGGGATCAACGGATCAACGGAGCTACGGAGCTCCGAGTTCACAACAAAACAAAGAGAGGCTGCATAACAAAACAAAGAGAGTAATTTAAAAAAGTATTCTGGGATATCTGCTAATACTCTGGAGGCCAATAACAGCGCTGGTGTGTGGCCTCACTTGATGACCAGCGCTGCAGCACCAGCGCTGCAATCTTTATTCCCCATGCTGAGCCAGGTGTACGGCCAGCGCTGCAGCCAGGGAGTTGCAGCGCTGGATGTGCCCTGCAGGTGTGGACGCTTACTAATTGCAGCGCTGGAAAGCCTCCACCAGCGGTGCAACTCGCAAGTGTAGCCATACCCTAAGACATGTTTAGGCTGCTTGTGTTGGCTGTGAAATGGCAGCTGTGAATTCCAGACCAATCAATGCCTCCAATATGGGAAACAAAAGTTAAAAGGGAACCTAATATTCCTTACTGTAATATTCATAAGACTTAAGAGTCTATATTTAGTCCAAGTCAAAGAAAATGTGAGCTCACAGTGATGTACCTTAATTATCCCTTCTCGGTGAGCTTGTGTTTCATTTTTATATTCTTAAGTAACAAATCAAGTTTGCCCTTCATTAGCTTTGTCCTTGATCTTGTATTTGAAAACGGTTTACTCATCCCTGTGTTGTATATATAACCATATGTGTGAAATGAGCATACTGCATATACTTATTCCAAGCTGCTAAATCTCTCTAATTGAACAAAAAGGGTGCACAGCTGGGATGTAACTTCACCTGTGCTTTCAACCTACAGAAATTGGATAAAAAAGAGAAGTTTAAACAAGAAGGTAGGAAAAAGGAAAACCAGATGGTGAATTTACAGTCAAGTTCTTATTGCTTTTTGTTTTTTTTAGATGCCATACTTAGTTTACAGTTGCTGCTTCTTAGGGTACGTCTACACTACGGGACTATTCCGAATTTGCATAAACCGGTTTTGTAAAACAGATTTTATAAAATCGAGTGCGCGCGGCCACACTAAACACATTAAATCGGTGGTGTGCGTCCATGGTCCGAGGCTAGCGTCGATTTCTGGAGCGTTGCACTGTGGGTAGCTATCCCGTAGCTATCCCATAGTTCCCGCAGCCTCCCCCGCCCCTTGGCATTTCCGGGTTGAGATCCCAGTGCCTGATGGGGCAAAAATCATTGTCGCGGGTGGTTCTGGGTAAATGTTGTCAGTCACTCCTTCCTCTGGGAAAGCAACGGCAGACAAGCATTTCGCGCCTTTTTTCCCTGGATTGCCCTGGCACATGCCATAGCATGGCAATCATGGAGCCTGTTTTGCCTTTTGTGACTGTCACCATATGTGTACTAGATGCCGCTGACAGGCGATTCAGCAGCGCTACACAGCAGCATGGTTTTGCTTTTGCATGACAGCAGAGATGGTTATCAGCCATACTGTACCATCTACCAATCCATAAATTGGTAATAAGATGATCATGGCTACCAGTCCTTTTGCACTGTTCCATTTGCTGCTGTCATAAGTGCCCCTGGCTGCTCTTAGCCAGGGGCGCAAAAGCCAAAATTGGGAATGACTCCCTGAGTCAATCCCTCCTTTTTGGTATCTAAAAATAGAATCAGTCCTGCCTAGAATATGGGCAAGTGTACTAGAGAACCACTGTATCAGAGAACCAGAAAGCACAGCTGCTCTGTGTCAGATCCTGCAGAAATTATGATCTGTATGCTATTCACAGGGGGTGCTCCTGCAACAACCCCACCTGTTCATTTCATTCTTCCCCCAGCCTTCATGGGCTACCGTAGCATTGTCCCCCCACTTGTGTGATGAAGTAATAAAGAATGCAGGAATAAGACACAGTGACTTGTTAGTGAAGGCAGCCTCCAGCTGCTATGATAGTCCAGACAGGACAGTAAGGAGTGTGTAGGAGAGGAGCCCAGCATCCCTCTGCTAGTTCAGGGGCACTTGAATCTTTTCTTTACACATGAAGGGTGGGGGCTGATGGAGCTCAGCCCCCTGTTGCTATGACGATGATGGATATCAGCCATACTGCACCATCTACCAGGAAAAATTAGGACCAGGCGCCCTTGATCGACCTGACCGATGCTAGTACGCATGGTTACCAGTCCTTTTGTACTGCCCCATGTGCCAATAGGCTGATGATGACGATGGGTATCAGTCTTATTGTACCATTAGCCACCCATGGCGGGGGGGGAGCAAGGATGTTGGTGTTGAGTGCTGCACCATCCCGTCTATCTGCAGCATTCAGTAAAGATAGGGTGACATGTAAAAGAGTCAAGACAGGATTGTTTTCCCTTTCACTTCTGGGGGTGGGGTGTGTGTGCGTAAATTGCCTAGCTATGCCCTGACCCACCGCGGACACTGTTTTTGACCCTAGAAGCATTTGGAGCTCAGCCAAGAATGCAAATGCTTTTCAGAGACTGCAGGAACTGTGGGATAGCTTGAGTCCTCCAGTCCATGAGCGTCCATTTGATTCTTTGGCTTTCCGTTACGCTTGCCACGCAGCAGTGCGCTGAGTCCCTGCTATGGCATCTGTCTGGAGATATTTAAAAAATGATTTTGAATTTCGTCTTCTGTAACGGAGCGTTGATAGAACAGTTTTGCCTGCCCTTACAGCGATCACGTCCGCATCGTCCATGCTGGAGCTCTTTCTTTATTTTGATTTTTAACTGCATCACCACCTGTGCTGATCGGAGCTCCACGCTGGGCAAACAGGAAATATTCAAAAGTTCGCGAGGCTTTTCCTGTCTACCTGGCCACTGCATCCGAGTTCAGATTGCTGTCCAGAGCGGTCAGTGGTGCACTGTGGGATACCGCCCGGAGGCCAATACCGTCGATCAGCGGCCACACTAACCCTAATCCGATATGGTAATACCGATACTAGCGCTACTCCTCTCGTTAGGGAGGAGTACAGAAACCGGTTTAAAGAGCCATTAAAATCGATATAAGGTGCCTCCTAGTGTGGACGGTTGTGGCGTTAAATCGGTTTTACGCTCCTAAAACCGGTTTAAACGCGTAGTGTAGACCAGGCTTTAGTGCTGCACCTTTGCTGACTAAATGAAACATGATTATATAGAGCATGACATATTTAATTTCAGAAAAGAAACAGACACTAACTTTCAAGCTGAAAATTCTGTAAATAATGTCAATCATTAATAGTCAGCTAGCAGAACTGTTGAAGGCAGCAATAATTAAATCTTTTTCTTTTTTTTACGTGGAAACTGCATCTTATTAACTATACATTCTGAAGCGAAAAATAATTCTGAAAATTATAACACACCTTCTTTTGTGGGGGATAGGGAGAAGAGGGATCTATGAGTAGATTATGAAATCAAATGGAACAGGGAAGAAAATATTTATGGAGAAGGGGAGAGGTTGACACTCATGAAAGCAGAGTCAGCAGTATAAAATATACAGACTCCATTGACTAATCATAGTTTTAGTTAGGGCGTGTGTGAAACCTAATTGATTCCCAAGCACTGGAAAATAAAAATGGTAATTAAGGAAAATGAAAGCAAAGCTTAGACTCAGTCCTGTATTGCTGTAAAAATGTATTCTGCCATCCATTAGAATCAAGATATTGCATGCAATGAGATTGTTTGTTTGAATGGTCACCTGTCTGGCAGCAGCATCACTGTACAAAATGCAGGCAGAATTGCAGGTGTACCTGATACAGTAGAATGAGTGGGGAGAGACCCTTGTAAGCAATGTAGAATGAGTGTACCAAGAGATCTTGACTGCAGCCCACTGTCAAACCAAACCACATCTCTGCATGTGAGCAATGGGCATAAGAAAAGTAAGGAAGTCTGGGAATGCTGAATGGGGAGCGCTACTTCCTACTGCCTTCCTACTACATATATTACAACGAGTTGGAAATATATATGTGCATATTTATTTGTTTTTCCTAAAGTTAATTAAGTATTTTAAGAAAAATATACTCTGAGGCCACCAAAAAATTTGTTGGGTGAACCTCTGCTTAGAGCTATGTGGAAGGTCAATGCAAACTGTGTAGTCCAGGGGTCGGCAACCTCTGGCACACAGCTCGCCAGAGTAAGCACCCTGGCGGGCTGGGCCAGTTTGTTTACCTGCTGCGTCGGCAAGTTCGGCCGATCGTGGCTCCCACTGGCTGCAGTTTGCCGTTCCAGGCCAATGGGGGTGGTGGGAAGCCGTGGCCAGCACATCCCTCAACCCGCACCGCTTCCCGCCGCCCCCATTGGCCTGGAACGGGAACTGCGGCCAGTGGGAGCCATGATCGGCCGAACCTACCGATGCAGCAGGTAAACAAACCAGCCTGGCCCGCCAGAGTGCTTACCTTGGCGAGCCACGTGCCAGAGGTTGCCGACCCCTGGTGTAGTCTGTGGATTTCTTTTAAATGAAGGGTGGAACAACAATTGCCCCTTCCCAAGTACAAAAATACAAGCTTTGCAATTAAGGCTCTAGGGGTTTATCATGGTGATTTTAAGAAAAGACACAAGAAGGTCATATTAAGGGCAAAAGGCACAGAAAAATCAAGGAGTGGACAGTGATTAGTTTGGCAGTGCCCCTGCCATAGCACAACAGCCCCTGGATCCAGCAACTCTGAAGCTCTAGGGGAAGGCGAAGCTTGTTCTCCCCTCTTCAGTAATATAACTGGGCAGCTTTGTGTAGCGGTGGGACCTAGTGTAAGGATAAGTCATAAGTCACATACTTCGTATCAGCATGGACTCCTGTTCACGGCCAGTGGCCTCTCATAAGGGATAGAAACTGCAGTTGCTCCTGAGCCTCCCATGAGAAGTACTACTCTCATCCCAGGTGGTCTTTCTGATTTCAGGTATCTGCCATTGGGTAGTCAAAGGTACACTCTATTACGGGGTCAAAGTAAGTGGAACTTTACAACTTGTACAAATATTTGTCACACGTGGTGAAAATGTCAATCCCAGATGTGCTTTTTAGAAATCAAATTACTTCTAGTAAACACCATATGGCTCTGTAAATTTTAATAGAATTACTAACCCACCTACCCTGCCCAAAAAAATGCCTAGATCTGAAAGTCATTCAATCCATGACAAAAATCATGCATTACTGTTAGTGGTGTGATTTATTTCTTAAGAGTGGAAAGAGATGAGAAGAAGGCATTTGAGAATTATAGTAGTTAGGGTTCTCTGTGTCCTTTTTTAGTGAAAGATCTACTTGGGAAAGAAGTGTGAGAGAGATCAATCAACTTAATCAAATAGGGAAGCATTTATCTATTTACTTTATTTTAGAAAACTCTGATTCTGTTTTAGAAACTTTAGAATATTGATGTTACTTCTGCTGCTGGAGTTTTGAGAGGAAAAAGATACACGGACTATCAAGTATCAGGGGGTACGGACTATCAAAGAAATGCTTTTCTGGGGCAAGGGTATTGTAGCCTTATTTTGTTGCATACTTTTCCAGAGAATGGATGCGCATCAACAATATAGTAAAGATTTTTGCAGGAAATATAAACCCAGTTACAAAGAAATATATTTTATTTTTCTTCATACTAATTTTGAATGTTATTTCTGATATTAAAGATATCTTGGGCAGGACTTGGATGTTTTTTTTTAAATCTCTGGCTTTCTGTCATGGATTTACCACAAGCTTTTCTTTTATTTCCTGGAAACCAAAATCTATGCCACAGTAGGGAAATATATAAAGCACTCTATTTCCCCATTTTCCCCCTCCCCCTTTTTTTTTTAACTAGTCATATGAGCCTGAGGTGGAGTATGGCTTCTGTGAGTGTAGAAAGGTCCATATAAGGAAATGATCACCTCTATTCATTTTCTGAAGATCCAGCATACAGCAGATTGCTTGTAACTATCCCAATTGCCCGTGGTGTGAAATCCCTGAGAGGCAAGCCAGCAAGTACCATCAGAAACCTCTGGCATGCATAAAGATAGTAAGACTATAGAAGAAAGCATGCACAGTGTTTTACACACAAGTCCCATTACTGGCAAATGATGATCAGATGAGTAAAATGGATTACAAATAAGTATGGGGAAAGTGAGACTAACCACTGTCAATCATATTTGCAAACTGTGACCTATTCAAAATGTGGGAAGGCTCATTGCTCCTTCATTATTACACGTCAAGGACAGAAAATAGGAGCATCTTGAATTTGGAATGTGAAAACTGTCTCATGCAACAAGAAAAAGATAGGTATTAAACAATCACCACAGAGAAGAGATGAGGAAATTATATGCATAAGAGACATCACTTATTCTGAGAAGAATGAATACATTGCCCCGACACTTACATGGCACCGAATGGCAGACTTCCAATGTCATACAAATTCAAATATAAACCGGTCCATTCTCAAATACACATTCCTATGCCTTCATTTCACGTGTTCTGCATTCCTCCCCTAGGAATAGTGACTCCACAAAGGCATCAAGAAAAGGAGCATGTTTGGTTGCGTTGACTTAATTTGCTTGCTGTTTCTAGGTCCCCTCACCCCTTGGTTTTACAAGACTGTGTTTGGCAGGTGCTACGCTCCAGCATGACCATGACCATATCAGATCATTACAGTGAATATTTCCAGTTCTCCAGTGTTGTGCATTAGAAGGAAATGGGTTTCAGGTAGAAAGTACAAGGGAGAAACAGAAAGAAATCTGTACTGTGCTCATACATACAAAACTCTCATCAGGTTGGAGCTTCCAGTAGAATTTTTTTTCACGTGCATGAAAAACAAAATTAAAAGAAACAACCCTTCCGAAGCTGACCTCTGCTGGAATAAATGTGTACTGTGTGTATATATAGAGCAAATATCTTGACACCATTCTGTGTTCTAAAATTCAAAATTTCTAGACCTTAGTTGGATTTAAGCACAGAAACATATTTTTGACAGTCTTCCCCTTTTTTCTAAATATACACATTCAGAAAAGCCCATTAAATTAATCTCTTTGGAAACCTATTTGTTAAAATTATCCAATGAAATGCCTGAAAAATAAAGCAAGGTCCATGTGAAGAATTATCCCTGTCAGTAGCATCCAAGTAGATAAATATTCTAGAAATAGTTTGTATTCATGTCTGCCAGTATATGTGGATTGAGCATGAAAGGCAGGCACTGTCAGTTCTGTCTTTGCTACTGTACTCGTAGGGCCTTGGGCGAGTCAGTTCTCTGTCATAGGTACTTATGTGGCCCTCGTTACCAGATAGTTGAGTGCTTCAAAATCTTTAATGTATTAATCCTCCACACACCCCTGAGAGGTAGGGAAGGTTACTCTTCTCCCCATTTTACACACACAGAAACTAAGTCATTTTCTCCAGGTCACATGAGGAGACTGTGTCAAAGTGGGAAATGTCTCTGCCCCAGTTTATCAATCTTTAATACAGGGATAATACTGCTCTACCTTGTAGGCATGTTGTGAGAATTAATTGGTTCATGTTTGTAAAGCACTATAGAAATGGTAAATATTTTCACTGAAGTTTTGAGCGAAATTTCAAATACCAGAAACCAGTAAGAGGAAGTAGAGTTGCTGTTATAGAAACTATACCAGCTGTGGCATTGCCTACCGATGGCCCTGAAGCTTTAGTGGTTTGGCTCAGAGTATTGAGTTCCAAATAGTCTCTTTGTTGCTGTTTTGAGGGTGTGGGTAGGGGATCAAGTGAGCAGGACTAAGAGAGCACACAGAATCAGTTTGGATAAAAACCTGAACATTCCCCTGTGACTCAAATTGATCTTTTCTTGGTGGTTCAAATATAAGCCAACTCTGACATCTTTGCTGGAAAACTCATAAGAATAGGCTCTTTTGTGTACTATTGGAAAAGTTGGTTCTGCCACAGTTTATCATTTCTGCTTTCCTGATTCTGGAGTGGGACCAGAAGGCAGAGAAAAAGGAAGATAGCTTTGTTTCCCTGCAGTAACCCCACCCAAAACTCACATGTCTAGTACTTAACAACAAAAGCTTCTCTACAGTATTGGGGAAGGAGAGGGAGAAATATATAGATTTTCTCTTTAATAAACTTGTGAGGCATAGATGTGTGTATAAGAATCTAGATAGAGGGGCGCACTAGTATTGCATAGAACTGTAAAGGTATAGTCTTGAGGACTGAATAACTGAGGTATGCCTATACGGCAACGGTGAGGTGTGATTGCAGCTCAGGTAGATGTACCCTAGCTAGGCTTGAGTCCTGGTGCAGTGAAGCTTTGGTGTCATGTGCTTCAGCACTGGCTAGTCCAGTGAGTAGCTATCCAAGGTTTAAGGCTGGCATGTAGAGCCCATGCTGAAGCATGTGCTTCTGCAGCTTCTGGGACCCAAGATGGCTAGATTAAAGCTAGTTTGGGTATGTCTATTGGAGCTGTAATCACATCCTGGGATTATAATATAGACATAGCTTAAAATCCTTGAAGATGAGACCTGCTTGACATTTTCTACAATGTAGAATGCAGTCCTGTTTTTTGTTTTTAAATCGTATTTCTATAATTTGGGAGTCTCTACTCAGAAAACAACTGGAAAAAAATGGCTGTGAGACATAAAAATTGGAAGTGAGTGACAACCTGGTAATAGTGGCTTTTAGCTATATTTCTGAAACAAAGTGCACTGACCATATGAACAGAACATCAGCTAAGCAGAAGAAACCAATGCTAATACACAGAAGAGCTTTCTTCTTTTGGTGCCTCTGAATTCTAAAGTGTGGATTTATTTTTTTTTCTTTAAACCGTGACACACTGGAAACACTTAGAAACGTTTACTTAATCCCAGGCCTGACCATTTGTAAAAGTGTACTTGAATTCTTAATGAGAACTACTTATTTTTGAATTGCATCATTCTACAATGTGTTCACTGATTATTTAATGTGCAATACAGATGTGTCCTCTCACTGACTTTATAACTCTCTCATTGTTATAATTGTATATGATTATTGGATGATGACTCAAATGAGAACTCTTTGTGTACTGAGTGGAGGCTCATCTGTCTTATTCACAGAAGCATCTTTCATTTAAAGAAATAAATACTAAGATCAGCCTGAAAATAAAGCCATTTATCTACAGAGATTTTTCTGTTGTACAGCATGCGCTATAGGAATCACCATTCTGAGATCCCCATAGCAATTACAAGGATATTAACAATGAAAAAATAGGATATTTAATAAATTGGCAAAGTAATTAAAAGAGACCGGAAATAGGCTAAACAAATGTTCAATTTTGATTAAAACAGCCTTGTTTTGTGGTAGTCAGAAAAGATTATGCTCCTCTTTCCTCTGTCACAAATTGTCTGCACTAATAACTGTCCAGTGAATGCTGGTACTGATTAGATTAATTTTGAAGGACTGCAGCAATCAGTGACTTTTTCTCATGAGGGTCAGGGTGAGTAAGTGGTTAATCTTGATTTCAATTATTTTAAGATTTTGGTGGCCCTTTCCCTTAGAAGCCTCAGTTTCCCTGCATGTGGTGGCTGCCATATCATCAATAGCTGGGGTACCCAACAGAAGCACCCAAGGGCAGCACAGGTTGCCTGTAGATAAAACATGCTAATCTCCAAGGGAGGGAGGAACAGATAGTATTGTTTGGGGATAGGAGAATGCCTCTCCTTCCAAACCCATCCCAAAACAAAAAGTGATACTTGTCAGGCAATTACTCTTTCTCCGCTCCTGTAAGGGATACAACAAAGATCTGTGCTGCTACTCATATACTCCTATCTGTTTTGCATTTAGTAAAGAGAAATGGGAGGAGAGAGCTTCAGCATGCTGCAGAAACTCAGCAATCCATGTTTTTCATCCAGCCCAGAGAATGTAGTCCTGTATCTTTCCCCCAGTGTCTAGGTAAGACTGGGGCCTGTGTCTGAACAAACTGGCTGAGATTCAATCCAGATCAGATTGAAGGGATCCATGATGGTTTGAAGGAAGCAACTACAGGAGTTGGTTGAGATATATCTACCCTCTGGAGGTTATTCCGCCAGCTATTCTAGTATCATTGTTTGTTTGTAATTTAGGACTCTGGTTAGATTCCCAGCTCTTCCTAAGAGGATCAAATAGAAGCCTTGACTTGGACTTTTGTTTTTTGCCCTATCAGAGTCCATCAAGGAAGTTGCAGGCCTTTCTCTAAAGGGCAGACCTTCCTACCACAGTCCATGTTTTTTCAGTCTCTATGACTTCTGATCTCCTCATTCGTGATCATATACTGAATGAGGAGATCAGAAGGCGTACAGAGGGGACCGATGTAGTGCAGGTGATGTATGATGCAAAGCAAAGATGGGTGGGTCATGTAGTCTGCAGGTAAGACAATAAGTGGACAACCTACATCAGTGACAGGATCCCTAGAGACCACCAGCGATTGCTGGGCAGACTGAAATGCGCTAGGTCAATCCCATGACAAAACTCTTTGGCCAGAAATGGAAAGAACGTGCTCGCAACAAAATAGAATGGTGTGGCATTGACTTGTGTTCGTGGAGGTCGGACGAGGACAAGCTGGACAAAGGTGACACTGAGCTACCCTTGGAAGCCATTTTAAAAGCTGAAGTTACTGCATGATGTGTCAGTTTGTTTGACTGAAGTAACTCACTGTGAGCACATGATGCCCCTCTGCACTGACCTCACATTTGCTTCCTGGTGCAGTGTAAGGTGATTTTAATCTAAAAAATGCTAAATACCTGAAAGTTAATGGAGGCAGGGTGCCATTGATAAAAGAGGCTGAGCTACTGGCTTGGTGTTTTCTGTGAGGGAACTCATAATTCTGGAATGCACTCACCTCCCGCTTGGTCCAAGAACTGTGTGCACTCTTTAATCTTCAGAACCCTTTGCAGTTCCCTGCTTTTTTGAGCACTGTTTGGGAAAGTCTGAGGGGGAAGTGAATGGGGCTTTCTTTGGGAATTTGTGGGAGGGAAGATCTTGATTTTGTTCTGTCTTTCAGCCTGGTGGTTGTATGTATGAAACAGGGAAATGTGGTACTGATTTCATTCTTAATGACTGTATCTATAGAAATTTTAACTGATAACAAGGGCTCCCAGGACTGGGATAGGAGTTCTATTTGGTGTGTGGGTTTTAACCTTTAAATAAATGTCAGCCATGAATTTTCTAACCCATTATTTAATTTGGCCAAATAGCATGTATGTAATTGATATCAAGGTGACCAAATCTTTACAAGTAAGATTGAAACTGAGTTACCATTGTACATTTCATCTTCCTAGTTTCCTAGCATTTTGCGTTTTGATAACATTGACATTCTTGCCAGGCTTTAACACTCATGTAACTGATTGTAATTTCAGATTTAGAGTTTCATCTAGGAATACTGTATGTTGTTTAGAAGCTCACTGGGATTGGTAATGAACAAGAGTTAGGATAAATTTGATGAAGTAGACACTGTTAGTCCTGATAGCTATAAAAGACTAGATTACTGTCATTCTGAACACTTAAAAAGAAGCCCATCAGCAAGTGCTATGGGGCACTTCTGACCCTATTTCATGGACTTTGAGAAGCCTGGTAACCTCTTTGATACCCCAATCCTTTTGCACAATGTGCTGACCAATTCTGCAGGTGGCTGTGCTGGCAAAGGACAAGAGCAGGCACAGCAAGGAGCAAGCACAGAGTTGTTTTGAGAAGGGAGAAATTATGTAAATGAACTTCCAGTCCTGTGCAGAACATCATGCTGTCTCTTCTCCTAGCAGGGATTGTGAGGGGGAGTGTAGTGCAGGCAGAAGAATGGATCAGTGGTTAGTATGTTGATACAGGACTTGGGAAACCTAGGTTCAATTTTCTTCACTATCACAGACTTCTTGTGTGACCTTAGACAGAGAAAGACTTGCCTCAGTTCCCCATCTGTAAAATGGGGATAATAGCACTTCCCCGCTCCAAAGGAGTGTTGAGGATAAATAGATTAAAGATTGTTAGGTGCTCAGGTATCCTGGTAGTGGGGGGCCAAATAAGTACCTAATGCCATGTCTACACTGGCAAAGGTTTTTCATCAAAAGTTTGGTCAACGACGGAAAAGCACTAAAAGAAAATCGTTATTGCATGTTCACTCTGTCTTCCTCTGTCATTAGAGCGTGTCCGCATGTGGAGCAGCAGCATCAAAGCAGAGCAATGCGCTGTGGGTAGTGATCCCACAGGTCAGCTCTCCATTTTTTGCCTCTAGGTCTTGTGAGAAGGTGGAGCAGATCACTGTGCATCATGGGTCTGGGTTCAATATTCCATGATCCATTGCTTTCTGTTCCAGCATTCCATGTGCTTCCATCTTTGTTTCACTGCATTTTCAACATTCCTTGTTTTATGCTTGCCCTGCCATCTCTGTCTGAAAGAATGGATCCTGCACTGCTCTCCGGTAGCACATAGCGAAGTTCCTAACTCAATGGGATTCATAGTTGCCTGATGTGTTGCCTGATATTGATAGAGGCAACATTAGATTACTTTTGGCATTCACAGAACAGTTGCCCATGGTGGATCATTGCTTTTAGGTTTGGGAAACTAGCACTGAGTGGTGGGATCCCGTTGTTATGCAGGTCTGGGATGACGAGCAGTGACTGCAGAACTTTTGGATGAGGAAAGCCACCTTCCTGGAACCAGGTGCAGAGCTTGCCCCAGCCCTGTGGCACAAGGATACCAGAATGAGAGCTGCCCTCTCGGTGGAGAAGCAAGTGGCGATTGCAGTGTGGAAGCTGGTGACTCTAGACTGCTGCCAGTTGGTCGTGAATCAGTTTGGAACTGGGGCTGAATTAATGCAAGTATGCAGGGCCATTAATCGCATCCTGCTGCAAAGGACCGGGACTCTTGGCAATGTGCGTGAAATAGTGGATGGCTTGCAGAATTGCATTCCCCTAACTGTGGAGGGGGGTGATAGATGTCATGTATATTCCAGTTCTGGCACTGGACCACCTTGCAACTCAGTACATCAATAGGACGGGGTACTTCTCCATGATGTTATAGGTGCTTGTGGATCACCACAGGTGTATCACTGACATCACCGTAGGGTGGTCTGGAAAGGTGCATGATGCATGTATCTTCAGGAACACTGGCCTGTACAGAAAGCTGCAAGTGGGGGCTTTCTTTCCAGACCAAAAGATTACAGTAGGGGCTGTTGAAATGCCCATAGTGATCCTGGGAGACCTGGCGTACCCCTTAATGCCATGGCTCATGAAGCCTTACATAGGAAACCTGGACAGCCATAAGGAACAGTTCAACAATAGGCTGAGTAGGTGCAGGATAATCATGGGATGTGCGTTTGGCAGATTAAAGGTGCACTGGGTGCTGCCTTTATGGCAGGTTAGACCTCAATGAGGATAATATTTCCATGGTCATAGCCGTGTGTTGCACAATATTTGTGAAGATAAGGGTGATAAAGGTTTTTCAGCAGGAGACTGTTGAGGTGTAGACAGCTTGTCTGCTGCTTTTGAGCAGCCAGATACCAGGGCTATCAGAGGGGCACAACGGGGTGGGCAGAGGGGCAATTCGAATCAGGGAGGCTTTGAGACACACGTTGAAGATGAGAACCAGTAATATATGTTACTATGCTTGGGACTGCAGTGCTTAATGAAATCGAGTTTTGCAAGGAAGCATTTATGATTTGTGTGGCCTAAGATTCAATGTAAGCAGATGATTAAATGGCTTGTTTACGTGTTGCAGCCATCTGCTATCACAATTTGCAGGAGACAAATAAAGATTGCTTATCATTCAAAAATCTTTGCTTTTATTGCACACAAAAAATACACCACCACGCACACACATATGCTTGGGGAGAAAGGAGGTACCAGTGGAGGGCTGACTTTCAGAGCTATGCATAAATCCAGCTATCATTTGATAAGGTGTCTGGGGGTGTGTGGAGTGAATGGGAAAGTGAGAAGTCCGAGAAAGCAGAAAGGAATGGGCAGGTGGAGTTTGGGAAGGCCATGGGAAAGAGTTCTGAATGTGCTGAACGGGAAGGTGAGTAAACATCTCAGTCTAGAACATTTTGAGGGACTTCAGCATCTTGCTTTGCTGCTACACAACTTTAATCATCCTCTCAGTTGCATCCCTAACAAAGGCCTAGTTTTTCTTTTCTGTCCTGCCTTTTGATTTCCCTCCACTGCCTGTGTTCCCTCTTTTTCTGCATCTGAATATTGCAGCACCTCCTGGAATGTGTCTTCCTTGCACCTTTCTCAGGTGCTTTGTTCTGCCGGTGTGTAAGGAGTGCCTCTGAAGGCTGTATCTGCAGAAGCACAAGGAATAATACACAAAAGCATGAGTACGTACATGTACAGAATTGAAACAGTGCAGTAAAATATGAACCTTTGGTAACATGCCAATCACTTTCTCACACATGACAGTGAACACCCCAAGCATGGTGAATTTTCCCCGAGGCAGGAGGCATTGTACATAGGGAGAAAAGCAATATGAAAGGGTCGTGTTGCAGTCAACTAGGAACAATATTCTAAAGTTTCCCACCCTTCTCCACAAGTGGGGGGCATTGTAGCAAATATCTCACTCCTGAGGGTAAGCAGGGAAGCAAGGTTGCATCTGCTAAATGTTTGCAGCTTCTGCCCTCGTCCCTATGCTGTTCACCTGTGTGCCGCTTTGGTCCCTATGCAAGTGATTGCAGAATGGCGCAGGAAAGTTTCCTTCCATGGGAGAAGGGACAAAACAGTTCCACCAAGGAACCTTTAGGCAGAAGTGTCAGAAGACAGGATACTGAGCTAGATGGACCTTCGGACTGACCCAGTATGGCCGTTCTTATGCTCTAATGTAGAGATCTCTCTGGAGGATTCCCATGAAATCTCCATGTGCATCAACACCCCTGTTCCGCCACACTGCTTAGCTGCATGGGGAAATGTCCAGTACACAGAAACACAGCAAGCCTTATACGTTTCTATGCCCTCAACCCACCTCCGCACTTCACAAAGCAAAACCACTTACCAGGGGTCTCCTCTCCTGCTTCTTGCCTGCCGTAGAGCGACTACCGAGACTGGATAGACACCTCTGGAGTGCAGAACTACTCCTGACTGCAGGCAGCATCAGGCGACCATGCCATGGGCTCCACATCATTGTTTACCTCCACCTCTTCACCCATGACTTCGTCCTCCAAGTTAGGTCCACATTCTGCCAGCTTCAGATCTGCTGAAGTATCCACGGGGCTCTTGGTGGTGGAGGTGGGGTTGCTGCTGAGGATAGTGTCCAACTCCTTATAAAAATGGCAGGTCTGCGGCGCAGCACCGAAGCAACGGTTTGCCTCCCTTGCCTTCTGGTACGCCTGCCTCAGCTCCTTGATCTTTGCTCTGCACGGCAGCATGTCTTGATGATAGCCTTTTTCGCACAAGCTTCGAGAAATCTGCCCATAGGTATAGAAATTCCTATGGCTGGAGCACAGCTGGGCCTGCACAGCCTCCTCTCCCCAAATACTGAGCAGATTCAGCAGCTCGGCATTGATCCAAATAGGAGAGCATTTCCCTCCTGGAGCCGCCGTTGTCAGCTGGGAATATGCGATGTGAGCTCTCCACACCATGCAAACAGGACGTAGAATTTCAAAAATTAACGGGGCTTTAAAGGGGGAGGGGCAGAAGGTTTCTCACCTGGCTGCAAGACAGCCGAGTTGGAACTGCTGACCAGAGTGGTCAGGATGAACATTGTGGGGCACCTTCTAGAGGCCAATTAAAGCTATAAAATCAAGTGTGGTGTCTACACTGGCACTTTGGCAACAAAACTTTTGCATAAAAAGCCCTGTTGCTCTCATCAAGGTGGTTTTTATTTTGTCGCCAATGCTGAAGAGTTTTGTCACTGAAAGGAGCATTGCAATGCGTACACCTGCATTGTTTCATTGCCAAGAGCTGCCTTTTGGTGGAAAAAAACTCTGCAGTGTAAACAAGGCCTTAGATAGACAGATATCCCCAAAACCATCTTTTTGCATCTCTGTGGACTCTAGTCTAGTCTACTTAGATTCTACTTAGCTCTTCGGAGCTTGTCTTGCTATTTATTTATACTGATGGGGAATATGAATGCTATTGCAGAGCAAAAAATAATACTCCTATGCGGACAAGATGAGAATGAGAGAGTGGAAACAGGGTCTCTGCTTTTGTTGTGTGGGACCATTCCTGGGGTGAATCATCTTCTCCTTTGTTGACAATGTTGGAGAATGGGTTCTCATGGACCCTCCTCTGTTCTACTTGGCTCGCTGCTCTGTTTTGGAACTGTTTGCCAGGAGATCTCTCTTCTGACCAAGCAGCCCATTCAATCTCCCCCATTACTAACTGATCTCCCAAGGAAGGAAACTTTCCCGCGCCATTCTGCAATCACTTGCATAGGGACCAAAGCGGCACACAGGTGAACAGCATAGGGACCAGGGCAGAAGCTGCAGTGTGCATGATCTTTGGTCCAGAGACCTAATTGCCATAGGTGGGAGTCAGGATTGATACGATATGGGAAGTGGAAGAAGGAAGAGTTAAGTATCTCCATAAGCAATGTGTAGCTGCCTTGAGGAGATGAACCCTTTAGGAGCTGTGCAGGTGTCCTATGAATCCCAAGCAGGTTATGCAGGTCTTCGGGGATCTATGAAGCAGATGTGCCTGGAATTTCACCCATAACTGGTGATAAAATTGCATGGGGAGATGCCTAGGATTTCAGTCATAGCAAGGAGTAAGACTGGGTGGGGAGGGGCAGGAAATAATGGTACAATCTCAGCCTTCTCCCTAACCCCTATGTGAGACACCAGGATTGCCTGCCACTCACAATAGGTTCTGCACACCTTCATTCTTCTTCCATGATTCACATGCAGAAATATCAGCTGATTGTTGTCCTTCATTGCATGCTTTGAGCGGTGCAATAATGATATTTTAAATTATTACTAGGCTTGGACATTAGCACTGCATTGAAATGAATAGAGGCAATTCACACTTCTCTCAGGGCACTTTCAATTTCTGTGTATACTCAAATGAAGATCACTGCATTGATTTACTCTTGTTTCTTAGTTTGAAATCCAATTTTGCAAACACAAGGATGGAAACTTAAAAATAAACTTAAATATACAGATTTCTGGAGTTCAGTATGTGAACATTCAACTGTCTCACTGACCCTCCATGACCCAACCTAATTCAGCCCTTGTCTGTAGTATTAAAAAAAAGGCTATTAAAAATAATTTTTAGAAAGTAGTAATTTAGCAGAATTTCAGTCTGACACAGCACAGATGACCCCATTAATAAGGTCTAGAAGAATGAAAATCCTTAGGCTTGTGTAACTAGAAAAAAATAGTTTTACTTTTATAAAGGAGGACTTTCTTTGGTCTGAAATTTCATTTATGCAGTCTCACCTTAGAATCACATTTTGAAAAACACCTTGGCAACCTTCTAGTGAAATCTGTTTTCATTCTGGATTTTTGACTCTTCACTTTTACCAGTGGTTGGTAAGTGCCAATTCCTATGCAGTGAGAGCATTTGTTCACACATTCTGGTATTTGCTGCTCACATGTTTCAACATGGTAACTTCATCGGGGCCACCCACTGCTCTGGAATCCATGTGCACCCTGTAGGCCATGTGCATGAGAAGTGGAACATTTCCAGTCTGTGTGTTGGAAACTGAATAAAAGCATTTGCTTTTTCATTCTATCGCTATGAATAGCTTTAGACAGACAGACGTCTAACAGCTTAAAACTGTCCATGGGATAGCATGCAAACATACATTTTATTAAGGGCAAATAATATTAATGGGGCACCATCAGTTTAAACTAGAAAGTGTCTCAGACTGTGCTTTCAAGTGCTTATAGTCAGAAAAGAACTGTTTCTTTTGCTGCCAAATAAATTTTTACTATACTTTAGCTTTGTTAACACTGCAGCACCAGCATGGCTCTGAGAGAATGAGCTAAATTTTTTGAGCTCGTGAATCAAAAGAACCATATCTCAAACTACAAATGATTTGTGTAAGACAAAGAATTCAGCTTGACTTTTAGATACCAGGTTTAGGTTGCATGACTGTACCTCAGAGAGGGAAAATGGGTGTGTAAAAGTGGCATTATGGGGTTTCAAAGTTATTTTGCAAAGGAAAAACTGCATCTTCTGAACAAGGAGATACATACCTATCTGCTTTAGTGAGTGTGGGCACTTTGGTGTGGTTGGAACTTGAGATCTCTGTTTCTTCTGTGCTTCTAGATTATGCTTTTGAAAGATCTGATGATCAGATCTCTTACTGGATGCAACCTTACAAAGAGACAACACTAAGATAACTATGTGATTAATCATTGTAGTGAGGCGGTGTGGCTGCCCACCACCCCGGAGAGGGATGAGCCCCTCCGGACACCAAAGTGGGCAGAGCCAGTGGAGCCTGCGCCCACCCCCCAGAGGTCAGGGCGCAGGGCAGGAAGTATAAAAGCCCAACCCCAGAGCTCACAAGGAGTCTGGCCAAGGAGAAGCCAGATGCCTGTGGCCTAGCTCCCAATGGGGAGACTCCTGCAGTCTGCGACCGACCCGAGGACTGGCCAGACCAGCCAAGGCCTGATGCCGACCAGACGCCAGGGAAGCTGTTAAGCCTGCCTGTGGCAAGCTACTCAGAAGAGCTGCCAAGCCTACTGCTCACTGAGTACCCAGAGGAGCCCATGGTGCTTGGTTCTGTGGAGGACACTGTCCAGACGCAGGTACCTGTAGAGCGGGAGGTAGGAAGTAGCCCGGGGGCAGATGACCCTAGTCTGGCTGCAGCACTGCCAGAGCCGATGTCAGTGTGTTGTGGCCAGGATCCCCACTGACTCAGCAGCGGATCTTCAGCTGCTGCTAGGGCCCCGGGCTGGGACGCAATGGAGTGGGAGGGCCTGCATCCCCCCTGCTACCCAACATGTGGGTAGCAGTCGCCCCCTCTCCCCAGGCCCTTCGGAGCCAGGGCCTAGGCCTCCTGAATTCATTTATTTGCTCAGCGTCTGCATAAGAGCCTGAGCCAAAGACTCTCAACTGCCCCACCCTAAACTAGGGCCTGGGTCTGCAGAATAGAGCTGTTTGTTTGTCTCTACCGTTGCTGTGGCCAGGCTAGTTCCCCCAAAATAACCCAACAGATGTAGCGAGGCAGTCTGCTTCCCCGCCGCCCCAGAGAGGGACGAACCCGGCCAAACCCTTCTACAGTCATAATAGGCTGACCTCTTACCATTTTGGAAATGTCTACACCTAGGATTTTGCTCATGATTTTTTCCTCTGTGTGTATTTTGTGTGTGCTATATAGGGAGAACATAGTTGTGGACATGTGAATAACTCCAAGGGTAAAATTGCATTTGTAAGTCAATGGGAATTAGACTCCTAAGTTATTTCGTGCTTTTGAAAATTTTTGCCAAAAAACTATGTCCTTGGAGTATATTGTCTGAATTCAGTCTTCAGTTTCATCCATGGGTCCTGACTGAGATCAGTGGGGTTTTGCAGGAATGTAACTGAGGGCAGGATTTTCCTTGTTCACTCTTGCAGTATGATGAGTAGTACAAAGCTAGTAACTGATGGCTTAATTTTGAATTTGGTGGCAAATAGTACCAGTCAGGGACCACATAACAGCAAGTTCAGTGTGAGCTCTTTGGATGAGACTTAGCCACTTATCACAGCGGTAGCAAAAACTTTCTCTTCTCATAGGAAATTGCCTTAGAAATCATTGCTACAGCAGATTTCTTAAAAAATAAAGTTAAGTGTTGTGTACAGTATGGACATCAACAGTGTAACTTGCGGTTTTCCAAGCTACCCCATTTAGTGTGCCTTGGCGGTATCCTAGTGGGACATACCATGTCAAGCCCTTGCCTTCTGCTGAGATTACCAACCAAGGTGCCAATTGTGATAATGGTTTTGGTGATGTAAATACCTGCCTGCTAGGAATTGGACTAATACCACTAACTTGTGTCACATCCGGATAGGCCATTGAACAATTATTGATAGCAACAACTTTTAGTTTCTACTTTTGGTACAACAGATTATTGCTGGTGCTGCTGTACACTTTGCAAAATTAATCAAATCTTAAAACCGTCTGTATATAAAGTGATGGCGAATAGGGTACAAAATAATACCAGGGTTTGGTCATTGCATAGTAGCTTTTTAATATTACAAAGTCTTCTAGGGAGCACTATATTTTGATTGCAATAACATTTTTCTTTTCCGCTTGCCTTAAAAATCTTTGATCATTCAGCCTACTCCTGAGCTGAAAGAACCTGAGAAGCAGATTGCTAGGCAACAGATGCTGTAAAGTGGACTTTCCACTCAGTCCATTTTAATGTTGAGATGGCAATATAGACCTGACAATGCTGGAAGTCCTCTCCTTCAAAATATTCAAGACAGAGAGCTTAGTGTTACAAAAGAGAGACAAGTGAAGCAAGAAATACCTTTGAAAGCAGGAGTTAAAAATAAACTGAGAGAGAGGTCAGCGAGAATACCAGAAAGATGAAAGGAAAAGATGGAATGGGAGGAAACAAAAGGCAATATAAAATAAAGAGGAGTCAGAATGAAAAGAGTGTGAGAGGAGTTTGAGACTCTAACTAAAGGAATGATAAAAACAAAGGGCAAGAGAGAGGAAAATGGAAACATAAGTATTCAGTCTACTGGTACTTAGAGTGTTCAGTTGCCATCAAAAAGGGAATACAAGCTTAAATCTATTGTTAATTTATACAAATGAACCTATTGTAAAAATTGTGGGTACATTTACAGTATAAACAGTATCACAAAGGTTGTCCACCTGAACAAGCTGTCCTCACCCCATCATAGCTTTACTCTCCCGTTCAATCCTCCTGCTCAATCCTCTTCTTGCACAGGACCCAGGATGCACCCTCTGCCTTCCCACAACTCTTAGCGGCAGAAGAGGAAGAGATGCTCTGTGGGATAGCTGCCCAGAGTGCACTGCTCCGAATATCGCTGCAAATGCCGCAAGTGTGAACATGCTATTGCGCAGGCAGCTGACAGTGTGAATACACAACAGCAGTTTCTTGTCAGCACTCTCTGAGCAGCGCTGTAATTGCTGTTGCTGTAACTCTGCCAGTGTAGACCTACCCATAGACAAAACAGATTAACTTTGCACTCAACAAGCTCATGTTTTGTCAGACCAAAAGGGACAGTGAATTCCAGAACTGAGAATGCCCCACCCCCTGAGTTCAAAATTTGGGAACGTTAGCAAGAACACTGCATCTGTTTACAACTGAGGAGACAGTGCATGAAGGAAAGTTGATATGCAAGGTGTCCAAGATCCAGGCTATGTAGGTCTTTATAGAGCAAAATCAGCTTCTTGATTTGCACCCAGTAACAAAATTGATAACCAGAGTACAAATCCACTATGTTTCATGCAGCTAGCTTTGCTAAGCGAGCAAGAGGCTGCGTTCTCTGCTAACTAAAGCTTCTGAGTGGTTGTCAGGAGCATCCCGCAGTCATCTTATCTGGAAGTTGTGAACTATAGCATGGTATTGCTGACCTGAAAATGAGCTTATATATATTTTTTAAAAAGTATAAAACAGTATCATGAATTAAGAACAAAATAGAGAAGTCTATTTAAGCCATGTGTTCTCCTCACTTATGAGTTTGTCATTTTAAATCTACTGTTTTAGTAGTTTTTCCTCTGATAACAGCCACTCTGACCAGTTCCATGGCTGCTTAAATGTTCCTAAACTGTTGTTGTATAATTCTCCAAGAAGTAGCAATCCAAGCAGCAAAGCTAAATGCAGGGTGGAACAGATTGTTTAGCATAAGTATTTAGCATACATTCTAAGTGATCATTCAAGGTAGACTGGCCTGTTAGTGCCTCTGCACTCATGGGATAAAAGAGTGGGCCAGTGGCTTACAGATAGTTCTAGTAAGACACAAATCCACTGTGTCTGTTCAGTCCATCATGGATTGAACACGCCTCTTCCTTGAATGGTCCTTATGTGCTAACTCCTTATACTAACAATCTGTTCCACTTTGCATTTAGCTGTGATGCTCAGAGTACCTTTCCCAGACCTGAAGAAGAGTTCTGTGTTGCTCAAAAGCTTGTTTCTTTCATCAGCACTTCACTACTGTTGTTGTTGTTAACTACAGCCATAAACCCCGAAATAGAAAACACAGAAGAGTTGCTGAATGCTCTCCCACTTTATTTAAATATTTTAGCGGACAGCTAATGCAAGGTCACTCTGTGCAGAGCTCAGGTCTCTAGCATGACAAAATTTAGTCTTATCCACTATGTCTCAATGCTTTTCAGAGTCACTAAATCAGTTTGGATTATCCTGTCTTTAACCACTGTAAACTGGGAAGGTCTATGTCAAGTCATCCTCTAGTGGCTGGGTTAAAAAGGGGCTGATAATTACTCTTGTAACTTAAGTCTTTACTATTTGATCAAGGGTTCAAACCCTGCTGCTGATCTACTGGGGGATGGGGGATGACATGGCTGCAAGTAAGGAGACCTCTTTAAAGCAATCTTGTACTCAGAATCCTACATACCTGCCTCAACAGGTGGAAATCCTGATGGGACTGGTGGTGATTGGGACAGCCCCAGTAGTAAGCGGGAGGAGATAAAGTTGCTGGGAAAACTCAGAGATGGCCGGCTGGAAGAGGTAGAGAGCTGGAAGAGGTAGAGAGGTCCCTTGCTTTAGCCTTTCATTAATTTAAACCTTAGCCTGGACCATGACGAGACTCCCTGTTTCATTTCCTCCATGTAACGGTAGTTTCAGAGCTGTGTTTTGCAGATGCTGTGGGTGTAACTGTTTGATTGCCTGTTTTGAGGTCAGGAAGGAATTTCTTGGTGTGAATGTGTGTGTGGTGTGGATGTGGTGTGGTTTTTCTTTTTGTCTGCCTTCCTGGCAGCATCCTGGAAGCACAGTTAAGTTAAATACCAATAGGATTTAGTAATTAGTGGTATTACTTGGTAGAGGTGTTAGCTCATTGCAATTTATGGCCAGTTTCCACAGTGGTTAAAATGACCATTTCCCAGAAGTAAAGGACATGGTATTTTGCTGATGGGGCTTATGCTCCTGGGATGGGGGTGACCTTGTGGTCTTCACAGGCTGAGATATCCTCTCCCCTTTTAGTACCTTCCGTCTCTTTTGTGGGAGTGGAGGGTGGTAGGACTCAGCAGAGCAAGCTGACTCCTTGGGATAGACCAAGGAGAGGCTACCCCGAGTTATGGAGCCCTACAACCACCACACTGGAGTCACTTAAAATGCCTTGTATATGAGAGTCTGGGTGACAGGGTGAGTAGCATCCCTTCCTTGTGCTAAGTTCAGTAAAGTTGTGGCCTGTCACTTAAAATTCATCTGCATGTCTGTCTTCATTCACTACCACGATCAGAACAATGCAAAACCTTAACAATGACCCAAGCAGCATTAATGCAGAATAACTTCAATGCATGGAATGTGTGTGTAGTGGAATGGTCACCCCACTCTGGCTGTGAAAGGGTTAAAAGCCAGCCCTTGGAGAGGTCTGGGGCTGAGAGCCAATCAAGAAGAGGCGGGAGGAAGCCAATCAGAGCTGTCCAACCCAGTATAAAAGAGGGCAGACTAGAAGGGATACTCAGTCTCTCTCCAGCCTTGGAGACAAATGGACCTGGCTGCCTCAAAGAGTAAAGGGTACCTTGGACTGTGCTGAGGAAGGGCAGGTGAGCTGGGGGAGCTCTAGCCTGGCAACCCCCCAGGCAGAAGCCCTGCTGTCAAGGGTTGGAGGAGGTACTAGGGCTGTGGGGAAGCAGCCAGGGAAGGAAGAGGCAGCAGGTCCAACCCCCTTGCTGATAAGTGGCCACTTCAGACTGCAGTTTGCTCCTCAGGGAAGGGACTAGATGAAGCCTGGCAGTGGGACACTGACATGAGGTGGGTCTATGATATAAACAAAGGTGGTCACTGAAGGTTTTGCATGGGACTGCAAGTTTAATGAAGTTGGGGTATGTATTGCTTTTGGGTATGTATTTGGAAATGGAAGTATAAACTCTATGGAATGTTGGAGTTACTGACAGTGCTTTAGGCAATATGAAGGTGGAAACGAATTTGTAAGTCTTCCCCTTCACTTCTTTCTTCCATGCTTTTAGGTTTTTGAGTGGATGAGATATGCCCTGCTGCATATGTCTAAACTAGCACTTTTGTTGATATAACTTGGATTGCTCAGGGGTGTGAAAAAACACACCCCTGCGAGACATAAGTTACAGTGACAGACGCAACTGTGTGGACAGCGCTATGTTGGTGGGAGAACATCTCCCTCTGATGTAGCTACCATCGCTCGGGGATGGTTGAATTCTGCCGGTTGGAGAGCTCTCTTCCATCGGCATAAAGCGGCTGCATGGGAGATCTTACAGCTGCATCGGTACATCTGTGCCCACAGCTGTAAGCTCTGTAATATAGATATGGCCTATTTCTAAATGTAGTGTTTGCTCAATAACTCTTGGTTTTTTGTCTAGAGTACTTCACAGTTACAGCAGGGAACTGGGAATCAAGAATCCTTTGCTACTGACTCCTGTCATTTAGGTAATTCAAGTAATATCTCTGCCTCAGTTTACCCATACTTGGCTTACTGCTCAAATTTGTTGTGAGATTTAATATTGGTAAAGTTTTGTGAGGTTGGGATGAAAGGTGCTATGGGGATGAAAAGTACAGTAACTGTCTTATTTCCAGAATTGCTCTTTAAAAGTTGGTCACCCTTCAGTTTTGTTTGTTTTTTGTTGTTGTTTGGTCCCTCTCTCCCCTTCCCCTCCCTCCAGTGGCTAAGGTCAGTTGGTTAGTGGTGTTTAAATGTTGACACAAGGTTTGGGCCCTTGCACTCTTATCTATGTATTTTGCATGCCAACAATTCTCTGTTTCTGTTAGCATTTTTAATCCAGGTAAACTTCTGTACTTCTCTGTTTAACCATGGCATTTTCCTTCATGTCTATTATTTTGTAGTGCATATGGTATCTTCATTAATTCTAAATTTACTATCTTCTGTAGCAATTGCAAATATATGTAATACTTTTCAATTTTGTGATTTTTCTGCTTTCAGCCTGATTCTAACTTCCCATTAACTTCTTCTTGAAAATTAGTGTCACAACCATCTTGTATAATCACTACATATTTCTATTGTGTTTATTCCGTGAAAAGGGAGAGAGGACATCAGGATTGAATAGATAATTGGATTTAGAAATAAAGAAATATAGGTACAATAATGTATAAGAAACCAGTATAGTTATTTGTTCTGTTCTCTTGAGTTTTCTCAGTGTAGTTTGCCTTTATAACAAGTCGTCATTAGTTCTACAATTCAGTTTGATTGACAGACTCTTTATTGTAGCTGGGAATAAAGTTTTCTAGCATGTTTTTCTTTGTTCTATGTTGTATTTAAATTAATATATTCAGCTAAGGCTTGGAAAAACTCACTAGATATAAACAAGGTAGAGAAAAATATGAAAGATGTGTGAAATCTCCCCAGCTACTCCCAGTGCTGAGAATTGTGAGGGTGTTGGGATTTCTGCCAAGGTACTGTTTTCCTTTGATCCTGGTTTGTGGGCTGTGATTGAAACCTTGGCCCTATTAAGGTGAATAGCAAAACTCCCAGTGACTTCACTGGGTCCAGGATTTCACCCTCCAGCTAGTAGTAAATCTGACATCCGCTGTTCCATTCTCTTCTAGCTTGGAAGAAGTTGTCTACTGTTTATCTCCCCTCCACAATCTTACATAATAGAATTCTGTAATATTATGCAGTATTTGAAAACAGTCACAATTGTTGGCTGAAGAGTGTTTTGAGGTCTGTAGATTGAAGGAGATGCATTAACAGAGCCATGGGCCAGATTCCTTGGTCTGCCAAATCCACTTTTCAAAACTCAGCCTGGGACCAGGGCTGGATTTCCCATTAGGCACAGTAGGCACGTGACTATGGGCGCCAGCATTCTAGGGAGGCCTAAAAATTCAAATTTTGACACTCCTGCGTCCTGGCAGGGGGTGAGCTTGCTGAGTGGGAAATGGCCCCAGGCAGCCCTGCTGGAGCGTTCCTTGCTCAGCCCAGCAGATAGTCACCTCCCAGGGGCGTTGGGTGGCAGGGTGCCTAAAAGTTAAAAATGGTGGGGCAGCCCTGCTGCCTGTGGCAGTTAAGAGTCCCAAGCTGCTGTCTGCCGCAACTGGTTGCAGGGGCACCCCGGAGCTCTGAGCCACCACAGGCGGGAGCAAGACCCCACAGTTCCCAGTCACCATGGGCAGGGTCTTTGAGCCCCTGCACCTAGGGGTGCCCAAGGTGTAAATCTGGCCCTGCCTGGGACAAAGTGAAATTAAACTGGCCAGAGCTGCCCTGTAGAGAATTCTCCATGAGCAGGGGAGTCCTCTGCTGGTGGACTTGGTTCTTGCATGAGCTGGTCCCCCACCCTCAACGTAAGGGGAGGGAGGGAGCTGCTCAGGATGAGGCATAATAAAGCATAGCTGCTCTACACACAATTCTCCACGGGTGTAAGATCACAGAAGAACCTCTGTTAGTAGTGTAAGACAGAACTGCGCCTCAACAATGAGTTCTGCTGGGGCAGGGTGGAGAATCCAGTCTCAAAGCTATTCTAAAACCCAGATTGCCATGCATTTTTTCCCATTACAATTTTTTTTTAATCTTTGTTCCCCAAACTCCATTTTCCACAAAGTGAGACATTTCAAATGTGTTTTGTGCTTTCAGGTATTTAGGATGATTTCTTGTAAGCTAATTGGTTTCAAAATTGTGTTACTAATTTTTCAATCTCAAAATTTCATTTTTAACACTAACTTCACAAAATAGTATGTTTGCAGCAACCTTTGTGTGACCTGGGTTATTTCTGGATATCCATAGCCTATCTTTGTCCACCTGTCATTCTTCAGAAGAAAACAATTTCATATTGTAACAATCAAACCTTCATAGTAATTTTGAGAACAAAAAAATATTTTCACTCAGTTTGAAACAGGCTGCTTCACAGAAGTGAAACCTCCTGTTAAAATCTGTGTTTCTTCTCCTGAAGGCATACTGTATAATGAGAGATTTTATTTTCTGTTTTTACAGAGACAATCTAGTTAGCTGGACCGAACTATGCATCATAAACAAATGTAGCTAGCTGAAAATATAACCTTTGAGAGACAATGGTTGCTTTCCCTCCCTTCCTCTAAAGTGCAGTTCTACTTGAAAAGTGACTGTAAAAGTAGCTTCTGGGAGCTCTATAGTTATATCCATGTTAAATATTCACAATTTGCAAGTTAAAAATGGTTTGTTTCTTTCAAACTGCCAGTTCTGCAAACTCAATCTGACAATCAAGCTGGGTCCTTTTCATGCATAATTACCAGTAACAAAAGTTCTATGTCCAAATTATGCCCTCAGTGGCACTTGTGCAATTGGATTTTCATCAATGGTTTCATACAGCTGTTATTGTCCAGAACTTAGTAAACAATTCTGATGTACTAGAAGTATTTGAATTCAGTCTGCTGTCTCAGATGTCGGCCACCATACAGCTAACACAAGAAAATGCTGTGAAAACATTAGTGTTAAAAATAAGGTAGGCATGTCTTCAAATACACATAAATAACATACCTGAGTGAGAGGCCCTTTACCTCAATCATTTTTCAGACTATAGTCTTCAAGAGAGAATTTATCCTCTTGATTATAAATTTCGGAATGATTGGGATTGAATGCTGCTCTTGTTCACATTTATTTCCACTATATATATATATAATATAATTTTCCGTTTTATTGTCTTCACTTTTATATCATACCAAGACTTACCAGGGGAAAAGTTGTTTTTGTTCTTCAACTGAATAATACATTAAATAGTGTTTAAAATATCACTGTCTAAAATTTCTATTTCTTTTAACTGCTTTAAATTTCAGAAGATTTAACATTTTATATCCACTGTGTTGATTTAAAGAAATAGCATGGATGGCAAGCAGCCAGGGATATTCAGTATTAAGTTCAAAGTAATTTCTCATTTTGTTAAAATGGACAAGCTGTTAATTTCTCATAGACCGTATAATAAATATGAAGACTGTCCACCACACATTGAATATGTTAAGGAGCCAAAATCCGGATGGTTAGATACCAAACTTGGTTATACCAGTTTAAATGTAAACCTTAAATGAATGGACTTATGTGGAATAGCACTGATACAACTGAGATCAGAAACCTTCCCAATGTCTTTTCAGTATTTAAGAAGAACTCTTCAGTACAGTGAATTAATGGTCTCATTTTCTTCATTCATGTAAAGCAGTAGCTAATAATTGTGTTGTATCGTATAATAATTCGGATCCCTTTTTATATTTCTTGGTCTAGTGATAAAGTCCCCAAAAGGCTGCTTTGATAGAACGCACATGCCTAATATATTTCGCAGTTGGCAACAAATAGGCATGGTGTCACTGACCAGGGTCTGAGCACATGTGTAGTTCTAACTCATTCAAAAAATCATCCAGTTATCACAGTGTCTTTTACCCACAGGTGGTGTTTACACTTTTAGGTGGAAATGTATTCCCTATATTTCAATATGTGTACATTTTCAGCACACTGTTTCTATATAAATGATAATCAAAATAAATACAATGATAGGTTTAAGAATGTTTATCTTCAGACGTAAAGATGAGTGCTTTAAATATGTTTCTACAAAGCTCTTTCCAATATTTATTTTAATGCTTTAGAAATTATCTGGGTGTTAGTGTCAACACTGTGGAGTTTACAAACCTACTGTATTTGTTAGTAAATAATGGATAAATCTTAATTGTTTGCTAAAGTATCTAATAGAAGACTGTTTTAAATGTACAAATTGTTATTTACAGCTATGCCAGATGGGGCAGTTTGGAAATTATTTTTTTTTAAATGTTAGCTAAAATCTATTCTTCAGTGTCATGGAATATATTGAGGGCTCGCACCCTTCCCCACCCCTCCCTCAAATGTTGGGTGACAATCTCTCTACTCCTATCATACTCTCATACCTCAGTCCCTGGAAAAATCATGGAGCAGTTCCTCAAGGAATCAATTCTGAAGCACTTAGACTCATGGACTTTAAGGTCAGAAGGGACCATTATGATCTTCTAGTCTGACCTCCTGCAAAACAAGGCCACAGAATCTCACCCACCCACTCCTGTAACAAGCCCTGACCTATGTCTGAGCTATTGAAGTCCTCAACTTGTGGTTTAAAGACTTCAAGGTGTAGAGAATCCTCCAGCAAGTGACCCGTGCCCCATGCTGCAGAGGAAGGCAAAACCCCCGCAGGGCCTCTGCCAATCCCTGGAGGAAAATTCCTTCCTGACCCCAAATATGGTGATCAGCTAAACCCTGAGCATGTGGGCAGGACTTACCAGCCAGACACCCAGGAAAGAATTTTCTGTAGTACCTCAATCTCATCCTCTCTAGTGTCCCATCACAGGCCATTGGGCGTATTCACCACTAGTAGTCAAAGATCAATTAATTGCCAAAATTAGGCTATCCCATCATACCATCCCTTCTATAAACTTATCAAGCTTAGTCCTGAAGCCAGATATGTCTTTTGTCCACTGCTCCGCTTGGAAGGCTGTTCCAGAACTTCACTCCTCTAATGGTTAGAAACCTTCATCTAATTTCAAGTCTAAACTTCCTCATGGCCAGTTTATATCCATTTGTTCTTGTGTCCACATTGGTACTGAGCTTAAATAATTCCTCTCTCTCCCTAATATTTATCCCTCTGATACATTTATAGAGAGCAATCATATCTCCCCTCAGCCTTCTTTTGGTTAGGCTAAACAAGTCAAGCTCTTTCAGTCTCCTTTCATAAGACAGGTTTTCCATTCCTCAGATCATCCTAGTAGCCCTTCTCTGTACCTGTTCCAGTTTGAATTCATCCTTCTTAAACATGGGAGACCAGAACTCTACAGTATTCCAGATGAGGTCTCACTAATGCCTTGTATAACGGTACTAATACCTCCTTATCTCTACTGGAAATACCTCGCCTGATGTATCCCAAGACCGCATTAGCTTTTTTCACAGCCATATCACATTGGCGGCTCATAGTCATCCTGTGATCAACCAATATTCCAAGATCTTTCTCCTCCTCTGTTACTTCCAAGTGATACATCCCCACTTTATAACCAAAATTCTTATTAATCCCTAAATGCATGACCTTACACTTTTCATTATTAAATTTCATCCTATTACTATTACTCCAGTTTACAAGGTCAACCAGATCTTCCTGTAGGATATCCCGGTCCCTCTCTGTATTGGCAATACCTCCCAGCTTCATGTCCTCCGCATACTTTATTAGCACATTCCCACTTTTTGTGCCAAGGTCAGTAATAAGAAGATTAAATAAGATTGGTTCCAAAACCGATCCCTGAGGAACTCCATTAGTAATCTCCTTCCTGCCTGACAGTTCACCTTTCAGTATGACCCATGGTGGCAGGGCTGGCTCCAGACCTCAGCGCGCCAAGCGCGCGCTTGGGGCGGCATCCCGCGGGAGGGCGGCAGGTGGCTCTGGGGGACCTCCCGCAGGCATGCCTGCGGAGGGTCTGCTGGTCCCGCGGCTCCGGTGGAGCATCCGCAGGCATGCCTGTGGGAGGTCCACCAGAGCCGCGGGACCAGCGGACCCGCTGCAGGGCACGTCTGCGGGAGGTCCCCCGGAGCCGCGGGACCGGCAACCGCCAGAGCGCCCCCCCGCAGCGTCCCACCCTGCTTGGGGCGGCCGAAATCCTAGAGCTGCCCCTGCGTTGTGGTCTCCCCTTTAACCAGTTCCTTATCCACCTTTCAGTTTTCATATTGATCCCCATCTTTTCCAATTTAGCTAATAATTCCCCATGTGGAACCATATCAAATGCCTTACTGAAATCGAGGTAAATTATATCCACTGCATTTCCTTTGTCTAAAAAATCTGTTACTTTCTCAGAGAAGGAGATCAGATTGGTTTGGCACGATCTACCTTTTGTAAAACCATGATGTATTTTGTCCCCGTTACCATTGACCTCAATGTCAGGATTCTTTGCTGCTTCTACTTAACTACTTTCTCCTTCAGAAATTTTTCCAAGACCTTGCATACTACAGATGTCAAACTAAGGAGCTGTAGTTACCCGGATTACTTTTTTTTCCCCCTTTCTTAAAAATAGGAGCTATGTTAGTAATTCTCCAGTCATATGGTACAACCCCTGAGTTTACAGATTCATTACAATTTCTTGCTAATGGGCTTGCAATTTCATGTGCCAGTTCCTTTAATATTCTTGGACGAAGATTATCTGGGCCCCCCGATTTCGTCCCATTAAGCTGTTCGAGTTTGGCTTCTGCCTCGGATGTGGTAATATCTACCTCCATATCCTCATTCCCATTTGTCATCCTACCATTATCCCTAAGCTCCTTATTAGCCTCATTAAAGACTGAGGCAAAGTATTTGTTTAGATATTGAGCCATGCCTAAATTACCTTTAACCTCCACTCCATCCCCAGTGTTTAGCGGTCCCACTCCCTTCTTTGTTTTCTTCTTCTTTATATGGCTATAGAACCTTTTACGATTGGATTTAATTCCCTTTGCAAGGTCAAACTCTACATGGCTTTTGGCCTTTCTCACTTTATCCCTACATGTTCTGACCTCAATAAGGGAGCTTTCCTTGCTAATCCTTCCCATCTTCCACTCCTTGTAGGCTTTCTGCTTTTTCTTAATCACCTCTCTGAGATGCTTGCTCATCCAGCTTGGTCTACAACTCCTGCCTATGAGTTTTTTTCCTCTTTCTTGGGATTCAGGCTTCTGATAGTTTCTGCACCCTTGACTTGTAATAAATCCAGGCCTCCTCTGCCTTTAGATTCACAAGTTCTTCAGTCCAATCCACTTCCCCAACTAATTTCCTTAATTTTTAAAGTGAGCCCTTTTGAAATCAAAAACTCTAATCACAGATCTATTTTTGTTTATCCTTCCATGTAGTTTGAACTGAATTAGCTCATGATCGCTCGAACCAAGGTTGTCCCCTACAACCATTTCTTCTATGAGGTCCTCACTACTCACCAAAATCAAATCTAAAATGGCATCCCCCTTGTTGGTTCAGCAACTACTTGGTGAAGGAATCCATTAGCTATCGCATCTCATTAAAAAGGTCTATAGAGGTCTCTTATCTATATCCAGATCGTATCACTAGGCCCTCTTCTCCAGTGTGATTTTTATTTATCCAGTCCCTGCTTCTTTCTTTCATTTCCCTTCTTTTCCTTACAGATCTCCCCCATCATTGATATACAATTACACTTCTTTACTTTCTACCTTCCATTTATATCTTTTTTTTGCCTTTCCACTTTACCCTTCAATACTATTACCTCCATACCACATATATTTAGCTCTATACTTCTAATAGCCTACTATTCTTCCTATACTTCCTGCTTCCTATGCTCTTATCCCTATAGCTCTACCTGTAGCCTATTTTATACTGTTATTTTTCTTCCCTTTTTTCTCAGTTCTTCTTTTACACATTTTCTTATCCATTTCATTTATTCATCACCTATCTCACTATACATTCTTTATCATATCTATCCTCCCCTTCCTTATGTCCTATATCTTCTTTCTTCTCCTATCTTTCTCTTCTTTTCTTTCCAAATTTCTTCCTTCTCTCTCTGTTTTAATCCTCTCTTCCCCAACCATCTCCCCAAATTCTCTCTCTTATCCTTCTTCCCCTCTCTCTCTTAATCAGTTCTATCCCCCTCCTTCAGAAGATGAAGTCCATCCTCCTCCCCAGTAGTCTCTCCCATCTCAAGAGTCTCTGCCATCCCAATGCCTCTCCTCCCCTGCCCATCATCCCCAAGCCCTCCTTATTCATCATCCCAAGCATTGTCACATCTATCCACCATCTGTTTCTCTCCACTTGCCCTTCTCTTCTGATCCCACCACCCTCATTCACTGAAGAGCAACTTCTGTCATTCCTTCATACATTTCAGTGAGAATCATTTCATTCCACCAGATCCACAATCCATTCTTTTTCATGATATCCAAAGGTCTCATTCTCCTCCTCTTCTCTCTATCATTAGGAGGAACATTAAGAGAAAGAAGGTGAAAAGGAAGAATCATCATCAATTCACCTGATTGCATGTACTGATTGCCCTGATTGATCTGACTATGAACCTGAAATATGGGATAAATGGGAAGCATGAGATGATAACTTTTTGAAAGAGCTTCTATTGATATGGTTGATATTGAGTATTCTTGCCAGCAAAATATATGGTCTGGATGAAGGTATAGCAAATGGATGGCTGATCCATCAGGCTCAATGGGTAGTGATCAGCTGCTCCATGGATGGCTTGGCATGTATGTCTGGGCATGGTGCCCCAGCAGTTGGGTCGGGGGTTTGTTCAATATCTTATTTTTCAATATCTTCATTAACGATCTGGAGGATGGTGTGGACTGCACCCTCATGACACTGGCAGATGACGTAGAACTGGCAGGAGAAGGAATAGGAGGGCAGTAGGGGTAGAAGGGAGGGGGGGACAAAGAGAAGAGAAGTGCCAAGAAGTACAGAAGTCTGAGAGTCAGACAGAGTCAAGCGCAGGACACAGAGCGCCGCCCTCGGGGCCAACTCGGAGAAGAGAGAGGGAGGAAGAGGGAAAGAGAGAGGGAGGAGAGAGAGACCCTCAGCCTGGGGGGAGGAGAGGGGGGAGAAGAGAGGAGAGAGAGGAGACTGACTGAGAGCTCATGGGTGAGATTGAGGAAGAGAGAGATTCCCCTCTCTCTCCTCTCCTCCTCTTTTCTGATTTTTTTTTTTTGTGATTTCCCAAGTATAGTATAAAGTCTCATGCTGAAATGAAATAAAAACACTTTAAACTCTCCTTCTTCTCAGTTTCTGGGACATCTTAAAAAATCATCAAATCTTGACTCCTCTCCTCTCCTCATAATAATAGCTTGTCCTTGTTCTCGGGCTGGGGTGCCTGAAAGGAGAGAAACCCCTTTTTTAATCAAGGAGCAATCAAAAATAACTTTCCTCCCTGAGATTTAAGATTTGAAAAAGAAAAAAAAAAAAATAAATAGAACTCACATTTCTGCCATCTCTCTCTCTCTCTTTATTATATGAACACACACTTTCAGCTTCTTTTTTAAGATTTCTAAATCCTCTGGCTTATCTGCCATCACTTATCGAAACTCTGCCTCTTCTGTCCCCTTCTCCAGTACTGTTCAAATGTCCTAATTGGCTACTCTTTCTTCTACCTTGACTGCTTTTGTCATTGTCATTCTCTTTGAGTTCTTGCTGGTATTTTCTCTTTGAACCTTACATATTAACTTACAGATCTTTCAACATTATGAGAAATGCTATATGCTATTAATATAGAGAATTAAAATTTATAACAAAAACACCACAATGGGCAGTTTGAGGGTTTGGTTTTATTTGTTTCACACAGGAGCTTATCTTCTCCCATTAGGGGATCTCATTGCATCCAATATAGCATGAATGTACTTGCAAAACAGAGTATTTGAATTTCCTGTAGTATTTTAGATATTAGTCCTTTCCTGTGAAAACTGTCCTGTAATTTCTAACAACTGTTCTGGACGTGTGGCCAAGAACAATGAATAATGACTGTTCTAATACTTTTCCATTTGAATAGTTTTGTATATGATATTTTCTTAGCTTTCTTTTGTGGTTGGTAGATGATGGCCACTGCTTGCTACTTCCACTTTCTGGGCAGAAGTCGTAACTCACAGGATTCACTGTCGGAGAGATGCCAAATTTAACCTGTTTACCTATAATTTTGATTTCTTGTAATATGGCTACACTGCTTTGGATAGATCTTATGATTCCTTGAGTTTCATATATATGGTTTAGCATACAATTCTTCTCTTTAACGTTTAATAATAATAATAAGTGGGGCTAACAGGTCATAATTGCAGCAACAAATGGTTGTGCTTTTCTTCATGCTATATTATAATACTATAAGTCTCTACAGCTCTGGAAGTACTTGTCTGAGGAGGGTATGGTCAGTTAAGTAAATATGCCATCAGGAGGAACTTTATTCCAGTTTTTTTTAATGCCTCTATTCTATTGAATTGGACAGACCTATTCCATGAATTTGTTTTTTGTCCCAAGCAGTGGCTTCATCCCAGCAGAAAGCAAAACCAGAGATGTTAGTTCTAACTGTCCCCTTCAGTTGAGTGACTGGAATTTTTCATGTTCAGTCCGTGGAATTTTGGCATCGGTAGATTGGTGAGTAGAGGGGAAACTGAGTTCCCCAAGGGAACTTCACCATGGTTAATTTCTGAAATCTTGGTTGTGCATTGCAATACCCAGCCTCTCTGAGAAAGGCATTATATACACTGACATCTCTCTCATTAAAGAGATGGGGAGCAACTCCTCATCTGGTGTAAATTGTCATACTTACATTAACTTCAATGGAGCTATTACAGTAGGGAATCTACTCCATGGTATTCCGGTATATCTATACAGACCAAGCTCTGTGGAGAAAAATTTAGTGGTTAGGAGGAGATTAAACAGTAATAGAAATATATAATCTCTTTAGAAATCCAAGAGAAAACAGTAAGCTAATTTTGGAACTGGAATGATTTCATTAAAGGAGTTCCCTGTAAACTGACTCAAGGAAAATAAGACTTGGGGCTTTATCCTTAAAGTTGCTGAGTTCCCTCCATTCTCATTGCATCTTCTACTGGCTTCTCTCAACACCTTGGTGAGGCTGTAGAATACCCTGTGGGCATGACCTCCCAGATCTCCAGAATAATGTTTGCAATTGCTGTTGTTTACCTTGCAAAGTTTAGAGAAATACATAGCAATGCCAAGTATATATGTAGTTTTATCATCAGGCAAAATGTATTCCGGAATGGTTAGTAGTTTCCTTACCAACGGAAGAGATTCTGACCACTCCTCTTCTGGGAAAGATTTAGGTAAGAATTTGTATACATCTAATTTCCAAACAATAAGTTGTATGTAGAACTAGATATACCCTAGAGAACTCTACACGTGACTATTTCTAATATTTTCAGGCAGAATGAAGATAATTCTCTTCTTCTCTAACTAGATTAGTGCTAACATTATGAACTTGGCATCCAAGATCTGAATCTGATATCATATTTTTCTCTCTTGTAATAATCAGTTTAGTTTGTAAACAGTATGAATGTTAATAACTTTTCTCTATATTAATGTATCCTGATTAGTTTTCAGGTGCTTTTTTAGAATTTGAATAAATGAACAGGGCAAATTCCATAATTAAAATATATGTTGAGGGAGAGTGTTTAAAACAGCCCAGTTTAAAAAAAAAAAAAAGCAGTGAAGAATGAGGAACTGGCATGTGTCTGATGAAGTGGGTATTCACCCACGAAAGCTTATGCTCCAATACATCTGTTAGTCTATAAGGTGCTGCAGGACTCTGTCACTTTTTACAGATCCAGACTAACATGGCTATGCCTCTGATACTTGTAAGCCTTATATATCCTCTTGATCTCATTTAAAAATTAAATCTGAAAAATAATTAACCATTAATGTAATTCATGTGGTTTTAGTACAGCACATTCTTTTTAAAAAAAATATAAAAAAACAAAAAAAAATTGAAGTTTGAAAAGAGGCTACCATGCATGTGAAATCACACTTATGCTGTTTCTATGTTACGTGCCTGAGACGATCTAGTATGCATTTGAAATGCATTATGTAAATATCACTGAGATGCTATATTTTGCTATGTAATTATGTTTTCAACAGACACATGTCATTTAAATAATGCATATTTTCCCCAGACCCTATGAACTTCAGCTTTCCACCCCTGCTTTTGAGGTGGGAATCAAGGTCATTTTTCCATTAGCTTAAGGTGAAACAAACGAGCTAGTCAGTGGTGCGCCTTGATTAGCCAAAGAAGATGCTGTTAAATGTGATTTCAGTTGCCCAAGACAAAAGCAAATATGTTAGGAAATGTCTTCACTATGGGCACTACATTGGCATACAGATAATGGAATAGAGAGTACACTTATAAAGTTTGTGGATGATACCAAGCTGGGAGGGGTTGCAAGTGCTTTGGAGGATAAGATTAAAATTCAAAATGATCTGGAACAAACTGGAGAAATGGTCTGAAGTAAATTGAATTTCATTCTATTTACTTCAGACAAGGACAAATGCTAAATACTTCACAGAGGAAGGAACAATCAGTTGCACACATACAAAATGGGAAATGACTGCCTAGGAAGGAGTACTGTGGAAAGGGATCTGGGGGTCATAGTGGACCACAAGCTAAATATGAGTCAACAGTGTAATGCTGTTACAAAAAAGCGAACATCCGTCTGGGATGTATTAGGAGGAGTGTTGTAAGCAAGACACAAGTAATTCTTCTGTGGCTTTAACTGGGGTATTGTGTCCAGTTCTGGTCGCCACATTTCAGGAAGGATGTGGACAAATTGGAGAGAGTCTAAAGAAGAATGATAAAAATGATTAAAGATCTAGAAAACATGACCTATGAGGGAATAATGAAAAAATTGGGTTTGTTTTGTCTGGAAAAGAGAAGACAGAGGCGACATAACAGTTGTTAGGAGGAGGAGGAAGAAAAATTTGTTTTTCTTATCCTCTGAGGATAGGATAAGAAGCAGTGGTCTTAAATTGCAGCAAAGGAGGTTTAGTTTGGACATTAGGAAAAATCTTTCTGGCAGGGTGGTTAAACACTTGAATAAATGGCCCAAGGAGACTGTGGAATCTCCATCACTGGAGACTTTAAAAAGCAGGTTAGACAAACACCCGTCAGGAATGTTTAGATGATAATTAGTCCTGCCATGAGTGCAGGGGACTGGACTAGATGACCTCTTAAGGTCCCTTCCAGTTCTATGAGTATGCTTTCTGTATCAATGGAAGGGATTTTTCTGTTGATGTAGATAATCCACCTCCCGGAGTGGTAATAGCTAGGTTGATGGAAGAATTCTTCCACTGATCTAGCGAATTCTTCCATTGACCTAGCTGGTCTTCACTGGGGGTTAGATCGGTTTAACTACGGCACACAAGAATGTGAATTTTTCAGACCCCTGAGCAACATAGCTAGGCCAGACTAAATATACAGTGTAAACCAGGTCTTAGCATTTTGAATATTGTGTTTATGACCGATTCTGAAAACTTTATTTAGAGGACAAGTAAATGTGACCATCTCTAGAAGCTCCATTACCCAATGGATTGGATTACGCATTCTAGAAGTGTACTAGTCATAAGGAGCTATTTGTCCCTACATTCTATTTAGAAAGAGATCTGTTCATGGACCATGAGATTTGCTGAGTAGTACTGTAGTTCTCTCACTTATTGAACACTATAAATTTATCTGGCTAATTTACAGATATGGAATTCACACGAGTGTTCAGGTCAGATTAATCCAGTAATCCTGGCTCTCACCCTTACTCTTCATATATTAAAAATAAAAAGGGGGGGAGGGGAGAGGAGGAGGTTCTTAGCTGTTAGGCTTCAGGTGCCAGTGCCATCAGTCCAGGTTGGTGAGTGACACATTCACTCATTGAGGCTGCAGCTCTTCTTTGGAAAGAGCAGGGAAAACTGGTTTAAGTAATGCTGCTCCCAATATTAGTCTTAACTTGAAAAATGATGATTGAAGCACCAAACGGGAAGGAAAAGCTTTTACAACCATTACCCCAGTTGGCCTCTGTCAGCAAAAGCTGGATAGGAATGTGTAGATTGTTGTGGTTGATTCACCGAAACCTAATTTACAGGTAAGCTTGCTTACATTGTGCACTTTGGAAAAGACAGCAAGTGTTTCAGGTGAATATAGATTGTTGTTACTGAAGTCTCTTGCATCTAACTTGCTCTACAGAGAATCAATGGCTGGCTTGCTTTCTTGCATCTTTGAATTAGCAAAACCTTTTCTTACTCTTATTAACTTGCTTAGTTTCTTTTCAGATTTCTCACCCATGCTGCTGTCTGAGCTTTCTAGCTTTCATCCTACAAGGTTAATTAGCTGTGTCAATTCACCACCTGAGATGCATATTTGACACATTCCAAGAAAGATTATACTGTTGCTATGGTGGCTTTTTGCTGAGAGGTTTCTGACACTTAGTATTTGTTGGATTCCATTGTTTCTTTGCTTAGCTTCCAATGCTGAAGAAAAAATGGGCTTTACTCATTTAATGTTTTTTCAGAAGTGTGTTAAGAAATGTGTGAGATTATCCACATATTGCTGTACAGTCCTTTTACATTTGAGGAGACTTGGATTGGTATTTTAGAGAATAATCGTTCTTAAACTTCCAACCGATTGAGCCCTGAAAATCTTCAGATATCTGCTTTATCCATGTTTGCAGATTGGGACTGGATGCTGTGTTCTACTGTTTGAACTCCCCTTCTGTGATGCTTTGTTTGATTTGCAAGCTCTTGTTGTATCTGCCTTTATGCTTGGCAGCCTTGGTGGTGGTGGTTTTTTTAATCATAAAAGCACTTTACAAATATTTAACTAATTAGTAAAGTCTTCATTTTTTTTGTGAGCAAGATATGTGGGTACTGTCATCACATTTTACAGATGAGGAAACTGAGGCAGAATTTAAATGACTTGCTTAAGGCTATGCAGGGAAGGAGTGTTGTGATTAAAACAGGGGACTCCGTGCATTTGGGCTATGGTCATCTCTAGGCCTTGATCCTGGGAGGTGCATCTAAGACAGAGGTAATCAATTTTTGCCAAGATCCAATTTCTTGGTCGAGGTACAGTCAGGGTCCAGACTGCAGAATAAAATAATAACAATAATGATTATGATAAGTAAATAAAAAGATTTCCAGTCCATTCAAAAGTGTCTGGTGGTCCGGATTTGGCCCACAATGCACTTTGAGTACCCCAATCTTTTGACTCATGAAGCCATTGGTGCATAAAAAAAAAAAAACCTACCCAAAAAAGTTTTGCTTTGAAACTGGGAAATATTTGTCCTGTGATGCTGTCAGCCTGTGTTGCAGTGCGATAATCCATGAGAAGACAGTGATTTAACTTTGATTGCTAAAAACTCATCAGACACAGTCTGGCAATGGCTCTGTGTTGTAATTTGTCAGTGTTGGAGGACTGGAGTAATAAGTGCACCACAATCTGCAGTATTTCCAAAAAGGAATTTACTGTTGGTTGTCAAAAACTGGCTGCACCACAAGTGGGGCAGAATTTATCTGGGCTTACCCAAAGAAGGGCAGCTCTGCTTTGTGGTTGGGGGTTGGGGGAAGAGGAGGAAGGTGAGAAACTGCTGCAAAAGATGCTTTGCAGCAATGACTCCCGCCCCCGGAATGTGCATAAAGGTACGAAACCTGGGTGGGGCAGGTCTCTATGTCCAAGCAGCGAGGAAGCCAGGAACAGGCTGGGCAGAACAGAAACAGGCTGGGGCTCTAAGGCTTGCTGCAGGACCATGTGGAAGCAGCATGGCTCCAGAAAAGCAGCAGACAGCATTGGAAAGAGCATGGTTCCAGGGGCACAGAGAAGAAGGGGGCTGTTACCCCTCCTGGCGGGAGGGGAGGAGGCAGCCAAGCAAATAGCTGGCACCTCCTTGTGGCAGATGTCAGTGCACGTCCTCCATAGGGAGGGCAGCCAGTGACCAGATAAATGGCCTGATAAAGGACTTAAAAGGAGGTACTGGATAAAGGAACAGAATGGGGGAGGGAGACTCCTATGAGGGGGAGGGGGACAAAACAAAATGGTGTTGGGCTTTTTCTGTGATCCGGTTTACTTCTGATGTTCGTGCGTACTCTTTTTGTGCCAGTCCAAGAAAACACTTAGATTTATGATCATGCAGGTGGATAGATAGCATGAGTTGAACACAATGACTTGAGAGGTAGGAGTGGGATTATTTTCATGAGGTTGACTTGGTTTAAGCAACAGCTGAGTTTTTTGTTGTGCGATTCTGAAGGGGATCATGGCTAGATGGGGCAGAGGCTCACTGAGGCAATCTTGTACTAAGATGTGGTCTGTACTGTGGAAAAAACTTGAGAACCCCTGCCCTAAGGAAATGGGGTGCTTTCAGGGAGACCTACTTATAATAACGTCTTCTCCACAGACTCCCAACTACAAGAAGAAATTCAGATAGGTGCTCTAAGACATTATGATAATAAAACAGAATCTCTTTTTATAAAAAGATTCTATTATCTTTGGCTTCTTTTATAGAGTTATAACCAAGGAACATGTCAAATGCCTTTTGGGAGGGAAGCCCTTTGATAGGAAAAAAAATTAAACAGGGAATTTCTTTCATGATTTATAGTCATTTAAATGATGTGTTGTCCCAGTTTCTCATGAGGAGACCACTGGTCAATGATTTATTCTTTAAAGCAAAGACCTCCCAGGCAACATGAAGTACCTGAAATATTGAACAGCATTTATTTATAAGGTGCAATGATCATGAAAAGCCAGCCCTAGTTGTTAGCTGTTGGGTGACAGATTTAGTTTGTTTGCATGGAGATATAAAAATCTCCCTCCTGTTGGTGTTCTAGTAAAGAACACAACGAGGTACCAATACCGGGCCTTATTCTGGTCTCATGCTGAGTTTACACTAGTGCAATTTAATTGACTTCTAATGAGGAAGTGATGCACTGTAGTAGAGATCAAAAGTACGTAGAGCCTGAGGCCTAGACGTCATAAGATACAAATGGGCCTGTTAACATTTTTTAAAAACACTTTGACAGAAATAAAAAATATAGAAGAAATCCCCTGGGGTATGAATGTACCAAAAGTACAGCCACAAAAAGCCACCTCCTGGGGGAACTGCAAAGGGGGCTGCAGTTTAGGATTAGTGAAGAGGTAAAAGTTAAAACTAGATCTTGTTAAGCACCTGCTCATTATGCTTCTGCCCTATTTCTTGTGAATGTCCCCTACATTCCGTTCTCTGTTCTTTGCCCATTTCCCTTGCATGTTTTCCATTTAATTCTGGAGTTTAAATCTCTCACGTGTGTAAGTTTCATTGCCTTGCTTCTTTGTTCAACTTAGAAGCAACTCTTTTTGTCTTTTGCATAGCTTTTCTTCTATACACACGCAGATGCGCGCGCACACACACACACTTTTAAATTTCCAAGCCTTTCCAGTTTCTCGGTGAGCTGCTCTTGCTGGGTGAGCTGCTGGATAAATCTTTGTTACGTTTTTCTGTCTTATTCCACTGTTGATTTTATAGCAGTTGGAATTTATTATCTAGAAATTATAAGGAACACATAAGAATGTGAAAATATTAAAGCAGCCCTCCCCTTCAAATAAGTACAAAGTTACTTATCTTCTATGCTTTGTCTTCTATTAAAAAGCATAAGAGAGTCTGAGGCTGTGGTGCTTTCAAGCATCTACAGGCAGCTTTGGTACCTTTTCTGAACAAGACCAATCAGATTCAAAGGTATTCTGTGCAAAGATAACAGGGCTCTGCTCAGTTTCTGAAGGTGAGTGCTTTAATCATTCAAAGGAAATAGTGGTGATTTGTTGTTTTTCTTCCGTTCTTGGCACGGTCTTGTCCACTTGCCCTCCTATGGGGTTTCTTCTCCTTTAGCTTGCATTGGAGGGAGTGACAATATGGGACCTTTGGGAGTAGCTTGGAGACTATCCTCCTACAGACTTCTCTGCTCCCAAAGCAGCAAAAAGCTGGACTGAGACTCCTGCCTACTTTTCAGGGCTGTCTCTCTTAGGAATTTATCTTTTGTTTCTAACTCCAGCAATGTTGCCTATCTGGAGTCTTCAATCTGTACAGGTACCTCTTGCCTCAAAATCTTCAGTTCTCTTGGCTCTTTGTTTCTCTTTGTAGTACCTATGTATTCTTCTCCTCTTGCTACCTCTTAGCATAGTAGGCAGGCCTGACCAGAACAAGCCCAGGAGGAGGTTCTGTGCTAGCTTCACTGCTTACTGTAACCCTTACATGAGGGCAAATTATGGCTGCTGGTCTGCTCTATGTTAGAATACCCATGGGCAGATCAAATCCTATGACAGAGTAGCAGCAGAGGGAGAAAACAGCACTGCCACCAGGAGCAGATCCAGCATTGCCACTGACTTCAAAGGAAATGCATTGTGGATCACATTAATTCTCCTTTGCCTCTCAGGAGGAGATCTGCAGGGCAGACACTGATTATCAGTTCATATTTTCTCAAAACACTAACCTGGATGTCCAAGCCATGACACATGCCATCTATAACAGAAAGATGCTTTGAGCAATGGGGACCACCTTTTCATAGATACATGTATTCTGGACCACAGTGAGAGATTATGCCATACTCTATCAAAGAAACTGAGGAACCACCTGATCAGCATCCTATACAGCAAACAGGAAAACATCAGAAAAGAGCTCTCCAACCTGGAGACTCTTATTAATAACCAAACTTCCATACAAATGGACTTCACTAAAATAAGACAGGAGATCTACATTACACACTTCACCTCTCTACTGTAAGCTGTCTAAAAACCTACCTGCCACATGGGGCCACAACAGAGGTACCCCTAACCCACCCAGCAATATCATCAATCTATCCAACCACACCCCCAGCCCAGCAGAAGAGTCTGTCCTATCTCAGGGACTCTCTTTCTGCCCTGCCACCCCCACAACCATGATACAGTTCTGCGGCGATCCGGAAGCCTACTTTTGCCGTCTCCGACTCAAAGAATACTTTCAAGATAACACTGAACAGCGCACTGATACACAGATACCCTCCCACCAACAACAGCAGCAGCAGAACAACCCATTGACCGCTATGCCTACCTTCGTGCCTCAGCTATGCCTACCTTCGTGCCTCCAGCTTCCATCCCGGACACACCACACGATCCATTGTCTACAGCCAAGCACTGAGGTACAACCGCATCTGCTCCAACCCCTCAGACAGAGACCAACACCTACCAGATCTTCACCAAGCATTCTCAAAACTATGATACCCGCACGAGGAAATAAGGAAACAGATCAACAGAGCCAGACGTGTACCGAGAAGCCTCCTACTGCAAGACAAGCCCAAGAAAGAAACCAACAGAACTCCACTGGCCATCACATACAGTCCCCAGCTAAAACCTCTCCAATGCATCATCAGGGATCTACAACCCATCCTGGACAACGATCCCTCACTTTCACAGGCCTTGGGTGGCAGGCCAGTCCTCGCCCACAGACAACCCACCAACCTTAAGCATATTCTCACCAGCAACCACACACTGCACCATAGTAACTCTAACTCAGGAACCAATCCATGCAACAAACCTCGATGCCAACTCTGCCCACATATTTACGCCAGTGACACCATCATAGGACCTAACCAGATCAGCCACACCATCACCGGTTCATTCACCTGCACGTCCACCAATGTAATATATGCCATCATATGCCAGCAATGCCCCTCTGCTATGTACATCAGCCAAACTGGACTGTCCCTACGGAAAAGGGACACAAATCAGATATTAGGAATGGCAATATACAAAAACCTGTAGGAAAACACTTCAATCTCCCTGGACATACAATAGCAGATTTAAAGGCAGCCATCCTGCAGCAAAAAAACTTCAGGACCAGACTTCAAAGAGAAACTGCTGAGCTTCAGTTCATCTGCAAATTTTACACCATCAGCTCAGGATTAAACACAGACTGCGAATGGCTTGCCAACTACAAAAGCAGTTTCTCCTCCCTGGTGTTCACACCTCAACTGCTAGAAGAGGGCCTCATCCTCCCTGATTGAACTAACCTCGTTATCTCTAGCCTGATTCTTGCTTGCATATATATACCTGCTCCTGGAAATTTCCACTACATGCATCCAACAAAGTGGGTATTCACCCACGAAAGCTAATGCACCAATACATCTGTTAGTCTATAAGGTGCCACAGGACTCTTTGCTGCTTTTAAGTATTCTGGTGTCATTACAGGTTAAAGTTCCCTTCCCTGGGGACTTTGCTTTTTTAGGAATGGCAAGCTTGGATGTGATATATATATAAAGGAAAACTTTACCTGATCATCTTCTTTCTTTCAGTAGCCAGGCTTCCTATTCCTACCCACCCTCGTAGGAAAAGTGGAAGTTCAGTAATGGTGAGTTCCGTGGAAGGATATTTCAGGAAAATGTAACTCTTGAGTAAAACTTATTATTGTTTGTCCTGAGTACAATGTTCAATGTTACAGCTTTGGAAACTCTTTTAAAGGAGGTTTTCCAGAGAGGGGAGGAATTAGTCCACATGGTGATGGACAAATAAGAACTTGCCTTCTGTGCAGCCCAAGGACAAGGAAATCATGAGCCTGGAGCAATAAAGGGAAAAAAATGTTACCTCATGATTTTCCTTCCTTATTATATATTAAGAGATCTTGGGGAATTTTTCTCCCAGTTTTAGGATTTTCACTGAAGAGGTGGGTATCTGAAAGTGGAACCAAAATATTGTCTGCATATTGCCCATAACTTCACTGCTTTCATCAGAACTCTTGCAGCATTAAATCTTGGCTTCAAAAGCTTGTGCTGTTCATAGATCTCAATGGAAAAGTTTTATGATGGAATACATTCTACCTTAGAATTCTGGTAGAAGAACACCATGTATTTTCTCTGTGCTGGCAAAATGTATACAGGAAATGTTACACTGAAAATTTATCATTTCCTTCTCACATCAGTTTGATTAATCCTTTGCCTGAAAATGTCAATGTTTTTTGGGGTATGCATATAGTATATTTAAAAATGTTTGGATTATAAAGACCTTTCTTCTACTACCTGTAAGTATCTGGCTGTGTTGTACAGATTTTTAATTTAAAATTATACTGGACGATAGTAAGAGGTTTTGTGCATGATGTACAGGGCAGAGGTACATTGTTTCAATTTATGGTGAACAGAATTGCTCATCTCAATGCCTTCCACACAAATTTGTGCCATGTGATCTGACTATTCAATTAAACTTGGAGGCTTTCCAGACTCTCCTATCTTTCTGCTGTATTCTTTGCTTCCATCATGTTTTACTTATTAATATGTATGCTAAGAGCCTCAGACCACACAGCAGTGATGTGTTTATTTCCTTTGAGATGTAGTTTCCAACATTGGCTGATTGTAGTTTTTCTTCAATAAAACAGATTTACTTCTCTCTTTAAAAAAGTTTAACTCATTCCCAGAAGCTCACGGTGTATTGTTCCTCTTGGTGATGTGTAAATATTGATAGAGTTCTAGATCCTAAAAATCTCTAATTAGGTGACAGCATTTTAGCAAATTTTGCCGTCTCATCTGTTAGGCCTTGTCTACACTACAGGGAAAAGTCGATCTAAGCTACGCAATTTGAGTTACGTGAATAGTGTAACTCAAGTTGATGTAGCTTAGCTCTCCCATCGACTCCCCTTACTCTTCTTGATCCAGTGGAACCCAGGAGTCGACGGGAGAGCAGTCTGCGGTCGCTTTAGCAGGTCTTCACTAGACCTGCTAAATCGACCGCTGATGCATCAATCACTGCACATCGATCCCCGGGTAAGTGTAGACAAGCCCTTGGTCTCACCCCCTCCCCCCCCTCACCTCTGCTTACTTATTGTTAGATGGTCAGTTTTAAAAAATATGTTTATGGGAAGTTGGCCAGATATTCCTTGAAATTACTTACACTTCTGTAATGTTCATGTGTGTGAGTGGTCCTCTGGGAGGAAATTGGGGTGATTTCTCCTCAAAGACTTGTGGGTTAACTTATCTACCTGAACATAGGTATTATAGACTTAAGGTTGGAAGAGTGTTTCTGTAAGAGGTTAGCTTTGTGGGATAAACTTCTTTCTACTTCAAAATATTTTGTGTAGTCCTTCCCTAGAGGAGCATATAGGTCCCAATTCAACAGTCAGATTCACATGGGTGAGCCCTGACACACAGGTTTTGAGGCTCACAGATTTCTATGAGATTCAGAGCGGGCACAAAGGTCTGGCCACGTGAATCTGATTGCAGTGTCAGAGACTTGTTTTTGAAAGTTTGAGATTAATGGGGCAAGTTTTATGTTTAGGTGCACAAGACTTTGGAAAGCTCTCAAAAGCCAGCCTTTTCTGTCCACTCCCAAAGCTGCATGACTCATGTAAAAACCTGAAGCTTGTATTATTCATTAATCTTATATGAGAGCTAGTGTATAGGGATATTTTACTAACTGATAGTAGCATGCACAAATATTTTTAATTATTAGAAGTTACCTCTGCCTGTGTGTGTTAACTTCCATTCCACCTAATCCAGGGTTTTGTGTAGAGTAAAATACTGCTAGCCCTTTTCATTTTGGGGAGGAGGCTTCCAAGTATAAACAGATTGCTAGACTTCTTGGTCTGTTGCTCTGATTTTTTCCCATAGGAGTTTGCCAAGGAAAGCTTGTGCATGCACACCTATTCCACACAGAGAGGAACATAAGTAAAATTCCATCTCAGGTGACAATACTCTGATGCTCTGATCCCTATATGTAGACTGGATGGAGTGCCACTGGCTACCTGGTATGTCACAGAGTTGTAGGGTTTCTGACCGCTGAAAGAAGGGTGCAAAAGGAAGTTACAGTGGGCTTTACAGTCCTTTTATTGAGAGAGTAAATAAGACACATTGGGGTATCCAGTCTATAGTGCAATGATGGACGAGATAAGATTCAGTCACTGAACCAAATGGGAAGTTACATATCTGTAATTTATAGTAAGAGGGTTGCCTTGAAGATGCCTGAGTCCCCAATTTATGGTTGCAGGATAGGTAGGTGGTGACTTGTTATTAAACGATAATAAATGAAGATCTCAGTGGTCTGAAACTCATGCTGGAATATAGTAATTACCATATCAGATCAGAGCTGTGCTCCATCTATTCCAGTATCCTGCCTTTTGGAGTAAGGTAGGCAGACTTTACTAGGATCTGCAGCCTGAAATGGAGAGGAATAAGACCTCTATCTCCAGTAATTACTGAGATATATTGACTGTACAAATGTTAGTCAAGTAAAGGGGTCACTTGATTAATAAATTGAGAAATGCCACTTGTAACCATATTATGGTTCTCTGTCCGCACCAAAAATTGGATACCAATAAAATGGACCAATGTAGTTTATTAGTTATAAAACTATTTGGGCACAGTCCTTGACCAACTAAAGTGAATCCAAAACTCCTTTTTCGCTTCAGATGCTGGATTGGAAGCTATATGAACCAAACTGCTAGGATGAAGCATAGTATTGTCTTATATTTTTTTTAAAAGCTTCTCTCAGGCCTGGTCTACACTAGGAGTTTGTCGAATTTAGCAGCGTTAATTCGATTTAACCGTGCAACTGTCCACACCAGGAAGCTAATTAGTTCGACCTAGAGGGCTCTTTAGTTCGAATTCGGTACTCCACCCCGACGAGGGGAGTAGCGCTAAATTCGACATGGCTATGTCGAGTTAGCCTATGTGTGGACGGAAATCGACCTTAGTAGCTCCGGGAGCTATCCCACAGTGCACCACTGTGTTGACACTCTGGACGCAGTCCGAGCTCAGATGTTCTGATCAGCCATACAGGAAAAGCCCCGGGAAAATTTGAATTCCTTTTCCTGACTGGCCATTTTGAATCTCAGTTCCTGGTTGGACATCGGGGTGAGCTCAGCAGCACCGGCAGCGATGCAGAGCTCTCCAGCAGAGGAGTCCATGCAATCTCAGAGTAGAAACAGGGCCCCAGCATGGACTGACCGGGAAGTCTTGGATCTGATCGCTGTGTGGGGTGATGAGTCTGTGCTTTCGGAGCTGCGCTCCAAAAAACGGAATGCAAAGACCTACGAGAAGATCTCCAAAGCCATGGCACTCAGAGGATACAGCCGGGATGCAACACAGTGCCGCGTGAAAATGAAGGACCTGAGACAAGGCTACCAAAAAATCAAAGCGGCAAACGGACGCTCCGGAGCCCAGTCCCAGACATGCCGCTTCTATGAGGCACTGCATGCCATTCTCGGTGGGTCTGCCACCACTGCCCCACCAGTGACCGTGGACTCTGAGGATGGGATGGTGTCGACGGGCAGTTTCTCGGCGATGTTCGCGGATGGGGAAGATGAGGAAGGGTTTCTGGAGGACGAGGCAGGTGACAGCGCTTACAATACTGCTTTCCCCGACAGCCAGGATCTCTTCATCAGCCTCACAGAGATCCCCTACCAACCCTCCCCGGCCGGTAACCCGGACTCTGAATCAGGGGAAGGATCAGTCGGTAAGTGCTATAAACATGTAAACATTTATTTTTTTAAAAACAGGAATAAAAACTATATGAAAAGAAGGTCAATACATATAGGGATCGAACAGAAATCCTCTTGGTAGAGTTCCACGAAGCTCTCGTAGAGGTACTCGAAAAGCCTCCGCAGGAGGTTCCTGGGGAGAGGTGCCTTATTGGGTGCTCAGTGGAAGCACACTCTTCCGCGCCAGGCCATCCTGAGGTACAGTGGGAGCATTGCCTCGACCAGCATGGCAGCATAGGGCCCTGGTCTGTGCAGGGATTCACGCAGCATGCGCTCTCTGTCTCTCCTAGTGACCCGCCTCAGGGTGATCTCGCTCGGCGACTGCTGCATCTAATTAGGGGAATTACTGTAATGTTACTATTGTGAATGCTTGACTTTTCCTTTGCATAACAATGACCATCATTTAACAGCCTCGTGGTGGAGGCTGCAGAGGGAAAGCATACAGGGATCTTTCCCGGGGACAGCCGCGAGGGGCTGGAACAGGGTCAGACTTTATGCTTTCCAGATTGCCTGCAGCAGGAGGGCACTGCTATCCATTAACTGTTAAGCAGCCTAAAGTTTACGGCTTACCAGGCTTGGCTGCTACACGGATTCTGCTGTCCTGCCCTCTTGTCCGATCTCCAGTGCAAGACCCCAGGCAATGAAAGCGAATGCCGAAAATTCGAACTTGTCCTGAGAGCACATGAGATTAGGTGCCCTGTATGGTCTTGTTCACAGAAACTGAGTAGACTGTGTTCAGTGTTCGCAAACATGTATCTTTGCAAGGAAATCACTTCCTTTTTCCCCATCACACAGCTGCGGCTCTTTCCCGAACTGCCCGGCATCCCCTCACAGAGGCTGGCGAGATTAGGCAGCGAAAGAAAAAGACTCGGGACGAGATGTTCGCTGAACTGATGGCCTGCTCCAGAGCCGAGGCGGCCCAGCAGAGCCAGTGGAGGGAGACCCTCTCTCAGCAGCAGCGCTCACACAGCGAACGGGAGGACAGGTGGCGGCAGGAAGACCAGCAGGCGACTCAAACGCTGCTTGGACTAATGAGGGAGCAAACGGACACGCTCCGGCGCCTTGTGGATGTTCTGCAGGACCGCAGGCAGGAGCAGAGAGCCCCTGAACTGTATCTGCAACCGCCTCCCCGCCACAAAGTCCTGTCCCCTCACCCAAACTCACCAGCAGGAGGGGCGCTAGGGGCCGTGAAAACTGTCACTCCACCCCAGCAGAGCACTCATGTACCAAACAGCTCTCATTCCCTAAAGTATGAGAATTGCTTCCCTTCCTGGCTCACCCAATCCAAAATCCCAGTTTCATCCCCCAACTGTGTAGTTGAGTATTAAAAATAGTTTGCTGTTCATTACTGTTTCCGTCATGTTTCTTTGCAGAAGACTTTGTGTGAAGGGGAGATAGGGGTTTGTTAATTGCATAGGACAGCCACCATTACCAGGGTACAGACATGGGGGCAGGATCAACAGCAGGTCACACACAGAGTGCAGTCACTAGGCACCCGGGTCACTCTGGGAGGTGTCTGCTGCCCCAGGTCAGTCTGGGAGGTGTATGCTGCCCCAGGGTCCGAGCGCCTGGCATCCACAAATGGCAAGGCAGGCTGCCCTTACCATGCCCTTCCACCCTAGCCATGAACCTCTCCGATGCCCTGAGCCCCAGCCAGAGCCATCATCCCCCTACACCTACTCACCCTTCCCACACACCCCTCACCCCTTCCTGCAAACCCACCCCTTCCTGCACACCCTCCTATAACCATCCTCCCCCCAGAGACCGCTGTAGGAGCAGGAGCCTGTCAGTCCTCGAGTATAGAAGCGGTCTGTACATCATTGCACACCGTACCCACCACAGTCTGCGTCCCTGTTTGAACCCTTTAATGCGAATTCGTTAGTAAAGAAAACTTTGTGAATTAAAAATGTTCCAATAACTTTATTTTTAAACGTCTGTTGGAAGGGGGGAAACCTGGTGAACGGGGTATGTAACCGCTGAAAAAAGTCAATAGTAACTGAAACAGGGGCAGGTTCAGCTTCTCTGTAAAGAGACTGGACAGTCATAGGTTACCCTGCTCTCTGAGGAACCTAGCTTTCAAAGCCTCCCGGATGCACAGTGCTTCCCGCTGGGCTCTTCTAATGGCACGGGTGTCTGGCTGAGCGTAATCAGCAGCCAGGCGATTTGCCTCAACCTCCCATCCCGCCATAAAGGTCTCCCCCTTGCTCTCACAGAGATTGTGGAGCACACAGCAAGCTGCAATAACAATGGGGATATTGGTTTCGCTGAGATCCGAGTGAGTCAGTAAGCTCTTCCATCTTCCCTTGAGACGTCCGAAAGCACACTCCACCACCATTCTGCACTTGCTCAGCCGGTAGTTGAAGAGCTCCTTGTCACTGTCCAGGGCGCCTGTATAGGGCTTCATGAGCCAGGGCATTAGCGGGTAGGTTGGGTCCCCGAGGATCACTGTAGGCATCTCCACATCCCCAACAGTTATTTTGTGGTCCGGGAAGAAACTACCTTCCTGCAGGCATCTAAACAGACCAGAGTTCCTGAAAACACGCGCGTCATGAACCTTGCCCGGCCACCCGACGTAGATGTTGGTAAAACGTCCCCTATGGTCCACCAGTGCTTGCAGCACCATTGAAAAGTAGCCCTTTCGGTTAATATACTGGCTGGCCTGGTGGGCCGGTCCCAGGATAGGGATGTGAGTGCCATCTATAGCCCCACCGCAGTTTGGGAATCCCATCGCGTGTTCCTACCTTTGAGTCCAGTGGGTCAACGGTAGTCAACGATGCGTCACAGCAACCAGCCACAGCGTTTGCCCGGGTGTAGATTTGCCCACGCCTGACTGGTAGGTAGATGACTGGCAAGTGGCCGTGGCGTCGTGCCACGCTTTGCTGCACACTGGCCTGCTCGCTCAGGGGGGCTCCTCCGCGCTTCTGGCGGCTCAGCAGCAGCCAGCAAGTCACAGCGTCTGGCAGCATTCAAGGAAGTTGCACAGTTCAGCACTGAAGTTTTGCCCAGACTGAAGTTTCGTCCCACCAGTCCCACCAGTCGCCGTCCCATTCAGTCCGTTTCCCACCGTCCCATAGCACGCCACCCACCCATGACCCCCCTGATCCACGTCCCGCGATCGCGTGCTTGCCTGCTTCTCTTCCTCTGCCACACTTCTCACTCTTGCAGGTCTGCCGTAGCCTCTAGCGCCCGATTCCAGCAGCCTGAAGAGGTGCTCGAGGATGATTGAGGAGCTGAGCGAGGAAGCCATAAGAAGATGAGCAAGGAACAGGTTCCAGCATGCAGCATGTGCTGTGGCATCACAGGCTGTCACTGAGCAGTGCTGTGCAGATTATCAGCGCGCTTTCGTGCGCTTCAGGCGGAGAGGCGGCAGAGGACGAGGGAATGATGGAGACCACCCCATGATTTTGACACATTTTGAACCAGCTCTAAACACATTTCCCCCCAGCATTCTCCAATGCGGGCATGGGGGCGGAACTGGGGGATGCTGCCCAGAATGCACCACTTCAATGTCCGCGCTTGCCCTGTACTTGTGGACTCACAAAGTGTCATTAGTGTGTAGTGTGAATTACCACAGTCGAAAACACAAATCGAATCCACAAATACAAAAAAAGTTAATAAATCGAACTCTTGAAATGTAGAAATACCTCCTACTCTTGTATAAAATCAAAATAAAAACAACAATAAAAAAAAAAATAAAAAAAAAAAAAATTTCTTTTTTTTTAATGTTACAGGTTTTGTTTTTTTCTGTGTTGCTGTTTGTGTTGACTTCAGTACCAGAAGCATGCAGTCCCCAGGCTAAAAATATTTCAGTAAGTATAAATAAAAAAAAATTTTTATTTTTTTCATCAAAAAGAAAAATTTTGTTTTGATACTTTTCAAAAAAGTTTCAAAAAAATTAAACATGAAAAAAAAAAAACCTGTGTTAAATTAAACGGTAACATCTCTATAATTATTATTAATTAAAATTAATTTTATTTATTTATTTAATTTTTATATTTGTTTAAAAAATTTTAAACTGGTGGAAATCACTGAAGTAACTGCAGTAACACCAGAGTTTTAGAGTTTGTAAAGTTCTTTTGATCCCTCTTTTCTTTTGCAGAGTCAGTTTTTGAGAGAGTTTTTTTTTTTTTTTTCAGTTTTCAGTTTGTTCAGTTAAAGTTTTCATTCAAGTTCAGTAAAGAGAAGAGAAGAAAGAGCAGAAAAAAGGAAATTTTTCTTCCAACCTATGAATTATGTGTGAGAGTGAGAGGATGGAGACTCTGAAAGCTAAAGCTGAAAGGGTGGGGTGTGGAAATCAAAAATTTAGTTGATAGTTGACAGATGATATTTACTTTTTGTTTAATAATCAGTTTAAATAAAAAAAATAAAACATTAATTTAGTTTTTTTTTTTTCCTTTTGTCCTTATGTAATAAAGTTTTTTTTTTTTTTATTTTTTTTTAGAGAAAAGACCAGGGCTGTTCATGCATTTTTAATTGCGTTCTAATTTCCATCCAGATAAAAAAAGCGCAAAAAAAAAAAAAAAAAAAATTAATCATCTAGTAATGAAGAAATGCATGTGCAATATAGAATATAAAAAAAAAAAAAAGAAAAAAAATAAGTAAAGTGTTATAAATCTATATTTGCATGTAAATATCTTTATAATCTAATCTACTCTTTCTGTTAGCAAGATGAGAAAAATAAAGTAAAAACTAAAACCTATACGGAATTGAGTGGCAAAACAGTATGTTTTAACCAGCCAATGAGAACCAACCTTTCTTTAGGAAAATAACTGAAATTAAAACAAACTGTACAAGTCGTTTGAGCTGAGGCTTGTGAGATCTTTGTTTCTTTAGGAGTCTTTCTGCTCCTGCATATTCCCACTTCAAGTTCTCCTCCTCAGTCAGTGATGACATACTGTGCTCTTCTTCACACAAGCTAACCGAGATGTCACAAACAGAATATTATGATTTCCGGTGGGAAATCAGCAGCAGGAGCAGAAAAGCTCAGATGTAAGAGAAAAGGATTTTTGTTCCAAATGCAGTTAGTAATAAAGCTGAGGGGAAATGAAAGATCCCTGCATAGTTTGTTTTCTGATTTTATGTTTAGATAGAATTTCTTCCAGAAAAATGAGTGTATTTTAATGAACTTTTTTTCAGTCTGTTGGTGGATGCAATTTATGCCTGCAAAATTAATTGCTTGTGCCTCCAGCTTATTTGCACTCCCTGTCAGGTGATGAGAGGACAAACAGTCATAGTCAGATTTGTTTCTGCAATTTACTTAGTCTCAAATATGTAGGTACAAATTGCACCCACAAAGGAGACCATATATATTTAATATTTCACTTATATTCTTTTTTCAAATTTAGATGTCTATTTTTTCCACAGTTTACCACCAAGTATTAAAGGTTTAATTAAATTTCATTGAAGTAGTTTTCTGAAATGATCCACTGTTTGATTGCAGATGAGATCTGCTAACAGTTCATCCTACATTTGTAAATAAAAGAATATTTTTATGCTCTGTACTGTTCTCCTTTTCTTTTCTCTTTTGCTTCCTCTGCCTGTGCAAAGTGCATGTATCGAAAGCTGACTGTTTTTGTCTGATTTGAGGCAGGGAGTATTTTGGCATTTAAGCATAGGCTCTTGCTTCCCATTCTCTGTACTTGCCCTCTGGACATTGTTAACCCTGGAGTTCAGGAAAATGAATCCCTCTTTATTCTGCTCAGTCTGCTGCCCTTGTGGATTTTGTTTTCTCCTGGTAGACTTTTGTGAATTGTTATTAAAAAGATGTGCCACATGCCTGTTTTGGGGATTTATATAATTATGTTGACCAGTCACTTTCTGACACTTTCTTCATGGTTAGTCTAAATTAGAATTAAAACAGAACACTCATCCCAAACTCATTCCAGTCTAGTAAGGACAACCTGTCATTTGAGGATGCAGTTGTTTCCACTTTTAATCCCCTTCCTCCGTTCACTGTCCTTGCTCACACCACAGGATGGGCAAACTCAGCGAAGGATCCAAGAATTATTTCTGTTTGCCTTCTGCAGAAGTTGTTGTTCCCTTTGTGTCCCCTCTGGCTTTGGGGAAGAGAGAAATCCTGTATTTGATACTGAATCCATGTCTTCTGCTCTGTAGCAAATTGTGCTGCCAGCTGAAGTGTTAATACAGCTGTAGCTTTCATGTATAGTTGAATGTGTCCCTCCGCCCCCCACATAATTATCTTAATGGAGGATACCATTTTAGAAGTCTCATTTAGCATCCTCTGCAGAGTAAGAAAATCCCTTCCAGTCTGTCATGGAATTGTTGCAGTTGCTATGGTTAAATAGCGAAAGACCTGCCTTTCATATTGCATGTGTTTCAGACCTTTATCTTTTGCTTCCCATTAGGTCCACTGTCCTCACAACATCACCGTTTTTGCTGGGAGTGGGGAAAGTGGGAACTGACTATTTTATTTATCTGTTTCTTAGCAGATTTGAGATAATAAACTTTCAATGTGGGAAGGAGCAGACGCTCGAAGGCTTGTTGAGCCACGGAAATGATGTGTTCAATCTGGAGATGGAGGCAGATGCAGACGTGCTTGCGCTGGGCTTTCTATCTAAAGGTAAGGTAACCTAATTCATTAATTGGGAATACCAGGATATTAGGCAGATCTTGAATGAGCTTCCTTTGTAAAAAAAAAAAGAGTTGTGGTTAGTTTGTATAGAATTGTATGTTGTGGTTTAAACCAGTATGATCAGCCGTTAAAATGTTGGTTTCTCCTTCTGAAACAAGAAAACAGAGAATATGTAGGATTTTGAAATGGAGATTCTTCTAAAGAGCCTTTTCCTATACCCTGGGGGATCCTGCCTTAAGAAAAATTACCTGGGTTGTAAATCATTGAACTGTGATTCCAAAAGTCCTCATTCAAACAATTTATGGTAAATCTCTTTCTTTGTAATCTGTTCATAGGGATAACTGTCCCAGAAATGATATGATATACCTAGATTGTTAGTAACTCTAAAATCATAAGGTTACTGATTGAACATATGTTTTACTGATTGTTCTAGCAAGGGTCATAATCTGACATGGAGTTGAAATGTGGACTTGGATTTGATACATGGACCAGGATTTAACTTGTTTTCTCATAGCATAGCAGTAAGGCTCTATTAGTGTTCTCCTTACAGATCACCGATGAGGTTTGTTGTACTTGATGCTGCACACAGCAGACTGGAACATCTGGTCCATGTTCCAAGAGACTGACTTCCCTTATAAATTAGTAAAGAAAATCAGCTCAGAGTGATAATGTGACATACACTGGGCGATGAATTGATGGTTTGATTTCCAAAGAGCAACTATGGTATCTAGAAGATTCCCAAAGCCTTCTTTCCTTAAGGAGATTATCATTGCAGAAAAAAGTGTGTGTATTTTTAGGCCAGATTTGAATAAAGAAAGTTGGCCGCTTGCAATGGAAGTGGGGACATGGAATGTCAGGCATAAATAGCATCATGAAAGAAGGTGTGAAGATGAGTACAAGGAATCAGAATGGGTTGTTTAAGAGGGAAGCATGGGAGGAGCAGAGGCAGCAGGTGACAGGCCTGTAAGAAGACAATCTAGAGTTTGGCTGGGGTAGAGCTTTGACTAGAATGGTGAGGTGAAGCCTATGGAATATCTGGCCAGAGTGTAGAAATTATTTTGGCCATAAAATCTTACTTTGGGCTGAAATTCAGTATAGAGGGGCTCAGACCAGATCAGAATTCATTTTCCCACTCTTAAGCCAGCTTTTTAAAGATGATTCAGTTATTTTAAGAGGCCCACTGAAATACCCTGGCTCTGGTTGTTTCTTGTATTTTAATTTAGGACCAAATTCTCCTTTGTCCTTTGAGACTACAGTAGTAGGAAGGGGATGAAGAAAGGTTTTACCCAAGCTCTTCCATGCTGAAGCCTGGCTAACTGTTGTCCTAAAACTCTGCAGATCATGTCTAGCTTGTGGCTGTTGAAAGCCACCCTCTATGTGCCTAATGGCATATAGTAGCAGGTGCTGAGGGAGCACATTCAGCACATTTCTGCAGCAGTGCTACCCTCAGTCTTCTCTGCGCCATTCTATCTTGCTCAGGTCTTTGTAGAGTTGTTAAATATTGAACACTGAACTCAAGCCTTGAGAGAGGGAGCTCTAGTGTTACATTTTAAAATACACAATATTGCTGACAATTACATTTTGTAGGCTAGTAATCCATACTAGGCAGGAGACTGTTTTATTTTCAAAATATTTCACAAACATTAAAACATTTAAACAAATACACTAGCGGGCTTCAAATGGCTTTTAGTTTTTCATAATGTTTTTTGCAAAATGTACTTACTTTAAATAAGCACGTGACTGAGTCTGCAATTCTAAATTCAGTGGGTACCTTTGCGGTGTTTCATTAGCACTTTTACCAGTAGTTAGGAATTACGGACCAGATTTTTAAATGTATCTAGATGTCTAACAGTTCAGCAAATCTGGCCCAGAGTGCCCAAACCTGCCTTGCCTAACTGAAGAAACTGTGCCACAGCAGGAAAGCAGAATCAGGATCTGGTCCTTAATGTTGTGTAAAGTTGTACAACAATATGTTACTATCCTGAAAATCTTTACTAGAGAAGGTCCTGTAGCTTTGTTCTGTGAAAACTCATCCCTAGCAAAATCATATTCAACTGCACTTGCTGCTAGTTTTCATTTTAATTCTATTCTGAATTAATTACCATATTGTTCTTTAAGAACATGTGAGAAATGGCTTATTTTACCTTTCTAGAGGGCCTTACTCTATTTTTGATATGGCAACATTTATTTTTTTTTTAATTTGTTTTAGTTATTGAGCTTACGCTTTGAAATGAAAGCATCTTGGTATCTGATGGTTCCAAATTTTTTTTAAAAAAATTATCTTTTCTTTAGAGAAAAGATGTATTTCTCATTTTGCTCTGCATGTTTTCTTGCATGTTGCTTCGTTGGATGGTTGCATAACTGAGCCACCTCTCTGTGGAAAAATAAATCTTCTATATGTTGGTTACACAGGATATAATGACATGTAATTCAAAGAACTGATGTGCTGACACATTAGTGGCATGTGTTCTTGATTCTGCAAAGTACTGAGCACTCTCAACTTCCACTGAAGTCAATGGAAGTTTTGGGTGCTCAGCACCTCTCAGAAAGCACTTTAGTATCAAGCCCACCTTGATAACTAAAGATAAATTTAGCTGGCTTGGCTACAATAAAAACTAATCCAGACCTCTGTTCCTTTGATTGAATGTTGAAGAAAAATCTGGTTCACCTTTCTTCTTTTCATTTCTATTTGGGACCAACAGCCAAAGTACTGGCGACTGCCAGAGAGCTTGTTTTCATGAGAGTTCTAACCGAATTTTACACGCCAATGAATTTCAGATAGTTGAGGTTAGGCTCTCATGTGAACGCTGGGCTGCTTCATTGAAATAAACTGCTACACCTTTCAGGGCCGGCTCTACAGTTTTCGCCGCCCCAAGCAGCGCGCCGAATTGCTGTCACGGACGGCAGGGGCAGTCTGTGTGCCCTTAGGGCGGCAGACGCATTTCCACGGTGGCAGCAATTCGGTGGCAGCTTCTATGTTTAGCTGAAGCCACCGCGGACAGCTAAACATAGAAGCTGCTGCCGAATTGCTGCCACCGTGGAAATGCGCCTGCCGCCCTAAGGGCACACAGACTGCCCCTGCTGTCCGTGACAGCAATTCGGCACGCTGCTTGGGGGCAAAACAACAGGGACTGCCGCCCCTTGCAGATTGCCACCCCAAGCACCAGCTTGGAATGCTGGTGCCTGGACCGGCCCTGACATCTTTAGAGACTGACCCATTGCACCTGTTCTTGGAAGTTTGGTACTGTGGAGTTTAGATGTGCTTGTAATTATTAGAACTGGGATCACTGGCTGTTGGGAGTCTGAAAGGACAGGAAACAGGAAGGACGGGGGAAGAGTTGAGGAGGCTGAGTGAGAGTTAGAGTGTGCAGCAGTAGCTTGGTAAAGAGGTTTCCACTGTAAAAATAAAGTCCTGTTGAAGTTGTTAGTACGTTGCCTGGTTGATGCAACATTTTGGCAACGAGGGTGGATCTTCTGCCTCTGAACCCACCTGCATCCTTTCTGCAAAGCCCAGGTGAGCCGCCAATTGCTTTTACTGTCTGGATCCATATGTTTGAGACTTACCTGCTTGCTATCACCTGAAGAAATCCTGGAAATTACAGATTTGAGACTTATAATTTTTACTTCTTCTGGAATTGTGGTCTGTCTTTGTCACAATAGCTTCCTAGAGGTCATATATACTTGTAACCCTGTGCTTTATAGTAGGCGCTTGGTAACATCCGGTCTAGTCAAGGGTGAATTAATTCCAGCTTCCATTCTAACTCCCAAACTTTCTTGAACAGGAGTAGAATTTCCATGCTAGTCTCTAAACAGGAAAAGTAGTGGGTTGCTTGTCCTCTCCATCTGTTGAGTCATCTGCTGGGAGCCAGTGTGTGATTTAGTCTGTGTGCAGAGCTAAGGGTTACCTAAACTATTTTATGGGGTGCCCACTAACTCAGTGGTTCTCAAACTTTTGTACTGGTGACCCCTTTCACATAGCAAGTCTCAGTGTGACCCTCCTTATAAATTAAAAATACTTTTTTAATATATGTAACACCATTATAAATTCTGGAGGCAAAGCGGGGTTGGGATGGAGGCTGACCCCTCACGACCCCCCATGTACTAACCATGTGACCCCCCTGAGGGGTCCCGACCCCCAGTTTGAGAACCCCTGCACTAACTGAACTATAGAGGATCTAGCACAGAGCTTAGAGTTGTGGTGAGCCTCCTCTGAGAGATCAACTAGGCTAGAAAGTGGTGCCAGTGTGTGATCTGAGGTGGCGGCCTCGAGAATAGAGAGAGAAATCAGAGGTGGGGGGGAAGGTTTAGTGATAGGGTTGTTGGCGGGCCTATCTGGTCTAGGTCATAATATGTAGAGAGATAGAAAGTTGTAGGCCTACTTGGGAGGAGAGGTCATGGAGGACAATGAATCTTTGAAGAGAAGGTTGGAGGGATTTGAGGCATGGCACAGAACTGGGAATCAGATCCCAGCGTTGTACTCCTAGATCTGAGAAGACTCCCTCTGTGGCCTTGGGCTCCTCACTTAAACTCTCAGCATCAGCTCCCTCATCTGGGAGGGAAGAAAAGAGCGGGGGAGGATAATTATGCTTAATTATTTCACAAGGATGTTGTGAAGAATCAGTTGCTTTTTGTAAAGCACTGTGAAAATGAAAAGCACTGTGGTATTCTGTACGCTAACCAACCAAACCTCAGAATGCCTAAATGGACCCCCTAAACCTTTTGATGTTAACAGATCACAAAGCTTCCTTGAGCAAAGATTAGTCACTTTTATGTTGGCCTGTACTTATTTTGCGTCTGTAGGTCTATGTAATGTTTGGTTTTGTTTTTATATCCCTTCACACTGTGTTCATTTTGCAAGGAAGTTTTTTTTAACAAACAAATCCCTCCAGAAAATAAGATTCAAGTGCAATAGTTTAATGATAAATGCTTGTTTCTTAAAGTATTTCAGTAGCATAAATGCAAGAATATTTAAAAACAGAACTGCAGGTAACTCTGAGAGAAAACTATCTTGTCATATGGAGAATAATATATCATGGAATAAATGTAAATGTTCAAGTCAGTTGTCTGCAATGATCGCACATAGAGATGATTGCTCATAAAATTCCTGAAATTGCATGTACTCACTGGGAGTGGGGAATTGCACTATATTTTAATAATCTAGGAAACTCATCCTCTTGTAGAGCTTCATATCCAGTCTCATTACTTGTCCTGCTGTAGCATGAAAAAGAGCCCTATGCTGCCAGGTGTTGACTGTTCCCAGTCTCCAGTGGGAGTTTAGGGTACTTGGCCCCTTTCAAAAATGATCATTATGGGCATGATCATGAAAGAGTTGGCAGCGTGCTCTTCTGAAATTCTTATTCAAAAAGAGAAGCTTTTTGTGGTATTTTTCTTTAATAAATTGTTGTGTAAAAAAAACCATTATCAGAGGGGTAGCCGTGTTAGTCTGGATCTGTAAAAAGTGACAGAGTCCTGTGGCACCTTATAGACTAACAGACGTTTTGGAGCATGAACTTTCCTGGGTGAATACCCACCTCGTCGGATGCATGTAATGGAAATTTCCAGAGGCAGGTGTGTATATATATGCAAGCAAGAATCAGGCTAGAGATAATGAGGTTAGTTCAATCAGGGAGGATGAGGCCCTCTTCTAGCAGTTGAGGTGTGAACACCAGGGAGGAGAAACTGCTTTTGTAGTTGGCTAGCCATTCACAGTCTTTGTTTAATTCTGAGCTGATGGTGTCAAATTTGCAAATGAACTGAAGCTCAGTAGTTTCCTCTTTGAAATCTGGTCCTGAAGATTTTTTTGCTGCAGGATGGCTACCTTTAAATCTGCTATTGTGTGTCCAGGGAGATTGAAGTGTTCTCTTACAGGTTTTTGTATATTGCCATTCCTAATATCTGATTTGTGTCCATTTATCCTTTTCCTAGGGACTGTCCAGTTTGGCCAATGTACATAGCAGAGGGGCATTGCTGGCATATGATGGCGTATATTACATTGGTGGACGTGCAGGTGAATGTACCAGTGATGGTGTGGCTGATCTGGTTAGGTCCTATGATGGTGTCACTGGCGTAAATATGTGGGCAGAGTTGGCATCGAGGTTTGTTGCATGGATTGGTTCCTGAGTTAGAGTTACTATGGTGCAGTGTGTGGTTGCTGGTGACAATATGCTTAAGGTTGGTGGGTTGTCTGTGGGCAAGGACTGGCCTGCCTCCCAACGCCTGTGAAAGCGAGGGATCATTGTCCAGGATGGGTTATAGATCACCGATGATGCATTGGAGAGGTTTTAGCTGGGGACTGTAGGTGGTGGCCAGTGGAGTTCTATTGGTTTCTTTCTTGGGCTTGTCTTGCAGCAGGAGGCTTCTGGGTACATGTCTGGCTCTGTTGATTTGTTTTCTTATTTCCTCATGTGGGTATCATAGTTTTGAGAATGCTTGGTGAAGATCTTGTAGGTGTTGGTCTCTGTCTGAGGGGTTGGAGCAAATGTGGTTATACCTCAGCGCTTGGCTGTAGACGATGGATCATGTGGTGTGTCCGGAATGGAAGCTGGAGGCATGAAGGTAGGCATAGTGATCGGTGGGTTTTTGGTATAGGATGGTGTTAACGTGACTGTCACTTATTTGTACCGTGGTGTCTAGGAAGTGGACCTCCCATGTAGATTGGCTCGGGCTGAGGTTTATGGTGGGGTGGAAGCTGTTGAAATCGTGGTGGAATTCTTCTAGATTCTCCTTCCCATGAGTCCAGATGATGAAGATGTCATCAATGTAGCATAGGTAGAGAAGGGGTGTGAGTGGACAGGAGCTGAGGAAGCGTTGTTCCAGGTCAGCCATAAAAATGCTGGCATATTGTGGGGCCATGCGGGTGCCCATAGCGGTGCCACTGGTCTGGAGGTATATATTGTCACCAAATTTGAAATAATTGTGTGTGAGGATAAAGTCACAGAGCTCAGCAACCAGTTGTGCTGTGACATCATCAGGGATACTGTTCCTGACAGCTTGTATTCCATCTGTGTGTGGGATGTTTGTGTAGAGAGCCTCCACATCCATGGTGGCTAGGATGGTGTTTTATTGAAGATCACCAATGCATTGTAGTTTTCTCAGGAAATCAGTGGTGTCACGGAGATAGTTGGGAGTGCTGGTGGCATAGGGTCTGAGTAGAGAGGCAACTTATCTGGACAGTCCATCAGTGAGAGTGCCAATGCCCGAGATGATGGGGAGTCCAGGATTTCCAGGTTTGTGGATCTTGGGTAATAGATAGAATAACCCTGGTCAGGGCTCTAAGGGTATGTTGATTTGTTCCCGTGTTAGTGTAGGGAGTGTCCTGAGTAGATGGTGCAGTTTCTTAATATATTCCTCAGTGGGATCTGAGGAAAGTGGCCTGTAGAATTTGGTATTAGAGAATTGTCTGGCAGCCTCCTTTTGGTAGTCAGACCTGTTCATGATGACAACAGCACCTCCTTTATCAGCCTCTTTGATTATAATGTCAGGGTTGTTTCTGAGGCTGTGGATGGCATTGCGTTCTGCATGACTTAGGTTATGAGGCAAGTGATGTTGTTTTTCCAGAATTTCTGCCTGTGTACATCAGCGGAAGCATCCTATGTATAGGTCCAGACTGTTTCGACTCTCAGGAGGAGTCCATGTGGCGTTGTTCTGCAGCTGCTGTTGGTGAGGGGGTATCTGTGTATCAGTGCGCCATTCAGTGTTATCTTGAAAATATTCTTTGAGTCGGAGACGGCGAAAGTAGGCTTCCAGATCGCCGCAGAACTGTATCATGTTCATGGGGGTGGTGGGGCAAAAAGAGAGTCCCTGAGATAGGACAGACTCTTCTGCTGGGATGAGTGTGTAGCTGGATAAATTGACGATATTGCTGGGTGGGGTAGGGGTACCACTGTTGTGGCCCCATGTGGCAGGTAGGATTTTAGACAGCTTACGGTCCTTTTTCCTTTGTAGATAGGTGAAGTGTGTAATGTAGATCTCTTGTCATATTTTAGTATAGTCTGTTTGTGTGGAAGGTTGGTTATTTATGAAAGTTTCCAGGTTGGAGAGCTCTTTTTTGATGTTTTCCTGTTCGCTGTATAGGATGCTGATCAGGTGGTTCCTCAGTTTCTTTGATAGTGCATGGCATAATCTCTCACTGTGGTCTGTGCAGTATGTAGATAGCAATGGATTTTTCACCTTCAGTTGGTTTGCTATAATGTCCATCCATTTGCATTTGGAAAGGAAGATATCTGTCTGTACTTCTGCAAGTTTCTTCATGAGGTTGATGGATTTCCACTCCATATGGCTAAATGCAGTGCCTTGCATGGTGTCAAGTATCAGAGGGGTAGCCGTGTTAGTCTGGATCTGTAAAAAGCGACAGAGTCCTGTGGCACCTTATAGAATAACAAGTATTGGAGCATAAGCTTTTGTGGGTGAATACCCACTTTGTCAGACACATGTGGTGGAAATTTCCAGAGGCAGGTATAAATATGCAGGCAAGAATCAATCTAGAGCAGGGGTCGGCAACCTTTCAGAAGTGGTGTGCCGAGTCTTCATTTATTCACTCTAATTTAAGGTTTTGCGTGCCAGTAATACATTTTAAAGTTTTTAGAAGGTCTCTTTCTATAAGTCTATAATATATAACTAAACTATTGTTGTATGTAAAGTAAATAAGGTTTTTTAAATGTTTAAGAAGCTTCATTTAAAATTAAATTAAAATGAAGAGCCCCCTGGACCGGTGGCCAGACCTGGGCAGTGTGAGTGCCACTGAAAATCAGCTCACGTGCCGCCTTCGGTACGCGTGCCATAGGTTGCCTACCCCTGATCTAGAGATTAATGAGGTCAGTTCAATCAGGGAGGATGAGGCCCTCTTCTAGCAGTAGAGCAATTATGGTGGTACTGTAGAATGCCTGAAAGAGGGAGTCATTTAACTGGGGTCTAGCAATCCAAATCCAAATTAGATTGTAATGAATGAACAGTATAGATCTGTGGGGGCACAAGTAAACCACCCCCTCCTATCTCCAGTCCTCAACTCCACCTTGCCCAGCCATTCAGGAACAAAGACTGGCAGTAATGGATGGGGTTTAATTAGGCCACAGTTTAGTCCAGTAAAGTATCTGGGAGTACCTGGCAATAAATTGTACAGTGCAGGTCATCATCCTTTGCTTAATCATTTCCACATAATCCCCAACCTGGTCCTAACCATTCAGCTGCTGAGACCCCAGTGTCCTCCCTCACATCAGGTGAAAGGGGGATATAAAACGAAGGCAAGTCAGCTCCGTGCTGTACTAGATGTAGGAGGCCCAACCTCCCATTATTCAGCTCCCTTCAGGGATGCTTTCCTTCAAATCCTTATCCAGACCATTTTATCCAGTAACGCTATCCCTTCCACACCAAGGACATCTGTAGCCTGATCCAGGTTAGAGGGCTTTTCTGGGACTGCACAGGCCTTAGAATCTATAAAGCTATAAATACTACTCCTGGGGGAATTCTGCGCCAAAAATTTCTAAATTCTGCATATTTTGGATTATTTTGACAACTAATATAATCACACCAGTTTCAGTTGTTTTGGTAATTTATTTAAACTACAGTACAGAAAAAAGTCACAATAACTATTCAGCATTTCTGAAACTCATGAAAGTTAAGCTACAAACACTTGGTAACTAATACCCTGCACTCCACTTATAACTCTGAATTTTTATTTAAATTACATTACAGAACACCAAACAACAAAACCAAAAAAAAGTAGATGTCATTTTAAATTGATCAGACTTTCTCACATGAAAGTCATACAGTTTTGCAAATCATTGTCCTGTATTTCAGTGCAATCCAGTCTTTTCTTTTCATTTAAATTATAGTACAGAAAACAGAACCTTCAACTTTTTCTCACTTAGTGATTTCTTCATTAAGAATTCTTTGTAGAACTGAAAGATCTTAGAGTGACACTGGACAGCATGGAATCAGCTGTTCCAGCATGTTCTACCGGGACTAGGAGGCATGGATCCTTTGGCCTCTGGAGACTCCTCTTGTAGTTTCTGGTTCATGAAATGGCGGTACCTCGCTTTCCAGCTACCAGAGTTATAGAACATGATTTTGAAGCACTTTACAAATGTATCAACCAGCTGAAAAGACTTTCTAAATGATTCACCAATTAAATTAACAATATGTGCCAAATAGGTTATTTACACAGAATTTGGAAACAGTGTAGAAAACACAGAATCAAATGCCTTTTTCATGTAACCAGCATTGTCCGTATCAATTACCACAACAGTTTCATAATCAATCTGGTACTCATTTACTGCTTTGACTACAGCCTGTGAAACAGTTGAGAGATTAACAGTGTCTAAAAACACTATCAACCAAAAAAGAGTTAACCATGCCCACTGCAATCAGATTGTAATGTTGCAAACAGTACATTCAGAACTGATCTTGCCTCATCATTACAACATTATCAAAGAGAACAGCAATTTTCTTCTCTTTAAGTTTCAGTTTTAAGTTTTCCTTTCCTCTGAGGTACACTTCAGATAAGTACATCTCAGTCAGTTGTGGCCTACCAGGAATTGCATCACCATTCTGGACCCTGCTGTCAAGAAATTCCCTCACAAGTGTGTGGTCAGACTTTTGACAAGGGGATGTTGGCACCTGCTAATGTCTTCACCCATGCTGTACAAATCTGAAAGTAGGAAAAAAAATAATTTGAGATATACCTATCATAAAGCTGGAAGGGACCCTGGGTCATTGAGTCCAGCCCCCTGCCTTCACTAGCAGGACCAAGTACTGATTTTGCCCTATATCCCTAAGTGGTCCCTCAAGGATTGAACTCACAACCCTGGGGTTAGCAGGCCAATGCTCAAACCTCTGAGCTATCCCTCCTCCCCACAGGTTAGATAAGTCTTGAGTGAGCACAAATATTTACCATCCACGTAACCGCTCTAATCTTAGATTAATACATTTATTCATATATTTATTTCTGAATATCTAGATTTTAATTTAGATGTATAGTATAGTAAATGATCACACAGTCATCACTTGCCAAAAATAGTGGTTTAAAAACAGAGCTATCTATTCAAGATCTCAGAGCAAGTGAAGAGACCCCATCGCTATGACTGTTCTATGCTACTTATCTTATTTTTCTGTATTATAACATTTTCTTATATTTCCACTCACCTCCATACATTCTTTCTCTGCTGGTGTTTTGTTTTTAAGTGTACTTGTAATGGGCTTCTAATGTTTATTTCTGCCTTCCTCTTGTTTGTTCCTCAGTCAGTGGTGGTTGGCTTTTTTTATGCAAAACTATCCACAATTACAGACCATCATTCATGATTGAGAACAACACTGCACAATGTGCAAAATAATTTGTCCCCATTCACATGCAGTTTTGTAGGGAATTCGCGAGCACGAGAAGCCAGAGTAGCTGTTTTTGATGTGTGATGTGAAGGCCATTCGCGTTGTGCAAAAGAACAAATATCCCTTTGCCCTTTAGTACCTTCATCTGGACCTGGCTGGATACTTTAGGAAATGCTTGGTTCCGATTGTCCTGATATTTTATTGACTGCTTGGTAAATGTTTTATTTGCCCTCAGTCTTTCTTAAGTGGGTAAGTAAATAAGTAAAATAAATCCTTAGCTGTGATCTAACCCATTTGTGCCACTTTGGCACAGGAAAAAAAGGTGAGAAAGTGCTTAGATCTTCCTAGCTGAGGATTCCCTCACTGTCTTTTATAATAAGACTCCTTTACATCAATCTAGCAACGTAGGGGCCTTACAACTTTTACAGGTTTTATGCTCCTGGGGGAATTGACTGAGAATGGGAACAGTTAACTAACAATAGCAACACTAATAGTCAGGATGCTTCCGAGAATGAGCTCAATTAACCGTCAACAGCAACTTTAACAATGTTACTAACTACACAGTCAGCTGATACATTTGTGCCGCAGTGAATGAATCAATTAACTCAGGCAGGGCTGCTACATTTGTGCCTCTAGCCTGCCTCCTGCATAATAAGAAGCCCCACCCTTCCACACCAGGGAGCTGCAGTAGCAAGGGAGAGGGACTCACGTACACCTAGCCTTGCCCCCCCAACAGTGATCACACAGGCATACACGCCCAGCTCCCCTCTCCCACCTCTGAGGCTGCCTGGGCTGCCGGGAAGAGGTGCATGTCCCCCAGCAGATTTATTTATTTATTTATTTGCATTTTTCGGAGGGGGGGGGAACAGTAAAATGCAGCCATATGAATTCTGTGCCCCCAGAGGGGTGCAGAATCCCCCAGGAGTAAAATCCCGCCCCCGACAAACACACACACACACTCTCTCCTGGTCAGCATGAAGGGCAGAGCTCTCCCTCAACCTGGTCCAGCTGCTTCCAGCTCTTCTTTTCTTACCTGCTCTGTCCATGTAAGCTTTCCCTCTCCCCCTCTACTACCCAGGGTAGGGAGTAGAACCCCCCTAAGGATGCAAGAACCCCTTTTCCTCCAGCAAGCCAGATAAGGACTTACCACACGGATACTGTTGGGAGCATATTTCCCATCCCTAATCACCAACTCCCATTAAAAACACTTACACAATCCTCAACCCAGATGAGTTTCTTCTTGCTTTTCCATTTTTGGCTGTACCTTGGGCATCCACTCCTCATTCAGGCCCTGATCCAGCAAAGCACGTAAGCATATGCTAAATCAATTGGTGCCGTGTCCCAATTACTATTGCTTAAGTTTAGTTTAATATATAATGCATTTGAAATGAACAGTTTCATTACAGATGGAAGTAAGTACAGTTGTCAAGCTGTATCCTAGAGTTCCAAGCCAGGCGTGGGGAGAACTGAAAGATGGACAGCATTGTCTGTCTCTAGAGAAACAGAGCTGGACTTTGGGGTCAGAGGGTAAGGTATGATAAGCATGCTTTAGACTGAGCTTAGCAATACTTAATTTGTGCAGTAGCTTGCCAGGATTGAGCCTCGGCGCCTCTATGCTTTGCAGTTCATAGCCCTGGCACCTCTGAGCTTGCTGCATCTGTTTATGAATGTAAAACAAATTGCTTGAGCCCCGGCACCTCTTTCATTACAGATTAAGCACTGGAGCTTAGTTATGACAGTTTGTACGTTTCCATCTAAGTGGGAGTAGGGGATGCAACTCAGAAAATCAACACTGAGGACAGTTGTGCAGGCAAAGTGCAAAGGTGGAGGAACTTAGCAGATATGACTGAAGAAGTGACTGGGAGCAGTAAGCTTTGGAAGGCACTAGGAGCCTGTGGCTTCAACCGTTCCCTCTTCCGTACTTTCTTTTTCTTTCTTAGGGCTGGTCTTCAGTATAGGGAGATTGATGCTGCTGCAATCAATGCAGCAGGGATTGATTTAGCAGGTCTAGTAATTGACAGCAGAGTGCTCTCCGAATGATCCCAGTTCTCCATCTCTCCAAGAAGAGTAAGGGAAGTCGACCAGAGAGCGTCTTCCATTGATGAAGAACAGTGAAGACACTGGGGTAAGTTGACCTAAGCTCCGTTGACTCCAGCCACATTATTCACATAGGTGGAGTAGCGTAACTTAGGTTGACTTATTCCAGTAGTGATGACAAACCCTTAGTGTTAAATTTTTGAAATTTAGTGTACACAAAAATGTGACTGTTGGCTAAATCTTTCAGTGGCACTTCTATGATGTTGGTTTCTTAGAGAAACCTATTTTAAAAAAATGTCTATAACTTGTTCCTGTTCAGTCTCAGGTAGCTTTACTATCTAATTCATTTTCAGAATCATTTCAACCTAATATGCTGTCTAGCAAAGTACCATTAGTGACTAATCCAAACAATAAGTGATTCTCTGACATGAGTAAAGGAAAGGGGAAGGATGAATGAAGGTTTATTTCCTCCTGCCTCCCTTTCTGGATGGAAATAGTTTTGCTTCTTGTCTGTTAGTGGCCGCAAAGACAATGACAGACTGACAGCCAAAAATCCTATTCCTCCACATGTCAAGTCACAGCAACACATTTAAAATAACTAAGCTTTGAAACAACTTGTCATATGGGGCTTTTCATTCAAGGTGTGCTCCAACTGCAGGAGGTTTAAAAGTGCTGCAGCCCAGTCATTATTTGGATGGAAATTAAATGCACAAACAGTATATTTAATTTTTTATTGGTTAAATAAAATTGCCTTAAATGTGTCAGATACTTTTTTCCTTATGTAAGCTTTTTATCAAAACACGTGTTGCATTTAAAACTAGTTGATGTATTAAACAATGGAAATATTATCTGTAATTAGTAAACTGAACTAACAGCACAAAAATTTAAGTACATCAGAAACAGGAAGTCTGTGAAAAAATCAATGGGGCCACTGGATGATCAAGGTGCTCAAGGAGTACTCAAGGAAGACAAGATAGTTGTGAAGAAGCAAAATGAGTTCTTTGCATTGGTCTTCACTGCATAGTATGAGAGGGAGATTCCCACACCTGAGTGATTATTTTTAGGTGATAAATGTGAGGAACTGTCCCAGATTCAGATGTCAATAGAGGAGGTTTTGGAACAAATTGAAAAACACTAAGAAGTCACCCGGACCAGTTGGTATTCATATAAAAGTTGAGAAGGAACTCAAATATGAAATTTCAGAACAACTAACTATGGTATGTAACCTATTGTTTAAATCAACCTCTGTACCATGTGACTGGCAAATAGTTAATGTAACAACAACTTTAATAAAAGTTTCAGTGGTAATCATGGCAATTAGAGGCTGGTAAGTCCAATTTCAGTACGAGCAAATTGGTTGAAACTATAATAAAGAACAGACTTACTGATGAACATGATGCATTAAGGAAGAGTCAACATGGCATTTATAAAGGGAAATCATGCCTTACCAAACTAAGAATTCTTTGAGGGGGTTAACAAACAAACATGTGAACAAGGGTGATCCAGTGCATATAGCATACTTGGACTTTCAGAAAGCATTTGACAAGGTCTCTAACTAAAGGCTCTTAAGAAAAGTTAGTAGTTATGGGATAAGAGGAAAGGTCCTCTCATGGATCAGTAATTGTTTAAAAGATAGGAAACAAAGCCTAGGAATGAATGTTCAGTTTTCACAGTGGAGAGAGGTATATAGCAGGGTCCCCTAGTGATCTGTACTGAGACCAGTGCTGTTTCATATATTCATAAATGATCTGGAAAAATGGGTAAACAGTGAGGTGGCAAAATTTGCAGACAAATACAAAATTACTCAAGATAGTTAAGTCCAAAACTGACTGCAAAGGGATCTCACTAAACTGGGTGACTGGGCAACAAAATGGCAGATGAAATTCAGTGTTGATAAAGGCAAAGTAAGGCATATTGTAAAACAGAATACCAACTATACATACAATATGTTGTGTAGCCTGATTTGGGGAGGGTTAGTAGGGACATATAGGTGACATATAGGTTATATAAACCTGCCCCTGGAAATTTCCACCACTTGCATCTGAAGAAGTGGGTATTCACCCACGAAAGCTCATGCTGCAAAACGTCTGTTAGTCTATAAGGTGCCACAGGATTCTTTGTTGCTTTTAGTAGGGACAGTGGAATTTATCCACTTAATTTAGTTGTATATAATAATTAATTTTCCAATTAATTAGTAATGTTAATAATAATTAATAGATATTACTAATATGGGTATGGCTCACCAATATGTGTGATCAGAAGATAAAGTTCGTCTTGAATCAGGCTTCACAGAATTTAATACAAGGAGATTGGGGTATAACAGGAATTTACACTGAGACAAAGTTTAGTCAAACAAGACCTTTTATTTAAAACCAATAAAACAAGAAGTAAATGTAAAATGTTAAAAGCAGTTTGATTACAAAGTTACAAAATATCACAGTTCTTTAAGAGATATGATATGATATGATATTACACAGTTCTAATGCACTTTGCAGCAAATAGTACTAGAGTGAATTTCACACCTCTGCTAGAGGAAGTATAGTTATAAAGAAACTGGTTATGAGTTAAACCCTTCTTAGCATAGATGCTTTAGAGGTGAAGTAGAAATTAAGAATTATTTCATACTTACAGCTGTGAACGGACAGAACACTATGACTTATCAGTAGTTGACAGCTTTCGTAGGTGTAGGCAGGGTGAGGCGATGGAGAATAGAAGGATGGGTGTATCGCCTGCCTAATGGTGGATTATCACACCTTTTATAGGGAGAAATCCTTCCTCCTATGCCCAAATTTGTCTTTCCCCCATGGAAAGGTGAGGGTACCTGTTTTCATTGGCTGACCTTTTGTGTGCGTACTAATGACAGCTATATAGTAGCTTGCGGGTGTACGTGTTAGATTTTGTGGGCAGAAATACTCTCCTTTTGCACCTAACTAGGTCAAAGGTTAGCAGATATTTGAAAAGTCCCTAGACAATTTGCGTAGGTTTGTCTCCTATTATTACTTTTCTGAGTAAGGGTCTTAAAGGTTGCTTTCAGCATCACAGAGGAAATAGGCCAGGATGTCTGGTCTAGAAGTTTCTAGGTATCTTCATTACAGCTTATTGCAAATTCTATTAATCTATGCAGCCTACACACTTTATCAAAAAGACATTTTATACAGACCAACAGATTAATCCTCAGGGCTACACGCCCCCCTTTGACGGGGTGGTTTACATAAAGAAACCCCGTCACCTAGGACTTAACATCTGTGGGGCCCTTTTTAGTTTCATACCTGGGCAAATTTTGGTAGGTATCAGGAATGGGCACCATGTATATATATTCATCTTTATCCACAGATGGTGCTCGTCTGTGCATTTGTTTAGGTGATTGTCTGGGTGTCTGTCTACGTCTCTGCCTAGTTCTTGGCTTGGGTTTGTTGCGTTTATACAGCATATAACCTAACATAAGGAAATTAATCACAATCCCAATTCCTTGGATAATTATCCATACTTCTAATCCGAATTTTTTTTTTTGAAGTTGTTGCAGGCTCATTCCCTTCATTCATTAATTGGGTAATAACTTGTTGGGCTTCATCCATATTATTAGTAATTTGAATGAGGTGAGTCTCCTTACAAGTCATTAACAATTTCAGTTGCAACTCTAATGGTGGAATATAGGCCAGAAAAGTAGGTATACTTTGAATAGTTAAATTCTGGTAATCAGGGTTAGACTGAATAATGGTAATGTTCTCAAAAATAGGAATAGGGGAAATAACTTGATTTCCTATTACTGTGGGTTGTTTTGGGGTAAAACAGAAATTTGGCTCTGTGACAGGACACTCCAAGGGACCATACTGGTACCTCTTTTGGTTGGTAACCACGCAAAATTGGTTCCTTCCAGCATAGGTCACCCTCTCCATCGGAGTCTTCCATGTGGTCAGCCTCACCAGGCATGACGATGATGAATTCTGTACTTTCTCTCCCTGTAGTCCACACAAAACAGTGTCTGTTTCAAACACGTTACACCTACAGATATACTGGGGTCCCTTTTCAGAACAACAGGCCATCTGTGGTACCTTCCAAGTCTGAGTTGGAGTGTGATAGACTACCAGGGGAGGTGCATTAACGCGTTCTCTGTAGATGTCATCTTCGAGGTGACCTATAGAATGGATAGCAGCCAATTGCCTGTACACATCTCTGTCTGGGTCAAACACTGGTAACGAGACCGTGAATGAGACATACAAAGACCGTGCCATCATACAATCTTTTATAAGAGAACAACTGTCTAGGTTGGGGTGAGGTGTCACCGACGATCCTATCTCTCTCATAGCACCCACTGACAAATGCTGGCATGCATCCAAACAAGTGGATCTTTCCTTTTCCAGCTTTTGAAAACATTTATCATAGAATCATAGAATCCAAGATCAGAAGGGACCATTATGATCATCTAGTCTGACCTCCTGCAAGATGCAGGCCACATAAGCCGATCCACCCACTCCTTTAGCAAGCGACCCCTGCCCCATGCTTCGGAGGAAGGCGAAAAACCTCCAGGGCCACTGCCAATCTTCCCTGGAGGAAAATTCCTTCCCGACCCCAAATATGGCGGTCAGCTGAACCCCGAGCATGCGGGCAAGACTCTCCAGCCATACCCTCTGGAAAAAGGTTATATCATATCATTGACCCATTGTACTATTTACCAGTGTGGCACTTAATTGACCTATTGACTATTTAGGACATTACCAACTCATTAGTTGTTCATCCTTAATTAAGTCAGGGACTTCTCCTAATTTTAAGGATCGTAATGCATCAGTAATTGTGCTTACAACATATTCCCCATATGCAGAACATATAATTTCTTTCCCCAAATGCTGATCTCTTTTTTGATCATTGTTTAAAGCAATTAACTGGTTAATTTTCTGTTGAGTTTCATTAAACAATTGGGTTATATCATGCATACTATAAACAGTAAATCATTCTTCCTGTGCCAATCCCTTTATTCCCTGTAACATTGGATTGACTACTCGGTTAGCTTCCTCTTTTAACACATAATCTATATGCTTGCGGATTTTTCCAATATCCGCTTGGTTCCAAATTGACATTCCTGCACCAAATAGTCCTGTTAGGGATCCTAAACCTCCAAGGTTTCAGAGTAGCAGCCGTGTTAGTCTGTATCCGCAAAAAAAACAGGAGTACTTGTGGCACCTTAAAGACTAACAAATTTATTGTAGCATGAGCTTTCGTGAGCTAAAGCTCACTTCTTCGGATGCATAGAATGGAACACACAGACAGGAGATATTTATACATACAGAGAACAAGAAAAGGTGGAAGTACGCATACCAACAGGCAGAGTCTAATCAATTGAGATGAGCTATCGTTAGCAGGAGGAAAAAAAACTTTTTGAAGTGATAATTAAGATGGCCCATAGAAGGTGTGAGGAGAACTTAACATAGGGAAATAGAATCAATTGGTGTAATGACCCAACCATTCCCAGTCTTTATTTAGACCACAGTTAATGGTATCTAGTTTGCATATTAATTCAAGTTCAGCAGTCTCTCTTTGGAGTCTGTTTTTGAAGTTTTTTTGTTGCAAAATTGCCACCTTCAAGTCTGTCACTGAGTGGTTAGGAAGGTTGAAGTGTTCTCCCACTGGTTTTTGAATGTTATGATTCCTGATGTCAGATTTGTGTCCATTTATTCTTTTGCGTAGAGACTGTCCGGTTTGGCCAATGTACATGGCAGAGGGGCATTGCTGGCACATGATGGCATATATCACGTTGGTAGATGTGCAGGTGTACGAGCCCCTGATGGTGTGTCTGATGTGATTAGGTCCTGTGATGGTGTCACTTGAATGGATATGTGGACAGAGCTGGCATCGGGCTTTATTGCAAGGATAGGTTCCTGGGTTAGTGTTTATGTTGTATGGTGTGCGGTTGCTGGTGAGTATTTGCTTCAGGTTGGGAGGCTGTCTATAAGCAAGGACTGGCCTGTCTCCCAAGATCTGTGAGTGAGGGATCATCTTTAAGGATAGGTTGTAAATCTTTGATGATGCGCTGGAGAGGTTTTAGTTGGGGCTGTAGGTGATGGCTAGTGGTGTTCTGTTATTTTCTTTTTAGGCCTGTCCTGTAGTAGGTGGCTTCTGGGTACTCTTCTGGCTCTGTCAATCTGTTTTCACTTCAGCAGGTGGGTATTGTAGGTTTAAGAATGCTTGATAGAGATCTTGTAGGTGTTTATCTCTGTCCGAGGGATTGGAGCAAATACGGTTGTATCTTAGAGCTTGGCTGTAGACAATGGATCGTGTGGTGTGTCCGGGATGGAAGCTGGAGGCATGTAAGTAAGTATAGCGGTCAGTGGGTTTCCGGTATAGGGTGGTATTTATGTGACCATCGTTTATTAGCACAGTAGTGTCTAGGAAATGGACCGCTTGTGTGGATTGGTCTAGGCTGAGGTTGATGGTGGGATGGAAATTGTTAAAATCTCGGTGGAATTCCTCGAGGGCTTCTTTTCCATGAGTCCAGATGATGAAGATGTCATCAATGTAGCGCAAGTAGAGTAGGGTGTTAGGGAACGAGAGTTAAGGAAGCGTTGTTCTAAGTCAGCCATAAAGATGTTGGCATACTGAGGGGCCATGCGGGTACCCATAGCAGTGCCACTGACTTGAAGATATATATTGTCCCCAAATGTGAAATAGTTGTGGGTGAGGACAAAGTCACAAAGTTCAGCCACCAGGTTAGCCGTGATATTATCGGGGATACTGTTCCTGATGGCTTGTAGTCCATCTTCGTGTGGAATGTTAGTGTAGAGGGCTTCCACATCCATAGTGGCCAGAATGGTGTTTTCTGGAAGATCATTGATGGATTGTAGTTTCCTCAGGAAGTCAGTGGTGTCTCGAAGATAGCTGGGAGTGCTGGTAGCATAGGGCCTGAGGAGAGAGTCCACATAGCCAGACAATCCTGCTGTTAAAGTACCAATGCTTGAGATGATGGGGCGTCTAGGATTTCCAGGTTTATGGATCTTGGGTAGCAAATAGAATACACCTGGTCGGGGTTCCAGGCATGTGTCTGTATAGATCTGTTCCTGTGCTTTCTCAGGGAGTTTTTTGAGCAGATGGTGTAGTTTCTTTTGGTAATCATCAGTGGGATCAGAGGGTAATGGCTTGTAGAATGTGGAGTTAGAGAGTTGTCTGGCAGCCTCTTGTTCATATTCCGACCTATTCATGATGACGACAGCACCTCCTTTGTCAGCCTGTTTGATTATGATGTCAGAGTTGTTCTTGAGGCTGTTGATGGCATTGTGTTCAGCACGGCTTAGGTTATGGGGCAAGTGATGTTGCTTTTCCACAATTTCAGCCCGTGCACGGTGACGGAAGCAATCTATGTAGAAGTCTAGTCTGTTGTTCCGACCCTCTGGAGGAGTCCATGTAGAATCCTTTTTATTATAGCGGTGGTAGGAAGGATTCTGTGGGTTCGTATGTAGTTCAGAGGTGTGTTGGAAGTATTCTTTGAGTCGGAGACGGCGAAAGTAGGATTCTAGGTCACCGCAAAACTGTATCATATTCGTGGATCTGGAAGGACAAAAGGAGAGTCCCCGAGATAGGATAGATTCTTCTGCTGGGCTAAGAGAATAGCTGGAAAGATTAACAATATTGTTGGGTGGGTTAAGGGAGCTATTGTTGTGGCTCCTTGTGCCATGTAGCAGTTTAGACAGTTTAGTGTCCTTTTTCTTTTGTAGAGAAGCAAAGTTTTTGTTGTAAATGGCTTGTCTAGTTTTTGTAAAGTTTGTCCATGAGGAAGTTTGTGTAGAAGGTTGGTTTTTCATCAGAATATCTAGTTTAGAGAGTTCAGTCTTAATCTTCCCCTGTTTGCTGTATAGGATGTTGATCAGGTGGTTTCGCCATCTCGTGATATATGCCATTTCGTGATATATGCCATCATGTGCCAGCAATGCCCCTCTGCCATGTACATTGGCCAAACCGGACAGTCTCTACGCAAAAGAATAAATGGACACAAATCTGACATCAGGAATCATAACATTCAAAAACCAGTGGGAGAACACTTCAACCTTCCTAACCACTCAGTGACAGACTTGAAGGTGGCAATTTTGCAACAAAAAAACTTCAAAAACAGACTCCAAAGAGAGACTGCTGAACTTGAATTAATATGCAAACTAGATACCATTAACTGTGGTCTAAATAAAGACTGGGAATGGTTGGGTCATTACACCAATTGATTCTATTTCCCTATGTTAAGTTCTCCTCACACCTTCTATGGGCCATCTTAATTATCACTTCAAAAAGTTTTTTTTCCTCCTGCTAACGATAGCTCATCTCAATTGATTAGACTCTGCCTGTTGGTATGCGTACTTCCACCTTTTCTTGTTCTCTGTATGTATAAATATCTCCTGTCTGTGTGTTCCATTCTATGCATCCGAAGAAGTGAGCTTTAGCTCACGAAAGCTCATGCTACAATAAATTTGTTAGTCTTTAAGGTGCCACAAGTAAACCTCCAAGGAGATTTAAGTACGTTTCTCCTAAGAGTTGGTGACTTAGGGACTTTATCATCCTTCAACAGAACAATATCCCGCACTCGTTGCTGATAGGCTACAATCCTATCCACAAGTCGTACTGAGAAAAAGGAAGCTACTTTAGTATGCTGACAATAGCTAAATTCTCCCAAGTACCAATTAGACAAATTTAGCACTACAGGAATATGCATAAATTGAACTTGATTAATTATTTTCCCCATCATGGGTGTTGTGGTAAGACCACTAACAGGTCCTGGGTTTAATACCGGACAATTTACATCATTTATTCTTGACTGATCAACATCATAGTCAATAACTGGGTCCTGAACTCTAAGTTCAAATGTCATATTCTGGACATATTTTCTTGTTTCCTGTTTTGGTTTGAAAGGTAGCTATGATGAGCACCTCATATCGCCCTTGATCCTCATATTCAAGCTTATACAAGGTTAAACTTCCCCCTGTTATCAAATTATTACAGCTAGCTTTATTTTTCCAAGTTCCATAAGCTATACCATGTTTTAGGGAAGTTGAATTTATAAACGTCTTGCAACCACCCCCCTTTGAATTCTCATCCAAGGGCCACATCTTTTTCCAACCACTAGAGGGTAGTGCAGTTACTTCCACCAATTGATATTCAAAAGTAACATCCTCCCCCCGAATTCCCTTAACCTGTTGAATCGGGTTGTTGACCAGTTCTGGATTAAGTATAATAGTCCGTTCCTTCTTTGTTGGTATGTTCTGTTGCTTGGGCTCAGACAACGGAGTACGATCCGGTCGTCTGGTTTCCTGGGGTTGCAATAGTTCAGTTTCAGACTTAAGATTTTGGCATAGTCCTACCCTTAGAGCAACAATAAGGGTGTAATAAGTCAAAAATGTCAACGTCAATTTCATGGTTGCAAACTGCTGGGCTCCAGTTGTTGCGATTTCGTCTGATCACTTAAGTCCTGAGGAGGAAGTTGCTCCTGCGACCTGGACGATCGATACAGCTTTAACTGGTTAGCATGATAAATCTTGTCTCTATTATGCTTTCCTCCTGTTATTCTGATCTTATATACTGCTGAACTGAGTTTATCAATGATTTGGAAAGGTCCAATCCATCGATTACACAACCCATGTTCTGAGGACTTATATGACAATAACATTACTTGGTCACCTACCTCCCAAGTATTCTCTCTCTGGTTTTTGTCAAAGTAAGCCTTTGCCTTACGTCTGGATTTTCCCAATTTAGCAGCTACCTGCAAGTGAATGTGATTTAAATGTTTTTGCAGATTTTGCAGGTAGGTATCCATTTTTATTCCCTCTAATTGAGTGCCACTAGCTTGCCAAATTAAATGTTCTGGTAATCTCATTGTTCGGCCTGTCATCACTTCAAAAGGTGTTTTATCAGTAGATGCAGCCGGTGTCGCCCTCAATGCCATTAAAATTAAAGGCATGAGGGTGTCCCAGTTACGTCCATTGGCATCAACCAGTTTCCTCAACATCACTTTTATAGTCCGATTGGTTCGTTCCACCATCCCAGATGACTGTGGTCTGTATGGGATGTGTAGTCTCTGCGGGACTCCCATCAATTTAAGACAATCCCTAAAGAACTGTCCTGTAAAATGTGATCCCTGGTCTGATTCTACCTTTGCAGGGATCCCCCAGCGAGAGAAGACTTGTTCTACCAAGACCTTGGCAGTGGCTTTTGCAGTATTGGCTTTAAGACGAAATGCCTCTATCCACTTTGAGAAAGGATCGATAATCACCAATAGATATTGGTTACCTCTTTGGGTCCTTGGCAAAGGACCTACAAAGTCAATCTGCAAAGCCATCCACGGACCTTCATACACCTGAGATCTTAGTGGCGCATTTCTTTTGGATGGAGTAGGATTAGCTTGGGCACATGCCAGACAATTTTCACAATATTGTTGCACATCCATCCTAAGAAGTGGCCACCACCCTACAGATGCAAGACGTTGGACAGTTTTGTCCACTCCCTGATGTCCTCCTGTAGGAGTGTCATGGACCATGTACATCATTTCCCTTCATAGGTGAGCTGGAACTACCCACACAGGGAAAGGACCTCCTGTATACATGAGAACTCCATCTACGACTTGTAACTGCTGTTCATGTCGTTTGTACAAAGGGTCTATTGTTAGTGATCCCTCTTTGTCTTTTTTGGAAAGCTCTAAAATTACTTTTATTATGTCCTTATCCAATTTTTGCATGTCTTTTAGATCTGGTATATTGGGTTGTACCAATTTAGTTGCAGCTATAGGACATTTAGGATTAGGGGTAATAACAGAATACTCCCGATCCTTACTTTCCCAAAATTCTCCTGATCGGGCTCCTTCACGGGCCAATTTATCAGCTTTCTCATTTTCCATAGCATAAGGGTCTAATTTCCAGTGAGCTTTTACTTTTTTAATTTTGATTGGCCGCTCTGAAACAGTAACTATTACTGTTAACCAATGGATGTATCTCATCAGTGATGCATACCTAATAGGTGTGCCATCAGAAGATGTAAAACCATTTGTTTCCCAATATGGTAGGAACTCTGTGAGAGAATTGTATACCCATGCAGAGTCTGAAAACAGACAGATATCTTGGTATGTGGTGGTGATGGAGAACTATACACAGTACTCCAACACACCAGCCACTGCAGCTAATTCTGCATATTGAGCCGAATGTGGAGTGCATGAATATGCCTTTTCCCAAGGCTCTCCTTTCCCCTCAGGGGGAACTGCATAGATTCCGAACCCAGTATAGGGTTTGCCTTGATGGTAATAACTAGAACCATCAACAAAGAATTTATACCTATTAATGGTATCTGTCTCCTGGATTAAAGGTTGAAAGAGCTTTTGTTTTTCCTCCCCCCTTAGATCCAATTGATCAAAGTTGGGACACTTGTGTGGCTCTCCCTGATACAATAGAGCGGTTGGTAACAAGGATGGTGTCCTAATAGGTTTGACTGCAATATCTTTCCCTTGCAGTAATAATGCCCAGTGAGCAAGGCGAGCATTTGAAACTTGCCCATCTTTTACCCTGTTGGACAGTAAAAACTGAAGAGGAGTGTGCGATGAGTGTAATATGATCGGGCTGAGGCCAATTAGAAAAGAAAAGTGTTGTATGGCCCAACTGGTTGCCAATAGATACTTTTCACAATTGTCATATTTGAGTTCAATTGATGACATTAAACGTGAGGCATAGGCCACAGGTCTGATTTTCCCATGCCTTTCTTGTGAGGCCACAGCCACCAACGCATTAACACTCACCGCTACCTCCAGATGATAGGGTATTTCAGGATTTGGTGTGATCAACACCGGAGCCTTGATAATGGCCTGTTTTAGTTGGGATACTGCCTCCGTGTGTTGCTCAGACCATTCCCACTGTACACCTTTCTTTAGAAGTTGGTACAAAGGACCTGCAATAGAAGCAAAATTAGGGATGAAATCCCTGTGGTACCCAGTTAAACCTAGGAAAGCTCTTAAAGCCGCAGGTTCCTGTGGTAAAGGCAATGTTTGGATTGCATCCACCTTCTGTTGCACTGGGGTTCTACCCCATTTTGTCAGGGTGAGGCCCAAGAAAGAGACACAATTAGCCATTAGCTGAGCCTTGGCTGGATTGCACTTTAACCCTGCTTCTTTTAGAATTTGCAGGAGCTCGTCAAGTCTTTCTAAATGCTCCTTTTTCGTCTGTGTTGCTAAACACAGATCATCTACATATTGAAATAGAACATTTGGTTTAGAAAATGATGACAGTATCCGTCTCATTTGTGCATGAAATAAAGCTGGAGAGTTTTTATATCCCTGGGGCAAACGTGTCCAAGAATATTGCACTCCCTGAAAACTAAATGCAAAACGGTACTGTGAAATGTGTGCCAATGGCAATGTCCAAAAGCTGTTACTGATGTCTAATACAGTAAAGCATACAGTCTCTGGATCAAAGGATTTGATTAGATCTGGCATTTTGGCCACTGTGGAGGCACAAGTTGGTGTGACCTGGTTTAGGCGTCTGTAATCTATTGTGAGACGCCACGAACCATCCGGTTTCTTAACAGGCCAAATAGGTGAATTTGCAGTGGAAGTACATTTTCGTAGTACTCCCTGTGTCAGCAAGGACTTAATAGTCTTTTCTATGTATGGATTTGCTTGTTCTGGGTAAGGATACTGTTTTGGGGCTGAAATTTCTCCTCCTTCCACAACAATAGTGACGGCCATGCATCCACAGTCATGTTTGTGTTTAGCAAAGGCATCTGCATGTTTGTACAGTAATGCCTGTAACTCAGGTTGGTCTGCATGTTTAGCCACTATTTTGTCCAAATCATACCCTTCAGGTACAGAGTCCTCCACTGGAGATACCATGCCACACTCAGGTATGACTACTGGAGAGTCATCCTTTTCCTGTTCTACTGAAAGACACAATAATTGGTTATACAAATCAAGAACACATCCCTGTTTGTATAAGAAATCAGTTCCCAATAAGGAATTCTTTGGGTCTGCTAACTTCATTAATGCAAAAGTATGATTCTTTCTTAGGTGACCTATCTGTACTTCAAGGGGTGTAGAAAGTGTGGTAGTAACCTGATTACTTGCAAAGGTTGCAAGTGTCTTGGTACATCCTGATGATAGAGGAGAGGATCTAGGATCCTCGACATGGAGAATACTGATTGCTGCTCCAGTATCTATAATGAGATTCCTGTCTAGTCCCTCTATTACTGCAGATATTGTGGGTCTTCCACTTGTATCTCTGCCTAAAGGGGTTATGACTACACTCGGGGTTGTTTGTAGTCATGCAGCATATGCTGTCAGATAATCAAGGGGTTCCTCCTCTATCTCATCAGAGGCAGCCAATTCTGGAGGAGTGGCTGTCCACTGGGGAAAAGGGGATGGATCAACGGAGGCCACTGGACGGTTCAAGGTTGCTGAGCCTTGGCCTTCCATCATCATCAGCTCATTCACACGGGCATGAAGTTCTCGGATAGCCCGTCGTTGAGCCTCAAGCGTCTGTTGCACTGTTTTAAACATTTTCACAACTGAGTCCTCAGTTTTGTGCAAAGGCGGTGATTTAGGTCTCTGCAGACGTGAACTGTTCTGTGCAGCATCTGAAAAGAAAGGAACATGATCCCGGGCTCCTGCAGAGGATCCAAACGAATAACCCTGTCGAGGGGCCTGGCCACTCGAAGGTCCAGGGTTATTACGTGGGTTAGGGTCATTTTGCCAACGTTGATACTTAGGGAATTTAGGAACTCCTCGTCCTAATCCTGGCTGAGGTTGAGGTCCCTCAATCCTCACCGTAGGATTAGTTTGTGGTTCCTGAAGTACTGCAACCAGGGCTCCACGCCGACCTAATTTAGAGCCTCCCTGTGCATATGCTTTAGCCAATAAGGCTAATGTTCTTTTTAAAGAAATATCATCAGTGATATGCATATTAACCATTTCTCTTAACTGAGGAAGAGAATTATTAACTAACAGACTGATATATGGCAGTTCATCTGTTTCTTCTTTGATATGACTCCGCCAAGCTGCACTTAACCGCAAATGAAACTGATGTGGAGTTTCATTAGGTTTCTGCTTTAAGTTAGACAGAATTGCTACTCCAGCTTGCCCTTGGTGCTGATTATGTTCCAATAGGGCTACTGTCTCTTGAAAAGTTTTCTCTCCTACCCTAAACTTAAGTGGCAAAGTACTCCACAATGCTCGATTCACTGTGAGTTGTAAGATTTTAACCCAATCTTCCCTTGGTAAGCCAAACACTTTTGCTGTCTCCTGCACACGCTGTGCATGCATAGCAACTGAAGAATCCTCCATCATTCCTACTTGCTTAGCCACCAGGTCTAAGGTTTTAATATCTGTAACAACTGCTACAGGACAATCAGAATTGGAACCTGCAATTCCTTCTTCTGGATCTGAGTCTGAGCTTTCATCTGAACTTAAATCTACAATTTCTATTCCTTGACTCCTTCTACCTGGATTCACATTTTCCTCGTCTGAACCATCAAAACTTTCCACTGGAGATAATCCTGGGTATCTAGGATAATTTCCCATGAAATGTCTATGGCTTACATTCAAAGTGTCTCCACACTGACGCAGGACATCCCTTAGTCCACTTAAGTCTGGCATGGTAGGGCGTTCTACCGATACACTAGGTGATACCAGCATATACCACGGGGGTGTAGAGGACCCATGAAATTCCTGGGGTCTAGGCAATGTTGATTGCCCGAATGCCAATAAATGTCCACCCAAAGGGACTGGATTTTCTACTCTATATGGTGCTAATGTAACATTGGGTGGAGGAGCAGGAATTCTATTCCCTGCTTGTTGTTGTAGCTCTCTTTGTAACTTAGAGATCACTACATCACATGCATTAGCTACAAGTGTTACCTGTGATACGGCCTCTTCTAATCCTTGAACAATGACCGATTCTAAAGGTACTGCTTCTTCACTCACAGAAGCTGTCTCTACAGAAGTAGACATCTTTTCCTCTTTCCCTGCTTCTCTATTTGTGTCACTAACTGCTTCACTGACTGTGACACTTGTCTCCGCCTCCTGCACTGTCACTTTAGAGTTTCCGCCCTCTATCAGCAGACTGTCAGTGACTTCTGCACTGCCAATTTCCTCTTCTGACTCTACAGATTCAACCTGCAACTTTGCTTCTGAAGGTACTGTGTTTGCTTGAGCTAATTCTCTTGTTTTACTTCTAGTCACTGGTCCAATAGGATTTTCTACCTCTGTTGGTTCCACCATACCAATAGGGATGGGAATCAATTCTTCAACCTCCTCTGCTATATTTTCTCCCTTTTCTAGTTCTTTAATCTTTTCCAACAGCCGACCACGGTCTACTCTATAGGCTACCAGCATCTGCTGAACTTCCCTGAGTAACTCCATCTTTTTATCCAATTTCTTTCCCAATGAACTACAAGCAAGCATTCAACAGCTATTCCCTTCACCACCTTAGCTCTTTTCTTTTTCTGCTCTGTTTCTTCCGCAAATACATTACTCACAAAACCCCACGGGTTTCTCTGCTCAGAAATCATTCCACTATTTCTCAGCTGCTCCAAACCTCCACCATGTTCCTGAATATATTTCCTAGCAAAGTTTTCCAAAGCTAAACTGCTAGAAACTCCAACACACTCCACTCCTGTTCTATCTTCACTTTTCATACTCTTAATACGAAATAGAGAATTCATCTCTTTCTTCTTCTAGTATATTCACTAGAATCTAGTATAGTCTAGTATATTCACTAGAATCAATCCTCTGTTGATTTAATCCTGATCCAAAAAGGCGTCCCTTTTACAGAAAACAACAGGATAATACCCCTTAACCGGTTTAAACACTGTATCATAAAAGTCCCAAGTAAATAGAGGGAGTGGGGGATACTCTCTTCTCTCTTCTCTCGATGGCTTATAGCAGATTAAGAGGTCTTTCCCCTCTGTCGGGACCTGCCAATATTGGGGGAATACTGAGGCAGACGGATCGGAGGTGCAGTCCGGAAGAGTTAATGGGACTAAGATAAGGTATCTTTGAACTATTCAAGTTCTGACTGATTGCGGCCTTTCTGGCGGCTATGAATACCTTGCTTTATTAACTCCCCGCCACCACTAGTGTGGGTCATCGGATCCAGATGCTACTGCAAATATTTTATTCGGTACCATTCATTAACTTCTTCAACATATAAAAACCCCTTTCTGTGCGCGCTTATCACTTTAAAACAATATTACTTTAATATTCAGTTAGCTAATACAGTTAAAACCTTTAGGCAAAAGTGAAAGTAAGATGCTTAACCACAATACAAAACGGAAATACTGGGCGTACTGCCAGCAACAATAATCACAGGAAGTTGTCTCTGGTTTAAGAGTTTCAGAGTTTACTGAAGTTAACTATTTACTTGCGTTTCAAAGGGTCCAGGAATGTCTGGAATACCTGAAATTCCTGTCACACACTCCTTAAATCTCCTCCTGGCTGGCTCGCCAGCCTGTAGCCTGATTTGGGGAGGGTTAGTAGGGACAGTGGAATTTATCCACTTAATTTAGTTGTATGTAATAATTAATTTTCCAATTAATTAGTAATGTTAATAATAATTAATAGATATTAATAATATGGGTATGGCTCGCCAATATGTGTGATCAGAAGATAAAGTTCGTCTTGAATCAGGCTTCACAGAATTTAATACAAGGAGATTGGGGTATAACAGGAATTTACACTGAGACAAAGTTTAGTCAAACAAGACCTTTTATTTAAAACCAATAAAACAAGAAGTAAATGTAAAATGTTAAAAGCAGTTTGATTACAAAGTTACAAAATATCACAGTTCTTTAAGAGATATGATATGATATTACACAGTTCTAATGCACTTTGCAGCAAATAGTACTAGAGTGAATTTCACACCTCTGCTAGAGGAAGTATAGTTATAAAGAAACTGGTTATGAATTAAACCCTTCTTAGCATAGATGCTTTAGAGGTGAAGTAGAAATTAAGAATTATTTCATACTTACAGCTGTGAAAGGACAGAACACTACGACTTATCAGTAGTTGACAGCTTTCGTAGGTGTAGGCAGGGTGAGGCGATGGAGAATAGAAGGATGGGTGTATCGCCTGCCTAATGGTGGATTATCACACCTTTTATAGGGAGAAATCCTTCCTCCTATGCCCAAATTTGTCTTTCCCCCATGGAAAGGTGAGGGTACCTGTTTTCATTGGCTGACCTTTTGTGTGCGTACTAATGACAGCTATATAGTAGCTTGCGGGTGTACGTGTTAGATTTTGTGGGCAGAAATACTCTCCTTTTGCACCTAACTAGGTGAAAGGTTAGCAGATATTCGAAAAGTCCCTAGACAATTTGCGTAGGTTTGTCTCCTATTATTACTTTTCTGAGTAAGGGTCTTAAAGGTTGCTTTCAGCATCACAGAGGAAATAGGCCAGGATGTCTGGTCTAGAAGTTTCTAGGTATCTTCATTACAGCTTATTGCAAATTCTATTAATCTATGCAGCCTACACACTTTATCAAAAAGACATTTTATACAGACCAACAGATTAATCCTCAGGGCTACAGTTGGGGTCTAAATTGGTTGTTGCCACTCAAGAAAGAGATCTTGGAGTCATCGTGGATAGTTCTCTGAAAACATCTGCACAATGCTGAAAAGTCCCAGTCTTATTAATCTCTCCTCATATGAAAGCCGTCCATACCCCTAATCATTTTTGTTGCCCTTTTCTGAACCTTTTCCAATTCCAATATATCTTTTTTGAGATGGGGCAACCACATCTACACACAGTATTAAAGATATGGGTGAACCATGGATTTATATAGAGGCAAAATATTTTCTCTTATCTATCCCTTTCTTAATGGTGCCCAACATTCTGTTCACTTTTTTTTACTGCCGCTGCACATTGAGTGGATGTTTTCAGAGAACTATCCACAATGACTCCAAGATCTCTTTCTTGAGTGGGAACAGCTAATTTAGACCCTGTCATTTTATATGTATGGGTGGGATTATGTTTTCCAATGTGCATTACTTTGCATTTATCAACATTGAATTTCATCTGCCATTTTGTTGCCCAGTCACCCAGTTTTGTGAGAACAACACACAATCTTGATTTTAAAATCGTCAGTGATGGATAATCCACCAAAACCCCCCAGTAAATTGTTCTTGGTAAATGGTTAATTACACTCATAGTTGTTAATTTGCTCCTCATTTCCAATCTGAATTTGTCTACCTTTGGCTTCCAGCCATTGAATCGTGTTTATACCTTTCTTTGCTAGATTGAAGAGCTCTCCCATGTATATACTTATAGACTTAATCAAGTCATCTCTTGTCCTTTTCTTTGTTAGACTCAAGGAGCTCAATCTGTTTCGTTTATCACTATATGGCAGGTTTTCTAATCCTATAATCATTCTTGTGGCTCTTGTCTGAACCCTCAAATTTTTCAACATCCTTCTTGTTATATAATATACTCCGTATTAAAAAAAAGTCTGATTCTTAAGTACTGTAACATATGAATTATTGTGATTAACTATGTGTTTAAATAAAAGTTTTAAGTAGCATAGAAGAATTCTTAGTCAAGTCATCATGTATGTCTGTTAAACTCAAGATGGGCTGTCTAGATGATGATTATTAACAGGATCTCACGAAAACTTGAGCTTTTATTGCAATTTACATCAATTTAACTTGGAAACAAGAGTGAAGAGAGAGTTTCTGACTGGGTTAAAAATATCCTCTAGAAATAACATCTTAATAAATATGTATGATTTGAGCTTTAGATTTAGGTAAGGATTTTGAGTTAAAAAAACAAACCACCTCCACTATTATCATATCCTTGATCCAATAAAATAAATATTTTTTTCTTTTTTAATGAATTTCTAGAGTTGATAGATTTCAAATCAAAGAATCCAATATTTATTTTAAAAATCTATTTAATTATGCTTGTTAGAGCCACAACTAACTCATAATTCGCTAGTTATGCTTGCGTTTTGTCTTCTCTGTGAGAGCGTATGGCGTATAACAGTACAAGACAATTTGGTATGTGGTGATTGTTCAAGTTTTTATTTTAAAAAATTTGTAGAAAAAGTTGGTTAGTTGCTTTGCTTGATCATAGGAGGATAGGGATTTAGAATTTAAATCTTTTTTTCATCAGCAACATCCATGAAAATGAATCTATCCTATTAAAAAAACTTCTTGCCTCTTCCCAGTCTTCAAATGAGCTGACCATATCAGGCCTTCAAGGACAATAAGGACAATTATCATCAATATGGAATAGAGCAACCAACAATTCTTAAACCTCTGAACAACAATTACCTAAGTCAAATCCAACAGTAAATCTGTCATATTCCTCCTAGCCGATAGTGCTATAATTTTAATGAAGACTTCATGTGGGCATGTTGGAGAATAAGGACCTTTCAGAGGTTCATTCTTTTCAAATGAAAAAGAATGCTTAATTGAATGTTCACATAAAAGTCCACGAAGATGTAAAATATTTCCTGACTTGGTGGAATGAAGTTAAAATAGGTTACTTTAGAGAGATACCACTAGAGGCGGCTAATGCAACTGTCCTAAAATGCAGCGCCTGCCTCAGAGGGTGGGTTACCTGCTCTGGAGATGCCTCAATCCAACAAATCTGGTCAAACAATGATAGGAAAAGTCACATCAGCTTCATGGAGCTGAGGGATGCAAGACTGACTCTAATAAAATTACTGTTTTTCAGATTTTTCTCTAAAGTAACCAGAGTCTGGTATTTGAACTGACAAGGATAAAACAGCATCCAGAGATCATAAGTCTTTTTCATTGGATGGAAGCCCATCCCTCAGAGCATAAAGCTAGTCTCAAACACCAAAGTGGACTCTCCAAACAAAAGCTGCTGACAGCCAGGCGAATGGTCCCTGAACCAGAAAGGAGATGTGGGGAAAGAGAGATTGATTCACTTCAGCTGAAAACTTCCTAATATCAGTGTTCTTCTCCAGGCCACACAACAGAAAGTCAGCCAGACTTGGTGTCCTGGTGCACCACAACTGATATACACCTATCCCCCAGTACCTCTGATAGCAAGGATGATACAGAAGATGTAGAGGAAAAGAGCTACGGTCATACTTGTTGACCCACACTGGCCAAAGAGACCCTGTGTTAAAGAGAGAATACAGATGTCAGTGTGCTTTCCAATCAATCTTCTGATGAGATCAGATTTTCTGTGTCAGAGACCATTGTGTCAGGCACCTCAATCACTGAACTTAGCCTGGCTGCTAAAAGGGAAGCTATGAAAAATAAGACAATAAGGCAAAGTAATATATGACTGACTCACATTGAAAAGGTTCTTACAAATCATTGGAAGAAATTCTGGCACTGGTCTTGGACAGGACATGAGCCCTAAAAATCCATGAACTTCAGATGTACTCAGCTTATTACAAGACAGTCTCTCAGATAAACAAAGACACTCTTCCTTGCACATCATCGAAGACTTGTAGGAGGAAGATGCTAAATCCAGCATTGCTGGTACTTCAGAGTTGAAGTTGCATCCTCCTCTAGAAAGGAAGGACTTAGTGGTTTAATAGACGGGTGAGGTCACGATGTGCAAGTTCTGGGGTTTTTTTTCTTTGCCCGGCACCCTGGGGCTCATCTTGTACATGGCAGCAGATACCTCTTAGATTTCCTGCCATTGGCTACTCACAACAAGTCTGCCAGAAGTAGCAGAAGGAAGTTAATGCTGATTCCTATGCATATTTCCATTCAGACCGTTCTTTTTGTCCCCAGAGCAATATGCTCTTGAGACTAATGGTTGCTTCCCAGCACCACACTGCCTCTTCTTCTTTCCAGGACTCCAGGGGAAGGGATGTGGTAGCTTGAAGGGCTGTGTGAGTACTCTCAAGGAAAGACAGGGGAGTATCTTTCAAGCACTGTTTTTTTTTCCTTCCTGAACGCTCCACTTTCTCCCCTTTTGCTCCTCTGTACTACTGGAGAATTGGTCCCCGATAAACTTTCAGCAGTTCAGTTCTTTCACAATAAGCTGTTCGTATTTGTTTTCTCTCTAGCTAAGAGAGCTCTATTCTGTTTTGATACTTTGTCACAATTTTATTTTCTACATTTCTACAGTTCAATGGAGAGGCAGTAAAACTTAGCAGCAGCATTTCCGGTTAGCAAAAGAATCACACTCTCTACCTGTGGGCTTCTGCAGAGAGTTTGCAGTATCAGTGGGTGAAACTCTGACATTTGTTGAAATCAATGGTAAAACTGCCATTGATTTCAATGCCACCCACTAAGTCAGTGCTTCTCAAACTTACTTGATCAGCCCCCCTCCTTTGTTTCTATGGTTGTTTGTGCCCCCCCTCCCGCCCATAATTACATACACTGCCACCCAGTTTTGACAGCAGAGCGGAGAGCTGCAGTGCTGGCTGGGCACCCAGCTCTGAAGGGTGGCAACGTGATTTGTCAATATCGCATTTCACAGCAGACTTAGAAGTAAAGGGGCAGCAGCGCAGAAGCAAGGGTGGTAATGTGAAAAGTGATACTCGTCAATATCACTTTTCACCGCAGACTTAGTGCCTCATTGCCACCCTTACTTCTGTGCTGCTGCTAGGGTGGCCAATTGGGACAGTCCCGATATTTGGGGCTTTTTTTAATATGGGCTCCTATTACCCCCCCACACACACACACCCCTCTGTCCCGATTTTTCACACTTGCTGTCTGGTCACCCTAGCTGCTGCTGCCACCCTGGGGCTTACAGCTAGAGCCCCGCCACCTCCAGGTGGGGAACTGGGGTGGGAGAGAGAAGGAGAGCCTGGGCATAGGGATAGAAGGAAGGGGAAAAGGAGAGCCCAAGCCTGGGCTACCTCGTGGGGAGGGATGGAGGTGGGGGTAAGAGACTGAGCTCCGGCTCTGTGGCTCCGGCTGTCCCTTTTATCCCTGCCTCCTGCGCGTGCATGGCCCTTGTACATGAGACCCAGCTACCGGGGGCTGACAGCCAGAGCTCTGCAAAAAACAAACCATAGAACACACAGCTCATGCCTCTTTTGCCTCATAATTTGAGAACTGCCGCGCAAAGGCTACTTTAATGAGAAGAAAAACAGTATTTCTTTTATACGATTTTTTTTCTTTTCTGCCTCTACTCTCAATTTTGCAGGAAAGGAATACAAAGGTTATTTTTTTTTATAACATGGTGTAGTTGTCTGAAAATAACAAAATGATTCTGATGTAGTGTTATCTAATTCTCTCCAACCACATTTTTGAACAAGTGTCAGTAGCTACTTTCAGATGCATTTAAGCCATAAATGCAGTATCTATTAGCTTATTTTAAGAGGCTCAAGATTTTTCCTCATTATCCTCAATGTTTTGAGGACTTTTAAACTAAATGTTGAGATTATAGTGCATGATTATTTTTTGGGGTTATCTTGTCTCAGTATTCTTATTCTGATTGTATGCATTCTCTTAAAATATTTTTTTAAATGAATCCTTACCAAAAAGTAATGCAGGAAAGTCTCTTATGAAAATGTGTTGCTTCGTTGCCAAGTGCAATTCAAAATAAAATTATCTAGACACCTAATTGCATGTTTTAACAGAAAATTTCCAGTGAAGTTTTGGCATGAGGGGAAAAATTACTTACGAACTTTTTAGCATTTCAACTCTTAACATCTTTGTAGACCAAACTTAAAGATCCTGTTCATAAATTTCTTGTATTTTAATAAGGTCAAAATTGACGCAAGTTCTATGCATAGCAGAAAGCTTTTGAAGTCCCAGTCCTTGGAATACATTACAAGGATAATATTTCAAAAGGATGCGCTGTTCTTGAATCCTTTCTCCAATGTAGTAAACACTAACATCTTTCAACATCAGGCAGGCATATCTTGTCCCTCTTCTACTTGTTTTGAATATTTACATGCATTATAGCCAATGTGAGCAAAATCCAAGTCATTGTTTTTGTTAGAATATGGCCAGGACTTTTTAATGTTCTCTCAGGGTACTATTGTTAATAAAAATGACACAGCACATTAAACAATCTTCTGATTGGGTTATAAGTCACTGGTACTGATCTCGTATGTGATTCTGTTTGTTTTTTTTAATTTTGGGTCCTGTTCCTCACCCCCACCCCGCAACTGAGTACAGAGCAACTCTGACTTTCTGAACTCTGGTTAATTGAAATTCCCAGTTTGCAAAAGGTTAGAAATGTCCCACAGGGGTCACGTTGACTGACACTCAGTGCCTACATCTTTGATGCTCCTCTACATCTCAATTGGGGATCTGCTAGGGAGTTTCAGTCCTGCAGAGCTCCACAGGGGCTTAACTTCAGCCTTGCAGAGCTTAGGAGATCTAGAGTGCTCTAGCTCCCTCATACCCATGATTATGTGACTCTTAGATGTTTACAGAGGTTCCAGAGGTCTCTAAAGTTGGGATTCTGTGGTATTAATGTGTACAAATCACTTAGTGCCTCTGAATCCTCTGAAGTATGCAAGAATGCTCTACAATGCACTCTGTTACTTAAGTACTGTATTATATTGTCAATTTATCCAACTCATATGCTGTGTCCTGCATGGAGAGCAGATCAGTTGTGACTCCTCAGTGGAATTTCCTAAATAATTGCCACAATGCTGATAGTGGAATTAGAGAATTCTGAAGTACTTTGCTGCATTATCAATAAACTTGACCACCTCCGGCAGCATTTGGACACTGGCTTGCAATTTTTTGTATAGCTGATCCTTGTCCAAAACACAGCTGATTTCTTTATGTAGTTGTCCGCATGAGCAGTTGTCTGCATGAACTCTGTAGTCTGTCTAATGGCCACCTTCTCTGTGGCCATTAGACAAATGCATGTGCATTTTGGCAGACTGAAACTCTGGTCTATAGATGTTCATATATTACGTCACTGAGTCAATGTTAGCACTTCTCTTGGCTGCTTTGAACAAGGTACATCTGACACAAATTATAATATTGATTGAGAGCAAGTCTGTGGCCGTAAATTCTTGTCAAGATTGTATGTTATCTTATGTTCTTATGTTATGTTCTTATGTATGACACCTGGTTTATTCTTTGTTGCTGTCCTTTTCTCAATAGCTGTATCTCCTTGGAAGACATACTGATATTTTACTCAGATGGCTTTTAGGCTACCATTACGGTAAATGAAGTTAGCATTAAGAAAATAAGATTTACAAATTTTGTATTAAAATATGGATAGGCCTTTTGTTCACTGATGGGCTTGATTCTGGTGTAACCTATATAAATTTATGTAAATTAACAATTTAAATCAGCAATATTTTGTTTTGGATATTTGGGATACTTTTAGTAAATACAACTTAGCAGTGTTAATTATGTGTATACTCCCAAGAACAGGCAATTTTTGAATATTTTTCCCTTTTACTTGCACATATTTTAATAAGTTGTTTGGGGTTTTTTATTAATTTACTTTTTTAAGTAGCTGCTAGCTTCTCAAATTTGACCTTGAAGTTATTTTAAACAAATCGGCTGATTCTAACTAGAAGTTAGCAATTTAGTACAAGTTATCCACTTATATCAAAAGTTACAGATTTTTGGTTTAGAAACTGACAAGGTCATATCAGAAGATTATACTTAGTGACATTTAAAAAAGATGTCGAAAAGCTTACTCTATTAATTGCTTCTTTTATCAGGTATTGCAAGAAATGTATAGTTACTGATAGAGTGTACATTGACTATAACCTATAAGGGCCAAATTCATCCACGTCGGATATCCACTGAAGTCATTAGAATTCCACTGGGGATGATTTTGGCCCTGTGTGAACAGGGATGTTTGTACTTGAGTCAAAAGAAAGCAAGTTCAGGATAATTTATAAATCAAACAAAGTTTTAATAATTTTAAAGTCATTTTTAAAACTATACAGATTAGGTTCGTGTGCTTCTAAAAACTATACAAATTAGCAGTGGAGATTTTCATATGACTATGTCTGATTTTGTGGTCCTGCAGTTACACAACCCACTCGTGTTTTAGATGCATTAAACAAAACCCTATAATCATAGATAGGGTTAGTACCACAGTGTTAGGCAGTACACATTCTTCCTCCTCTCACAAACATCTACTTAAACGTGCATTTGTGCTCGTGCTGGTATCGTAGTTCTCTTAGCAATGCTGGAGAGACAGTCTTACCAGATACCCCTGTTCTACCAGGGAATAGGGTAGTGGTATGTCAGAGGAAGTGGGATTAATCCCACTTCGAGTCTAACTTCTTTTTTTAAAGTTGTTAATTAGATGTTGAATCTCTTAATTTTTATGCTCCCCCACACTTCCTTCTAGAATTGTTCTCAGAGTAGGCAACCTCAGGATTTTTTAGTTAAAATTAAACAAAAAACAACCAAAAACAAAACAAGTGTGGATCTAACTCACTACCTCTGTATCTGACATGATGCCCTAATGCAGGAGTTGGCAACCTTTCAGAAGTGGTCTGCCAAGTCTTCATTTATTCACTCTAATTTAAGGTTTCGCGTGTCGGTAATACATTTTAACGTTTTTAGAAGGTCTCTTTCTATAATATATAACTAAACTATTGTTGTATGTAAAGTAAATAATGTTTTTAAAATGTTTGAGAAACTTCATTTAAAATTAAATTAAAATGCAGAGCCCCCCGGACCGGTGGCCAGGACCCGGGCAGTGTGAGTGCCACTGAAAATCAGCTCGCGTTCCGCCTTCGGCACGCGTGCCATAGGTTGCCTACCCTTGCCCTAATGTAACAGTGATATTTAGTAAACTGACTCTCTAGAGGCAACGATAACATTATCATACTACTGCTAGCAATATTGTCAGGGCAAGTATGTGAAGGAGAAGGGAGGAAAAGATTTTAGCTGCTCAATGCTGCAGTTGCAAGTGATGAATCTGAGAATGCGTTGTTACCATAGATTCATAGGTTATAAGGCAGAAGGGACCATTGTGTTCATCTAGTCTGATCTCCTGTCTAACACAGGCCAACACTTCTGTCTAACACTTCGCCAAAATAATTCCTGTTTGAACTAGAGCATATTTATTAGAAAAACACCAGGATGCAAACTGTCAGCAATTTGTCATAAGAGCCTTTCCATTAACATTTTCTCTATTATGACTTTCTAGGACTAGAAATTTAGATAAGGCCTGAATCTCTCAAAAATGCAGGCGGTTAAACCAGCTTGAAAGAGTCAGGAGGTGGACATCCAAATCTGGGGTCTTTTTCAGGACATAGAGTTTAGAAAGGCAGATTCATTCTGTTGTGCCATAATTTACCACAGAAAGTAGGTTCTTCACAAAGAATCTGAGGCAAAGGAAATCTCTTCTCTCTGCTGTAAATTCCCCAGTGTTCGAGTCTTAAAATACCAGACTCCTGAACTGTCCTATATTAGCCTCCTTTTGTTGATACTGACCTGTACAAAACTGTTGTGCTATTCAGATGAAAGCTAAAGTCCCTTCCCATCCCTCTGTCTCAAGATGTAGACTGTTGGTACCTAGGGATTTAGTGTCTCCTTGCCACCTTCGCCTCCCCCAATGCAGCTTTGAGGGGGAAACTGCAGAGAGGGGCCAGCAAGAGACTCCAGATGGCAGAAGTAGAAGCAGCCAAAGTGAACCACTGTACTGGGAAGGAGGAAGGTCAAATGGGCCAGCCAGAGCCGCCCCACCAGCCCACATCTCAATGTTTAGCTTCTATTTATAAGCCAACATATCAGAGCAACTGCGCAGAAATGAGTATCAACCAGATTTGACCAACATTCTTGACATAGGTGATTATTTTGGTGTGGGAATTTTCTATTTTATGGCTAGAGTCAAAATTCAGCCATCAGTCAAAGCCTTTAACCAATCTGTAATAATTCTTCCATCAATCTGTTCTCTGGAGAAATCACTCCCGCTTTAAATTTGAAATGGCTGAATCAAGCTGTCTAACAAACTGCTGCAAAATTGAGAACAGTTGCTCAGTCATAGCCTTCATCAGGTGGTGATTTTTAGCCTCCATCACCGCCTTCAGAGTCTGATTGCAGAATGCCAAGCAAAGTACCATAGATCGCTCCCCTGACGGTCTTTCCAGGAAGTCGTCGTGTTGGTAACAGCAATTTTACCTCCATTGTTCTAGGGAAAATTTCTTTTCCTTATGGCAATCATTTCTTCTCTGAGGGGGAAGGTAACAGACCTATGTTGACAATCACCTTGTCTGTCTTGTTCTAAAGACAGGGAGGATCCTGAGACAGTACTTTCAGACTTCGCTCAATTGGTATATTCATTTCATGTGAATTAGGAAATGTCTCAAGTGGATTTGTTGCCTAAAACCACCTTCAGATAAATGTGTCTTTGGCATTAGCTTGACATCTGGCACATATTTCAATTCTGTTTCTCTACAGTTCAAGTTCTTAATCTTTCACATAACCTTATTTTTATTTTTAAGGAAAGAGGTCTTCGGCTCTATATGTAAAGTGAAGAACTGAAAAGGTTCATTTCATGAGGCCCTGATTCTGTTCACTGAAGTCAGTTATGCAGGATCAGGCACTCTGTCTGGTCTCCCCTCATTCTTGGAGGCCCTGACTGAGGAAAGCACTTAAGTGTGTGCTTAAGTCCCATTGACCTTGATAGAACTTAAATATGTGCTCACATGCTGTGCTGATTAGTTTTCTTGAATCTGGTCCACCAGTGAGCTTCAGCTTCCTAGGCAAAGAGATGCCCCCTTCCTGAAAAATGCATGGTAGCTATTTGAAGTTTTTACCTTTTTGTTCCAAACATTTCCTCTAAGGTTGCTTTTGAACATCAAGACCTTTTATGCTAACACAGTGTGGTTCTCAGTGAGTAATCTGCTAGTATTATGTTGTTCTCAAGAGTGTAATACTCCAGAGAGACACCTCTCATGCAGGGCCGGCTCTACCATTTTTGCTGCCCCAAGCAAAAAAAAAAAAAGCCGCCCGAGCAGCTGAACGCAAAAAAAAAAAAAAAAAAAAGCCACCCGGACTGTGCCGCCCCAAGAATGGACAGAAAGCTGCCCCTTAGCATGTGCCGCCCCGGGCACGTGCTTCCTCTGCTGGTGCCTGGAGCCAGCCCTGGTTTTATGAAATGGAGATGATAGAGCCCCTGAAGGAGCACTGATTGAAGTGGGCAGACTTAATTAAATGCATTGATGTATCTTCTTTTGACTGAAGCTGATGCTTAATCCATAAGTGTAATTTAAGTACTGAGATGCTTAAGAGCCTAAATACTATTCCATAATGGACTAAGGGCTAGATCTACATAGGGATTTAGGTACCTACCTGCCACTAAGTCCAAAATTTAGATCCTCAAAAATTTCGGCTGGTGGGCATGTGCACATGTGCCTAAATCCTGACAGCTGGGGCCTAATCCCTGGCAGGGTTCACTAATTAGGCTGTCCCTGATCTATGTCACTGACCATAGAGCATGCCTACTAGACTGGTCCCCACACTGAACAGGAGTAGGAGAGGTGCCTCATGCCTTGATACTCCATAGCCCTAATAGTTAGAGCACTCAACCAGCATGTGGGAGGCCCAGATTCAAATCCCTCTCTGCGTGATGTTAGGGTGACCAGATGTCCTGATTTTATAGGGACAGTCCTGATTTTTGGGTCTTTTTCTTATATAGGTTCCTACTACCCCCCAACCCCATCCCGATTTTTCACACTTGCTGTCTGGTCACCCTATGTGATGTGGAGGACCTTAATCCAGGTCTCCCACCTCCCGGGTGAGTGCCCTAATCATTGGACTATAGGATATTCTGGGGTGGAGCTCACAATGTCTCTTGTTGAAATTATTCCACTTTGTATAAATAATTAAATAATCATTGAGCCAGAGAGTGAGTGAGAATGGCTCTGTAGCCCAGTGGTTAGGGCATCTGCCTGAGATCTCAGAGCATCCAGATCCAGTCCCCATCATCCAATGAACACTTCATATAAAATACTGTAATGGAACAGCTTCAACAGAAGAGACTAAGACACACACACACACCCCATACCTATAGCCCAGTATTTAAGGCATTCACCAGGGAGTTAAAGACCTGTATTCAAGTCCCTTTTCCATGTAAGGCGGAATGGGGATTTAAACCTGGATCTTCCACATCCTGGGCGAGTACTCTAAACACTGGCCTGTTTGTGAGAAAGTGCTGACCTGGTTTATGCACATAACTCCAGGAGAAAGCTCACAACTGTGAATTCCAATTTAAGATAGGAGCCTCCCTCTGGCCTAGACTTTGGCACCTAAATCCCTTTGAGGGGCAGGCCTGATGCTACACCCGTCTCCTTGGCATTTCCCATTAGCTTGCTTAGACAGCTCCTCACTCAGCAGGCTGGTTTTTGTGCTCACATTCTTTGGTACCAAACTCTCCCCATGCATTGTATAGCGATTGTGGTGCCTAACGCAGGGCTGTTGATTCCACTTGGCAGCAGGGTACCATTGCAGAGCCGAGCCTAAGAGCCTAAGTCAATTGAAAATGAAACTTGGGCTCCTAAGTCACATAGGTGCTTTTGAAATTTGTACCCACCCAGTATAGTCATTTTGCTTAGACCAGCGCTTGAAAAATTCCAAAGATAGGAAGCACTTTCCACTTGGAAAGTAGAGAAGTAATGTGATCCATGGCCTCTGGAGACCCTTCATCTCTCTTTCTCCTGTCACCATTTGCCTATTTTGTCTTTTTAGATTGCAAGCTCTGCAGGGAATGGGCAGGGTCTTTCTATGTATTTTTGCAGTAGCTGATCTCAAGCTGGGGCCTCTAGCCTCTGCAACAATACAAATACCAACAATACATACACAGATAATTAAAAAAAAACAGGAGTACTTGTGGCACCTTAAAGACTAACAAATTTATTTAAGCATGAGCTTTCGTGAATGTTAAGGGCCAATCACTCAAAAGTTAGGAAATGCCAGATTTAAGGTTGCCTGTGCAAACATGCTTTGGCCCCCTTGTGCATATGCATTATGATACACTCTTCATCACATGATCACATACTATTTTTTCCCACAAGATGCTGCCTTGTTTGGTGCACAGACTGAACAGTGCTCACTAGTAGCTATTCAGTAATCCTTTTTTTTTATCATCATCATTTAACATGTAGTCCCAGGCATTATTTATTGCACACCATCCAAACCCAGCTCTAAATACAAAATTATTAATTTCCTACATGTCCTGTCTCCATTCCCCACCATCTCCATGCCCCAGTTTTCCCACCCCACTCCAAGCCCAACTCTTCACCCCCTTGCGTTGCAGCGAGGCTGCTCCTTTCTCTCCACATTGCCTGGGTACCAGCCTGGGAAGCACAGGAGAGAGATTCTCCCTGTTCTCAGTTCCTGTGCTAGGCACCCCAGCAGCCTTTGACTACTGGGAACAACAACTGCATGATAAGTCCTGTTCAGTCCCTGCAACCCCAGGATGAAACATGCTCAGTCACTCTGAGGGGATAGCTCATGTGCAGGCCATAGGGGGCTCAGTGCAAATGGAATTTTCAGATAATTACTAAGCATCTGGGGTGTAGCCTGATTTGGGGTGGGTTAGTAGGGTCAGTGGAATTTATCCACTTAATTTAGTTTTATTTAATAATTAATTTTCTAATTAATTAGTAATGTTAGTAATAATTAATAGATATTAATAATATGGGTATAATATGCCAATATGTGTGATTAGAAGATAAGAGTTCGTCTAAAATCAGGCTTTGCAGAATTTATACAAGAAGATTGGGGGTATATGACAGGAACTTACACTGAGATAAAATTAGTCAATCAAGACCTTTTATTTAAAATCAATGAAACAATAGGTAAATGTAAAATGTTAAAAGCAGTTTGAGATTACAAAGTTACAAATATCACAGTTCTATAAGAAATATACCTACGATAATAAACAGTTCTAAATTCACTAGTGCAGTAGCACTAGGGTGTTTTTCACACCTCTGATAGATAGAGGCAGTGATGAAAATGGTTATGAGTAAAACCCTCTATAAACTAGATGCTTTAGAGGTAAAGCAGAAATTAAATTTTTTTATACTTACAACTTTGAAAAGAAATAACACCACGATTTATCAGTAGTTGACAGTTTTCGTAGGTGTAGGCAGGGTGAGACGATGGAGAATAGAAAGATGGATGTATCGCCTCCCTAATGGTGGATTGTCACCCTTTTTATAGGGAGAAATCTTTCCTCCTATGCCCAAATTTGTCTTTCCCCCATGGAAATGTTAGGGTACCTATTCTCATAGGCTAACCTTTTATGTGTGTATTAGTGACAGATATGTATGCAATTTGTGGTGTATGTGTTAAATTTGTGGGCAGAAATCCCCACTTTTCACCCTATCTAGGTGAAAGGTTTTGAGACATTCAAAAGGTCCCCAGACATTTGCGTAGGTTTATATTCTATTATTACTTTTCTGAATAAGGGTCCTAAAGGTTGCTTTCAGTGTCACGCAGGAAATTGGCCAGGGTGTCTGGCCTGGATGTCTATAGGTATCTTGCATTACAGCTTATTGTAAATAATTCTATAATCTATGCAGCCTACACACTTTTATCAAAAAGACATTTTATACAAACCAACAGATTAATCCTCAGGGCTACATGCCCCCCTTTGACGGGGTGGTTTACATAAAGAAACCCCGTCACCTAGGATTTAATATCTGTGGGGCCCTTTTTAGTTTCATACCTGGGCAAATTTTGGTATGTATCAGGAATGGGCACCATGTATATATATTCCTGTTCATCCTCAGATGGTGCTCGTCTGTGCATTTGTTTAGGTGATTGTCTGGGTGTTTGTCTAGGTCTCCGCCTAGTTTTTGGCTTGGGTTTGTTGCGTTTATACAGCATATAACCTAAAATAAGGAAATTAATTCCAATCCCAATTCCTTGGATAATCACCCATACTTTTAATCCGAAATTTTCTCTAAAAGTTGTTGCAGGCTCATTACCTTCATTCATTAATTGGGTAGTAACTTGTTGGGCTTCGTCCATATTATTAGTAATTTGAATGAGGTGAGTCTCCTTACGAGTCATTAACAATTTCAGTTGCAACTCTAATGGTGGAATATAGGCCAGAAAAGTAGGTGTGCTTTGAATAGTTAAATTCTGATAATCAGGGTTAGACTGAATAATGGTAATGTTCTCAAAAGTAGGGCTAGGGGAAATAGCTTGATTTCCTATTACCGTGGGTTGCTTTGGGGTAAAACAGAAATTTGGCTCTGTGACAGGACACTCCAAGGGACCATACTGGTACCTCTTTTGGTTGGTAACCACGCAAAATTGGTTCCTTCCAGCATAGGTCACCCTCTCCATCGGAGTCTTCCATGTGGTCAGCCTCACCAGGCATGATGATGATGAATTCTGTGGTTTCTCTCCCTGTAGTCCACACAAAACAGTGTCTGTTTCAAACACGTTACACCTACAGATATACTGGGGTCCTTTTTCAGAACAACAGGCCATCTGTGGTACCTTCCAAGTCTGAGTTGGAGTGTGATAGACTACCAGGGGAGGTGCATTAACGCGTTCCCTGTAGATGTCATCTTCGAGGTGACCTATAGAATGGATAGCAGCCAATTGCCTGTACACATCTTCGTCTGGGTCAAACACTGGTAACGAGACCATGAATGAAACATACAAAGATTGTGCCATTATACAATCTTTTGTAAGAGAACAACTGTCTCGGTAGGGGTGAGGTGTCACAGATCCTCTCTCTCTCATAGCACCCACTGACAAATGCTGGCATGCATCCAAACAAGTGGATCTTTCCTTTTCCAGCTTTTGAAAACATTTAGGGCAATACCAACTGATCAGTTGTTCATCCTTAATTAAATCAGGGACTTCTCCTAGTTTTAAGGATCGCAATGCATCAGTAATTGTGCTTACAACATATTCCCCATATGCAGAACATATAATTTCTTTCCCCAAATGTTGATCCCTTTTCTGATCATTGTTTAAAGCAATTAACTGGTTAATTTTCTGTTGCGTTTCATTAAACAATTGGGTTATATCATGCATACTATAAACAGTAAATCGTTCTTCCTGTGCCAATCCCTTTATTCCCTGTAACATTGGATTGACTACTCGGTTAGCTTCCTCTTTTAACACATAATCTATATGCTTGCAGATTTTTCCAATATCCGCTTGGTTCCACATTGACATTCCTGCGCCAAATAGTCCTGTTAGGGATCCTAAACCTCCAAGGAGATTTAAGCTATGTTTTCTCCTAAGAGTTTGTGACTTAGGGACTTTATCATCCTTTAGCAGAACAATATCTCGCACTCATTGCTGATGGCTACAATCCTATCCACAAGTCGCACTGAGAAAAAGGAAGCCACTTTGGTATGCTGACAATAGCTAAATTCTCCCAAGTACCAATTAGACAAATTTAGCACTACAGGAATATGCATAAGTTGAACTTGATTAATTATTTTCCCCATTATGGGTGTTGTGATAAGACCACTAACAGGTCCTGGGTTTAACACTAGACAATTTACATCATTTGTTCTTGACTGATCAAAATCATAGTCAATAACCGGGTCCTGAACTTTAAGTTCAAATGTCATATTCTGGACATTTTTTGTTTCCTGTTTTGGTTTGAAAGGTAGCTATAATGAGCACCTCATATCGCCCTTGGTCCTCATATTCAAGTTTATACAAGGTTAAACTTCCCCCTGTTATCAAATTATTACAGCTAGCTTTGTTTTTCCAAGTTCCATAAGATATACCATGTTTTAGGGAAGTTGAATTTATAAATGTCTTGCAGCCACCCCCCCTAGAATTTTCATCCAAGGGCCACATCTTTTTCCAACCACTAGAGGGTAGTGCAGTTACTTCCACCAATTGATATTCAAAAGTAACATCCTCCCCCCGAATTCCCTTAACCTGTTGAATCGGGTTGTTGACCAGTTCTGGATTAAGTATAATAGTCCGTTCCTTCTTTGTTGGTATGTTCTGTTGCTTAGGCTCAGACAACTGAGTACGATCCGGTCGTCTGGTTTCCTGGGGTTTGTGATAAACTCAGGACAGACAGTTGCCAGAGGGGGGGGAGGAGTCAGTCCCAGAGGGTTAAAAGGCCCTCCTCCTTATCAACTGAAGCAACTACAGGTCAAGCAGGTTCAGCTGAGAAAGGGTTACCCAGGTAGCAAATTAGAATCAGCTGAGGGGAGCTACCTGAGGGTAATTAGGATCAGCTGGTTACAACTTGGAGCTGCCTGAGACCTTTTTAAACCCCTTCCTGGGAGGAAGGAACGGGGGGCGAAAGCAGAGAGAGAAGGAGCCTGGCTACCAGGAGTATTGAAGCAGCAAGCCTTCCCAGGCAGAGCGGCAGGACGCTCTCCTACAAGACAGGGTAAAAATACTTTAATTAAGACTGGTGAGAAGACAGGGGACAGACTTCCCCTGAGTCCTAAGGGGACTGCATTACCTAGCCAGTCTCACCAGAGCTAAAAACAGCAGAGGCTGGGGAGACTGAGACGGGACCTTGCCACACGTGGTGTCAGGGGTGGGATGTGAGTGAGACTTTGCAAACCGTCTCGGGCAGGGTAAAAGCACCCCAAAAAAAAAAAAATGGAAGATGTAGTGAAGGCACTGGTGCAGGCCACTGCGGCTCAGCAAGAAGCTACCAGGGTGCAGATGGCTGCCCAGCAGGAGGCGAATGCAGCAGGAGACAAATCAACTCCTGATGAGCCAAGCGGCTCAGGATCGAGCCACCTTGCAGGAGGTTGTGAACCAGCTAAAGGCCCTGACCACCCTAATGCACGGCCCCAGGGGCTCGGCCCCTGCACGCCAGCCGCTACTTACAGAAGATGACAGTGGATGATGACGTGGAGGCGTATCTCCTTGCGCTTGAGAGGACGGCCCGGCGGGAGGCCTGGCCCCAAGACCAGTGGGCCAGTATCCTGGCACCTTTTCTGTGTGGGGAGGCACAGAAAGCGTATTTTGATATGGCAACAGAAGCAGCTTCCGATTACTCCCAGCTAAAGGCGGAGATCCTGGCAAGGTCTGGCGTGACGACAGCTATAAGGGCGCAGAGGTTCCATGAGTGGAAATACCGAGCCAACAAAGCCCCGAGGTCCCAGCTGTTTGACCTGATCCATCTGGCCCGGAAGTGGCTGTGCCCCGAGACCCGCCGGCCGGAGGAAGTCGTGGAAACCCTAGTTGTGGACAGGTACATGAGAGGGCTACCGCCGGACATACGAGGATGGGTCAGTCAAAATGATCCTCCTCCTATGATGAGCTAGTTGCCCTTGTAGAGAGACATCTAGCAGCACAGGAACTCTCTCGGACCACTGGGGAAGGGAGGCGCCAGGATAGGAGGCAAGGCTATGTACCAAGGGCCCGAGTTGCCATAGCTCCAGGCCGAACTATGGCAGGGAAGAAGGAGAACGAAGAGCAGCCAAAGTACTCGGAGGGACCTGGGGACTGGGAGAGAGAGACTCGGGGGGTAAGGCCCCACAGCCCAAAAATTAAGGGGCTGCCCCGAGGAGGGTACCGATGCTGTGCATGTGGAGAGATAGGGCATATAGCTGCCCAATGCCCAAACCTAGAGGAGCCCATGCAATGCGACCTGGGAAATCTAGAAGAGTCATGTGACCTGATAAGCCTAGTAGGAGTAGCGATGGTCCCTCATAGATATACTAGGCAAGTTAAAATGAATGGTATAAAGACCACCGCATTAGTAGACTCAGGAAGTGCAGTCACGCTGGTCTCGGGAAAGCTGGTCGGGTATGATCAACTATCCCGGGCCAAGCGCACAGGGATATCCTGTGTCCATGGGGATGTAAATTACTATCCGACCATCCGAGTGAAAATAGAGGTCCAAGGAAACCCCACTAAGGTGATGGCGGGGGTGGTCCCGAAACTCCCTACCCAGTCCTCATAGGACGAGACTTCCCAGGGTTTGGCAGTCTACTTCCTGGAGAGGAGTCAGAAGAAGATAACACTCCAGAGAGCAATGGGGTGGCCTCAATAGTTAGCAACCCCCCAGCCTTCCAAGAATTTGCCCAGGACTTATTCTCGCCCCCTGGGAAAACCAGGAAGACTCAAGCAGAAAGGAGGGCAGATAAGAGGAGGGGAACGAGCATCTTGGCCCAGAATCAGAAGCCTATACTGTAGGGGAGAGAGTTGGCCCAACGGACGAGGGGACTAGGCAGGAGGTTGGGGAGCCAGTAGCCGGGCCCAGTTCCCCAGGGACCTCCCTTGAAGAGGAGGGGGAGATAGAACCCTCTGAGTTTGGGCAACTTGGAACTTCACTAGAGAATTTTGGACAGGATCAGGCCAATGATCCAGTATACCAGAACATTCGCAAAGAAGTAGTGGAGGTGAATGGGGTCCCTGTGGAAGGGAGAGCCAAGGGCCCAAGGCCGTATTATATGATCAAGAAGGATCTGCTGTACCGTGTTGTCCGTATCCAAGAGCAAGTCGTGGAACAGCTCCTAGTACCACAGAAACATCAGAGGGGCGTGATGGAGCTAGCTCACAGCCATTTGTTCGGGGGACATCTAGGGGTAGATAAAACCCTGGACCGAATTCTACAGAGGTTTTTTTGGCCTGGAATATATGCAGCGGTCCGACGGTATTGTGCCTCCTGTCCAGAATGCCAGTTACACGGGCCCCGACCCCGCTTAAGGGCACCTTTGGTACCTCTCCCGATTATTGAAGTCCCCTTTGAGCGGATAGCTATGGACCTAGTAGGGCCATTAGAAAGATCAGCCCGGGCCATCAGCACATACTGGTGGTGCTAGATTACGCCACCCGATACCCGAGGCCATTCCCCTACGGAACACTACGTCCAAGACCATAGCTAAAGAATTAATCCAAATTTTCGCTAGAGTGGGAATACCCAAAGAGATCCTGACAGATCAAGGAACTCCCTTTGTGTCTAAATTAATGAAGGATCTATGTGCAATGCTCCACATAAGGACACTAAGGACATCAGTCTATCATCCGCAGACCGATGGCCTCGTCGAGCGTTTTAATAGGACGTTGAAGAACATGATACGAAAGGTGGTGAGCCGGGATGGGAGGAACTGGGACACCCTGCTACCGTACCTAATGTTTGCGATCAGGGAGGTGCCTCAGACTTCGACTGGGTTTTCCCCGTTCGAACTGTTATATGGTCGCCACCCCCGCGGCATATTGGACATTGCCAAAGAAAGTTGGGAAGAACAGCCGAACCCAGGTAGAAACGTCATCGAGCATGTGTTGCAGATGAAAGACAGGATAGCCCAAGTCACTCCCATAGTGCGGGAACACATGGAGAGAGCACAAGGGGCCCAACAAACATATTACAATCGCCAGGCGATGACCCGAAAATTCCAGGTGGGAGATCGGGTGATGGTACTCGTACCCACAGCAGAGAGCAAGCTCCTGGCCAGATGGCAGGGGCCATACGAGGTAATAGAAGCCATTGGAGAGGTCGATTACAAAGTCCGACAGCCCGGACGCCGGAAGCTGGAACAAATCTATCATGTGAACCTGTTGAAACCTTGGCAAGACAGAGAAGCGCATGTGGTCACTATAGGATCACCCCCTCCCGAGAGCAACCTGCCTGGCCAAGTGGGAATATCCCCAGAATTGACCTCTGACCAACGAGCGGAGGTGATCCACATGATTGAACGCAACCAGGACGTGTTCTCAGAAAAGCCAGGCCGGACTACTGAGGTTCACCATCACATCCTCACAGAGCCTGGAGTGAAGGTGAATGTAAAGCCATACCGGATCCCGGAGGCGAAAAGAGAAGAGATCAAGTCAGAAGTCAGGAAAATGTTGAAGCTAGGGGTCATTGAAGAGTCTCATAGCCAATGGTCAAGCCCAGTGGTCCTAGTACCTAAGCCGGATGGCAGTATGAGGTTTTGCAATGACTTCCGGAAACTGAATGAGGTGTCCCAATTTGATGCGTACCCTATACCCCGGATAGATGAGCTAATTGACCGACTTGGGAAGCACGATTTTTGTCCACCCTTGACCTGACTAAGGGTTATTGGCAAATTCCTTGGCTAGGGCCGACAAAGAGAAGACGGCCTTTTCAACTCCAGAGGGACTGTATCAATACACTGTCCTCCCGTTCGGTTTACATGGGGCTCCTGCCACCTTCCAACGACTCATGGACAAACTGTTACGCCCACATGGCAGGTATGCGCCGCCTATCTTGATGACGCGTCATTATACATAGTCCGGATTGGGAGACGCACTTGGGGAAGGTGGAAGCAGTCCTGGACACCTTGAGGAAGGCAGGGCTGACTGCCAATCCTCCAAATGCGCAATTGGGCTAGCAGAAGCCAAATACCTTGGATATATAGTGGGGAGAGGTGTGGTAAAGCCCCAACTCAACAAGTTAGAGGCAATACAGAATTGGCCCCGACCTGTCCGGAAGAAACAGGTCAGAGCATTCCTGGGGCTGGTGGGGTACTACAGGCGGTTCATCCCCCACTTCGCCACCAGGGCATGCCCGCTAACTGACCTAACGAAAGCCCGTGGCCCAGATATAGTGAAATGGTCTAGCGCGGCTGAGGAGGCAGTTGCAGATCTGCGGACGCGCTCTGCACTGACCCAGTGCTGGTAGCTCCAGACTGGGAGAAGGAGTTTATCTTGCAAACGGATGCCTCAGAAGTTGGGTTGGGAGCGTACTTTCACAACTGGTTGGAGCGGAAGAACACCCGTCCTGTTCCTCAGTAGGAAACTCCTGCCCAGGAACGGAAATATGCCGTAGTTGAAAAGGAATGCCTGGCCGTAAAGTGGGCCAGTGAAAGTCTTCGCTATTACCTACTCGGACGGAAGTTTCCCCGTGTCACGGACCATGCTCCCCTGACGTCGATGCACCACCACACAGAGAAAAGTGCGAGAGTGACCAGGTGGTTCCTGTCACTACAACCCTTCCACTTCAGAGTACAACATAGGTCTGGAATCAAGCATGGCAACGCGGATGGCCTTTCAAGGGTACACTGTTTTGCCGACCCAAGTAGCCCAACCCTGTAGTGTTGAGCAGGGGGGGGGGATGTGTGATAAACTCAGGACAGACAGTTGCCAGAGGGGGGGGAGGAGTCAGTCCCAGAGGGTTAAAAGGCCCTCCTCCTTATCAACTGAAGCAACTACAGGTCAAGCAGGTTCAGCTGAGAAAGGGTTACCCAGGTAGCAAATTAGAATCAGCTGAGGGGAGCTACCTGAGGGTAATTAGGATCAGCTGGTTACAACTTGGAGCTGCCTGAGACCTTTTTAAACCCCTTCCTGGGAGGAAGGAAGGGGGGGCGAAAGCAGAGAGAGAAGGAGCCTGGCTACCAGGAGTATTGAAGCAGCAAGCCTTCCCAGGCAGAGCGGCAGGACGCTCTCCTACAAGACAGGGTAAAAATACTTTAATTAAGACTGGTGAGAAGACAGGGGACAGACTTCCCCTGAGTCCTAAGGGGGACTGCATTACCCTAGCCAGTCTCACCAGAGCTAAAAACAGCAGAGGCTGGGGAGACTGAGACGGGACTTTGCCACAGGTTGCAATAGTTCAGTTTCAGACTTAAGATTTTGGCATAGTCCTACCCTTAGAGTAACAATAAGGGTGTAATAAGTCAAAAATGTCAATGTCAATTTCATGGTTGCAAACTGCTGGGCTCCAGTTGTTGCGATTTCGTCTGATCACTTAAGTCCTGAGGAGGAAGTTGCTCCTGCGACCTGGACGATCGATACAGCTTTAACTGATTAGCATGATAAATCTTGTCTCTATTATGCTTTCCTCCTGTTATTCTTATCTTATATACTGCTGAACTGAGTTTATCAATGATTTGGAAAGGTCCAATCCATCAATTACACAACCCATGTTCTGGTGATTTATATAACAATAACATTACTTGGTCTCCTACCTCCCAAGTATTCTCTCTCTGGTTTTTGTCCAAGTAAGCTTTTGTCTTGCGTCTAGATTTTCCCAATTTGGCAGCTACCTGCAAGTGAATGCGATTTAAATGTTTTTGCAGATTTTGCAGGTAGGTATCCATTTTTATTCCCTCTAATTGAGTGCCACTAGCTTGCCAAATTAAATGTTCTGGTAATCTCATTGTTCGGCCTGTCATCACTTCAAAAGGTGTTTTATCAGTAGATGCAGCCGGTGTCGCCCTCAATGCCATTAAAATTAAAGGCATGAGGGTGTCCCAGTTACGTCCATTGGCATCAACCAGTTTCCTCAACATCACTTTTATAGTCCGATTGGTTCGTTCCACCATCCCAGATGACTGTGGTCTGTATGGGATGTGTAGTCTCTGCGGGACTCCCATCAATTTAAGACAATCCCTAAAGAACTGTCCTGTAAAATGTGATCCCTGGTCTGATTCTACCTTTGCAGGGATCCCCCAGCGAGAGAAGACTTGTTCTACCAAGACCTTGGCAGTGGCTTTTGCAGTATTGGCTTTAAGAGGAAATGCCTCTATCCACTTTGAAAAAGGATCGATAATCACCAATAAATATTGGTTACCTCTTTGGGTCCTTGGCAAAGGACCTACAAAGTCAATCTGCAAAGCCATCCACGGACCTTCATACACCTGGGATCTTAGTGGCGCATTTCTTTTGGATGGAGTAGGATTAGTTTGGGCACATGCCAGACAATTTTCACAATAATGTTGCACATCCATCCTAAGAAGTGGCCACCATCCTACAGATGCAAGACGTTGGACAGTTTTGTCCACTCCATGTCCTCCTGTTGGAGTGTCATGGATCATGTACATCATTTCCCTCCGTAGGTGAGCTGGAACTACCCACACAGGGAAAGGACCTCCTGTATACATGAGAACTCCATCTACGACTTGTAACTGCTGTTCATGTCGTTTGTACAAAGGGTCTATTGTTTGTGATCCCTCTTTGTTTATTTTGGAAAGCTCTAGAATTACTCTCATTATGTCTTTATCCAATTTTTGCATATCTTTTAGATCTGGTATATTGGGTTGTACCAATTTAGTTGCAGCTATAGGACATTTAGGATTAGGGGTAATAACAGAATATTCCTGATCCTTACCTTCCCAAAATTCTCCTGATCAGGCTCCTTCACGGGCCAATTTATCAGCTCTCTCATTTTCCATAGCATAAGGGTCCAATTTCCAGTGAGCTTTTACTTTTTTTACTTTGATTGGCCGCTCTGAAACAGTAACTATTACTGTTAACCAATGGATATATCTCATCAGTGATGCATACCTAATAGGTGTGCCATCAGAAGATGTAAAACCATTTGTTTCCCAATATGGTAGGAACTCTGTGAGAGAATTGCATACCCATGCAGAGTCTGAAAACAGACAGATATCTTGGTATGTGGTGGTGATGGAGAACTGCACACAATACTCCAACACACAAGCCACTGCAGCTAATTCTGCATATTGAGCCGAATGTGGAGTGCATGAATATGCCTTTTCCCAAGGCTCTCCTTTCCCCTCAGGGGGAACTGCATGGATTCCGAATCCAGTATAGGGTTTGCCTTGATGGTAATAACTAGAACCATCAACAAAGAATTTATACCTATTAATAGAATCTGTCTCCTGGATTAAAGGTTGAAAGAGCTTTTGTTTTTCCTCCCCCCTTAGACCCAATTGATCAAAGTTGGGACACTTGTGTGGCTCTCCCTGATACAATAGAGCTGTTCGTAACAAGGATGGTGTCCTAATAGGTTTGACTGCAATATCTTTCCCTTGCAGTAGTAATGCCCAATGAGCAAGGCGAGCATTTGAAACTTGCCCATCTTTTACCCTGTTGGACAGTAAAAACTGAAGAGGAGTGTGCGATGAGTGTAATATGATTGGGCTGAGGCCAATTAGAAAAGAAAAGTGTTGTATGGCCCAACTGGTTGCCAACAGGTACTTTTCACAATTGTCATATTTGAGTTCAATTGATGACATTAAACGTGAGGCATAGGCCACAGGTCTGATTTTCCCATGCCTTTCTTGTGAGGCCACAGCTGCCAACGCATTAACACTCACCGCTACCTCCAGATGATAGGGTATTTCAGGATTTGGTGTGATCAACACCGGAGTCTTGATAATGGCCTGTTTTAGTTGGGATACTGCCTCCGTGTGTTGCTCAGACCATTCCCACTGTACACCTTTCTTTAGTAGTTGGTACAAAGGACCTGCAATAGAAGCAAAATTAGGGATGAAATCCCTGTGGTACCCAGTTAAACCTAGAAAAGCTCTTAAAGCCGTAGGTTCCTGTGGTAAAGGCAATGTTTGGATTGCATCCACCTTCTGTTGCGCTGGGGTTCTACCCCATTTTGTCAGGGTGAGGCCCAAGAAAGAGACACAATTAGCCATCAGCTGGGCTTTGGCTGGATTGCACCTTAACCCTGCTTCCTTTAGAATTTGCAGGAGCTCGTCAAGTCTTTCTAAATGCTCCTTTTTCATCTGTGTTGCTAAACACAGGTCATCTACATATTGAAAAAGAACATTTGATTTAGAAAATGGTGACAGTATCCGTCTCATTTGTGCATGGAATAAAGCTGGAGAGTTTTTATATCCCTGGGGCAAACGTGTCCAAGAATATTGCACTCCCTGAAAACTAAATGCAAAACGGTACTGTGAAATGTGTGCCAATGGCAATGTCCAAAAGCTGTTACTGATGTCTAATACAGTAAACCATACAGCCTCTGGATCAAAGGATTTGATTAGATCTCGCATTTTGGCCCCTGTGGGGGCACAAGTTGGTGTGACCTGGTTTAGGCGTCTGTAATCTATTGTGAGACGCCACGAACCATCCGGTTTCTTGACAGGCCAAATAGGTGAATTTGCAGTGGAAGTACATTTTCGTAGTACTCCCTGTGTCAGCAAAGACTTAATAGTCTTTTCTATGTATGGATTTGCTTGTTCTGGGTAAGGATACTGTTTTGGGGCTGAAATTTCTCCTCCTTCTACAACAATAGTGACGGCCATGCATCCACAGTCATGTTTGTGTTTAGCAAAGGCATCTGCATGTTTGTACAGTAATGCCTGTAACTCAGGTTGGTCTGCATGTTTAGCCACTATTTTGTCCAAATCATACCCTTCAGGTACAGAGTCCTCCACTGGAGATACCATGCCACACTCAGGTATGACTACTGGAGAGTCATCCTTTGCCTGTTCTACTGAAAGACACAATAATTGGTTACACAAATCAAGAACACATCCCTGTTTGTATAAGAAATCAGTTCCCAATAAGGAATTCTTTGGGTCTGCTAACTTCATCAATGCAAAAGTATGATTCTTTCTTAGGTGACCTATTTGTACTTCAAGGGGTGTAGAAAGTGTGGTGGTAACCTGATTACTTGCAAAAGTTGCAAGTGTCTCGGTACATCCTGATGATAGAGGAGAGGATCTAGGATCCTCGACATGGAGAATACTGATTGCTGCTCCAGTATCTATAATGAGATTCCTATCAAGGCCCTCTATCACTGCAGATATTGTGGGTCTTCCACTTATATCCCTGCCTAAAGGGGTTATAACTATACTCGGGGTTGTTTGTAGTCATGCAGCATATGCTGTCAGATAATCTAAGGGTTCTTCCTCTATCTCCTCAGAGGCAGCCAATTCTGGAGGAGTGGCTGCCCACTGGGGAAAACGGGATGGATCGACGGAGGCCACTGGATGGTTCAAGGTTGCTGAGCCTTGGCCTTCCATCATCATCAGCTCATTCACACAGGCATGAAGTTCTCGGATATCCCGTCGTTGAGCTTCAAGCGTCTGTTGCACTGTTCTAAACATTTTTACAACTGAGTCCTCAGTTTTGTGCAAAGGCGGTGATTTAGGTCTCTGCAGACGTGAACTGTTCTGTGCAGCATCTGAAAAGAAAGGAACATGATCCCGGGCTCCTGCATAGGATCCAAACGCATAACCCTGTCGAGGGGCCTGGCCACTCGAAGGTCCAGAGTTATTACGTGGGTTAGGGTCATTTTGCCAACGTTGATACTTAGGGAATTTAGGAACCCCTCGTCCTAATCCTGGTTGAGGTCGAGGTCCCTCAATCCTCACCGTAGGATTAGTTTGTGGTTCCTGAAGTACTGCAACCGGGGCTCCACGCCGACCTAATTTAGAGCCTCCCTGTGCATATGCTTTAGCCAATAAGGCTAATGTTCTTTTTAAAGAAATATCATCAGTTATATGCATATTAACCATTTCTCTTAACTGGGGAAGAGATTTATTAACTAGCAAACTGATGTATGGCAGTTCATCTGTTTCCTCTTTGATATGACTCCGCCAAGCTGCACTTAACCGCAAATGAAACTGATGTGGAGTTTCATTAGGTTTCTGCTTTAAGTTAGACAGAATTGCTACTCCAGCTTGCCCTGGGTGCTGATTATGTTCCAATAGGGCTACTGTCTCTTCAAAATTTTTCTCTCCTACCCTAAACTTAAGTGGCAAAGTACTCCACAATGCTCGATTCACTGTGAGTTGTAAGATTTTAACCCAATCCTCCCTTGGTAAGCCAAACACTTTTGCTGTCTCCTGCACACGCTGTGCATGCATAGCAACTGAAGAATCCTCCATCATTCCTACTTGCTTAGCTACCAGGTCTAAGGTTTTAATATCTGTAACAACTGCTACAGGACAATCAGAATTGGAACCTGAAGTTCCTTCTTCTGGATCTGAATCTGAGCTTTCATCTGAGCTTAAATCTACAATTTCTATTCCTTGACTCCTTCTACCTGGATTCACATTTTCCTCATCTGAACCATCAAAACTTTCCACTGGAGATAATCCTGGGTATCTAGGATAACTTTCCATGAAATGTCTATGGTTTACATTCAGAGCGTCTCCACACTGACGCAGGACATCCCTTAGTCCACTAAAATCTGATGTGGTAGGGCGTTCTACCGATACACTAGGTGATACCAGCATGTACCACGGTGGTGTAGAGGACCCACGAAATTCCTGGGGTCTAGGCAATGTTGATTGCCTGAATGCCAATAAATGTCCACCCAAAGAGACTGGATCTTCTACTCTATATGGTGCTAATGTAAAATTGGGTGGAGGAGCAGGAATTCTATTCCCTGCTTGCTGTTGTAGCTCTCTTTGTAACTTAGAGATCACTACATCACATGCATTAGCTACAAGTGTTACCTGTGATACTGCAGCTTCTAATCCCTGAACAATGACCGATTCTAAAGGCACTGCTTCTTCACTCACAGGAGTTGTCATTACAGAAGCTTTTTCTGCTTCTTCGTATGCGTTACTGACTGCTTTACTTATTTCCTCATTTGTGTCACCATCTCTTTCTATGACACTTGTTTCTACCTCCTGAACTGCCACCTCAGAGCTTCCATCTTCTATCAGCAGACTGTCAGTGGCTTCTGCACTGCCAATTGCCTCCTCTGACTCCACAGATTCAATCTGCAACTCCACTTCTGAAGGTACTGTGTCTGCTTGAGCTAATTCTCTTGTTTTACTTCTAGTCACTGGTCCAATAGAATTTTCTACCTCTGTCGGTTCCACCATACCAATAGGGATGGGAATCAATTCTTCAGTCTCCTCTGCTATAATTTTCTCCCTTTTCTAGTTCTTTAATCTTTTCCAACAGCCGATCACGGTCTACTCTATAGGCTACCAGCATCTGCTGAACTTCCCTGAGTAACTCCATCTTTTTATCCAATTTCTTTCCCAATGAACTACAAACTACAAGCAGGCATTCAACAGCTATTCCCTTCACCACTTTAGCTCTTTTCTTTTTCTGCTCTGTTTCTTCCTCAAATACATTACTCACAAAACCCCACGGGTTTCTCTGCTCAGAAATCATTCCACTATTTCTCAGCTGTTCTAGACCGCCTCCATGTTCCTGAATATATTTCCTGGCAAAGTTTTCCAAAGCCAAACTACTAGCAATTCCAATAGACTCCGCTCCTGCTCTATCTTCACTTTTAATACTCTTAATACGAAATAGAGAATTCATCTCTATCTTTTTCTAGTATATTCACTAGAATCAATACTCTGTTGATTTACTCTGATATGGAAGGCATCCCTTCACAGAAACAACAGGAATAACACCCCTTAACCGGTTTAACACTGTATATCATAAAAGTCCCAAGTAAATAGAGGGAGTGGGGATACGTTCCCTCTCTTCTCTCGATGGCTTATAGCAAATCGAGAGGCCTTTCCCCTCTGTCAGGACCTGCCAAATATCGGGGGAATACTGAGGCAGATGGATCAGAGGTGCAGTCCGGAAGAGTTAAGGGGACTAAGATAAGGTATCTTTGAACTGTTCACATTCTGACTGATTGCAGCCTTTCTGGCGGCTAGTAATACCTTGCTTTATTAACTCCCTGCCACCACTAGTGTGGGTCACCGGATCCAGATGCAACTGTGAATATTTTATCGGTACCATTTGTTATAACTTCAACTTACAAAACCCCTTTCTGTATGCCTATCACTTTTAAACAATATTACTTTAATATTAATTATCAGTTAAAACCTATAGGCTAAAGTGAAAGTAAACCTTAGGATGTTTAACCACAATACAAAACGGAAATACTGGGCGTGCTGCCAAACAGTAACCACAGGAAGTTGACTCTGACTTTGTTGCGAGAGAGAGACGCAGAGTTTTTTTAGATCACTAAAATTTTAACCATTTAATCATGTTTCAAAGAAAAATTCACTGAAGGGTCCAAAAATGTCTGGAATTCCCAAAATTCCTGTCACACACTCCTCAAATCCTGTCCCTTCGTGGTCGCCAGCCTGTAGCCTGATTTGGGGTGGGTTAGTAGGGTCAGTGGAATTTATCCACTTAATTTAGTTTTATTAATTAATTTTCTAATTAATTAGTAATGTTAGTAATAATTAAGATATTAATAATATGGGTATAATATGCCAATATGTGTGATTAGAAGATAAGAGTTCGTCTAAAATCAGGCTTTGCAGAATTTATACAAGAAGATTGGGGGTATATGACAGGAACTTACACTGAGACAAAATTAGTCAATCAAGACCTTTTATTTAAAATCAATGAAACAATAGGTAAATGTAAAATGTTAAAAGCAGTTTGAGATTACAAAGTTACAAATATCACAGTTCTATAAGAAATACACCTACGATAATAAACAGTTCTAAATTCACTAGTGCAGTAGCACTAGGGTGTTTTTCACACCTCTGATAGATAGAGGCAGTGATGAAAATGGTTATGAGTAAAACCCTCTATAAACTAGATGCTTTAGAGGTAAAGCAGAAATTAATTTTTTTTTATACTTACAACTTTGAAAAGAAATAACACCACGATTTATCAGTAGTTGACAGCTTTCGTAGGTGTAGGCAGGGTGAGACGATGGAGAATAGAAAGATGGATGTATCGCCTCCCTAATGGTGGATTGTCACCCTTTTTATAGGGAGAAATCCTTCCTCCTATGCCCAAATTTGTCTTTCCCCCATGGAAATGTTAGGGTACCTATTCTCATAGGCTAACCTTTTATGTGCGTATTAGTGACAGATATGTACGCAATTTGTGGTGTATGTGTTAAATTTGTGGGCAGAAATCCTCACTTTTCACCCTATCTAGGTGAAAGGTTTTGAGACATTCAAAAGGTCCCCAGACATTTGCGTAGGTTTATATTCTATTATTACTTTTCTGAATAAGGGTCTGTAATCAGTTGGTCGGGGCTCGACCCTCCAGCGGGCAGGAGGGGAGCCACTCTGACTCACTTCTTGTCTCCTGTTAGTCTGCTTGAGTGCCAGGGAACAACGTTAGGAGGCCCAGGCCCTCTGGAGCAGGGGCTGGGCAACAGCAGTACAATTAGGCCCAGGCCCTCTGGAGCAGGGGCTGGGCAACAGCAGTACAATTATAAAGCCCAGGCCCTAGTTCAGGGCGGGGCAGCAACAAGATACAGGGCTCAGACCCTCCGGCAGGGCTGAGCAGCAGTTCAAGTTCAGGGACTCAGGTCCTCAGTCAGGAGCTGAGCAAACAACCGGTAAGTCCAGACCTTTGGGTCAGGGGTGCTGGTGTGAGGGGGGAGACTGCCACCCGTGAGTGGGGTGGCAGGGGGGACACAGGCCCACCCACTCCACTGTGTCCCAGCCCGGGGCCCTAGCAGTGGCGTGGATCCGCGGCAGTCAGTGGGGATCCTGGCCGCAACACACTGACATGGGCACATCGGTGCCCGCAGCCTGACAGGGGTCGGCTACCCCCGGGCTACACTCCATTCCCCCCTCAGGGCCTACCTCGTCGGTCGCACTGGGTTCGGGCCAGTCCGTCTGCATCGGCTCCTCTGGACCCGGGCTTGGCGGCAGGTCCGGCAGCTCCTCCGGGAAGTTGGGCCAGGACTGCTCGGGCGGCTCCTCCGGGTAACAGCAGGGCCTGGGGGGCTCCTCATCATAGCGGGCGCTAGGCAATCCTGGGGGCTCCTCCCAGTACCGGCTCCGGGGAGGCTCTTTGTCGTAGTGGGCGCGGGGAAGCCCCGGACAGGCAGGGCAGTTGCCTCGGGCCGAGGAGGGCTCCCAGCCAGGAGCTCCCGCCGGCACGTCTGCTCGCGGCGGCGGCTGCCGTCTGACTGAGCTTTGGTGCCCTCCTTTTCTACTTCCTGCCCCGCCCCTTGACTTCCGGGGGGCGGGGACTGATAGTGGAAGCTCCGCCCACTGGGGGGTTAGCAAGGGAGCTCCCTCTGCCGGGCAGGAGGGGAGCCACACCAACTCACTACAGGGTCCTAAATGTTGCTTTCAGCGTCACGCAGGAAATTGGCCAGGGTGTCTGGCCTGGATGTCTATAGGTATCTTGCATTACAGCTTATTGTAAATAATTCTATAATCTATGCAGCCTACACACTTTTCTCAAAAAGACATTTTATACAGACCAACAGATTAATCCTCAGGGCTACAGGGGGTATGTCTACACTACGGGATTATTCCGATTTTACATAAACCGGTTTTGTAAAACAGATTGTATAAAGTCGAGTGCACGCGGCCACACTAAGCACATTAATTCGGCAGTGTGCGTCCATGTACCGAGGCTAGTGTCGATTTCCGGAGCGTTGAACTGTGAGTAGCTATCCCATAGCTATCCCATAGTTCCCGCAGTCTCCCTCGCTCATTGGAATTCTGGGTTGAGATCCCAGTGCCTGATGGGGCAAAAAACATCATTGCGGATGGTTCTGGGTACAGCCTCACCCCTCCCTCCGTGAAAGCAGCAGCCAACCATTTCGCGCCTTTTTTCCTGGGTGAACTGTGCAAACGCCATAGCACACCAAGCATGGACCCTGCTTAGCTCAAGACAGCAATCATGGATGTTGTAAACACCTCACACATTATCGTGCAGTCTATGCTGAACCAGGCGAGGAGGAGGCGGCTACGGCAGCGCGGCGATGAGAGTGATGAGGACACGGACACAGAATTCTCTCAAACTGCGGGCCCCTGCGCTTTGGAGATCCTGATGGTAATGAGGCAGGTTCTAGCCATTGAATGCCGATTTTGGACCCGGGAAACAAGCACAGACTGGTGGGACCGCATAGTTTTGCAGGTTTGGGACGATTCCCAGTGGCTGCGAAACTTTCACATGCGTAAGGGCACTTTCATGGAACTTTGACTTGCTTTCCCCTGCCCTGAAATGCCAGAATACCAAGATGAGAGCAGCCCTCACAGTTGAGAAGCAAGTGGCAATAGCCCTCTGGAAGCTTGCAATGCCAGACAGCTACCGGTCAGTCGGGAATCAATTTGGAGTGGGCAAATCTACTGTGGGGGCTGCTGTGATGCAAGTAGCCAAAGCAATCACTAAGCTGCTGCTATGAAAGGTAGTGACTCTGGGAAATGTGCAGGTCATAGTGGATGGCTTTGCTGCAATGGGATTCCCTAACTGTGGTGGGGCGATAGATGGAACCCATATCCCTATCTTGGCACCGCAGCACCAGGGCACCCAGTACGTAAACCGGAAGGGGTACTTTTCAATGGTGCTACAAGCGCTGGTGGATCACAAGGGACGTTTCACCAACATCCACGTGGGATGGCCAGGGAGGGTTCATGACGCTCGCGTCTTCAGAAGCACTACTCTGTTTAAACGGCTGCAGCAAGGGACCAGAAAATAACCCAGACCAGAAAATAACAGTTGGGGATGTTGAAATGCCTGTCGTTATCCTGGGGAACCCAGCCTACCCCTTGATGCCATGGCTCATGAAGCCATACACAGGCAGCCTTGACAGTAGTCAGGAGTTGTTCAACTACAGGCTGAGCAAGTGCAGAATGGTGGTAGAATGTGCCTTTGGCCGTTTAAAGGCGCGCTGGCGGACATTACTGACTCGCTCAGACCTCAGCCAAACCAATGTCCCCTTTGTTATTGCTGCTTGCTGTGTTCTCCACAATCTCTGTGAGAGTAAGGGGGAGACCTTTATGGCGGGGTGGGAGGCTGAGGCAAATCACCTGGCCGCTGATTACGCACAGCCAGACACCAGGGAGATTAGAAGAGCACACCAGGAAGCAGTGCGCATCAGAGAAGCTTTGAAAACAAGTATCATCACAGGCCAGGGTATGGTGTGACTGCTGTGTTTGTTTCCCCTTGATGAACCCCCCCTTGATTGACTAATTCCCTGTAAGCAACCCACCCTCCCCCTTCGATTACAGCTTGCTTAAGGAAATAAAGTCACAATCGTTTAAAAATCATGTATTCTTTATTAATTCATTATAAAAAGAGGGAGAGAACTGACAAGGTAGCCCGGGTGTGGTTTGGGAGGATGATAGGAGGGAAAGAAAGGGCCACTAAAAATATTTCAAAATAATGACAGCCTTTTGGTTGGGCTGTCCACGGGGGTGGAGTGGGCGGGTGCACGGAGCCTCCCCCCACGCGTTCTTACACGTCTGGGTGAGGAGGATGTGGAACCTGGTGAGGGGTGAGGGTGGTTACACAGGGGTTGCAGCGGCACTCTGTGATCCTGCTGCTGTTCGTGAAGCTCCACCAGATGCCGGAGCATGTCAGTTTGATCACGCAGCAGCCCCAGCGTTGCATCATGCCTCCTCTGATCTTCCTGCTGCCACCTCTCATCTCCAGCATCCCTCCTGTCCTCACGTTCACTGGCATCTTTCCTGTAATTTGATACCACGTCCTTCCACTCATTCAGATGAGCTCTTTCATTGCGGGTCACTTCCATGATTTCCAAGAACATTTAGTCTCGCGTCTTTTTTTTTCCGCCGCCTTATCTGTGATAGCCTTCGGGATGGAGTAGGGAGGCTTGAAAAATTTGCAGCTGCAAGAGGGAGGGAAAAAAGGGAGAGAAGTATTTATAAGATACATTTTAGAGAACAATGGTCATACTCTTTCATGGTGAACAACACTATTCACCTTACATAGCACATGTAATTTCACTACAAGGTCGCATTTTACATCTTAATATTGAGTGCCTGCGGCTCTGGTGTTAGAGATCTCACAGAGGCAGGTCCGGGCAGCAGAATTCAGCTTGCATGCGGCCATGGTAAGCCATTGTCTTTCGGCTTCTGCAGCCTTCATATACACAGTGCCCTCCTTTCCCAAATACCAAGCAAAGCCCGTTCAGTGCTGCTGCTTTCCTGTTAACATGCAGCAGCAGAAACCACCACCCCCCATTCAATTCTCTGGGATGATCGCTTTACCCCTCCCCCCACCGCGTGGCTGGTATCATGGAAGGTCACTACTAAACACCCCCTTTCCCCCCTCCATCGCGTGGCTGGTAGCAGGGAAGATCCCTGCTAGCCAAACGCAAAAAAGCTCAGCGCCAATCACCCGCCCCACTTCCCCCTGCTTGGCTACCTGCAAGGAAGGATTTCTTTTAAGCAACAGGCAAACAGCCCAGTAGGAATGGCCATCACTGTCCCCTTAATTAAATTCCTGAATTTCAACCAGGTTACCATGAACGATATCACTCTCTCTGAGGATAACACAGCGAGATAAAGAATGGATGTTGCTTGAATGCCAGCAAACACTGGGACCATATGCTATAAGGCTTTGTCATGCAGTGATACCAGATTACTTGCTACATGCATGGCGTGGTCAAGTGTCCTACCATGGAGGACGGAATAAGGCTGCCCTGCACAGAAACCTTCTGCAAAAGCTTTTGGAGTACCTCCCGGAGAGCTTCATGGAGATGTCCCTGGAAGATTTCTGCTTCATCCCCAGACATATTAACAGACTTTTCCAATAACTGTACTGGCCGCGAATGCATCCCAAGTCCTCAGGGTAAATTAATCATTAAAAAACGCATGCTTTTAAACGATGTTTTATATTTACAAAGGTACACTCACCAGAGGTCCCTTCCATGGCTTCATTGTGTGGGATAGTGGCTTGGGAGGGCTGGGAGGGTAATTCCGTCAGGGTGAGAAAAAGCTCCTGGCTGTTGGGGAGAACGGAGTGCTGTGTGCTCTCTGCAAGCTCGTCCTCCTCTTCCTCCTCCTCATCTTCCCCGTCCGCAGAATCCTCAGGCAAGGCTGCGATTACCACCCCCACCTCAGAATCCACGGACAGGTGTAGGGTAGTGGTGGCGGACCCCTCTAGAATTGCATGCAGCTCAGCATAGAAGCGGCATGTTTTCGGCCCTGCCCCGGACCTTCCGTTTGCTTCTTTGGTTTTCTGGTAGGCTTGTCTGAGCTCCTTAACTTTCACACGACACTGTACTGAGTCCCTGGTGTGGCCTCTCTGCATCATGGCCTTGGAAATTTTTTCAAATATTTTTTCATTTAGTCTTTTGGAACGGAGTTCTGTTAGCATGGAATCCTCTCCCCATACAGCGATCAGATCCAGTACCTCCCGTGCGGTCCATGCTGGAGCTCTTTTTCGATTCTCAGGAGACTGCATTGTTACCTGTGCTGATGAGCTCTGCCTGGTCACCTGTGCTGGTGAGCTCTCCACGCTGGGCAAACAGGAAATGAAATTCAAAAGTTCGTGGCGCTTTTCCTGTCTACCTGGCCAGTGCATCTGAGTTCAGATGGCTTTCCAGAGCAGTCACAATGGTGCACTGTGGGATAGCGCCCGGATGCCAATACCGTCGATTTGTGGCCACACTAACCCTAATCCAACATGGCAATACCGATTTCAGCGCTACTCCTCTCATCGGAGAGGAGTACAGAAATCGGTTTAAAGAGCCCTTTATATCGATATAAAGGGCCTCGTTGTGTGGACGGGTGCAGGGTTAAATCTGTTTAACACTGCTAAATTTGGTTTAAATGCGTAGTGTAAACCAGGCCTGTGAACTGCAATTTTCAGAGGCTTACAGCTTGCCAAATTTGGGTGAAAGTTCACAAGGACAGTAAAAGACACACCCTTGATACGAGGAACATTTGCTGCCAAATTTCAAGTCCCTGCTGCAGAGCACAGAGTTGCTAGAGCTTATCAAAGAAACAATTGTAAGAACTTCTTAACATGGCCAAAACACTGCATTTTCTCCAATCTCATTCTGAAAAATGACTGAGCCATGTTTGCTAAAATATGTATTTATATGTAAAACAATATGAGCCTGAGGCAGACACCTAACATGGAAAATTTCAGCCTAGATAATTAATTGGGCAAATTAATAAGCAATTTTAAAACAGGAACTTAGGATGGAAATTGTCAGGAAGTTTTAACAATAGCATTTACCTGCGCTGCCCATAAGAAGAAAAATGGGCTTAGTCCTGCACTGGCTGAAGTCACTGGATGTTTTGCTATTGACTTGACCAGGAGCAGAAACAGGCCCAATATTTGATGTCTCATCACAGATTTTAATTTCTTAATTTTTGAGCATTCACACTGCTGGGCTGAGGGGGGGAAATGAACTGTCTCCTTTTACCTGTTTCCAAACCCCATGAGCAGTACAGGAGAACCTAGCACTAGAAATGGCTTATGTAAAATGTAATATATATGGTCAAGTAAATTGTATTGCTAGGCTCTCTGTATTTTGTTATTGTAAACCAGAAAAAGGAGATGAGAACTAGGGGAAAATATAACCAGTATTCTGGCTATATATATATATATATATATATATATATATATATATATATATATATATATATATATATGTTGCCAAAGCTGTGTGAACCCTTTGGTTTCAGCCATGTTGTTTATTCATCTCATAATACGATTAGCAGTTATTGTGCTGGTCTCTTACATCTGGCAAAGAAAAGAATGGGAAACCTGTTGTAGATTAGTCAACCAGACTGCGGCAGATGTTTAAGTAGATTCCCTGATTATAAAAAGACAAACTAAACTGACCATGGTATTTAGCAGCATTGCTGATATGCAAGCAGCTTGCAGAGGAAAATGGAAAATGCCCTTTCTTCCCCATGGCTGTGTTCAACATTTGTCAGAGAGAAACACTGCGATTTCTGGTTTGCTTGTTTGTCGTCTTTTCCCTCTCTATTTCAAAAAGCAGAATCTGAGCCTAAAACTTAATTGGTAATTTCATTCTAAAGGAACAAAAAGACTGTGTGGTTTTGAGTCTGTAGATAAGTATCATAAATAAAGCCCTTCTGTGTGCTTCTCCAAGTGAGTATTTTAATGATTAGTTTAATTGTTGCATTACACCTAGAAATATTTTGACAAAATACTGTACTGTAAACAGTGACTAGCTACAAGAAGTCAGTGTGTACAAGGAGAATGCATGGTGCCTTGTGGAAGTTACTTATTGTTAATCACGTTCATTACAGTAGTGCGTAGGGACCAACCTAGCCTGGAATTCCAGTGTGTTAGGCACTGTACAGATGCTGAGTAACATGTAGTCTCCTCTTCTCCAAAGAGCTAAGTAGGAAAGAGAAGGGGAAAGGGGCATTTATCAAATTCTAGAGGACTCAGGCCTTGTCTACACACACAGTTTGCACCAGTTTAACTAAAATTGGTCTTAAAATATACATAGTTACATCTGTGCACACCCAAGTGTATTCAGACTTAAACACCTTTACTTCTGGTTTATATCCATTGACATATTTTTGGAAATATGATTCCTGCAAATATTGAGACCAAAAAATTACTTCAAAATTTGCTTTTCCCCAAATTTTGAAAATGACTGAGTTTTTTCATTTGTTCAAAATGTGTTAATATTTTACGTGATTTTTCTGGGGCTATGTCCCTCTCCTTCCATTTTCCTTTCCCTTCACTTCCCCACCCCCCACACCTATTTTTTTTCCTTTCATTTTTCTATTGGGAAAAGGTTAAAAGGTTTGAAAGGGTAAACAAACATGAAAAATCAAAGCTTCCCCCCTTTCACCCCCCCTGCTTTTTTTCCTAGTTGCTACTGCAATAAAAATAATAAATATTAATAGTGATCTCTAGGCTTCAAAAAGTACAATCTTACCTAAAGCCTCTCATTAGGTCTCCAGTCCCTCCCTGGAATTTCAGACTGAGAGTTAAAGCACAGTGTTCAGATCCCTTTGAACCCTTCAGGTTTCTCCCTTTCTCTACCCTCTTCTTGAAGTTTTTTAAAAGCCATCCCATCCGTCCATGGAGTAAGTGAACTGCTTGTCCTCACTTGTGACCTATCTGTCCTATCCTGCCTGGATTTTTACAAGTAAAGGTGGCTCTTCGTACCTATCTCAGTTTTCCCCCAAGGGAGTGTCAGCCTCAGTCAGGAAATCTCCTCCTTAACTTCTTTTGCTATCCCAAATTACAGATTGGCATTTCCTGGTTATCCACTGTGCCACTCAGACTTATCTTGATCACAACAGGGAGTTTGAGACATTCTGTTCCCTCTTCATCTTATTTGAATGTGTCTCAGAAGGAGGGCAAGGCCAGATGAGTGTGTGTTTAGGCCTCTTCCATTGCTGGCATCCCATGGCCAAGGCTAGCGCTACTTTGTAGTTCTACATTCAGTATATTAAGAGTAAAAAAAAATCAGTATTTATATATTTTTTCCAGATGTGTTGAATTTTAAAAATATCACGTAGAAGAAACACATTTCTTGGTATTCTAACTATGATGGTAAATAGTGGTGTTGTGTTAAGCAGCTTATTCTTACATTCTAGAGAGGGTACAAGTAATAAATTAGGGAAAGATGGGGAGGAAAATCCCTATTAGAATCATAGAATATCAGGGTTGGAAGGGAACTCATGAGGTCATCTAGTCCAACGCAGGGCCTAATCCTATTCCTTAGCATCTTCTTTTCTAAGTCAAACTATAAACATCTAAAGCATATAGAAGAGAGTCTTAGGAAACTAAAATTCATCAGAGATTTTTTGTACCATGAGTTGGGTTGAAATACTGACCTTATGCACTGACCCTTTTATCTCTTTCCTATTACTTATTCATTACAGACCACAAGAAGTGACTTTCATCTTAATCTGACAGCTTGATACTGTGTGGGTTCAGGTACTTCCTTCCCACATTTCAAAAGTTACAGTATATAATTTTATGATGCTAGCCTCTCTAATTTTTTCTCAGTTGGGCAAAGTGAAGGCTCAGATTGGAAGCAAGTGATGAAAGAGTCAAATTGGCATTGAGACAAGAGATGGATAGAAACGCCAAAGGATTCTGTTTAATGGCAGTCGAGAAAACTACCACTGAATCCAAAGCTGCTGATTTTACCATGTTTTTGTGATTGTAACTTGTATGTGGTCATTTTGTACACCATACATAGTTGCAGGAAACTGAGATTATGCTTGCCAATATTATAATTAACACTGCTGTTTACTTCAGTCTTTATCATCCTAACCCACACCATTTATTTCTTCAAATGAAGTCTGAGAAACAATAAAATGTTCCAGTCCAATTATCCAAGACTGATATGCCCCATGCTCTACCTCAGATGAGTCTATTAACCATCTGGAAAAATAACTCCAGCTTAAATATAAGAATTCCATTGCACTTCCTAGTCTATCCTTGTTATAGGTCTTTTACATCACTGCAGTGTACTACATGTTTTGCAATAACCCATTTTATAATTAAGTTGGGTTTAAACATGCAGCAGGATTTCTTGTCAGTAAGTTTTGTTACATAACTTTACAAATAGTTTTTAATAAAATACTTGTTTTCTGATGTTCTCTATTTTCCAACTTCTTAAATTGCTTCCTATGAAAATATGCAAGAGATATATTAAGGTAGACTGGAAAGAGTCCTATAGAAATAATTTTTGGAACAATCTAGTCAATGGATAAATTGGATGCCTTAAACACCTTTTTTCCATGTCTTGTTCTCAAGACTAAAAGACATGTTGTAGCAGCCCACCAAGCTCAAGACAAATTAAAAATAAGTTTTTATTCTCTAACACAAAGGCAAGGTGGACATTTAGTTAAAGCAACAGGATAGGTGTCTCTTACATTTATCAAGGGTGGAATTTTTACCTTCCCATGGAATAAGATTACAGTAGAGAATCTCCCCCCACCTCTCTTCTTCAAATAAAAGAAAAATAGCAATACTCTGTAAGCATATCAATAGTAAGAAACTTGAAAGAGTCGGTGGGTCTGCTAGACGACCAGTGAGTAAGGAGAGAAGTCCAGGTTGATGATAACATTGCACCATGGAAGATGATAAGCAGATACCTTTCCTGTAACTATCCTTTGCTAGTAGTAAAGAAAGAAGGTGTTGTCAGAGACTTACAGATTCTAAATTAACTATAACCACTCAGGAAAAGATTGATTTAAATGCCTCGGTAGAAATATCTGCTCAGTTCAGAATGGCAGTCAAAAAAGCATAAATAATGATGGACTGTATATCAAGAAAGGGAGTTGTTTGGCTCTTCAAATTAATGAAGCCAAGTATGAATGTTTTGGAAAATTCACCTATTATTCTAATACATAATGAAATACCAGAACTTCAGTTTCAATTGGTTTTGCATTTCACTATGATTATAGCTCTTTCCTCTACTCTGAACACCAATTCAAATTTTAGCAACAATCATTTTTTCTTCACCTAGCTAACCTTAACCAATCCAGTCAAATTAGTTCTTCAGGCTTGGGTCGAGCCCGCTCTCCACAGATCAGCAACTGTGCTGTGAAGGCTGGTTTGCCCCCTGGAACACTTATTGGCTAAGGAATGGGTAGACTGGAAAAAAATTGGTCTCTTCAACACCCTAGAGCCTGGCTGGCAGGAAATCCCACCCCTACTCTGTGCTGTCAGCTCTCCTCTGATTGGAGAATGGGATTGCCACTGGAGAAGGGACTGTGTGGGTTACAGAAGAGGGCACATGCGGCGATGCAAGGGTGCAGCAGGCTAAGAGTCCGAGCTCAGGGTTGCAGGACAGGCCAGGTTGCAGCCTGAGTGTACGGTCCCTCTGAGCCTGCACCTCATGTAAGAACTGGTCAATGCCCAAAAGGAAGGAGGGCAAAGGAATGGAGGCAAAACGATCTATCAAGACTCCTTGTGATGGATGGAGGTAGGGTTTCATTTAGGCATCTGGGATAAAGGTAATAATTGGAGATATACCAGTCTCCTAGAACTGGAAGGGACCTTGAAAGGTCATTGAGTCCAGCCCCCTGCCTTCACTAGCAGGACCAATTTTTGCCCCAGATCCCTAAGTGGCCCCCTCAAGGATTGAACTCACAACCCTGAGTTTAGCAGGCCAATGCTCAAACCACTGAGCTGTCCTTCTCCCATTGACTGTTCTTTTCAATGAAACTGGGATTCTATCCATTCTAATAAAGGGGTTGGGATCGATTTACCCAGAGTGGTTCCTAGGTGAATTTCTGCCTCCCCAAAGATAGTAAGAATCTATGACAACCTCACAGATGGGGAGCCCCTACCACTAAGCATGGTTGAGAATAGGCAGCACAGAAATGTTCAACTTATCTTAGCACTGCTGAAAATTGTAGCTTCATAACTATAAGTATTACCACAAGGATCAGTAATGACAAACTAAGTATCTTAATATTTTCGTTTGGGACAAATCTTGAATGTTTCCCAGGAATTCACACCACAAGGAAGGTGGCTGCTCTTGGATACTGGTAAAGGGACCACAAGCTGGTCTCAGTTATGCTAGTGTACATCTGTAGTGCAGTTGAATTTCTCTGAATTTACACTTGAGTAACTAAGATCAGAACTGGCCTCTTTAGGCTTAGTAAGCTAAGCGTATGCTATATTAAAGTAATAATGGCCTGGCCTGGCAGACTACTTTGTTATTTATATCTTTCCTCTTTAATATTAAACAGTTCAGTACAAAATGACTAGTCTTCAAATAATCACATCTGGAATAGAAGTCGCAATTGTTAAATTTATCCAAGTTTACGATCACACTCCCAGTGATAACCACCTGGGACTAGATAATACTGTTAAAACCCTACAGGATTTGTATAAAAAAGTATTAATATTTAATACACAATTTGGTTACGACAATAAAAACTTTGTATTTAGGGTAACTTGTATTTTGAAATCCCTTGCTGGTGCTTCATTCACACTGGCATTTAGCACTAAGCAGTCTATTAATTTTGTTGACTTTAAAAATAGTCTTATGTATTAAATTTTTTTAAGCTTTAAAGGATCATGAATCTTCTCTGAACACAACCACTTTAAGATCTTTACTAAGTATGAGAGAGAACCTTGGGTCCATTTTCCAAATTCCACTTTTCTTAGGAAAGTGTTTATAATTTAAAAGGCCATGGAGATAGTCTGGAGCCTGTTTGTACTCATTATTTGTTTCAAAATGGTTTCTTTGGAAGCACGGTTAATAGAACAGAAACAAATTAAATGTCCTTTCTAATTTCACTGAGGAAATGGATCTTTATTTTATAGGTCTTTGACTACAACCTTTGACAGCTAAAATTAGCTTAGCCTTATTGAAACAGATAATGAACCTTTCCCATTATACGTTCATGGATAATACAGTAAATACCAATTAGCCTTAATATATTGAGTTTACAGTAGAACTGTTTTTTAATTTGTGTTAGTGTGAGTCAGTGAACAATGTCCAACCACTCTTCAGGCTTCTCTTTGTTCTAATTTTATCATCATTTGTGTCTGTTTTAGTGGTTCATTTTTTTTAAATGGTGTGTGTGTGTGTGTGTGTGTGTGTGAATATAAATAATTTGTCAAGCAAGCTATCATTCACAAAAAAGAGAAAAATTATCTACTCCATATATCTCTGATGATCTCTATACTAGCTCCCTGTCATTTTCCATCTCAGTAATGGGATTGTGACGTCAGAAGCTAGTGCTTCCTAGACCTGCTCAGGTGGGATGGTGATGATGGTCCCCCTGTCCTTTTTCCAGTGTTTCAAAGCTAAATCAAAAACTGAAGCCCTCCAACTTGGAGGATTAGTATCCATTTTAAGGAACTGTCGTAGCTATCAACCTGTATTTACATTTGTACAATGCCCTGAGTGCTCTTGCGTGGTGATAATTAATACACATTGTTTTTTAATTTAATTTAAGGGTCACTGACTTTCCACAGTCAACATCTCCCTCTAAAGCAGGAGGAGAGACAGGATTGCTTTTTTAACAGCTATTTATTAAGTCAGACTGACAGTCTTGGGATAAATGTTAGAGTGGGTAACTCGTGCTTATTTAGCCCTTTTCACATTTGAGGGTCTCAAAGCACTCTTACAAATATTGTCTCAACACCCCTCTGAATTAGGTTAGAATTATTTCCATTACAGATGGGGAAACTGAAGTGCAGAGTGGTAAAATGCCATACCTAATGATTGTATTGTGCCTGAAACACTCCTGCTGTTTCACAGGGGACCCTCCATATAGATCCTCTCCCATCCCCAAGGAGAGAGGGAGCTCACCCGCTTTTGTGGGACAGTCTCTTTCTGCCACAGAACTTTCAGGAAACACCCCCTCCACTCCTTAACAGGATCAGGATGGAAAGGAATGGGAGCAGGAGGACTGTGGGAGGGGCATCCATCATTAACTCTACATTATTCTCAAGTCCTGTGGTAAACCAAATAAAGAGTTAATGCAGCCTGCGAATGCATTAAATCTTCTGTGGGTCTCCTGGCTTCTGCACTGGGGATACCTCCCTTAAATAGGGTCCCTTGAGAAGCAGCTGAATGGGATCCATTCATAGAGCAGCATTGGCATAAGTCTTGGGTAAAGTATGTCATCTCTTTTCTTGTGAGACAAAAGTACCACGGTGGTATATGTAGCCACCTTATGATATTTTGAAAAGTATCCATTAGATAGATATGATATGTTGTCATCTGTGGGGAAACCGTGATCCCAAGTGAAAGGGATGTGAGGAAACTAGAGGTGGACATAGCAGCTGCACCAGAGCATTTACTTGCACAGACTGAGTCTCTCTCACAAGTCTTTTCATAGAACCATAGCATTTGGTGAGAGGAGGGTGGTCAGAGGGTCAAACTCAGACTTACCTGCTCTTGTCTTTTATTGTGTCGACGCTCTCTGCTCAACCTCAACACCTTAACTCTGCTATACTTTTTCTTCTTTCCTTTTGTAGAGTGTCACTCTCTTGCCACCCAATGGAGTGCTGGAGCCAAAACCCCATGTTTTGTTGCCAGGGAGAATCCATTCTTCTCTGGTATTACAGTGATAAATGTCACTCTTGGAACTGCATAAAATGTAGGAATTCTGAGCTGTGCCTATTGCAGTCTGAGTGCTGCTTTGTCAGTCCAGTGCACTATGAAAAGTGAGTGAAGATATAGTATGTATGTTAAGACCTAGCTGTCTTTGGAGAAACGTTTCATAGACTTTCTCGGAATAACTTTTTTCCATGTTTTATTTACAATATTTATGGAAGATACCAAAGTTTGAACGTTTGTGTAAAGTACAAATGATTCATCTGAAAATTCATACATGTAGCCAGGCACAAAAACTTAATCTAGAACAGCTGTACTGTACTGTTCATGGGAACAATGTTAGAATTAGTAAGCACCAAACTGTCTCCCATTTTTATCCCTAGTATAGCAACAATGGGTCTACAAGATGGGGTCTGGAGATGGAAAACAATTAATTGAAGAGTAAAATTAAACTACTTCTTGGGCTTGTCTACACTGGAAAATTATGTCATGTTAACTAACATGGTACACATTCAATGAGTGGTTCAAGGGTCTTAAACTTAACTTCATCCAGCTGACATGATGTTAATAATGGCAGTTCTTGTGTATGCTTAGTGCTAAATCATGTCAATTCCATGTATTGTAAAATTTTTCCAGTTCAGGCTAGCCCTTTGTGAGAGTTTTTCTAATTCTTGAGACATGAAATTATAGAAATGTAGGACTGGAAAAGACTTTGAGGTCCTATAGTCTGGCCCTCTGTGCTGAGCTAGGACCAAGTGAACTCAGACCATCCCTGATAGATGTTTTGTCTAACCTGTTTAAAAACCTCCAGTTACAGGAATTCCACAGTGTCCCTTGGAAGCCTGGTCCAGAGTTTAACTATCCTTATAGTTAGAAAGGTTTTCCTAATATTTAACCTAAATCTCCCCTGACTGAGAGTTAGCCCATTACTTCTTGTCCCACCTTCAGTGGACATGGAGAATAGTTGATTGCTGTCCTCTTTATAGCAGCGTCTAACATTTGAAGATGATCAGGTACCCCCCCTTAGTCGTCTTTTCTCAAGACTAAACATATCCTATGTTTTTAGTCTTTCTTCAGAGGTCACGTTCTCAGCTCTTATCATTTTGTTGCTCTCCCCTGGACTCTCTCATATTTGTCCATATCTTTCTGAAAGTGTGGCTCCCAGAACTGGACAAAGTACTTCAGCAGAGGCCTCACCAGTGCAGAGTAGAGCGGGACAATTACCTCCTGTGTCTTACATATAACAGTCCTGTTAATACACACTAGAATACTATCTTTATTTGCAACTTTTTAACATTGTTGGCTCATATTCAATTTGTGATCCACTATACCCCCAAAATCCTTTCCAGCAGTAGCCATTTTATATATGTGCATTGGATTTTTCCTTCCTAAATATAATACTTTGCACTTGTCTTTGAGTTGCAGCTAGTTGATTTCAGATCAATTCTCCAATTTATTAAGATCCATTTGAATTCTAACCCTGTCCTCCAGAGTGTTTGTAATCCCTCCCATCTTGGTATCCTGTGCAGATTTTATAAACATACTCTCCATTCCATTATCCAAGTCATTAATGAAAATACCAGACCCAGGATTGACCCCTGTGAGACTTCACTAGATACATACGCCCACTCTGGCAGTGAATCATTGATAACTACTCCTTGAGTACAGTTTTTCAACCAGTTGTGCGCCCACCTTATAGCAATTTCATCTAGACCACATTTTCCTACTTTATTTATAAGAATATCATGTGGGAATGTGTCACAAGCCTTTCTAAAATCAAGATGTATCACATCTACTGCTTCCCCCTCCTCCCCATCCACTAGGCCAGTAGTGCTGTCAAAGAAGAAAATTAGGTTAGTTTGGCATTATTATTTTCTTGACCAATCCACACTGGCTATTATTTATCACCTTATTATTCTCTAGGTGTTTACCAACTGATTGTTTAATAACCTGTTCCAGTGTCTTTCCAGTTATTGAAGTTAGGCTGACTGACTTATAATTCACAGGGTACTCTTTGTTTTCCCTTCTCCAGTCCTCAGGGACCTCACCTATTCTCTATGAGTTTGCAAAGATAATCGCTAATGGTTCTGAGGTTGCTTCAGCTAGTTCCGTAAGTATCTTTCTCTAGCTCCTAATGCATTTATAGTATCTTGTCTTATTGCTTTTTATGTCTCTTGCTAGGTGTAACTCATTCTGTACCTTAGTCTTTCTCATTTTGTCCCTTCGTGCTTGCACTATTCTTGTGTACTACTCTTTAGCAACTGGCCCATGATTCCTCTTTTTGTAGGATTCCTTTTTGATTTTCAGGTCATTAAAGAGCTCCTGATGCAGCTGTGCTGGCCTCTTGCTCCAGGCTTTTCTTCATGCCGGGATAGTTTGTGGTTGTGCCTTTAACATTGTCTTTTTGAGAAACTGCCAACTCTCCTCACCCCATTTTTCCCTTAGTGGCCCATGGAAAGAAAACTTCATTGCCCTGATTCTGCTGCTTTCACGCCTTCATTTCCTTAGAATGATGAAATCTATTATTTCATAATCACTTTCACCCAAGTTCCCTGCCCGTCTTTCCTGAACAAGCTGTCCCCCTCTGTACCAACATTCAAGTCATGAGATTTATCCCACCAAATCTCTGTGGTTTGAATTGTCATACTTTTAGCTTGTGTACTATGGCTTCCAATTCTTCTTGTTTATTCCCCATACTCCTTGCATTTGTGAATAGACATCTAAAATGTTGAGCACGTTCCCTCTCTGTATTTCCTCTTGTTGCTCCTATGACCCTGTTGTAATTTTCCATTTCCTTCCCACCTCCAACTTACAGGCCTCTGCCAAAGTCACTTTCTTTATATGCTTACCTGTGGGCTTTCATCACCTGGACCCTTTGAACCTAGTTTAAAGCCCTCCTCACTAGGTTAGTGACTCGGTGTCTGAGGATATTTTTCCTCTTTTGTCAGGTGGACTCCATCTCTTCCTAGCTGTTCTCCTTCACAGAACTGCAGTTGAGGAAACAAAGCCTCCCCTCCCGCCACGGCAGCATGTACACAGCCATGCATTAGTTTCCAGAATGTGTGTTCATGCGCGGGTCCTTATTTTCAATGGGCAGAATGGATGAAAACATCACCTGTGCCCCTGACCTTTTCAGCCTTGCTCCCAGAGCCCTGTAGTCACTGCTGATCTGCTCAGGGTGATACCTAGCAGTATCGTTAGTGCCCATATGGATGAGCAGCATGGGGTAGTGGTCTGAGGACTAGATGAGACGTGGCAACCTTTCCATAACATCTTGGATGCAGGCTCCAGGCAGACAGCACGCCTCTTAGGATGCTTGGTCAGCAGATGGATGCCTCAATTTCCCTCTGATGGGAGTCTCTGACCACCACCCTTTGCCGCCTCCTCAGAAGTGGTGGCCATGAGCATCCAAGCCTTAGGGATCTGCTCCTCTCCTCTTGTTGCTAATAATGCATGAGCTGGCCATTTGAAGAAAAACTGTCTTCCTCTGCTGGCAAACTCAGCTGGTGAACTCCCTTAGTCTCCCAGTGCCCTTGTCTCACCCACTACACGTCTTACCAGCCACTGGAAGACTGTGCTTTTTAAAGCCTGGGCTCCATGCATGCTCTAGAGATCACAGCTGGAACACTGACACGAAGGCTCTCTTTCTCCACAAGAAGAGTGAACATCTGACGACTGACTATCCATATTAGGACTGTGCAAAGGTTTGAAATAGAGACCTGAACTCATCCCAAATCATTATGAGTTGGGTATCATCTTGCCTTGGTGAAAATCCAGAGAGGTCCCTGAACCTAAGAATGCTGTTCATCTATTGCTTTATTTCCCAGTCCTCCATGTAAATGTCATTTGAACCTCCAATCATCTCAGTGGCTTTTGATCTCTCCTAAGGGTTTGGCGAGGTGACAGACCTCCTCCCATCCTTTAGCTGAGTGTTTGGGGATACTCAGTAGCTGTTCCTCATCTACCAAGAAGATTCATTGGAGGTACTGCCTTATGATCCACTGTCCCCAATTGCATCAGAATCTTTCGTCGGGGCAGGAAGCCTCCTTAAGGCAGCAGAGTTGGGAAATACGCCACATGGCAGTCAGTTTACACAGTGAGGCAGAGGAGAGAGAACCCTTGCATCTAGCTTGGTACTTAATGAGTTCCTTGGCAACAGAGTGCTAGGCAAAAGAAAATTGATCCCTACCATGTTAGGGATTATGAACTGTCTCTGCCCTGGTCTTGTTCTGTGAGATGGCCATAGTTTGGAGCATGAGCGTTTCCTAGCACCTGCTACCGCAAGAAAAGGCGGGTAGACTCTTTCCATCTTCCTCCCCTCCCCTACTCCAAAGATCCTTACAGACTTAGGGGTAGAGAAACAGTGGCCCAAACTGCGATATACCTGGGATAAGGGGTACCTGACCTCAGGTTGGCAGACCACACACTCCTTCCTCCAAAGAGCTTGGGAGAGATTTTGACATGGAGAGCATTTATTTGATGTTTAAGTAAAGGGATGCTTATTCACGTATAGATTAGTGAAGCTGATGTCTTTATATTCGGGATGGAGGAAAGTCATGTGATTAAAGCACAGCACTGGGAGTTGTGCGTCTGTGTCCTTAGCTTTTTGAAATTATAAAATGGGCATACTAATGGGGTTTGTTTGATTAACTAACCTGTTGAGGCCCTTTGAGAGGGACAGTGATGTGGAATAATAATGTATGATTCATTAATTGGAAAGTGGATGGTTCATTAGTACTTATCCATATTCACTTCTGAAGGACAACTGTACCCTAAGAGGGATATTTCTAATCTGCGTGCCCCTCCAAACAATCTGTTTGGCTGATACTGTAGAACATTCTGTTTGGTAATTAAATCTTGACAGTTAAATTGTAGTTTATGGAAACAAGCTATGGAGTTTTGTAAGGTTGTGCCTCTGCATATTAAAAGCAGCACTTGACCAGATGGGTTTTTACAGTTCAGTCAAGTATGCCTTGAAAGCGTTATTATCAAGGATAAGTGATAGCTATTTTCATAATAAGAACACTGTGTATTATAGTATGTGGAAGAGGTGTAGTACAAAGCTACTCCAAAAAGCCCACAAAGCTGCAAAACATTAATTTCAATGTTTTTGTTTTGCTATGAGAAACTATAGATTATTTAGACCATCAGATGACTTTCTGGTGCTCTTCCTCATCTACCATTGATAGCTCATCTGACATGCACAACAATTTGTTCTTATTGCCATTTTCTTTCACTTTACTGACCTGTATTTGTTCTTTGTTTGCCTGTATGACTTTCACATTTAAACAGGCTTTAAACAGTAACTGTTTGATTTTATACTTATGTTACTAGATAACTCCACATTTCTAACAAGCAAAACTGTTAAAAATATCTTTAGAACAATCTCTGGATTTAATATGTGACACAAAATGAAGGAAGATGTATGTCTTACTTTTATTCTTTGATCTTGGGCAGAGATGGTTTCTGCTGGCTATAAACACAGAAAAAACAATTCTAGACATCCCTAGCACAACTGCAGTGTCTGAAGGGAATCTGTTAACACTGAGGGTATGTCTACACTATGGGATTATTCCGATTTTACATAAACCGGTTTTGTAAAACAGATTGTATAAAGTCGAGTGCACGCGGCCACACTAAGCACATTAATTTGGCGGTGTGCGTCCATGTACCAAGGCTAGCATCGATTTCCGGAGCGTTGCACTGTGGGTAGCTATCCCGTAGCTATCCCATAGTTCCTGCAGTCTCCCCCGCCCATTGGAATTCTGGGTTGAGATCCCAATGCAAAAACAGTGTCACGGGTGATTCTGGGTAAATGTCATCACTCAATCCTTGCTCCGTGAAAGCAACGGCAGACAATCATTTTGCGCCCTTTTTCCCTGGATTGGGAGCTCAGCCAAGAATGCAAATGCTTTTCGGGGACTGTGGGATAGCTGGAGTCCTCAGTACCCCCTCCCTCCCTCCATGAGCGTCCATTTGATTCTTTGGCTTTCCGTTACGCTTGTCACACAGCACTGTGCTCTGGCCTCTGTCTATCATAGCCTGGAGATTTTTTCAAATGCTTTGTCATTTCGTCTTCTGTAACGGAGCTCTGATAGAACAAATTTGTCTCCCTATACAGCGATCAGATCCAGTATCTCCCGTACGATCCATGCTGGAGCTCTTTTTGGATTTGGGACTGCATCACCACCCATGCTGATCAGAGCTCCACGCTGGGCAAACAGGAAATGAAATTCAAAAGTTTGCGGGGCTTTTCCTGTCTACCTGGCCAGTGCATCCGAGTTCAGATTGCTTTCCAGAGCGGTCACAATGGTGCACTGTGGGATACCACCCGGAAGCCAATACTGTCGATTTGCGGCCACACTAACCCTAATCCGACATGGCAATATGGATTTCAGTGCTGCTACTCTCGTCGGGGAGGAGTACAGAAATCGGTTTAAAGAGCCCTTTATATCGATATAAAGGGCCTCGTTGTGTGGACAGGTGCAGGGTTAAATCGGTTTAACGCTGCTAAATTCGGTTTAAACGGGTAGTGTAGACCAGGCCTGAGAAAATGAGGAACACACAATTAGTGACCACTCGTGAAAAGATTGGGAAATTCACTTAAACCAGTATCACAGAGGAATTAATAGAATCATAGATTATTAGGGTTGGAAGGGACCTCAAGAGATCATCTAGTCCAACCCCCTGCTCAAAGCAGGACCAATCCCCAAATGGCCCCCTCAAGGATTGAACTCACAACCCTGGGTTTAGCAGGCCAATGCTCAAACCACTGAGCTATGTAGAAGAAGCGAGGATAGATTCCATTTCACCAGGGCATCATTCAACTGTCTTAACCATAAAACTATCTGTTCTCTTCCTGCAACCCCCCACCTCCTACACTACACTATACAATCCTGAATCATCCCATGAGCACCATCCATCCTGTGTTTACGCAACCTTAATTCCGGTACTTCCTAACCTTTGAGTGCTTGATTTTACAAGCTTAGCAAGTTTTTTAATGTAGGATGCTTTTTTATGTAATTGCTTTCTTTAAAAAGCATAGGTAAACTTTAAAAACACAAACTTCCTCATGTGGCATTATATTGACATCCATATTGGTCATCAGCTGGGTCTAAACCTTTACCAGGAGCGGCGCCAGGATTTCTGGTGCCCTAGGCAGAATTCAGGGGGCAGCATTTTGTGCGCTCCCCACGGGGCGCGCGGGAGATTCCGGTGCCGCTCCTGTCGCACTGCCTAAGAAGGACCCTCCACCGAAATGCCGCAGGTGACAGCGGCAGTCATTGAGCTGCTCAATTGCCTCCCGCTATTTTCCATGGCACATTGGCAGAAGGTCCTTCTTCGACGGCGTGACAGGAGCGGAACTGGAAGCTCCCGCGCGCCCCGTGGGGAGCACACAAAATGCCACCCCCCGAATCCTGGTGCCCTAGGCGATTGCCTAGGGTCGCCTAATGGAAGCACCGGCCCTGATCTTTACATCCCTAGCACAGACCTCTACACTTGAACTAATAGGATAACTAATAGCAATAGAAGGTTGTCATCCTGTGTGTCACAAAACTCACATTTTGTTAGTAGGCTTCACTACTATTTTTGGACAGTAGAGGAATGTTGAAATTAGAGAATCTTGGGTTCTATTCCAGGTTCTCAGAGATTGTATTGTAGTTATTACAGACCCTTCTGTCCTTGTCCCAGTCCCCCACCACCTCGGCTCTTAATCCCAGTCTCCCCACCACCATATATCTCAATCTCTCCACTCACCAGCCCTCCAGGCCGGGCCTCTCACACCTCTCCATTCCAGTCAGGCTGCTTCCTCCCTTTTCCTCCATGCTTTCTGGTTACCAGCAGGGGGAGCACTGAGTGCACCCAAGAGAAAGTCTCCCTGCTGTCAGTTCTGGTGCCATGCACCACAGTAGATCATTCTGAAAGTGCTGAGGAGCAACTGCATGGAAAATCCAGCTCAGCCCCTTGAGCCCTGAGATGGAGCACACTCAGTGCAGACAGGATCTTCAGAGAATTCAGTGGCCAAAGTCTAACATGTCTCAACTGAACATGTGCAAACAGATATTTTAAGTCCCATAACTTGGCGAAATTTGGCCACATTTCACCTGGACATCACAAGGCACATCCTTGATAGCAAGGTGACTTCCCTCCTTGCTAGATTTAAAAGTCCTGTTCTGGAGAACAGAAGTGGTAGAGCTTCTCAACAAAACTGTTGTTTTTTAAAAAATAAAATCTTACATGGGCAAAAAAACATATTATTCCCTAACCTCATTCCCTCCATCCCCATTGCACAAAAGCATTAGTTGAATGGTTCTGTATGTTTAACAGCAGTAATTTAATCAATAAAACTGGCATTAAATGGTCACAATTAAGTTTCCAAATTAACATCTCATTAAAAAGAAAGGGTGAAGCTCACGCCCTGCTTAACGTTGTTGTTGTTGTTGTTTTAGTCCAGATGTGGGCAAACTACGGCCCACGGTACCCTCCTGCCCAGCCCATGAGCTCCTGCCCTGGGAAGCTAGCCCCTGGCCGCTCCCCCGCTGTTCCCCCTCTCCCACAGCCTCAGCTCACTGCGCCGCTGGCGCAATGCTCTGGGTGGCGGGGCTGTGAGTCCTTGCTGGGCAGTGCTGCTGCAGAGCCGCAGCCTGACCCTGTGCTGTGAGCTGCGTGGTGGCGTGGCTGGCTTCAGCTGGGCAGCGCGGCTGCCTGTCCTGGTGGTCTGGGCAATGTGGCCGAGCGCGGTAAGGGGGCAGGAAGCAGGTGGGGTTGGATAGAGGGCAGGGGAGTTTGGAGTGGTGGTCAGGGGGTAGGGGTGTGGATAGGGGTCTGAACAGTCAGAGGACGGGAACGGGGGTTGAATGGAGGCAGGGATCCTGGGGAGCAGTCAGGAATGAGAGGAGGGGTTGGATTGGGTGGTGGGGGCAGTCAGGGACAGGGCGTCTGGGGGCAGTCAGGGGACAGGGAGGGATGGATGGATGGGCAGGAGTCCTGGGGGGCTGTCAGGGGACAAGAAGCAGGGGGGTTTGATAGGGGGCTGGGGCCTCCCCTAACCCGCCCTCCATATAATTTTGGAAATCCGATGTGGCCCTCAGGCCAAAAAGTTTGCCCACACCTGTTTTAGTCTATGGCTACATCCATACTGATATAATCAGGTTCTAAAGCTGTTTTCAAGAACCAATGTTCAGGAACATGGTTCAAATGTAATTTAAATTGTATGTCCTGTCCTCAGTGGCTGGCACAACTGTGCTACCTGTAACCACTTTCTGTAGTCATTCCTGAAAAAAGCTTCCGAACACAGGCACTTTCACAGCATAGGCTGGCCTAAATTGCATGCAGACCACAGCAGCTGTTAGTTAGCATTGTGATTTTGAAGGCCATTTTCCCAGCAGCCTCTCTGACTATACTTAACTGAACTTTAAAAAGAGAGTTTTTACTATGTCACCGGTATCTAATGTGGGTCACATATGTGAGTGCCACTATTAGGTCAGACCATCCTTTCCTCAACATCCATCTGCTTCATGCATATTCAGTGTGCTTTTTTCTCAGCTTCCAGCTGCTCCATACATCTTTGGTGGGCTTCCTTCTCCCTTTGGTGAGCTCTCTTCTCCACTTCCTCAGCTGCTTTTTTCTCTTTCATCCAGGCTTCCACCATCCGCATTTCCTGCTATTGGCCGCCCTTATCTGCACTCTGATCACTTCTGCTGTAGCTGGCATCTGGGGCAGGGCAAGGCGGAGACCCTGCTTTCTTGTCAGAGTTCATGAGCAAAGCTCCCAGTTCCTGATCTGGAGGTTTCTTCTTACATGGTAACCCCCTTTGCGAGCACAAATCTTTAAGGGTTTTTTTGTCAAGACCCTCATGCATCCGTGACTCACTCATTGTAACTGATCTTTAATCCTTGAAATTCTCATTATCAAATTTAAACTCTATATTAGTGTTGGATTCTGATCTTTAAGCCCAATTGAACTGTGGCATGTGAATCCTGATCCAACTATGCCAAATTGTCACCGGTGTCTAATGTGGGTCACAACTAAGTGCCAATATTAGGTCAGACTGTCCCAACTGGGCAGACACTCCACACTGATGGTATATTCTATAATTAGAAGTAACAAAACCAGCAATAAACTGTGCTCCTGGAGCACTAAACTAGCTCGCCATGGAGCTACAGACAGTCCCCTTAGTGCTCCAGTCTCATTTACCACCCAGACAAACTGGACTACAGTAGAACCTTAAAGTTATGAACACCAGAGTTATGAACTGATCAGTCAACTACACCCCTCATTTGGAACCGGAAGTACAATCATGCAGCAGTAGAGACCAAAAAAAAAAAGTACAGTACTATGTTAAACATAAACTACTAAAAAAAAAAGCAGCATTTTTTTCTGCATAGTAAAGTTTCAAAGCTGTATTAAGTCAATGTTCAGTTGTAAACTTATGAAAAAAACAGAGTTCTTTCAGAATTACGATCATGTCAGAGTTACAAACAACTTCTATTCCCGAGGTGTTTGAGAACCGCTACTATAGGAAGATCGGATGTCCCCTCCCCATACAAGGCCTAGCTGATAAGTCAGGGATCCTTGCATCCCCAGCAGATAATATATGCCTGGAAGAACATATGTGCTGCAATGCCTAGGAAGAAAGGGGGTGATTTCAAAGTTATAAGCCCACTTTGCATTTTGTTGCATGTTTGGATTTATTTCATGACTTCAGTGTTACTTTATAATAATCTATGTTATTAAAGGCTTTGAGATATGAAGTCTACAAAACCCAGGAAACGGTGTCCCTTTTAACAGCAGAATACTGCACAAGAAACCTGAAATAAAGTGGATATAATTATATTGAAGTTACCAGTGTAACTCCACTGTAGTTTTGCTTCAATACCTATAATTTCTACTAAATCCTCATAAGTAGAAGGCTAACTCCATGGCAAAGAGTAATTACAGTGCCTCAAATTTTCAAGTGGCTACTTAATTTGGGAGCCCAGCTAGAGTCTCCTTTAAAGATTTACAAACATGCCACATGTCTCCATCCCTCTTCTCCACAGTTTTCAAATAATGCCTATTTAAAGTCTAGCCCCCTTTTGTCTGCAGAGCAGTTAGTAAATCTGTGCAGTAAGTGTCATTGCCAAGTGCCCTTAGCAACACAAATGGTTTGGTATATAGCAAACAAGCTTCCATTATTATTAACAGGAGTTTGTTACACTGCCTCAGATATGGTTTTTTAAATTTTTATTTTTTAATTCTTATTTCCGTTAGTTAAATTCTGGATATTTAGAACTTAAGAATCTGTAAATAACTCTCCTGTATTACACTGTCTTCTTTAAACTATATCCTTAAGTCTTGCCATGTTTTTTTTTAATAGAGAAGAAAATGTTATACTCTGTGTAATTATTTTTAACTAAGTAGATTATCATGATACAGAACAATAGTTTCCTCAATAGGACCACCCAGAAAAGACTTCAGTAGAATTTTGTGAAAGCAGTTTGTTTCAATAATATTTAACATAGAATTAAATATTTAGAAAACAGTAATTAGCCGTCATCTTCCCGTACTACCCCTGGTATTTTAAACACAGTATGCACAACACTGGAAATGATGCCACTGGCAATATTAAAGTTGTTTATCTCCCACATATGGTTTTATGTGATGTAAGTGTTGTAGAATAGAGTTGGCAATACCAACATTTAGGCATGCGACGCAATTCTGTTTCTCATTAAGAACGTTTAAGTAACCATAGAAGGATGCTTCCTGTTTACACGGTAACGTCTGCATCTTGGACTAACTAACCTATGAAATTCAAAGTCAAGAAGCTTTGATGATATCGTAGCAGTGCACAGTTGGAGACTTACCACTCCAACAACAAAAAATATCCGTACACTCAGCATGTTTAATGTACGAGCACGAGAATAGAAATGAAATATATATTACCCCTACCCCTACCACCGAGTGTGTTTTTGTGGTTTGTTTTTTGTTGTTGGGGGGGCGGGACCCACATAAGTTTTAGCTGGAAAGGTAGCTAAATTTGACCAAGTTCCCAGCTGCCTCCAGTTCTCCTCCCCTGAGTTTGAGTGAAGAATGAAGAGGAGAGGGAGATCTACCACAGTGTGATTTTGTAAGAAAGAGGAGAATTTGGGAGACAGGACTGGGGCTGGGGTTAGGAGACCAGTGTTTTTACATGAGGATGGAGAAGTAATTAACCTACTTGGATCTGCTTGTTCACTATGGTAATGTTATCTTTTTTTAATAATTTCTGTGTATTTGTGATAGCCTCTGAAGGGGAATACTTGAGTGCAGTTGAGCTCCTGGTGAATCCTGATAGTTGCTGATTTTAATATTATTATTGAATTTCATATAAATACCAGGCGGGCTAATGATTTATGATAAAATCTTTGTTTTGGACTACCTATAAAGTCTTCTGCATCTGATATTTGCATCTTTTGGAGCCATTTGCATCTTTTGAAGCCAAAATTCTAGGGAAAACCCTCATTTCCATTTCAATTAATTAGTTTCCTACCTCCTGGCTACCTCTAGATGTTGGCTTTTATGCAGCTAGAATGAATTATAGTCATTTCAAGAAGATGTTGTACAGTTACGTAATGTATATTTGTATTTCTCCCCTCTGGAGAAGAGAGTAAACTTGTGTGTGGAAAGATTACATCAATCTGTGCTGGAGTCTTTAAAACGTTCTTTATAATTAAATCCTTTCTCAAACAAATATCCGAGAAAAGAATAAACCCATTGAAGCATTCATATATTTTATTATCGCATCACAGTAGTGATGCTGTATTTATGGTTGAGATCCTTTAATTTTCAAGGGCTAGAAAACATTGCTTTTTGACCTGAAATGTCTCATGTTGAGAGGTGCATTGTGTGTGTTTGTTTTTTAAACGACTAACCTTTTAAAAATGTGAAGATAAACTTCCCTGACTCAGAAGCATTTAGACCTTAATTTATCCATGTTCTCCAATTGGCACTAAGACAGTTTTGTCCTCCTCCTCTTTTTTTTTTTAATTGAAATTAGTCATCTTGTAGGAGTGCATCTGCCTGTCTGGAGTCGAGAATTCTGGTACGGTCTGACCGGAATAAGAATGGTACAGAAGCAATACAGGGCTTTTTGTTTGTTTTTCCTGCTGGGCAAGAGGACATTTTGGAGACTGTGCCTGAGAGACTTCAAGAGACTTGATTATTCCTGGCCTTTAATACATACAGCAAGAGAGAAAAACAGGTGAAGGAGGGAGTAGACTTTGGACTGGCAGATGCCTCAATTATGAGAAGACCAATTTTTAGGTATAGCAAACCTATGTCAGGCTCAGACACTGTGGAAGGAGGAACAGGCTGTAGGTCTATAGAGGGGTAGGAAGGATAAAGCAGAACAAATATTAGAGATCCTCCAATTGCAAGATCTTCTGCACCTAAAGGCCGTGCTGGCTAAGGACTGGATGTGGTCTTTCTGATGGTGTGTGTGAATGACAGCTCAAGTGGAGAGTGCAAGTAAGAGGTTCTGTTCAGAGCTGGGTGCAAAACAAATCCTTGTATCTGATGGAGGTGAATTTGTTGGCGCTGGTGTCTTACATGAATGGCTATTTTGACCCATCTGAAAACAGAATCCTCATATGCTTTAGATCACTTATTCTGACTGCAGTAGAAAGAAAAGGTTTATAAAAGGAAAGGGTGATTTTTATTTTTATATTATTTTGTCAAAAAAGATTGTGTGGGGAGGGAGGTGGATTGAAATGAGAATGACACGAACAGTGGGTGGCTATGCTGGATAATCTCTACACCCCATCTGTCTGCAGTATTCCGTTCCAGGCTTGGGTGAAAAGACAGTCAAGGCTGCCCCAATGTGCAAGGCTGTGGCTTGTAAGTCTTCGCTCCTGTTTGTGGCTGCAATTGGCAGAGGAGTGGACCTGATACTGGACCTTGGTGGATGAGAAATATGACTTGGCCCTGGAATAAGGAAAAGAGTCTCTGCTGGAGTTGTGAGGAATCCTGCGAGGATTTAACTCCGTATGCAACCTCTTTACCTTCTCGACGTGATTCTTTCTCAGGTCAGAAGAATATTGAATTCCCTTGTCTGGAGTTTCTCTAAAAAAGATGTTGCCCATCAAAAGGACCGTGGATATGACAGGTTGTCAGGCTAGTGGGGTCTGATCCTGGTCCCTTGGACTGGTTTTATACCTGTATGAATAAGGAGGAATTTCACAACTATAATTGAGAGCAGAATCAAGCCCACTGTCTGCTTTCCTGGATCTGAACCAAATAATTCAGTCTAGCTACAGTGGAAAAGAGACTGAAAGAAAAATGGTGAGTGTTTTCGCATCACATACAAAGACTGTGGGGAGGGATATAATTTTCTCTCTGATGCATTTGGGTTTGACTTTTGCCGTAAGCATCTTTGCAAGGAGCTTAACCCAGGTGAGCGATGCCTGTGCTGTAACCATGATAATCAGAGAGCCCTTCAAAGCTGTTACAGACTTAATAGTCTTTGCCTGAGTGGCGTTCAATCTGCTTGTCATCTAGGTTCTTCAGATAAGCAGCACACTCCATAGGGATATCAGTCTTCTTTGTAAGTTGTGAAATAGACACATCCACTTCAGGGGTTCCTTCAGACTTCTCCGGTCTGTCTCCCTGCATTGTGTGATGCTTTTTGGCACTCCTGGCTGAGAGAGGAGTTCTTGAGGTGTATTTGCTCTGAGACCACAATACTTTGTAATGACTCAGGTAGAGGAAATTCTACAGCATTTTTTAAAAGATTCTCTTTTCCTGCTTCTTGCGCAGCGTCTTAATGACAGTGGATGTTAATCCAACCATTTTACCTTGAAAGAGTCTGTCACTGTCAGACTCCTCTGCAGATTGAGAGGAGGAAGGACAGAAAGTTTACACTCCTCAGAGGAGGGAAGTGCATTTGCTTTATTCTTTTAAATGAAAACACACTTTTTGGCTTTTTAGAGTATTTACACTTTATAGGTTTCAAAGTGTTCACTTTGGCCTTCCTCTGATGGCGACATTGGAGGGGAGGGGATGTCAGGCTCCTCTGGGTCTGAAGCTAAGAAAGTATGATTCCAGGAAGAGGTGTGAGTTAGGTACCTGCTGAATAAAGTGCCAGGCAATAATGAGGGGAGGCCCCTTAAGCAGCAGGTCTAATATTCAGGAAGAAGAGGAGAGTCCTTTAGAAGTGCTTTTTCTGAGGACTGAAAAGGGCAGGGGCTGGTTTTAATGTCGGAGAGATCTGCAGACTTGTACTGCTGAGAGAGAGGTGCTGCCGCCTTTCTACTTTTTGGAAGAATTCTTTCAGCTTTTGTTCTTTTCAATCAAGGAGAGCGACACAAATGGGGTGCCTAGAGTGTGTCAGGCTAAACATTCAGGCATCACACTGATAGCCCACTCCCAGGGGCACTCTTCTCTGCCCTCCTGCACTAAGAACCTTATCCGGTAGTTAGTGGGGTGTGGTTCAGTCCAAAAGACAAAAGAGGAAAGAGAGAAGGGAAAGGCCAAGAAGAAAAAAAAGGAAAAGAGAAAATGCCTCTGACCCACATGGCTAGGCCTGCCACTGTCCAGTACATCCAGCAGAGATACTTCTGCTGCTGTCTCCATGCCTCTTTGACTGTGGGCTTTGTGGTTTGCACTCAAGGCTGGTGTACGCACTCCACTGGAGAACGTACCCTGTGAGTGGGTTAAAGAATGCCAGGGAGAAAGGAGGAGTGTCTTGTGATCAAAGCACAGGAGCAGGAGTCGAGATTTCAGTTTAGTTCCCAGCTCTGCTACATGTTTCCTATGTGACTTAACTTTGCTGTGCCTCAAGTTCCCCCTCTGTGAAAACAAGAGGATAATATTTAACAGGGAGGATTAGTTCACTAATATTTGTAAAGTGCTTTTGAAATGCTGTGATGGAAGGCTTTATAGAAGTGCAAAGTATCCCTATTAGTAATCCATTTATACCAGTAGTGGCCTGGTAATACACAGAAAATCTGTGTGCCCAAGATTTTTATAAAGCAAGAGAAGAGCATTGAAAACTTGAACAACATTATGTACAAAAATGGAGTCATTTCATCCATGTCATAACAGGACAGTGCTGTTTTGAAACATGTTTTGAGCGAGAGGAGGAGATTTTGTCATGCACAGCTGTCCCATGATGGATAAAACATTTGTCCTGTCTCTGTGTTTATAGAAGTATAAAAGAGTGAGAAGTTGCAAAATTGACAACAGGTTGTCATCATATCATCACTAAAATGTACTGCTCATGAACTGGAATTGATAGTTTCAAAATGCTATGAGTGTCAAGTTAATTCACACTAACAGGAAACAACCCTCAGTTGTGCAAACCAGATAGAAAGTCATTTCAAATACCCAGCTGCTCTATTTTGAAACACTTGTCCTATCAAGATTAATTATATTTGACTAATCTGAGAGTGAATAGGTCAGACGACAGCAATCATTGCGTAGAAAATAGACTTTCAGCTTCTTTTTTAAATAATGAATAAAACAATACTGTCTAGGAGTACAGCAGCTTGTAATCTTCAATACTGAACACTTACGTCTTACTGTCAGACAGCATACAACTTTACTTACAATAATTGCAAAAAAAAATAAGGTAGCCAGATCATTATTAACCTTCATTGTGGCCTCAGACTCCTGGAAATCATTAATAGTTCCATGGTGTGAGGGACTGGAAAGGAGACATGATGACTGTTTGTGTGTAATAAATCAGAAAGGATTTGTGGTGTGCAGATTCATGTGAGGTAGCATCACCACATGCTATCACCCATTGTGGTTGCCACATTTGAGACCATGATCATAGAATATCAGGGTTGGAAGGGACCTCAGGAGGTCATCTAGTCCATCTCCCTTCTCAAAGCAAGATCAATCCCCAGACAGATTTTTCCCCAGCTCCCTAAACGGCCCCCCTCAAGGATTGAACTCACAACCCTGGGTTTAGCAGGCCAATGCTCAAACCACTGAGCTATCCCTCCCCCATCCATGATGTTTGGCTGCAGCTCAGCAGAGGAGAGCATGGTGGGTTGAATGACTTTATGAGCTAGATATAGTTGTGGGTCCCCTTGTTGTAAAACATCTAGTTGGACTTTGTTTGAATTGGCACAAGGTGCCCACAACCTCCTCTGCACTGTTGGTGGCTAGCACAGACCTGGAAGTAGAAGAGGGAGCCGAAGCAGCTGAAGGATGTTTCCTATTCACTAAATCCCCTAGGCAGCCTCTGCCAGTAGGGCTCTTGGGTGCACTAACCATGGGTTAAAGCCGACCTCTCCACATGGATCACCTCCGGGAGATGCAGCATTGCCAAGTCTGCCTGTGTAGCAGTTGCTGCTCCCTACAGGAGGTATCATTTGCCTCTCCCCTGCTCCAAAGCAGCTCTGGATCTAAATCTTTCCATGCAGGCCTGTGGGGCATTCAGACCAAGCAATATGAGGATGCTCAGCGTTCTTATCCAGAGAGGGAGGCCCTGGAGCAAATTAAGTTATCACTAGATGGAGATCACTACACCCTGCTGATAATTTGTGTGCTTACTTGTTGCAGAGTCAGCTCATCTCTATCAGGTTAGTGGCAGGCTTTCTGATGACTCTAGAGCTGGCATCTTGTGTGAAAAGGAAAGGACACTGACTTCCCCTCCCCCCTCCACTCCCCCAAAACTTAAACTTTCCTGATAATTAATGTGCTTGTCTGCAGATGTGCAGAGTCTGAGAGACCCTTTCAGCAGGGGTGGCAAGACAGAAAGGTCCAGCTGTAGGAGCAGAGGCATTTTAGTTTTCAGAAAGTAATTGCTCTCTAGCAAAATCAGTTTGTAGGCTCACCTGATAATGGGGTGATTCTCTTAGTCTAAGGCCTGGTCTACACTGGGGGGGAGGGAGAAATCGATCTAAGATACGCAACTTCAGCTACGAGAATAGCGGAGCTGAAGTCAACGTATCTTAGATAGACTTAGATTGACTTACTTCACATTCTCACGGCGCGGGATCAACGGCCGACGCTCCCCCATTGACTCCGCTTCGACCTCTCGGCCTGGTGGAGTTCCGGAGTCGACAGGGAGCGCGTTCGGGGATCGATGTATTGCGTCCAGCCGTGGGTAGGAGAACGGACATAAGGAGGAAGGGTAGTGTAGATACCAATCTAATAGGTGATACTGGTGGTAGAATGTCTATGCCTAACTGGATAAAGAATGTCAGTTAAGCCAAACAGCAAAAATTAAGATGTTTGTACACTAATGCGAGGAGCCTACGTAACAAAATGGAGGAACTAGAGCTACTGGTACAGGAAGTGAAACTGGATATTATAGTGTCATCCGTCTTGCATCCGACGAAGTGGGTATTCACCCATGAAAGCTCATGCTGCAAAACGTCTGTTAGTCTATAAGGTGCCACAGGATTCTTTGCTGCTTTTACTAGATATTATAGGGATAACAGAAACATGGTGGAATAGTAGTCATGACCGGAGTACAGGTTTTGAAGGCTACGTGCTGTTTAGGAAAGACAGAAATAAAGGCAAAGGTGGTGGAGTAGCATTGTATATCAATGATGAGGTAGACTAAAGAAATAAGTGATGGAATGGATAAGACAGAGTCAAAAATCACATTGGGAAAGAAAGCTACTAGAGCCTCCCCTGAGACAGTGCTTGGGGTGTGCTACAGACTGCCGGGATCTGATTTGGATATGGATAGAGACCTCTTTAATGTTTTTAATGAAGTAAACACTAATGGGAATTGTGTGATCATGGGAGACTAACTTCCCAGATATAGACTGGAGAACAAGTGCTAGTAATAATAATAGGGCTCTGATTTTTCTGGATGTGATAACTGATGGATTCCTCCACCAAGTAGTTGAAGAACTGACAAGAGGGGATGCCATTCTAGATTTGGTTTTGGTGAGTAGTGAGGACCTCATAGAAGAAATGGTTCGAGTGATCCATTGGTTCACTCCTTGGTTTGGAGTGATCCTTGGTTCGAGTGATCATGAGCTAATTCAGTTCAAACTAGATGGAAGGATAAACAAAAATAGATCTGGGACTAGGGTTTTTGATTTCAAAAGGGCTAACTGTAAAGAATTAAGGAAATTAGTTAGGGAAGTGGACTGGACTGAAGAACTTGTAATTCCAGGCCTCCTCCACCTTTAGATCCACTTCAAGTCATAGTTGCAGAAACTATCAGAAGCCTGCATCCCAGGAAAGAGGAAAAAATTCATAGGCAGGAGTTGTAGACCAAGCTGGATGAGCATGCATCTCAGAGAGGTGATTAAGAAAAAGCAGAAAGCCTACATGGAGTGGAAGATGGGAGGGATTAGCAAGGAAAGCTACCTTATAGAGGACAGAACATGTAGAGATAAAGTGAGAAAGGCCAAAAGCCATGTAGAGTTTGACCTTGCAAAGGGAATTAAATCCAATCGTAAAAGGTTCTATAGCCATATAAATAAGAAGAAAACAAAGAAAGAAGTGGGACCGCTAAACACTGAGGTGGAGGTTAAGGATAATCTAGGCATGGCCCAATATCTAAACAAATACTTTGCCTCAGTCTTTAATGAGGCTAATGAGGATCTTAGGGATAATGGTAGGATGAGAAATGGGAATGAGGATATGGAGGTAGATATTATCACATCCGAGGTAGAAGCCAAACTCGAACAGCTTAATAGGACGAAATCGGGGGGCCCAGATAATCTTCATCCAAGAATATTAAAGGAACTGGCACATGAAATTGCAAGCCCATTAACAAAAATTTTTAATTAATCAGTAAACTCAGGGGTTGTACCATACGACTGGAGAATTGCTAACATAGTTCCTATTTTTAAAGAAAGGAAAAAAACATGGTCCGAGTAACTATAGGCCTGTTAGTTTGACATCTGTAGTATGCAACGTCTTGGGAAAAAATTTGAAGGAGAAAGTAGTTAAGGACATTGAGGTCAGTGGTAACAGGGACAAAATACAACGTGGTTTTACAAAAGGTAGATCGTGCCAAACCAACCTGATCTCCTTCTTTGAGAAGGTAACAGATTTTTTAGACAAAGGAAATGCAGTGGATCTAATTTACCTCGATTTCAGTAAGGCATTTGATACGGTTCCACATGGGGAATTAGTTAAATTGGAAAAGATGGGGATCAATATGAAAATTGAAAGGTGGATAAGGAACTGGTTAAAGGGTAGACTACAATGGGTCATACTGAAAGGTGAACTGTCAGACTGGAGGGAGGTTATTAGTGGAGTTCCTCAGGGATCAGTTTTGGGACCAATCTTATTTAATCTTCTTATTACTGACCATGGCACAAAAAGTGGGAATGTGCTAATAAAATCTGCGGATGACACAAAGCTGGGAGTTATTGCTAACACTGAGAAGGACCGGGATATCATACAGGAAGATCTGGATGACCTGGTAAACTGGAGTAATAGTAATAGGATGAAATTTAATAGTGAAAAGTGCAAGGTCATGCATTTAGGGATTAATAAGAATTTTGGTTATAAATTGGGGACACATCAGTTGGAAGTAACAGAGGAGGAGAAGGACCTCAGAGTATTGGTTGATCACAGAATGACTGAGTCGCCAATTGATATGGCCATTAAAAAAGCTAATGCGGTTTTGGGATGCATCAGGTGAGGTATTTCCAGTAAAGATAAGGAGGTGTTAGTACTGTTATACAAGGCACTGGTGAGACCTCATCTGGAATACTGTGTGCAGTTCTGGTCTCCCATGTTTAAGAAGGATGAATTCAAACTGGAACAGGTACAGAGACGGGCTACTAGGAATGGAAAACCTGTCTTATGAAAGGAGACTCAAAGAGCTTGGCTTGTTTAGCCTAACTAAAAGAAGGCTGAGGGGCGATATATTTATAAAGAGCAATCATATCAGAGGGATAAATACCAGGGAGGAAGAGGAATTATTTAAGCTTAGTACCAATGTGGACACAAGAACAAATGGATATAAACTGGACACTAGGAAGTTTAGACTTAAAATTAGATGAAGGTTTCTAACCATTAGAGGAGTGAAGTTCTGGAACAGCCTTCCAAATGGAGTAGTGGAGGCAAAAGACATATCTGGCTTCAAGACTAGCTTGATAAGTTTATGGAGGGGATGGTATGATGGGATAGCCTAATGTTGGCAATTAATTGATCTTTGATTATTAGCAGGTAACTATGCCCAATGGTCTGTGATGGGATGTTGGGTGGGATCTGAGTCACTACATGAAATTCTTTCCTGGGTGCTGGCTGGTGAGTCTTGCCCACATGCTCAGGGTTTAACTGATCGCCATATTTGGGTTTGGGAAGGAATTTTCCTCCAGGGAAGATTGGCAGAGGCCCTGGAGGTTTTTCACCTTCCTCTGCAGCGCGAGTCACGGGTCACTTGCTGGAGGATTCTCTGCACCTTGAGGTCTTTAAACCACAATTTGAGGATGTCAATAACTCAGACATAGGTTAGGGGTTTGTTCCAGAATTGGGTGGGTGAGATTCTGTGGCCTGCATTGTGCAGGAGGTTGGACTAGATGATCATAATGGTCCCTTCTGACCTTGAGTCTATGAGGGTGTTAGAATAGTGGCCCAATGTGCAGGGGTGGGTGCATTGTACAGTGGTTGCAACCATCTCAAAAGTCACCAGGAAGGCCTCGGGGTCATCCCCCGGCCCCATCTTTGTTAGGCACACTGATAGTCCTCCAGACTCCTCACTGGCGCTGCCCCCTGCCACGCCTAGGGGAGGGCTTGGTGCCTGTCCTATCAGCTTTGCCATCTGCTGAAACAGTCGCTCCTGGTTAGCCTGCTGTTGGGCCGTCAGCTCCCAAATCAGCTGTTGCTGTTGCTCTTGCTGCTGCACCGCTTGCAACTGCTGTTGTGATGCTAACCGCTGGAGCAACTGCGCTTGCTGCTGCTGCTGTTGCGCCGCATGCTGCTGTTGGTTCTCCAGCAGCCATTTCAAAAGCTTCTCAGGGTCCATTTTGGGCGTCTGGGTCCTTGTTTCAAGCCCTGATCGCTGCCTGCATTCTCCACCAGTTGTGGCGTGCCTGACACCGCAGCGCCCCTTTGTGGCAAGGGTGGGATGGGGTGTCGGCACCTCACCACTCTCTAGTCCTTGCATCCGCCTCCCTGCAGGCAGTCGGTTACGGCCTCTCAGCTTTCTTCCCCCCATCGCTTCTGTGCCCCTTCTTCCCCACTACTGCTTCTGGAGGGGTAGCGTGGCCTAGTGGCCTGAGTCCATACAACCCCCTCTCACGAGCGGGGTAGCGCAGCCTAGCGGACAAAGTTTATACAGTCCCCCTCTCACGAGCGGGGTAGCACAGCCTAGCAGCCAGAGTCTATATAACCCCTCTTACAAACAGGGTAGCATGGCCTAGCAGCCAGAGTCTCTAGGATCCCTCATGGTGAGGGGGTAGAGGGACTCGGGCCCACCCTCTCCACCAATTCCTGACCCAGGGCCCTTGGAGTGGCAAGCTCTCCTTGCCACTCGCTCGGCAGGGATCTGCCCACAACACACCGAGCGTCAATACAGCTCTAACGCCGTTTGTCTCTAGAGTTCCCCTGGGTCACTTCCTACCATGAGTACCAGTGCCTCTGTGGTGGGGGGTCCTCTGGCCGGTTCCTCCTCTGTGACATCCTCTGTTGGAGTCTCAGGTAGTGCCTCAGCTTGGCTGACTCCTGGATCCTGGCGCGCAGGCAATCTCTCCTCAGGAGCTTGCAGCATGCATCCTTCTCCTCCAGTGGTCAGCCCCAACTGAGCTGGTCTGCAGGCTTTTATACCTGTTCTCCAGTTGGAGCATGCCCAGCAGAGATTCCAGGGCGTGGCTTCCTCTGCTAGGAAGGAAGGGTTAACCCCTGTGGTACCAGTGTGGGGCCGCTCTGCCCCGTCACAGTAACCAAGTGTATGTATGGGAGTTTGGCTACCTGACATTAGCCAGATTATTTACAGCAGTGAAAGATGGTTTCCTAGAGAGTGTATTGTTTTTCCACCCAACATTGTTTTCTGAACCAGAATTATGTACATGATTTCCTAGACTGATCTATTCAATCAATTATTTTAATTGTTTGTTTTTTATTTCAGCTTGAACAAAGCTATTTTAAATAACTGCAAGTGTCATTTGTATGAATATTTTCCCTGCAGAACAAGCACTACCCTTGTTTGGTTTAAATGTTTAAAGCACTGGACCGAGAGAGCCAGGAGATCTAGGTTCTGTTCCCAATTTTGCCACTGACTTGGAGTGAGATGACAGGCAGATCAGTTAGTCTTTCTGTGCCTCAGTTTGGGTACTATTCTAGTTTTACAGATGGACAAACTGAGGCACAGAAAGACTAACTGATCTGCCTGTCATCTCACTCCAAGTCAGTGGCAGAATTGGGAACAGAACCTAGATCGACTGGCTGTAACGAGGCTTACTTAATATTTGTAAAGCTCTTCAAGATGCTTAATTTTAATGCACATAGCACAGCCCTGCACTGTCTGTCAGTGCTAAACTGATTTATGGAGAAATTGCTGTGGGGAACTGGAGTTTGAAGACTCTGAAGGAGCTGAGAACCTAAGCATATAAGAACAGCCATAGTGGATCAGACCAATGGTCCATCTAGCTCAGTATCCTGTCTTCCAACAGTGGCCAATGCCAGATGCTTCAGAGGGAGTGAACAGGGCGATTATTGAGTGATCCATGCCCTGTTGTCCAGTCCCAGCATTTGGCAGTGAGAGGCTTAAGGACACCCAGAGCATGGTGTTGCATCCCTGACCATCTTGACCAGCAGCCCCACTGATCAGCGTCTCCCCCCCCCTCCCCACATCTCCTGATCAGCTATTTCGTGACGTGCAGGAGGCTCTGGGGGAGGGGGGAGGAGCAAGGGCATGGCAGGCTCAGGGGAGGGGGCAGGAGGGGGTGGAGTGGGGGCAGGGCCTGTGGCAGAGCCAGGGGTTGAGCAGTGAGCACCCCCTGACACACTGGAAAGTTGGTGCCTATAGCTCCATCCCCTGAGTCGGTGCCTATACAAGGAGCCACATACTAACTTCTGAAGAGCTGCATGTGGCTATGGAGCCACAGATTGGCCATCCCTGATCTTGGCTAAAAGCCATTGATAGGCCTATTTATCCTCCATTAACATATCTAATTCTTTTTTGAACCCTGTTATACATTTGGCCTTCACCACATCCCCTGGCAACGAGTTCCACAAGTTGACTGTGTATTGTGTGAAGTACTTCCTTTTGCTTGTTTTAAACCTGCTGCCTATTAATTTCATTGGATGATTCCCCTGCTTCTTTTGTTTTCTGAAGGGGTAAATAACACTTCCTCATTCACTTTCTCCACACCAGTCATGATCTTACAGACTTCTGTTATATCCCACCCCCGCTTATTAGTCTCTCTTCCAAGCTGAAGAGGCCCAGTATTTTTAATCTCTCCTCAGGTGGAAGCTGTTTCATACCCCTAATCATTTTTGTTGCCTTTCCTGTACTTTTTCCAATTTTATTATATATATTTTTGAGACGGGACAACCAGAACTGCGCGCAGTATTCAAGGTGCAAGTGTATGATGGATTTATATAGTGGTATTATGATGTTTTTTGTCATCTTATCTATCCTTTTCCTAATATTTCCTGACATTCTGCTAGCTTCTCCAACTGCTGCTGCACTTTGAGTGAATGTTTTCAGAGAACTATCCATGATGATTCCAAGATCTCTTTTGTGAGTTGTAACAGCTAATTTAGACCCCATCATTTTGTACGTATAGTTGGAATTATGCTTTCCCATGTGTACTACTTTGTATTTATCAACATGGAATTTCATCTGCCATTTTCTTGCCCAGTCACCCATTTTTGTGAGATCCTTTTCCAACTCTTCACAGTCTGCTTTCAATTTAACTATCCTGAGTAATTTTGTATTTTCAGCAAATTTTGCCACTTCACAGTTTACCCCTTTTTCCAGATCATTCATAAATATGTTGAACAGCATTGGTCCCAGAACAGATGCCTCGGGGACAATGTTATTTACTTCTCTCCACTGACCCATTTATTCCTACCTTTTTGTTTCCTGCCTTTTAACCAGTTATTGATCCACCAAAGGACTTGCCCGCTTATCCCATGACTGCTTACTTTGCTTAAGAGCCTATGGTGAGGGACCTTGTCAAAGGCTATCTGAAAGGCCAACTATACATATCCACTGGATCACCCCTGTCCATACTTGGTTGACACCCTCCCCCCCAAAGAATTTTAATAGTTTGGTGAGGCATGATTTCCCTTTACAAAAACCGTGTTGACTCTTCTCCAATAAATCATGTTAATCTATGTGTCTGATCATTCTATTCTTTACTGTAGAAGTTTCAACCAGTCTGTCAAGTACTGAAGTCAGGCTTACCAGCCTGTAATTGCCGGGATCACCTCTGGAGCCCTTTTTAAAAATTGGCATCACATTAGCTATCTTCCAGTCATTTGCCACAGAAACTGATTTAAATGATAGGTTACAGACTACAGTTAGTAGTTCTGCAATTTCACATTTGAGTTCCTTCAGAACTCTTGGGTAAATGCCATCTGGTCCTGGTGACTTATTACTGTTTAGTTTATCAATTTGTTCCAAAACCACCTCCATCAGCTCCTCAATCTGGGATAGTTCCTCAAATTTGTCACCTAAAAAGAATGGCTCAGGTGTGGGAATCTCCGTCACATCCTCTGCAGTGAAGTCCAGTGCAAAGAATTCATTTAGCTTTTCTACAATTTATCAAGTTTTCTTTTAACCTCTTGTGAGAGGAGATAGCTGACTGCATTTCCAGAAGTGTACTCCAGGAGACCACCCTATAAGCTTCAAACTTACATGTTTTGTATGTGCTCAGTAGGATTACAATTAAACATATAAATATTCATACATATTGCCCTTATAATGGAGAAGAAACGTATTATACTTTTTGGGCTGGTTGAAATAGACCTGCAAGCTCCTCTTCCTTTGAAAAGGCGACTTTCATACCCACATGTAAAGAAGATGATTTAAACATTTTTGAATCCTTCATTCGTTTTTGAAAAAGGAATCTAAGTAAATGGCTACAACTGTACATTCTACACCCCAAACTGGATATTATGGAGAAAACAATTAAAAACAAAAAAAGCACAATTCATTCACTTGGGCTTTCAACTCCTGTTTAAATTTGTACTGCCTACTAGAACTGATTGGCCTTTGGCAGTCACAGCCCATGAGGGTTTTTTTTTACTTCATTGTTCGGACACAACATTTACTTAGATACAAGTTTGCTTGCATTTCTGAACCTCTGAGAACTTTTGATGGACCTTGGCTGAGCACAGCTGGTTTTAGGTTTTGTTACAACTGCTACATTTTGTCTTATTTCATGTTTCTTTTGTGGAAATTCTGAATAGCAGCAAAGGCAGTAGAGCAGTATGTAGATTTAGAAAGGTAGCACTGCATTTTTTTACCTTCAATTTGTGTTTGGAAAGTGTCTCTTCCTCCTCCCTCCCCCTCCTTGCCATATGAGCTGGAAGTAGGGTGACCAGACAGCAAATGTGAAAAATCAGGACGGGGGTGGAGAGAATAGGAGCCTATATAAGAAAAAGACTCAAAAATCGGGACTGCCCTATAAAATCAGGACATCTGGTCACCCTAGCTGGAAGAGGACTCATCAAGTTTAGATTAGGAAGAAACTGATAGCATTCAGCAGGGGGAATTTTTGTGGGAGGTGGATTTTTCAAGGCCTGTGGCTAACAATTCTATATTATGAACAATGACCATATTTACATTAGTAGGTTATGTCTTGTGGTGTTTAGATGTGCTTGTAATTATTACAACTGGGAGCACTGGCTGTTGGGAGTCTGAAAAGACAGGAAACAGGAAGGAGGGGGGAGGAGTTGAGGAGGCTCAGTGAGAGTTACAGAGTGTGCAGCAGCAGCTTGGTAAAGAGGTTTTCACTGTAAAAATAAAGTCCTGTTGAAGCTTGTTAGTACCTTGCCTGCTTGATATAACATTTTGGCAACAAGGATGGATCTTCTGCCTCTGAACCCACCTGCACCTTTTCTGCAAAGCCCAGGTGAGCGTCCAATTGCTTTTACTGTCTGGATTCATATGTCTGAGACTTATCTTCTTGCAATCAATGCTACAGAGATTTCTGAAGTAAGAAAGCATGCTCTGCTAATCCACTGCCTTGGAGCGGAAGGGCGGCATATATTTTACACTTTTCCCTTTGCAGATGATAAATATGAGACTTCACTCACTGCATTAAAGAACTTTTTTTGTGCCAAAAGTGAATGTAGTAGCTAATCGCTACAGATTTCGCCAGCGTGAGCAGAAACCAGGGGAGACTATAATGCAGTATATTGCTTCCCTGAGGAGTCTGATTGTAACTTGTGACTTTGGGAATATGGCAGATGAGATGATTAGAGACCAGCTCATTGAGAAATCAACCATGCTTCATGTAAGAGAACACTTACTTCTCGAACCACAATTTACACTAGAAAAAGCAATAACCATTGCTACTCAGATTGAGTCAGCTACAGCTGAAGCCAAAATAATGAGCAGAGATACAGGAGGCACAGTCCACGCTGTGACCCCTTTGCAGAAAAGTTCACTGTCGCTGCAGACAAACAATTGCAAGAGGAAAACTAATAAAAAGCCACTGAATCAGCAAATGCAAAATACAGTAAAAGCTTTCACTGTGGATCCCCACAACATCTTGCAAGCTACACAGGATGTCCAGCAAAAGTAGCTCAGTGCAATCATTGCAAAAAGATTGGGCATTTTGCTAAAGTATGTCGCAGTAGCCAGTTCAATCAACAGGTGCATGCAGTTACAATACCAGATGTTACTGTGCTGAGCGTGGACAAAATCACTACTGCACATATTCCAGAACAGATAAAGTGCACTGTAAACGTTTCCGCCATACCCTCAGGCAAATCACACTCTATTCAGTTAATGCTGGACACTGGCTCAGCAGTATCTATACTACCTGATTCCATCTATTTGCATTACTTTAAAGATGTGCCTCTTACTGAACCCAAACTTGCTATTCGAAAAACCATATTCTACTACATGGCTGCCTGCCAGCAACAGTTACTTTTGGTGATTGCTGTGTAACTGCAGAGTTCTACATTGTCCACAAAGGCACTCCTGTCCTTGGCAGAGATTTATTGGCTGTTTTAAATCTCAGGGTAGTTAATGGACGAATTGATCTTCCTCAGCAAAGCACTCTTGCGGTACACACACCAGTTTCAGCTGGGATCCAGCACCAGGTTGAGGAGAAACTTGGCTGTGCTTATGGGTTTCTGCATAAAGTTAAAATGTGGAATAATGTGATGCCTATACAACAGAAATTACGGCGCTTACCATTTTCAGTCAGGGAAGCTGTTTCAGAGGAACTTAGAAAACTTGTTCAAAATGCCATTATTGAAGAGAGTAACTCTTCGGAATGGGTTTCACCTATAGTAGTGACGCAGAAGAAGGGTGGAGGCATTCACCTTTGTCTGGACTTAAGGAAGCCAAATAAAGCTATTCTGATTGACAGCCATCCTCTTCCTCACACAGAAGAAGTATTTGCAGAACTCCGTGGAGCAAAGATATTTTCTACTCTTGATTTGCAGAGCGCATACCACCAGGTTATGTTGCATGAAGACAGCAGAGATCTCACAGCATTTATTACACATGAGGGACTATTTCGTTTTAAACATGTTCCATACCGTCTCGCATCAGCCCCAAGTGCCTTCCAAAAAATGTCATTGATTCTGAAGAATCAACATGGAGTTCAGTGCTATTTGGATGATATTATCGTGTTTGGAAATACTACTGAGGAGCATGACAATAACCTGCAGTCTGTACTAAACTGCATCAGCAAAGCAGGCCTCAAGCTCAATAGGTCCAAATGCAAATTTAGACAAACTAAACTCTCTTTTCTGGGGCATACAATTTCACAGGCTGGACTAAAACCTGATCCAGATCATATCCTGGCAATTTCAAATGCTCCTCCTCCAACAGATTTGCAAACCTTATGTTCCTTCTTGGGTCTTACCTCCTGGTATGCAAAATTCATTCCCAATCATGCTTCCGTCATTGAACCGTTACGAGAATTATTATGGAGAAGTTCAACCTTAGTGTGGACAACGGATGCACAAGCTAGTTTTGAAACGGTGAAAGACTTGATTGTACGTAGTCCAGTACTTGAACTATTCAGTCCCGCATTGCCCACAATTGTAACTACTGATGCTTCTGATTATGGACTTGGGGCTGTCCTCACACAACTGCATGAGGCCAACACAGAGAGGACTGTTGCATTTGCTTCAAGGACACTGAGTAATGCTGAGAGAAAATATTCTACAGTTGAAAAAGAAGCACTTGCTTGTGTCTGGGCTACTGAAAAATGGAGAACTTACCTGTGGAGCCACATGTTCAAGTTGTGCACAGATCACAGCCCTTTGACGATGTTGCTCACCACGAAAGGACTGGGAAGAGCAGGATAGCGTATTGCTAGATGGTCTGAAAGACTACTCTCTTTCAATTATGAACTGTAATATAAGTCTGGAAACAAAAATGTGGTAGCTGATTGCCTTTCTCGCCTGCCTTTGCCTCCACCAGATGGTCCACCGGAGGATGAGGATGTAGTAGTTGCACTTATTACAAGCGCTCATACTGCAGTTACAAGAGAACAATTTCAAGCTGCTTGTTCAGCGTGTCTAATTCAACAAGAACTATGGGAATTTCTGACAAAGAGATGGCCCAGTAACCCTAAAAACCTTGACCCAGTTTTGCTGCCTTATTTTAGAGTTTGGGATGAACTTTCTTTGCTCGATGGCTGTGTGCTATGAGGTACACACTGGCTACTTGTTCCAGAAGAATTACAGTCAAAACTCATATACCTGGCACACGATATCATCAGAGAATTATCAGAACCAAACTACGACTACGGGATCTGTATTGGTGGCCAGGGATGGACTCTCAAACTGAAGCACTCATAAAATCCTGTGTCACTTGCTAAATGCATGATAAGACAACAGTGACATGTACCCCTCCATTACAGCCTGTTCCTCTTCCTGAATCTGCATGGGAAAAAGGGTCGATTGACATTGTAGGACCCTTTGATAGTGCTCCAATTGACTGTCGTTATGCCCTCACGCTAATAGACTATTTCAGTAAATGGCCTGAGGTAGCATTTACATCACAAATCTCTTCTGCTACAGTAATTAAGTTCCTCTTTTCAGTTTTTAGTAGGGAAGGTAACCCCAAAGAACTGGTTTCCGATAATGATAGTCCATTTACTTCCCTGGAGCTTGAAACCTTTCTAGCAGAGAGGAACATTTTACACAGAAGATCATCCCTATATTACCCTCAAGCCAATGGGGAAATCGAACAGTTTAACAGAAGTTTGAAAGAGAGTTTGCAAACAGCTAAACTGGAAGGGCGATTGTTGATACCCTTCACTACTGATTTCTTGCAAGCATACCGGGCTACACGACATGCCACAATGCAAAGATCACCTGCAGAGTTACTGCATGGGAAACAGATTGAATACTAAACTGAACATTGCTGGATTGTTAAAGGCACGACCTGAGGCCCCAAACAAGGATGATGTGAGAAAAACAGTTGAACAGAACCAAGCAAAGTATAAGGCTTTCACAGACAAGCGGCAGGGTGCTAAGGAACCAAAGTTTGAGTGTGGTTCCTTCATTAGAATACAAAAACCTGGAATTTTATGCAAAGGGGACCATAAATTCACAGCACCTCTTAAAATCCATAGAGAAGAAGGGACCTTACACCTATCAACTTTCTGATGGGCGGGTATGGAATGCTTCTTATCTTGCACCTGCCTGTGCACCAAGAGGAGATTATGCCCTACACCCCGTCTGCATTGGATGAGTTCATCGTAGAACCAACACAACAAGACATTGCACTGGAACCAGAGCTTGAGAGACAGCCTGTCAGACCCAGACGACCACCTGTCTGGACTAGAGACTATGTTATGTAGTATCTACAGTGTTTCCAGTGTAATATTTCTGCCAATAGTATAGTGTCGTTTCCTATTTGTTCCTGTGGTTAGAACAACGTTTATTTTAATTGGGAGAGTTTCTTAAAAGAGGAAGGAATGTGGTGTTTAGATGTGCTTGTAATCAGAGCTGGCTCCAGGGTTTTTGCCACCCCAAGCAGCAAAAAGAAAGAGAGAAAAAAAAACGTGATTGCGATCTGTGGCTCTACCGCTGCCGTTTCGGTCTTCGGCAGCAATTAGGCGGCAGGTCCTTTGCTCCAAGAGGGAGTGAGGGACCCGCCGCCGAAGACCTGGACATGCTGCCCTTCGCCATTGGCCGCCCCATGCAGCTGCTTGCTGGTCTGGTGCCTGGAGCCGGCCCTGCTTGTAATTATTAGAACTGGGAGCACTGGCTGTTGGGAGTCTGAAAGGACGGGAAACAGGAAAGAGGAGGGAGGAGGTGAGTGAGAGTTACAGAGTGTGCAGCAGTAGCTTGGTAAAGAGGTTTCTACTGTAAAAATAAAGTCCTGTTGAAGCTTGTTAGTACCATGCCTGGTTGATACAATATGTCTATAGTGCGCCTTGGGGGGTTGTAATTTGTAGCTTGTGTAAGCATGCTCCTTCTAGCTTGGTAAAAACAGCAATGAGAATGTGATGGCCCTGGCGTCAGCATGGTTTGCACAGGCCTACTTAGGCCTCCACTGTGTCCCCATTGGTATTTTGACCCATCTAGCTAGATTAAAGCTACTTTGGTACATCTGTATGATCTGCAAATTACACCAATTGCAGTGTAGACATAGCCTCAGTTACACCTGTATAAATCAAGAGCAATTCCATTGAAGTTTTGAAGCGGCTCTGGATTTGCAACAATGTATTCTGAGCACAGAAATGGACCCAGTGTGTGGTCAATTCACTGTGTATCACATAATCTCCACTGTTTACCTTTGTACACTAAGAATCTATTTGTACACTTAGTTTTAAATGGCTTATTACTAAAAATATAATTTAAATATTTATTTTAAAATCATTTAAAAAACCTGAGAAATGACCTAAAACAACAGTCAAGCAAATCAAGAAAGAATTTATCTACCCAGTAAAAATGTGCTAATTTAGCAAATTTTGTCTGCATATAAGTGATTAATTGCAAATAGAGATTTGCTAATAAGCTTTTCCCCATCATTAAGCATTAGCTTCACTCATATATGTGTTCATTGTACCCATACAATTGTCTACATTTTAATACTTTTCGCAACAAAAAATAATGCAATAAATTGTGTAATTGCTGCTTTAAAAACAAAATCTTTTGCATTATAATAGTCAAAATGAATGGTAATGCCAAGTAATTAAATTGTGCAGCTGGAGTTTCATATTAACTCAGCAGTTCTCTTGTATGAGTACAAATGAATGTTATAGGATACAACATAAAGTTCCTGGTACTAGAGTTTACTCTCTGATATGGATATGCAGATAACTTTGCAAAGTGTACTCTGAAGGGAGGTACAGTCTCCTCCATTGCAGTATTTCCTCTAGAATCTGTGGAAGGCATTCTGCAGGTCCAGGAATCTCTGAAGGGAGAAAGGCAGACCAGGTGGGGCCCATATAATCTCCCATCACTCTTGCACTCAGTGGAGATTGCCAGAAATGGAATACAGTCAGAGGTTGCCCCTCCTATGTGGTGAATATCCCCCACTTTAAAAGGGATCCTGAGGGCAGCCATGCCCAGAGAGGTCCCTGGCAGAAGAGCTTCAAAGGAGCTATGCAGTCATGAAGCGAGGCCTGATGTGCAGAAGAGGTGGTCAGAGCTAGTGTAGAGGCATAGGTCCTCCACATGTGGAAAGCCAATAACTCCTGTAGCTAGTAGAGATCTCTGATGACGGGATGCCACCAATCCCAACTAAAGAATGCAGAGGATCTACACAAGGGGAGCCTAGCAAGGTTCCCTGTCCCTTTATGCAGTTATTACCATGTAGGAGTGCAATCTGGCTCATGGATTTTTAGAATATAGCTAGTATACTGAATATTAAGATGCTCAGGAGAGTCTTAGCTACATGAATAAGAGTGTTACATTATTTGAAGATGAAGATAAGTCTGCCATTTGCCAATATCATTCAGACAGCTCAAATGTGGGGAATATTCATGTAAGTCGTCATCTCTCTAATTATTAGAACAAATCTGCAAGTCTGAGGAAAATGTTAATAGCAGCAGGAAATTGTACTGTTAAGTAGTATTTTGAGATTAATAGAAATTAATATAGAAGACAACACAAATCTGAAGATGAAAAGATAAAAGTCGATGCATCTTACCTAAGCAGATGTTTTCTGAATCCATCCAAGGTTGTACAATATACTTGATGCTTGTACAATAGCTGATGTATTCTAGGATCTGACAAGAAATTTCAGACCAGTCTGTCTGATATTACCTGTGGAGAAAGTTGTATAATATTTCTGGATGAATTGGAGGAGATAATTAAATAAACTCTGCTTGAATTAATACAGTTTATACAGCTTCAGGAAGGTTAGGCTAATTGTAACTAATACGACCAAGAAGCCTGTCTAAGAGCATGTAATAGCAAAGTAAGTTAATATACACAGATTTTTTTTAAATGCCAAAAAATAGCAAAATTATTTTAAACAAACGGACGAAGTAATAAACTCCTTATAAATGTAAAATATTGGAAATTACCATAGTGGATGTGTTACATATTAAGAACAGATGTTGATGGTCTTCCTGTCATTAGAACTGAATCTGTACATCAGGGGTAAGCAGCCTATGGCACAAGTGCTGAAGGCAGCACACGAGCTGATTTTCAGTGGCACTCACAGTGCCTGGGTCCTGGCCACCAGTCCGGGGGACTCTGCATTTTACTTTAATTTTAAATGAAGCTTCTTAAACATTTTAAAAACCTTATTTACTTTACAGACAACAATAGTTTAGTTATATATTATAGACTTATAGAAAGAGACCTTCTACAAACATTGAAATGTATTGCTGGCACACGAAACCTTAAATTAGAGTGAATAAATGAAGACTCGGCTCACCACTTCTGAAAGGTTGCCAACCCCTACTGTAAACTCATGTGCATGATTAGTTTGATCTGCCATTTTGGAAAAAAAAATAAAGGAGCAAATTATTTTCAGACTTGTTAGCATGTCACTTATTGGGGAAATACATTTTTAAGTAGATGGAGTTTGTACTGGTCGGTGATGGATATGTAAGTGTTGAATGGATTAGTTAAACTGAAACCTGCATTCTCGACATGCCCCTACATCTGGAATACATGACCTTCACAAAATTGCAAGTCTGGCAGCCCCAGGATAATGCCACAAAACAGTGAAAGACCCTTAGCTGGGGCAGAAAGGCATTAAAGCCAGGACCAGATTTGGGGGCTTCTCTAGCTATCCTGGTCAGCTCCTGTGTGGTAGGGAAGTGCTATTATCCTCATTTCACAGATGTGGCACAGAAAGGCTAAGTGACATACAGTCACACAGGAAGTCCATGTTGAAGCAGGGAATTAAACTCAGGTCTCCCATGGCCTAAGCCAATGCCCTAACCATTGGACAATGCTTCCCCTTGTGATACTAACTATATTTTAAAATAGTGAAGATGGAGTTAGCTGGCAGTCTCAGAGCGGCATAATAAAAGGGGACCCAAGACCAGTACATGCTGGAGCCAGTGTAGACGAAACCAAGGTAGATTGATTTAAATCAAGGCAATTTAAATCATGATTTAAATCACAAAGTGGAAAGCCTCTTAAATCATCGATTTTAATCACTTTTCAATTGTACTTTTATTTTGCCTTCTCATTAGTTGGTATAACCATTAAAACATATTGATTTACAACTAAATAGAGCCTTTATGCTAGTTTTGGTACATCTATTTGCTACCTAGGAGGGTACATTATAACTGTGTAAATTTATTTAAGCAATTATATAGCTTACAATTTTCAGACTCTTATTCATTGTACAAATTCTATCCATTGGCATAGGCAGTGTTTACGCTGAAGCATTACACAGCTGTGCCACTGCAGCGCTTTCAGTATAGACAAGCCCTTAGTATTACTCATGGCACTGCTTTAAAAAAATGAGATTGTAAATGAAAGATTCTTCCTACTACAGCTGTTTGTACCATTGTTGAAATGATATAATGATATAATGTAGCATAAGGACTGTCTAACTCTATTTGAGCCCTTATCTCTAGCACCATACCAAACAGCTTGAATGTTTTTAAATGTTAAAATTCATAAGTGCCTAATAGAACTTTACCACTAAACAGGAAATTTTTACCTGTTACTGAGCAATAAAAATATCACTTCAGAAGTCCAGCAGTAACAGGAAAAAATGTGATTGATAAATACTCCTACAACAGACGAACGTACCAATTATATTTTGAACACAAACATTTTGAAATTCAGAAATAAGTAATCACCCCAAACACATGTATCATTTAGCAGCATAGTAAGACATGGGAGGGGGGTCATCCATAAGAATGGTACAAAATGTTTACTAACCAGTTGATCCAGATAGTTCAGATCTGTCCACATTATCACACCTTCTTGTCAACTGTTGGAAATGGGCCATCCTGATTATCAGTACAAAAGGTTTTTTTTTTCTCCTGCTGATAAGCCCACCTTAACTGATTTCTCTCGTTATAGTTGGTATGGCAACACCCATTTTTTCATGGCCTCTGTGAGTATATATATCTTCCTACGGTATTTTCCACTGCATGCATCTGATGAAGTGGGTTTTAGCCCACAAAAGCTTATGCTCAAATAAATTTGTTAGTCTCTAAGGTGCCACAAGTACTCCTCGTTCTTTTTGCTGATATAGACTAACACAGCTACTACTCTGAAACCTGCCTCCTGAGAAGTATTTTTCATAATGTTGTTTTATTCTGACAACCAGGCCTTGTAGCTCTTTCTTGCACTGCTTATGTTTGGCACATGTTCCTTTTTACCCAGAGGTACAGGAATTTCTTGAAAATATTCCCAAATAGGGTCTTTTTAACAACTTGCACCCATGGCAGGTTTTTTTCCCTCTAGTTACCAGGTGTTGAAATCAACACTAGAGGCTGCACTCTGAAGAATGTTGTCTCTTCTTCCCCGGTGTCCTGCTTTGGCACCAGTTTTGCTCCTTGCTGGTTGCACCCCTTGCTCCTGCTCCCTTGTTACAGAACTTCTCTGCCCCCAGAAAAACACAGGAACTACCAGCAATCCAAGGCTTCTGCCCGTGTAATCTATATGCCTTTTGCACTGCAGTATTTGGTTGTTTAGAGACAGAGAGGGGGGCAGTTGAGAAATAAATGGACTTCTGTGTGTTTGTATCCCTGTCTGTACACGCATGCATGGAGCCAGAGCAAGGCCATTTACTTGAAGTGCCCAGAACCATCCAGAAGCAAGGACTGGTAGTTATTAGGCAAATCAGTGCTTTTCCATGAGCTGGAGAGTATCCATGCTGGGTGGAGTCATGAATATTCACAATTTGAGAACTGAGCTGATCAGAGCTCAAGTAGGGAGAAGCTATAAAATAGGAGAATGTTAGACTCACAGTTAGACTCAGTGGATGGTCCTGTCGGTGTCTCTTGGAATCAGAGGCCAGGTCCCAATGTCTTTGACTTTGCCAGTCTTTTGTACCAATAGCACAGAACCTTGGTCCCCCTCAGGATCAAGCCCTTTATATAGTATATGATGTGTTGTGCCATATTTATAAATCTTGATCTCAGAAGTTACATACTTTCCCCGGATTACTTATTTAAAAAAGCAGCCTTTAACACACAGTTTTTGATAGAGATTCATGGATTCAGCATATTTATTTTCAATTTAAACATTTTAAGAGATTATAATAAGTTTAGGCCTTGACATATTTTGTAGTAAATTAAAAATTCATTTTAAACAGGGTTATTTTTAAAAGAAAAAAAATTAAAATAAAAAATCTGTTTTAAATAAAAATAATCCAATTTTTCATTTTTTTTCAAAATGAAATATTTCTTTATCTGTCTTGGGAGAAACACACACAGCTTCAAAAAGGAGAAAGAAAATCTGATGCCAGCAGATTCAAGGAGGATCACTGTAGATCTCTAGAAAGAGTTGCATTGACCTTTGTGGCTAGGAAGGGAGAGTTATGACTGCAATATAGAGATTCAGAGTAGTGGTAAGCAAATAAAGGGGAACATATGTGGGTTTGGGGAAGAGGAAGGTGGTAGAAGAAATCTTTGAAAGGAATTATGAACCACAGTCATACCAGGCAGGCAGGAGAGAGTTTTTAATCTGGAAGAGAGTGGATTTCTTTCTACTTCTAGGCACCCAAAATGTAGTCAGTCACCTCCTGCAGGACTTAATCAAATATATTGTACAGAATTGGGTATATAGATGAGTTAACATTTATGGGTGTACTTTATTAATCTGACTGTTACAAAATAAAGTGTCCTCCACCTGAGATTTGGTTTATTCATATTAGTTAGAAAGTTGGGGATGTATTATTCATCCTGATTTTCATTTAACCAGGCACGCTGTGAAAACAGGTAATAAATAAACATGAGTGTTCCAAGGAGAAGTTTCTTCTCTGCAATTATGTTTTCAATCATCTGGCCATTTTCTGCATTGTGTAGCAATGCACTTTTCTTTCCTTCTTCACCAGTCTCACTCATGTGAGTTTTTTGTTGATGTGGCACAAACTTTTTCTTTTCTCTTTTAAGTAACTTCTTTGGTTTTGTAACTTGTGCTTTTGCAATGGATGTAAATGTTGTGGATGTAAAAGTCTTAAAGAAAATCCTTGGGGTTGCTGAAGCCAAAATGCGCATGGGTGTAATTTGGTTGAATTGGTACCAGTATGAGTTAATTTAGATTTCTTTTTTTCCTACTGTCATCTTGATAACATTCAACCTAGTTATTCCTGATAATTACAAATTCTGTATTAATGACTCTACCCAGCATCCAGCATTCTCATATAGTCAAATTTTTGTATAGAAACCAGGCTGAGAACTGAATCAGATGCCTGGGATCCATGAACAGACCTCCCACTGGCAGGGTGCCACTCTTCTACCATCATTCACCTATCCCCTTCCTCCCCAAAACCCTACAGAATCCCCTGTGCTGAAGGAGTTCTGTGGAGTCCTTGCGAGTAGCAAAGAGGCAGGGGACAAGACGAAGACGACAGCACATCAGTGGCACCATCCCCAATCCTGCTGGATTTCTGTTGGGCCATTCTGTGAGGAGTGAATACATTATGGAGGTTTATTAACTGACCCTATGTCCCATTTGCAGTTGTCAGCAAGAGATCGGAGCAGCACAAGCAAATGGCAAATTCATAGGCCAGAAGCAGCGTGACTCCCGGTGGAACTATGCTGCCAGCAAGAGAAGGGCCAGTCAAGTAGCATGGAAGGGTAGCTGTCTGTGCAGATGGCTCCTGCGTCCATGGAGCTATGGTTCTGAAGGATTCCCATGATTAGGAGTTCTCTCCTTCCGACCTCAGCCAGACTCCAGAATGTCCTTTGCCTTTCAAGGGATGGTTGGTAGGAAACACCACAGGAGGAAGCTTAAAGAGATTTCTTGTCCCATCTGACTCTGTTCATTGGTTTCGCTCCAGCAGCAGCAAGCTGTATCCAGAAAACGCATGGAAATCCCACGAACAATGAGGTAGCAAGGTCCTAGTTCTATGCAGATACCTTTGGGATAGGGTGTTGCAAGACACACTGGGAAGGGTATGTTCTCCCTTCTTTGATTTTAAAACAGTGTTCTCGTGTATACTTTGACTTCAAACTATGGACGAGCAACAAATGCTTTGCAAACAAAACCACAGCTTGACCTCTTGACCTCAAATGCCCAGCCCCCCCAAAGAATTTCCTTTGTGAGAGAAAAGTTTCTCCCATGTCACAAAAAATTAACAAAATAAATGACAAAGGTCTCATATGAAGCAACTCCTGCCATGTTAAAGTTACCAGTCTTTTAAAAGTGGGACACGAGCTTTTCTATCTCCTGAGAATCAGTTTTTGTACAGCCAAGGGCAATTGCAATCCACACTGTCTTTGGACCCACATGTTGATGAAAAATCATGCAACTCATAATTCCACACTTTTTTTTAACATTCACAGCATTGACTAAATAGGTTAATACCTGGTATTTGGCAATTTCCTAATATTAGACTGTCACCTCAATCCCTACACCGTCAGTGCATGCCATTGAGTGTGCATGAGCCTAGTAAATTCTTTGAGATTTTAAATTGTAGTTTCATTTTAGACTTGCCAGCAGATTTTATACTCCACTATGTCTGACCATTACCTTTCATTGGAGCGCACATTTAACTGGTATACCTCTCTTTCTTTGAGAGACTACCAACAGTAGGATGACGACATGTCCCAAGTGGCATTGTATAACATTTTCTGACTAGATGAGAGGAGGAGAAGGAAAGTTTTAATGTTGAAAGGGTTATAGGAGAGCTCAGGTGATCTAAGCAAACAGTCATGAGGATAAACTGAAATTACATGAAACCTTGGCTCATAATTGCTCCCCAAGTTAAACCCATTTTGTAAGGGTACAAACGTAATGGGTAAACTCTTCTGATATTAAATTTCCAAGAGAAACAATCCCTGACGTTAACCTTACCTCAGCGCTACTTTTAATAGGTATTTGGGCATTGTTCTAGGACTAGCAGAAGAGTGATGAGTTAATTCTGGTTTTAAAATAAAAATCAGTGTATGGTCCTTTACTTGTATATCCTTACTATACTTTCAGACTGGCTTAGCTATCTTTTTCATTAGTGCAGCTAGTCAAGACTCGATTGGAAAATTGTTTCCAGGGGCTCCAAATGTTTCTATAGTATTTCCTTCTTGGATAAACTGCCAGTTGTGATGGCATTGATTTTAGTGATGCTATCGGTGACATAGTGTTTGGAAGCCCTTTGTCACCTTTTGTATATATCTTCTGTTTTAACACTTGGTATTTTCCCTTCTGATTTGACCATGTGCTAACTACTTTTACAGTAATTGGATGGCATTTTAATTGGTGCTATGCTAAATAATTCAGCTGTGGACGTACTCTCATTTTGACAGTGCAGATTCAACTGGACAATGAGAACATTAATTTGCTCTAGTTGATGAAGCAGGCCTACAGTGGCTGGATTTGCAGACTGATGTGGCCTTTTAGTCTTCCTGCATTTTTTAGCCTTCTGTTTAATAATATGCCCAACTTTCTTCATGCTCTTTGGTTTTTTATTTTAATATGGATCAGTCCGAGTAATGGGCATTAGTAGCTCAGCTTAGATTTTAATTCACTTTCAGTTTGCTATCTGCTATTTTATTTTTATAAATTCTGAATGCCAGACTTAATTTGCTATAATAGAAGCCTTTCAAGTACTAGACACTAGGGGAGTTTGTGCGACTTGCAAGCCACAGCTCACAATAGGGGATGTGATGAGGAGTGAATGCCAGGAGTGATAGGTCAGTGAACAATACAGCAGCCACTCCTTCACTCTTTAATAAAGAACAATATAGATTGCTCCACTGTACTAGTTCAGCCTCACTGACCAGTGCAAAAGGGGAAGGCAGGGCCATGATCCGATCCAGTCATGCTCCTAGACTCAACAGATGCAAGGCTTGGGGTTGTGACAGAAGGCACCAGCAGGTGGAATCCGGATCCAGAGTCGCTCCATTGACGTCAATGGGCTTTGGATCAGGCCCTTGAATAGGAAGTTCCCAAGAAAGCGGGTGCAAGTTGGGTTGAGGTTGGCTTTAACAAGGATTCTGACATTCTGCATCCGGAGACCTACCTCCTCCCCAGCATAGACCCCCTAATCTGATTGCTTTACAACATCTGAAAATTAGCCAGTTCCAACAGTTCATCTTGGGAACTAGCTGAGCTTCCAAAGGACTACATCTTGTGTGATAAGCAATTGATAAAGACAAACCTGGCTATTTTTATTTGATTTATTTGTAGGAATCTGCACTGTGACACTGTTAGCATTAAATATTAATTTGTGGCATTAGGAATCCATTTCTCCACTGCATGGAACTTATGCCTACATTTTGCATTTACCCTGGCAAAAACACTTTTTGGGGGGGCTGTGTCTAGATTTTGTACATATTCCTATATATGAGATATTCACTGACTTATCAAATGGGGTTTGAGTTATGTATTCAGTCACTGATGCCAACAGATGTCAGGGCCTGAAATGGCAAAATGTATAAACAGTATCAATTATGCTTGCTATTGCTTTAATCCTTCCCGAGGCTCTTGTTGAGAGAGACTGAGGCCTACTCCATCTGAAACACTGAGATAAAGCACTGCTTGAGAGAGAGTGTCTGCCAATTTTAAATGTGACTTAAAATTCAGAGCAATCTGTGCAGCTTTTAAGGCTGCTTCTCCTTTCTCAATTAAGTGTGTATGATTTGTTTGCTAAAGCCAAGAAAAGTGCGTGTTACAGACCGTTACGACTCCTCTGTGGCCCACCTGCAATGTGTGGGATGAATAACTGGTAAGAGGCTGACAAGGAAGCTGCCTGATCTGGGGACAGGATCCACCATCGTTGGCTAGTCCTTCCTTCACCAGTAACCCTATTGATTTCAGGGGTGCTACTTGCCAAAGGCCATTGATGTTGGTAGGAGTTTCGCCATTGATTTGAATGGGAGCAGGAATGAGCTTATAGGGCACATCTACACTGGATCTGGATGTGTAATTTCCAACTCGGGTAAACATCGCCCATGTTAACTCAAAAACATAAGCACACCTGCAGCAATGCAAGCAGCAGGAGGGGCAAGCCAGACCAAATCCATGGCTGGGGTTTCAGATGGGATCATACTTAGGGTGGCTTGCCCCTCCTACCACTCGTGCCCCTACAGTCATGCTTCTATTTTTAGTGCTCTCGCTCGATCCTGTCTACCCGAGCTGGACGTGACACGTCCTGCCCCAGTGTAGACATAGCCTGAATGAAGTACTATTCAGCTGAAGAGAGGGTGGCAGAATCTGGCATTTTGAAATAGTCATTTTTCAGCCATAGGTTTCCAAGGGGCACTGATATGTAAGGGGCACTGATACAATTTTAGTACTAGAAAAGTCATTCATAGGAAAATCTGTTGAAGCTTGATTTTAAGTAAGAGTTTTTCAAACTTTAGCAGCTGGAAATTATCCCATGCTTTGCCCTGAATGGTTAGAGCTCTGGCGTATACTTTGCCTGGGCTATAATGAGAAGAAAGGGGGAAAAAATCAACCATTTTCCCTAGGATCCAGTTCTACCACCTTTCCTCACCAGAGTGGTCCCTTTGACTTCATTGGGAGTACTTCCATGATAAACACCTACCAGCAAGGTGAAATTCACGCCTGTGTACAGAGCTAGTACAAGCTATGCACCACTTCAGTCTCACTGATACCCTATGTGGAGTTACAATTCATTCCCTGCCCTCTCCTGACTCGGGGGGCAAAGTCGCTAACCGCAGCCTTTCCCAGGGCACAGTAATTTTTTTCCCCGGTGGCTGGATCTATAAGTCTGGAAATCTAAAATTCAGAAAGTAAATAATGTTAGCTCAATAGTGAGACACATCCAGAAAACCAAATTCACAGTTAATGATTATATCCCACTCCGTATTATGGCACAGCTGGTGGTGCTCTTTCAGCAAGTGTTTCCTCATGGTTTGAGCAGAAGGCTAGTAAGCAGAATACTTAGGTTATAGTCCCAGTTGTGCCACTAACTTAACTTCCAGCCATGGGAAACACACTTATATGTGCCTCAGTTTATCTGCTTCACAAGATATTGTAGGGTTTAGAAGATGCTTTGAGATGAAATACATAAATGCAGAGAACCATTAATCATCATCCATAACTGATTTTCCTTGTCGTATTTGGGTTCGTTGGGCAACCTTGAAACTTATTGAAGTTCCTCTGTTTTCAGCTCTCCAGGTTCAGTAAGTGTTCCCAGTGTTCCTTACTAATTCTAGAAGCCCACCACTGTACTTTCATCCCCCTCTGTAACCCAAGCCAGCATGCTTTGCCACAAGCTGACTCCACATCAAACAGCCTGAAAGGGTTCAGAGGATAGTACTGTAATAGTTGACAAAAGGAGCCTCAACCTTTCTGAGCTCCTGTTGAGGCAGGGAAGCAGGCTAGGCTTGTACTTTGAGGTTCAGAAGGAACTGTACTTAGTTTCCCAACCTGGGGAACAGTTACTGATGATTTAATGCTGAATTACCTGCTACACAGTCAGTGAATTAACCTGTGCATTGTTCTAACTAAATTCAGGCTATATGATCTTGCCACAGCCTGAATTTTCACCTTCTGATTTGTGGGGGGGGGGGGGGGGAGAGGGGGGGAGGGAAGGGAATGTTCTATCAATTTGTAGTTAAGGGAGCCCAACATCAGAGTATCCCAAAGCCCAGTGGTTAGATCACTCCCCTGAGAGATGGCTTGAATTAGGGGTCTCCGACATCGCAGCTGAGTACCCTAACTACTGGGCTAAAAGTTATGAGGGAAGTCAGCCTCCTCCCCTCTCCTCTGCCTAGCCTCTTGTAAAAATGGCAGAGGCCACAGGAGAGTGTTTACAGCTGAGAATCCCAAGCAGATGAAGGTGCCTCCCTGCAACCCTGATTTAGATTAGGGATGTAAATATCAGTTAAAATTAACCGGTTAAACAATTACAATTATATCTTTTAACCGGTTAACAGTTACAGAGGTAGCTCCAGCGGGCCTGGCATGGTGTGGGCTGGAGCTTGGGTTGCTCTGGCCTCCGGCATGGCCAAGGCCAGGGTCCAGCCGGCACAGCCAGGGCCAGGGCTGCTCTGGGCAGCCCTGGTGCGGCCGGGCCTGGGGTCTCTCCCACGGGTACAGCCGGGGTTAATGGTTAAGGTTGGTTAATCGGTAAGCCTAATGCTAACGTTTTACATTTCTAATTTAGACATCAAACCCCTGAGAGGAGTGGGGTTAGGACACACCTCTTGCCTTTGCATCTCCTATTGGCTACCATAAGCAGGAAGCTGTGCAGTGTGTTGGGTTTTGTGAATCCTCTTCTGAGGCACCTGTCTCCCTCCATTCACTGTATAGCGAGGCTTGGCATCAAACTCAGTTTTTGTGAATCCCGGTGATTTTCTAGGTGCCTGAAAGTTAGGCATGGTGCCACTCAGCATCACCACGCCTAGCTTTCTTTGTGACAGTAGCCCTTACATCTCAGCTAGCCACACGCTAAATATCTGTGTGGATAAACTCTAAGTGTAAGAGGAAGGTCAACAGATGTATATAATAAACAGAGGACAGAGGCACTATTAAATTACTATTCTATTAAATTAATAGAACTGAACACGTTTTGGGATAATTTGTTATTGAATTATCATCACTTAAAATCTTTAAATCAGGATTGAATGTCTTTCTGAAGAGATGCTCTAGCTCAAAGCAGACGTTATGGGCTTCATGCAGAAATTATTGGATGAGGTTCTTTGGCCTATGCTATGCAGGAAGTCAGACCTTAAAATCTAAGAATCTATAAACTGAGGTTCAGGCAAAAACAAGTAGTTGACCTGGTTCCCTTTGGCTAAGGTGAACAAATACAAGTGTGAAAAATGCTGGCTGTCATTTTTTAGAAAATATGGTTCTCTCACATTCCCCTGGATTACCACAATGACAGTGTTTATAGGGCCCTTTAAATACAGCAGAGCATTGGTTTATGCCATATAAGACTCAGCCCAGGAGAAGGAAGAAATTGTTTGTTTTTAGTTTTGTTTGGGGGGGGGGTTGTTTTTGTTTTTTTATTGAACCTATAGATGCTGAAGAATTAATGATAAATACAGAAGGTAAAAAATGCCCTGGATACTGGTTGAAGATGTCTTTTGTGTTTTGATCAAATGTTTTTAAAGGGCAGTTGGACCACCAAGTGAAAAGCTAAAAAATGAAGATAATGTGGAATTTCCTAGACTGACATTTTTACTGTATCCAGAAGAAAGCTGCATGTGCACATCAGTTCCTTTTTTGCTACATAAACTCCAAATATCACTTCTGGGGGACACAAGCCACATATGTGAGATTCTTTAGGAAGATAATAGATAAAAAGTAACCCATATAAATACTTAATAGCATTGCTTACAAAACTTCTCAAAGGCAGTTGTAGTTCTCGTGATGTGCCTTTTCTAGTTGTTCATAACTGCTTTTAAGTCGCAAGTGTATAAACATCAACTGTGGCAAATTGAGAACACTAAAATTAATAAATATTCCCATATGAAAATATCCATCTGCAACTCACTAGGTATTATTTCCTCATGAGCCTCCAGCACAGTCAACAAAACCAACTAAAGTAGCCTGCAAAATAATCTCTTATTGCTGATATTAAAGGGAAAAGGAATACAGAGGTCCATTAAAGTCTACTAACTACAACTTGTTAGTCTTAGATTTAAAAAATATCCTTTTGTTTCATCTTGGTACATAATCAAGCAAATAGCGTAAGTGCCCAGGATACTATTGGTTTGATAAGTCTACATCCCTCTATCTCAACAATTATACTTCAGACATTCATTTGTCATGCCTCATTTTTCATCATGCATCTGAGTATCATTCTAGGTTGATTACTATTTTTTCCCATTAAAACATTCTGCAGCTCTGCTAATGCATTCTTTTGAGTAAGCACTAAATCTCAGATACTATTTTTCTGATTTTTGTACATTAGCGAGAGCACAAGAATTGGAAACAATCAAACCTCATATGTTACAATTTGTAGGTATTATATCTTGAGGAGATTCTGCAGCATGCTTTATGGTCCAAGGGACTGGTTAGTAACAGTAGGATGAGAAAGACTATTTGTGTCTTTAAAAACTATTCTGCCATTCTCTCTCTGACTTGGCAGCCTTTCGACAAGTTAGTGAAGGATTAACTAACACCATTATTGGCATGGGATAGATGTGGAACGCTGAAGGAAACAGACACAGTCTCACTAGCTGGGAATAGATCTATCTGGGGGGAAAGGCCTGTGAAATAATCAGCTTGTGTTCCCAGTGCCTGACAGCTCTTTTGGGCAAAACCCATCTCATTGTTTAGTCCTCTGACATATCTATGGTCCCAGGATGGTGGAGGAGAGAGGGGGATGAGATGTATTTGCTGCTTTACTGGAGAAAGTGGTGCTAATGGAATGGCTTCCCATGGTTCTTAAAAGGCTCTGGCTGTAGGACCTCAGGTTTGTTTCAGACTTAGATGTGAACCAGGCTTTCAATAATTACTCATCTCCATAAGGGATTCTCATGCACTATGTGAGTGTTTTACTTTGGCAATATCTGTAAGTATTAAATTTTGTTATTTTAGAGCTAGTCCATGGTTGGACTGTCTAGATTTTTATGACACTTTGCACCAAAGTATCAGAGTACTCTCTGTTGAAATTAAATTGATCTTCTGATTAAATTAAAACTTGACCATGATCAGGTCTGAGAGGGTAAGGAATTGTATATAAAGTGACAGACCACTTGAACCTGGCTTCTGCACTTTCATGAATTCTGTAGCTCAGTGGTTTGAGCATTGGCCTGCTAAACCTAGGGTTATGAGTTCAATCTTCTTTATATGACCCCAGTCACTGCAGTATTTGAGCACATCATGGTCTTTAATGTATTTACCCTCACAGCGCCCTTGTGATATAGGAAAGCACAGGTGTCCCCATTTTACAGATAAGGAATTGAGTCCTAAAAAGAATAAATGACTTGCCTGAGGCCATTTATGGCAGAGAAGGAATTGAACTTGGGTGTCATAGCCCAGGCTAGTGCTCTAACCACTGGCCCATTATTCCTCTTGGGGTCCAGAGGATGAGGAAGGTGGGTTGTCACTATGGAGAGGAAATGGCCTCAGGGAGGAAGTATAGGGCTAGTGTAAAAGCCCATTCTGCAGTCACCAGTTTCAGGCCCAATGCTGGATTTTCTGGGGGAGTTTCGGGTGGAACTCCTGAACCTCTATATTCCTGAAGGAAGAGGAAGATGTCCCTCTTTTGAAACAATAGTAAAGAATAAAATTGTCAGACACATAGAAGAACATAAATTGTTGAGCAAAAGTCAACATGGTTTCTGTAAAGGGAAATCGTGTTTTACTAATCTATTAGAGTTCTCTGAAGGGGTCAACAAACATGTGGACAAGGGGGATCCAGTGGACATAGTGTACTTAGATTTCCAGAAAGCCTTTGACAAGGTCCCTCACCAAAGGTTCTTATGTAAATTAAGTTGTCATGGGATAAGAGGGAAGATCCTTTCATGGATTGAGAACTAGTTAAAAGACAGGGAACAAAGAGTAGGAATAAATTTTCAGAAATGGAGAGGGGTAACTAGTGGTGTTCCCCAAGGGTCAGTCCTAGGACCAATCCTATTCAACTTATTCATAAATGATCTGGAGAAAGGGGTAAACAGTGAGGTGGCAAAGTTTGAAGATGATACTAAACTGCTCAAGATAGTTAAGACCAAAGCAGACTGTGAAGAACTTCAACAAGATCTCACAAAACTAAGTGATTGGGCAAGAAAATGGCAAATGAAATTTAATGTGGATAAATGTAAAGTAATGCACATTGGAAAAAATAACCCCAACTATACATACAATATGATGAGGACTAATTTAGCTACAACTCATCAGGGAAGAGATCTTGGAGTCATCATGGATAGTTCTCTGAAGATGTTCACGCAGTGTGCAGCGGCAGTCAAAAAAGCAAACAGGATGTTAGGAACCATTTAAAAAGGAATAGAGAATAAGACGGAGACTATCTTATTGCCCTTGTATAAATCGATGGTACGCCCACATCTTGAATACTGCATACAGATGTGATCTCCTCATCTCAAAAAATATATACTGGCATTAGAAAAGGTTCAGAGAAAGGCAGCTAAAATGATTAGGGGGTTTGGAACAGGTCCCATATGAGGAGAGATTAAAGAGGCTAGGACTTTTCAGGTTGGAAAAAAAGAGACTAAGGGGAGATATGATACAGGTATATAGTGGTGTGGAGAAAGTAAATAAGGAAAAGTTATTTACTTGTTCCCATAATATAAGAACTAGGGGCCACCAAATGAAATTAATGGGCAGCAGGTTTAATACAAATAAAAGGAAGTTCTTCACACAGCACACAGTCAACCCGTGGAACTCCTTGCCTGAGGAGGTGATGAAGGCTGGGACTATAACAGGGTTTAAAAGAGAACTGGATAAATTCAATGAGGTTAAGTCCATAAATGGCTATTAGCCAGGATGGGTAAGGAATGGTGTCCCTAGCCTCTGTTTATCAGAGGGTGGAGGTGGGTGGCAGGAGAGAGATCACTTGATCATTTCCTGTTAGGTTCACTCCCTCTGGGGCACTGGGCATTGGCCACTGTCGGTAGACAGGATACTGGGCTGGATGGACCTTTGGTTTGACCCAGTATGGCCATTCTTATGTTCCATGATATTTCCTATCTGGTCTCTTCCTGGAGCCTGGGAAATGTAGTGCACCCTGGTGGCTTTATAGCGCTGCTTGTGGGAATAGGGGACAGAGATGCAACTATGATTCGAGACTGGACCATAAAGACAGTTCTCTTCATTATGCTTTTTATACATATGGCATATTTTGTATAGAAGGACAGCAGAGTTTTTGTGGAAATCATCGTTTTACTTTGAATGAAATGTGTAACTTTTTAGTTTATACCGAAAGTCTTTTTCTCTGTATGCTGGGGAGCCTTCCTAGAATAGCAAGCAGCCAGTCTGGGAAAAGATCGGCAGTGTGGCTGATTCATATCATCAGACAGTGGCAATTTTCATGGTTTTATTTTAATATGTAGATTCTTATTGTGGCCTTTATGTATGTGAAAATATATTGTGATGTAAACAAGACCAGACCCATCATGAAAGCCTTCCTCCGTCAGGATGCCGTACCACAATGAAAACCTAATTAAACATGGGAGCAGTTATCGTTGGGAAGATTTGCATTCTGCATCTCTCAAGTGAACTAAATCTCTTTTGAATTTATTACTGCATGTCATTGCACAGCAGATAAATATTTTTCATAATGTTTTTTAAGGCTCTACTGAGGAGAATCCCTAAACTGCCACTGAAAAGGTATTATACAAGGGCACAGTAGTCTGACAACTGCAGTATCTCACTTTTTCTGACTTAGTTCTCAATTTACAGCATAGAAAATTTATCACTGTCTCTATCGGCATTTTCTGAATCTGCCAAGAGAAGCAAAGCATCATTTGCATATAAACATATTTTTTATGATCCCAACTTTTATACTCCTCACTGGTTGATACCCCTTCCTTCCATTCCCCTCCCTCCCTCCCCATGAGCACAGCAAAAAATTGAAAAGCCAACATAAACAGCAGAAATAAGAACAGACAGCCTTGTCTAGTATCCATTTATTCAAAATGAAGTTGACATGCAGTCCCTACATGAGTACATGTCATAAGACTGGTATATAGTAGTCTAGTGATCCTATTAAATGCAACTGGAATATTCATCTTATTCATACATAACCAGATGTATCATAACACTGAAGTTAGTGTGTCATAATTGTATTTCCCACATTATTTTTATGATTTGCTGGAATAAGACTCCAATTGTGTTTGACTTTAGTGTTTGCTTACATTTATTCCCTACACTCCATAGCACTTCTGATTGATCTATGTGATACCACCTCTTAGTGGTTTAAATGTTTGTGATCTGCAGATTTATTTGTATACAATGGGCCCCTTTAATTCCTACCATTCTGAAAGAGGTTACCATTTCTTGAAGAATTTCCCAGTACAGAGATAGGAAACAAATGTCTAGGAATGACGCACTGGTTCTAAAGGGAAGAAATGTGTATGCAGTGTGCAATTCTTAAAAGACAAAACAGACTGCCTTCATTAAAACCCAATCATATAGTAATGGCATAATAAAAAGTTGCTTATTCCTTGCTTCTAATGTTACGAGCTTCCCTCAAATACTGTTGATCTTTAGGTTATGCACTCAGATCCAGTTTGATGTGTACTATGGTTATAGGGCTCAGAATGCTTGAAATCTGTGGACCAGATTTGCTGTGCTCCCTCCGTTACTATCTGGAAAACGTACAGGATCAGGATTGAGAGTAAGGCTATGTCTACACAACTGCGCTAAGTCAACCTAAGTTACACGTCTCCAGCTACATGAATAATGTAGCTGGAGTCAACGTAGCTTAGGTCAACTTACTGTGGTGTCTACACCCCACACTGGGTTGACGGGAGAGTGTCTACTGTTGATTTACCTTACTCTTCTTGTTCGGGGTGGTGTACCGGGATCAACTGGAGAGGAATCTGTGATCAATTTGGCAGGTCTTCACTAGGCCCACTAAATTGACCCCAGTGCATCGATGGCTGGAGCATTGATCTGGCGGTAGTGTAGACATACCTTAAGTCTTTTCAATACTTTTAAGACAGCAGGTATGGTAGGGGTTTTCCTCCTTCCCCCTTCTTTGGCTGTCAGTTAAAAAAATGTGCACATTCCTAATGATGCTGTACTCTCATAACATCCTTATGATTTGAATTGAATAGCACCTAGTTGCTGACAGGGCTTTGGAGGGGAGCCTGGAGCTGGAGCGCGGAGCAGCTCTAGAGCAGTGGAGCTGCAGGTTTTTGCCTGGAGTTGGAGCGGAGCCAGAAACAGCTCGAAAGCCCTGGTTGCTGTGCAGATGATTCACTTAAGAGGTTTTCTTCTAGATAGCACTGGGTACTTGCCTGACCTGCATTAAGCGCACTAAAGGTCAGCACCGTGGCCATAAATGATCGGAGAAAAAATTATAAGCATGTTCTTATTAAAATTGTATTTCTGACTCAGCAAATTCAAAGGGTTTGAGAATAAAATTTAGCTGTGCTAATCTCCTTGATGATGAAGTTTTTTCATTACCATCAGCTATAACAGGAAAAAGTCACTGGAATAAATGATCTCAATAATAGCAATATTCTCCTTCTGCCTAACGCAATCCATTTGAACCATCTTTAAGGATAATAAATATTTCAATAGAGGTCAGGCAGTGACAAGCTTCCGAACTGCAGCTAATTGTTATAGAAATGTTTTTACCTAAAATATGGGGAAGTAAATGTTTGTGGAAAGGAGAGAGCTTTTATGCATCACATTTTCTCTCTTCAGATGCTGGTTACTGCATTAATTTAATCTGTTCCAACAGCTTCTTCTAATGAAGAGAGTCATTAACTGGACCTTAAGGGCTCAATTATCCTCCTTATGAGGAAAAGTAGTGGTAGGCATGGGGAGGAGATGCACCATGCATGTGACAATGCCTGGAGCATTAAGCTTTCCAATAGTGCAGAATGGATTATGTTGGGCAATGAGTCTTCCTATACTGGAGCCAGTCTGCCCCCTTCACAAATTTCATTGTGTAATGGATATGATGGGTCTGTGGTGCCACCTACCCACCCATAAACTTCTATGACTAATACCATTGCAGGCTGTGCTAATTTCACCCCCTGGCGCTGCTTAATGGTGACAGCCAAACTAAAGCTGCATGTTGCACAAGTGCATTAGGACAGCATTTATTCTGGAGCAGCCACAATTTGGTACTGAAACACTAAGAATCCTATAGGAAGGAAATGTGTATGAATAGATTTGGTATATAGGAAAGCAATGTATTTGCATAGATTCAGTGCACTTATTGCTAAAGCTTTTTCCTTGAGAGCCAAACTATAATCCACTGCTGCCATGCAGCTTGCATTTTATATATATATATAGTTACACAAATCTAAAACTAGACTTTTATGCTGGCTTCATTCTTCACTCTATAAAGAGGTAGTTGGAAAAAAGCAAAGTTACTATAGATCTTGGCTGAATTAAACAATGTCAGCTGTACTCAAACTATAAAGTATAGATGGATGAGCAGCAGTATAATTGATGGCAGTGTCATTCCAGTTAGCCTCCGTCCAGAAAAAGAAATTATTTGGCTAAACTCAACAACAAAGCAAACAGCTCACCGAGCAACTTAGAATATTTGGAAAAAGCTGCAAGTACACTTACCCCATAAGACCATTTTGGAAATTAAAGATAATAAATGTACAACTATGGTCTACAGTAAGTGGTGTTTTATGCAAAAACCACCCCCTACTTGTGATCTTTTGTTGCCGCCAGTTGATTTCCAAGTGAAGTCCTAGATGTTGGTTTTGCCCTACTGAGCCCAAAAGACAGGCTTGGCTTGTTTAGAGACCCCTCTTTTTCCTTGTGTGATTCCGTGGCTTTTGTGATCATCCAAGCTAGTTGTCCCATGGTTTAAATAAGGTAGGGCTGCTGGAAGGGCATTCTCAATGGAGGGTCTCCCTTCAGGCAAAAGCCCAGATTCAGTGGTGTTCAGGGCATGGTAATAAAGGTAATAATTGGAGATATACTAATCTCCTAGAACTGGAAGGGACCTTGAAAGGTCATTGAGAGTCCAGCCCCCTGCCTTCACTAGCAGGACCAATTTTTGCCCCAGATCCCTAAGTGGCCCCCTCAAGGATTGAACTCACAACCCTGCAAGGCTCATCTCTTGCCTGCAATTTGCTGGTAGTGGGTCCTGAGAAGGGCCTTGATTTAAAAGAAGGAACAATGTAAGATTTTTAAGACTTTCTCCTGAGCACCTCACAATTGTCTAATGTCTTTAGTCTCAACCCCCCTGTGAGGTGAGAAACTGAAGCCCAGAGAGATTTATGTATGGGGGTAGTGAATTGAATCCAGGTCTCCCATAGCCCAGGGTAGTGCCCTAACCACTGGACCACCCTTCCCCTCTAAGTGCTAATGTAAAACTACTGGAGGACAACAATGCAGATTAAAAAAAAGAAAAAAACATTTATAGGAGAATAACGTCTATAATTTTAAAAAATGAGGTTGGAATTAGATAAAAACCAAATTGTAGACTTAAGGGGAAAAACAAGAGACAAGAAGGGTGAAAGGTTGTATTGAGAATCAGAGGAGACATTGCTATAATTTTAAATTTGCAGCTGTTTATGTGTAAAATATATTTATAAAATTTTGTAATTAATTATACAGGTTAATTAATTTAGCTTGTGATATAAGTTGTCATTTTATGTGCAATGAATCATGGTTGTCATTTTTTGGGTACTTTCTACATTGTCACATTTTAGCTGGTTGGGATGTTGAGGGGTCCTATATTAAATGGTCATTTAAGAATCTGTATAAGCCATAGACTTGAGGCAAAATAGGACTGTGTGTAACACTCATACAATGTGTTTTCTCCTGTTCATTAATTTAAATAGGTTACCCCTGTATTGAAACCATCAAATGATAGTAACATAGATTTACTGAAAAAGGAAAGAGGTGCGATCAGCCACTGAATTATTTGCTTGTCGCTCGCGAAGCCAAAAGGGAAAACTCTAAGAGAGCCATACTGGGATTTTGATAAGATCTTTGTAGTTCAGGAAAATATCACTTTGTATTTATCACAGACTTGTGTTTTATTCTTTTTAGAGTTGCATAAACTAAAGTACATGTATTTTAATTGTTCAGTATTTGTATTTTGATATGCAAGTATGCTGATTTTGAGTAAATGTCTTCTCCTAGTGAGATTTTTTGTTTTGTGCTAATGTATGCTTCTTCCCTGTGATTCACACAGAACATTGTTTAGTTTAGTGGTTTCATATTCCTTATGAACATTCAGTTAAATTGACTGCCAATGTGCAAATCAGGTAAAATCCTGCGTATTCTGACCACCAATGGAACCACTTGATCACAGAGAAGTGAAAGATTTCTTGAGCTTGCATGGGGTAGGGGGTGCACACCCATGTACATCATGTAGCATTGTTGCATAGGGATTCCAGTCACATTCCTGCATAGCAGGATTTAATTTAGAGAGCAGGATGAGCATTCAGGCTGCTTGTTGTGAATTCGCTGACCATTACCCTTGCCAGATCAGGGCCAGACAACAGGAGTGATTGCAACCTCACGGCAACTGTGCAAGGTTCTTCCAGAGGATTTTTTTATTCCATTCCCCCATCCTATGAAATTTCCCTTTGCCAAGCCCTTGTAGACCTGAGTGTTACTTACTAGGCTTCAATCATGTCTGACCCAGCCAAAGCAGTAGGATGAATTAATCAGGGCAAGATCCCCATAGGGATTTAGGTGCTTGACTGCCACTTTTTGTGCCCAAGTCCCAAATTTATATCCTCAAAACCCCTGCTCAGCTGCCACCTAACCCTATAGGTACCTAAATTCTCCAGGTGCCTAAGTTTCCTCTGGTAAAGTTCCTGCTGATAGGCATGTCCACAAAGTCCTGACACACCCAACTCTGAAGTCATGCCTAAGCCCTAGCCTAATTCACAAACTAGGCTTTCTCCACCTGTCTCACCTGCGGTGTCTGATCTGGTAGACTTATCAGAGCCTGCCTTAAAGATGGCCTACTAGCTCAGGCCCTGCACAAAACAGAGGTAGTCTTGGTGGCAGCAGCCTAAATCCCTTGTGTCTCTCAGCCCATTGGTTAGAACACTCTTCCATGGCAAGGGAGAACTGAGTTCAGATCCCCATTTGGCCCCATTCAGAGCAGGAACTTGAACTCAGCTCTCCCAGTTGAGTGCCCTACCCACTGACCTATTGAGTCATTCTCAATCTCTCTGGCTCATTAAGTATTTTATACAAAATAGAACAACTTCCACCGGAGAGATTGAAAGACTCACCGTAGAATACTCCATAGCCTATTGGTCAGGGTGCTTACTTGGGTGGGAAGAGACGTGGCTTCAAGTACCCGCTCCAGACTAGGGAGAAGAGGAATTTGAACCAGGTCTCCTCCATCCTAGGCGAGTGCTCTAACCAGAGACGTACTGGGTGTAAGAGGGGTGCCGTCACCACCTCATGTTTTTCTCAAGAAAAGCCCTAACCCAGTGGGGGAGGCAGGACTCAGAGCCCAGGCTCCAGCCCACATGTCTACATTGCTATCTTTAGCCCCAGTTAGTTGACCTAGGCTCAGACTCGCTGCTGCAGATGGGTTTTTTGTTTGTTTTTTGTGGTGTAGATATTCCCTAAGTGGCCTCATTCATTGTACAGGGAGCCTGGACATCTAACACGGGACTGTGGATTCTGTTAGGTGACAGGGCACCTACAGTTAGGTGTTGCAATGTTAAGCCTAACTGTCCTTGGTGCATTAATTTAAAGGTGGCCAATCTATGACAGGTAGTACCTTCCCAGTGTTCAGGTGGTCTGCATAAACCTCAAACTCTTTCTATGTGCTTTGATACTGTGTTTCATACCCATCGTCTTGAAATCTTGTCCTTCTTTGCTTTACATGACTCAGGGTTAGCTACACTACTTAACTCTGCTGGTGTAGCTATACCAGCAAAGCCCCCTAGCAGAGTGCAGTGTTAGGGTTAGTGCATACTGGCAAAAGCAGTTCTTTTGCTGTTATAGTTAAACCACCTCCCCAAGTAGCACAGCTCTGCTGGCAATATTTTGTAGTGAAGACCTGGACTCTCTCACTCCATGTTCTCTTCAATAACGCTACTCATTCCAGTAGGTCCTCCTACAGAACTGTATCCTTTATTCACTCCTTTTCTTCCTCTACAGACACTCTCTAAAGCAGTGGTCCCCAACCTTTTTGTGGCCAGTAGCACATTCATATTTTCAGAAGAGTGTGGTGGGCACCAACAATTTTTCAAGGCTTATTTTGTATTTGTACATTAAATAATATGAAAAACATCATTTAATATTACATAATATATGAATCCATAAGATAAAAAGGGTGATTTTACATGTAAAAGGTATTAATTAAATTATTCGGCAATTACTCTTTCACCTTACCATGTCAATTTGCTCTTTTTTATCTACCTGTAAGAAAAATTAAGGAGTTTTTACAAAATAAATATCATAAACAGTTTTCATCTTATGTATTTTTAAAAAGTAAAACATTGTTGAACTGCTGATCCAAATATATTTATTCTTCTTATTTTAACATAGAATGAAGCCTGCAGCCCCGGAGTTTTCTGTCCCCGGCAGCCACGGCTTAAGCCACAGCCCCGTGCCTGCCAGGGACCAAGAACACTGGCACCTGCAGCCCCGGAGTTCTCTGTCCCCAGGAGGCGCAGGGCCGCGGCTTCTCTCTGGCTTAAGCCGCAGCCCCGCACCTGCCGGGACTGAGAACACCGGCTCCTGCAGCCTGCAGCCCTGGAGAAGCCAGAGAGAAGCCGCAGCCCTGTGCCTGCCAGGGACAGAAAACACCAGCGCCCGCAGCCTGCAGCCCAAGAGTTCTCTGTCTCCGGCAGGCACAGGGCCGCGGCTTCTCTCCCCTGCTGGACACTAGGCAGGCGCACATAAATGCCCCAGCGGGCGCCATGGTGGGGACCAGTGCTCTAAAGGACAGTATCCACTCATAAGGCTTTAACTGCCATCTCTGTGCTGGTGACTCACAGGGCTTCCTCTCCACTCCTGACTTGTCTCCCTCCAGTCCTGCATCTCACCTTGTCTCTCTGATAGCTCCTGGATCTTGTTTTCTATGCAGGAGATCCATTTCCAATATGGTACGGTAACATTAATAAATTCTAAGTTAGTCATTATAGTAAAAATTATGCATTGTATAGTTAAAAATATGAACATTCAAGAATTACATTACATACATACATACATACATCTAAAATATGTAATCAGTACAGTTCATAAACACCAAAATGCTCACTTATACTGATACAAGTTTTCCACTCCACCCACACAGCACACTATAAGAATGTCTAGAATGCTGGCATAGCCAAGTGTACCCAGGGAATATATTCCTTTAAGTCTTTGCTACACATTCAGTAATAAATATATAAAATCAGGAGTATGCATCCAACAAGGTATATCCATTACATAACAAAACAAGGGTGAAAAGTTAAGGCTGGGTGGGTGGTGTAATTGCACTGTTACCAACTAACAATTTTATCGCGTTTTACAATAATTTTTCTTAAAGCCCCAACTTCTGTAGCCAGGATCAGAAGAATCTCAGGGAAGGTGTGTGTGGGTGGGGGGGTGGGGGGAGGCGGTAGAGTTTCTCGTTCTCCTGGTCAGGGCTGGCTCCAGGCATCAGCGCAGCAAGCAGGTGCTTGGCACGGACAATGGAAAGGGGCGGCACGTACGGCTCTTCGGCAATGCGGCAGCGGGTCCCTCTCGGAGGGAAGCACCTGCTGCCGAATTGCCGCCAAAGAATGAAGTGGTGGCGGTAGAGCTACCGCTGAAGTGCCCCCAATTGTGGCTTTTTTTTTTCTTCCGCCGCTTGGGGCGGAAAAACGCTGCAGCCAGCCCTGCTCCTGGTTGTGGGTAAAAGCTTGAAAATGCAACCAAATGCATACTAAAGGATCAGAAACGAGACGACAAATGAAGAGAACCCAAAATTTTTGTTTTAAAATCTCATGATTGAATGTTTAGGATTGGCAATGCTCAAATTAGGTGGAGTAATGAAGGATTATATGGCAGGATAGAACTGGCGGGATCCCTTAATTGTTCATTTCCAGACATGCTAACATTGTATTTTCTTGGACGCTTCAGAATGTATGTGAAGTTTAATTTTGTGGTACTGTTAGAGGAATACCTTCAAAGCACTTACAACCATAATTCATTTTAGTAGGTGTACTAGACCTTCCCCCTGCGATACTTCACCCCACTTCTGCCACTATGCCTATTAAATTGTGTCCTAATTTTGCTGTTCCATAATGAAAGAGCATTCAACTTTGCCTTGCAGCATTAGTTGATTTTATTTGTTGACACATCCATATTGTCTGTTAAACATGGTTCCAGTATACTGAAGTTCAAAGATCTCTCTCGTTTAATCAATTATTTTACCAAGGGCTGAAGTTACAAGATTAAAAAACAAACAAACCTGGAGTCACTACATTTGTTCTTTTCCAATGCCCCGAGGGCTTTTTTTGTTTGTTCGTTTGTTTTGTTTTCTTAAAAAGCAGCCATGGTTGAGTGACTGCAGTTGCTACCTCCCTTAGAAACCTGACATGCAAATTAGATTGTTAGATCTTAGGAGCAGGGACTAGGTGTTTCTTAGGCCTGGTCTACACTACAAAGGTATATTGACATAAGCCACTTTGTGTTAACATAGTTGTGCATGTGTCTACACTTAAATATGTCTCCTGCCAACGTATGTACCCTGTTACAGCAACGCAGTACCACCACCTCCCCGAGTGGCACTGAGCCATAGTCGATGTGTACTGAGGTCAACACAATGCAAGAGAAGACACTATGTTATAATGTCAACCCTAATAGTCCTCCAATAGCTGTCCCACGATACCCGATGCTGACTGCTCTGCTCACAGTTGTGACCTCCACTCCCCCAGGGTCACAGAGAGCGGAAGGGCCACCTCTCCTTTAAAGCCCCATGAATTTTTGAAATTCCTTTTCCTGATTGCCCAGCTTGGTGAGCACACCTAGCAGCTCTACAGGCTGGTATGCAACTGCCCAGCTGACCATGCTGGCTACACACTCCAGCTTGGACTAGACAAGAGGCAGTGGATCTCCCGGGCCTGTGGCGAGAAGAGGCTGTGCAAGAACCACTATGGATCGGCTGTAGGAATGTGGACATCAACAAGCAGATTGCACGAGGGAGACAAGAGAAGGGATGGGGCGGGGATCAGCAGTGGTGCTGCCTGAAAGCGAAGGAACTGTGGCAGGCATATAACAGAAGGCCACGGAGGCCAACAGTCAATCTAGTGCTGAGCCATGTGCCACATGTGGCAGAGACCCCACTACCATCCCACAGACCACTGTGGAGCCTGAGTCATGGGCCTGTGGCATGAACAGCGAGGAGGTGGAGGATGGTTGACATGCAAATTGGGAGGTGCAGATGTGCTGTGAACCAGGACCTGTTTGAGACTCCACACCAGTGCAGTCAGTCACCGTGCACGAGCCCAGTGCAGGGAAAGGAACACAGTCACGCAGCATATAGACCTGTGTGGCTTCAGGACACCAGCAGCAATTGTGCTCCCTTTGCTTTTGTTACCTTCCGAAGTGAGCGAGCAGTAGAATCATCCCGGTCTGTGGGAAATGGTGCCAGTATTCACTGCCATTACCCTATACTCATAGTTTCATGCAATTGAGCAATTCCCTCATTTTCCTCACTGCTGGCAGGCCATACTCAGCATGGCTGGTGCTCTGAGTGGTGCTGGGCACAAGCACTCCAAAGCAGAAGTGACAATAAGCATACCTTGTGTAAAACTTTAGGGGAGCAAGGGAAGGAAGTTCTGAATCTTAGCTTTTGACTTTTGTTGTGACAGTACTAACAATGGTACCTGCAGGTGTTTTATCTGCAGCTGCTGCCATTGCAGCCTTGAGGGATTTCCCCTCTCCACAGTTATGGAATGTCTGAGCCAGATAAAGAGGAGAAAGAAAAGGATGAGGGATGACTTGTTCAATGAGATCCTGTAAAACAGTGCACAAAGGTTTGGAGGGTGAATATTGCAGACAGTTTGGAAAAGTAGACTGGAGAAAGGCCCCAGAGTCCCAGCAGAAGGAGAAGAGGGAGATGCACCAGGACATAATTGGGAATCACAGATGCTGCAGATTCTTGTGGCCCTACATGTTCAACAATCATAGACTCACCTTCTTTTGCAGTCTGTGGAGAACTCTATTATAGCACCTCCCTTCATACCTCCTGCCACTCTTCCACATTGCATCAGGTGCAGGGAGAGGGGAAAACAGCATTCACCACCTCTTACCTGTAAGTGGCTGCTCCGTGCCTGGGGTAGGGTGACCAGACAGCAAGTGTGAAAAATCGGAACAGGGGGTAATAGGAGCCTATGTAAAAAAAAAACCCAAATATTGGGACTGTCCCTATAAAATTGGGTCATCTTGTCACCCTACTCTGGAGGGAGTAAGGGATGGGGATGGGGACAGACAGCCCAGATGTGCCTACCTTTAAGATGCAATACAGACACAGTACCTTTTTTTTTTTTTCGCTGCTGCTGCCTGATTGGTTACTTCCAGTTCCTCATGGTTTCTGGTTGGCCGGTCAGTCCATAACTCTGGTGTTTGTATCTTTGAGGTTCTTCTATAGTTGACTCTTTCCTTGGTGCTGTCAAGGTGGCTGATATAGAGCTTCATGAGCAAGGAGGATTCTGGGTCCCCAGGATCACTTTGGGCATTTCAACATTGTCAGTGGTAATCCACCCTCCTTGTAGCTTTCTGTGTTCTTTAGAGATGCAAGCTTCATGCCCCTTCCCTGACCAGCCAGCAATGAATTGTCCCTGGTAATCCACCAATACTTGAATAAACATACAAAAGTAGCCCTTTCTTCTGATGTACCCTTGTGGCAAGGTGGTTTGGTGCCAAAATAGGGATGTGTGGGTTGTCTGTTGCTCCACCACAGTTCAGGAACCCCATAGCTGCAAATCCATCCCGTGTCCTGCACTTTGCCAAGAATCACCGTCCTGCATAGCAGAAAACTATTTATTGCCTGACAATGGCTCCCACAGTGGATTTTCCAACTCCAACATGATTTCCCACTAACCAGGAGCAATCCAGTACTTCAAGTTTCCACAGTACGATCGCCACTCGCATCTCCATTGTCAGTGCAGCTCTCATTCTCCTGTCCCTGAGCATCCATAAGTTCTGCAGCCACTGCTCATCATTCCAAGCCTGTGTTACGGTGTGATCCCACCAGTCACTCCAAGTTTCTGAGGCCCAGAAGCAGCACTGCACCATCTGCAGCTGCTCTGAGAATGCCACCGATAACTTTGAATTGATTCTTGCTGTGTCCCAGAGCAATCTGTCCTCAAAGAAATCGTCATGCTCTACACTAAGAACTAAGAGGTTCTTCTTATGGCTCTGCAAACTCCAGAGGATCACACGCCCTGTGCCTGCAATGCTTATAAACAATCATGCAGAGCTGTGCAGACTCCAGGCTTCTGTCAGAGATCGTGGACAGCAAGGAAGGCCATGCGGGTTCATGGGATATTTAACAAAGGCACCAAACTTATTGAGGACATTATGGGATGGAGACAATTGCATGCTGGGAAGTTGACCCTTTGTTCCCAATCACTCCTGCGTAACTCGCTTCTGTCCCACCATGCATTGCCAAAACTTCCCAAACCACACTGCCCTGGCAGGTTGCACACTGGGATACCTACCCATGGTACATTGGCACAAGCACTCCTAGTGAGTACACACACTGCCACCACAAGGAACCAAGTGTGCACAAGCAATATACTAATTGCAGGAACTTTATGCAGACTTAATTTGCATCAACCAAAGTCTGTAGTGTAGACATGGCCTTAGAGTGGGGCCCTGATCCTTACAGAGGCCAGTAGGTGCTATTGTAATACCCAAAACAAGTCTTACTACAAATCGTCTGTTTTGTAAGTTTCTAATTTTTCTCAAGCATCTCCTCAACTTCTTCCTTTATTCTGTAATCAGCAGCTGTAAAACTTGTGAAACTTGTGTGTTCTGTCTTGCAACAAAGTGAAGCATTTCAAAGAAATATTGTGCAGTATAGAAAATGTTGATTCTTTTTAGCTTCTAATGTCAAGAAAAAACAAAGCTTGTGAAATAATCATTTCTTCACATTAGTATTTTCATATGCAACAAGTTTTGAAAGTCTTCAGTAAATCTAAAGATAAAAGCATCAGACTACTCAAGAATTTTGTACTTAGGCAGCTTAAAAGGGTGTGGGAAAGCTGTCTACAGGCATCTTTGGCAGTCAGAACGTAAAGCAGAATTTAAGCTTTCTTGTCTTGAAGTATTTAAAGGCTTTGCTATTGCAGCATATTGGCAATCTTCTAAAAGATCACATTAGTAAGATTCCTAGTATATAAAAAAAAGTATAAAAACTTGCAATACACTTCTAGAGGTCGTTTTATCCGATGGCTATAAAATGATTTGAGATTTTAGCAGCTCTACTGAAGCAGTTTTCTTGGTTTGTGTGTGTGCCATTTAAAGTTGTGCAAATGGTGTTAGACAATCAGCAACCTGTTTTGAATCCCCAAGACAATAATAAAGTTTTCTCATTATTAATTCTGAATCATCAGCTTAAATTTTAAATCTTTCACTGTCATCTCTGCCATGTGTCACAAGTATGTTAGAAAATTATGCAAAGGAAAAGGCTGTGTGTGACAGTCTGTTATTTTCCTATCAGAAATGAAAATGAGTTCACCAAGCACTAGAAGCTTAAAGGGCCCACTTTAATAATCAAAGTGTCTCCAACAGAAGGCCTGACATACCCAGAAGTGAGATTAATACAGAAAAGTTCCTGTAGAAAACAATTCCTACCCGTTTCTTTGGTCTACATTCAGATACCATTTTTAGTGCTATCCTGCTGGTATTAGTTCTCTTAAAAGCAAACTTTTTGTACAAAAGATACTTCCATGAATTAGAATGTGAGTTATCCATCATAATTGTAGCATTTCCCATCTGTTTCCGGAGAGAAATAAGCTACATCAGCAAAAGCATCTTTATGTCAGTGTAACTGTGTCTGCACTAGGGCTTTTGGCAGTATAGAAATGTTGTAAATTCAATCAATCACACCTGTCAGGGTTCCTTCCCCACTCTGAACTTTAGGGTACAGATGTGGGGACCCGCATGAAAGACCCCCAAGCTTATTTACCAGCTTAGGGTAACAGTAAGCTGCCACCACCAAGCGTGTTCCAAATCTTAGGGGAGAGCCACTTGGAACTCTGCCTTCCCCCAAATATTTCTCAAGTCCCTAATCCCCCCTTTCCTGGGCAGATTAGAGACTAATTCCTCCCTCTCAAGTCCTTACACCCCTTTTCCTGGGTAGGCTTGAGAGTATACCCTCACCAATTAGTCCTGGTGAACAAAGACCCAAAACCCTTGGATCTTAAAACAATGCAAAATCAATCAGGTTCTTAAAAGAAGAATTTTATTAAAAGAAAAGGTAAAGTTCATCTCTGTAAAATCAGGATGGAAATAACTTTACAGGGTAATCAGATTCAGAGAGCCCAGAGGAACCCCCTCTAGTCTTAGTTTCAAAGTTACAGCAAAACAGGCATAAACCTCCCTCTAGCAAAGGAAGATGTACAAGTTGAGAAAACAAAGATAAAAGTAACACACCTTGCCTGGCTGTTACTTACAAGGTTTGAAATATGAGAGACTTGTGCAGGAAGATTTGGAGAACATGGATTGATGTCTGGTCCCTCTTAGTCCCAAGAGCGAACACCACCAAAACAAAGAGCACAAAACAAAAGCCTCCCTCCCCCCCAAGATTTGAAAGTATCTTGTCCCCTTATTGGTCCTTTGAGTCAGGTGTCAGCCAGGTTACCTGAGCTTCTTAACCTTTACAGATAAAAGGATTTTGGTGCCTCTGGCCAGGAGGGATTTTATAGAATTATATACAGGAGGGTTGTTACCCTTCCCTTTATAGTTATGACAACACCCCTAACAGACACCATGATACTGGCAAGTTTGTAGCATAGACTAGACCTTAATGTACCAAAAAAGCACATGAGAGCAGCGAAGAATTGCTTTCCAGGAAGCAAACCCTAATCACTGTTTTTAGCACTGTCCCTCTCAGGCACATTCTCAGGCTCAGACCACTTGTCTAACTCCCTTCCTGGGGACATGGGATGCACCATCAAGGTGGGTTAGACCTCCAGTGGGAGACCTCCTGAGCCTCCCCCCAACCCCACTCTCAGTTGCTTACACACAACTCTCCAAAGTTGCACCTAGGCCATGGCCCCGCAGGTTACTAGTTTAACTCCTTCAGGGGTAACAAGGCAGGAAGACAAGGAACACAGGAGTAGCAGAAGAATTTCTTAACAGACACTCCCTCTTGGTTGGAAGATGCCAATTTGTTGAAATCTAAATGCTCTACAGGAATGTGGAGATTTTTGACTAAACTTTTGACAGAAACCTGCCTGGTTTTTGGCCAGCTCACCCAGCTGCTTCCCAGGCAGCACAGGCTTTCAGGCACCCAGGTCCCTTGGGAAACATAGTTCATTTGGGAAACATTCCCAGGATCAGAACATGTCATCCTTTCTGAAACAAAATTTTGGAATTTCACTTCCACAAAAAAAATCAGCATTTTGGCTTTTCATCTCGGGTAGGGTGGGACTTTTCCAAAACCTCAACATTTTTCACAGCCAATTCTATAGGTGAGTCTCATTCAAAGGCTGTAGCTCCAGATTGCTCTCATTGATGGGCCTTCTGCAAGGCATCAAACAGCTTTCCCAAGCAGGGCAGCTGTCTAGAATGCAAGTTCAGACTAGTGTTTAACACAGTGTTCATATTTTGATATCACCATATCCCCATCTGCCTCACATCAATGTGGACAAAACCTGTAAAATGGACACCATAGCGAGAGAGGCATGCTTACCAACATATAAAAAGTCCAAGTCAATGGAGAGATATTAGATAATTTTGATGAGGTTAGGGTAAATAAAATGACACACTTGTATGATACAATTTGAGAGTTGTTATGTAATCTTTACAGATTATCATAATGCATAAGCATTAAAGGAGCAAAGTTGGGATTGTACATGCAATGTTAACTTTGACATTTTCCGTGGTTAACCATACGCTGCTTAATGTTCTCCTGTTTTGCACAGAATAGTTGAATACTGGCATGCTCTTTTTTGCTTGTGACCCTAATGGACTACTTATGAGAGCAGCTTTATGGTATCTTGGTGAGCAAAGGATACAATAGTATCTTTCTGTAGGGCCAGTCAATATTTTGAAAGTGCAGCTTTCTAATTCTGTAGACTGAAATATATGGATCTTTGCCAGTTACACGGTTGCCTGTGCGATTTGTTGTGTAAATAGGGCTAATTTGTTGCCACTTGAATGAGGCTCTAAGTTTCTCATGGAGGAACCCAAGAAGGTAGGGAACAGCTTTTATCCAGGGAGATCCCCAGTACCTTGGCATGAAGAAGGTAGGAATGACCCTTTTTCTGTTTTGATCCCAGGTGATCTGAAGACCTCCACTCCTCCTCCAGCTCTCAGAGACATAAGTGTTCCCATATGTACAAAAGGAAAGGTTCCCTGTCCAAGGTCTCTAATATGGGGCAGATTTTGCTGTCCCAAATTTAAGTCAATGGGAGCTTCTTGATCTGGAGCAGGACCATCTGCTACCAGGAAGGACTGTACTGAGACTTCAGAAGGGAAAATCGCAGCATCTTCCAGGACCGGGGCTGCTTCCTTGGCACCTAAACCCTTGTTGGTACTGCTGGATTTGGCACCTTCTACTTCAGCAGCCCGAGATGTGGAAATTACTTCATTGACTCCAGCTCACTACTCAGCTCCAGAAGACCGTCCTATCGCTGCTGGAACTAGAGTAATCTCTTCTCTCTAGACTCAACTCAACAGCACTTAGAGATATCGGTAGCGGATGCAGTCCATAGTGCCCCTCTGTCCCCATTCACATGTAAGGGTTGAGCTAGATTGTCTCTAGTACCATCAACAAGTAGAGGCAGGTCATCACTGCCTTCTCTAGATCCAGGATCAGAATCCCCAGAGGTGGAAGTCCCCCAGTGTGACGTTATTGATATAAATGGGGACCATATAGAACATGGGTTGCAACGAAGGTCCTGTAGTGGCTCCAAATCCTAAGTAAAGGGGGTCATATAAGGTGTCTAAGACCAGGTTCTGGGTTGCTGATTATAATTATGCTGTCTGTATTTCAAGTTTGTGCTGTGCTTCTGGGGGAAGCCTCCCAGACAAGCTGGTGTTAGCTCTGCCTAGCCTGTTTGATGGCCCATTAAGGACCGTCAGCTACACAATGGACCCATGGAAAGAAGGCAGACACGCCTTGTGACTCAGCAAAGTATGCAGGGACTGGCCCATGTGACTCCAGGCTCCATCTTGCTGTAAATTTCCACAGTGAAGACAAAGAGATTCTTACACCTGGAAAAGCCTATATAAGGCTGATGCTTCATCTCCATCTTGTCTTCAATCCTGCTTCTGACCTCTGGAGGAACTTTGCTACAAACTGAAGCTCTACACTAGGGACTGAGGACCCATCCCAGCGGGGGATGCATTCCAGAGACTTAAATTGAGCCTGCAGTTTATTCCATCACTGCTGCAAGCCTAAACTAAGAACTTTGCCATTACTGTATGTAATTGATTCCATTTAACCAATTCTACCTCTCTTCTCTACCTTTTTCCCTTTGTAAATAAACCTTTAGATTTTAGATTCTAAAGGATTGGCAACAGCGTGATTTGTGGGTAAGATCTGATGTGTATATTGACCTGGGTCTGGGGCTTGGACCTTTGGGATTGAGAGAACCTTTTTCTTTTATTGGGGTGTTGGTTTTCATAACCATTTATCCCCAGGACGAGTGCACTGGTGGTGATACTGGGAGACTGGAGTGTCTAAGGAAATTGCTTGTGTGACTTGTGGTAAGCCAGTGGGGTGAGACCAAAGTCCTTTTTGTCTGGCTGGTTTGGTTTGCCTTAGAGGTGGAAAAACCCCAGCCTAGGGCTGTAACTGCCCTGTTTGAGCAATTGGTCCTGATTTGGCACTCTCAGTTGGGTCCCGCCAGAATCGCTCCGTCACACCCAGCCATAGACTATGCCCCAAAGGATCTCTTGAGAGGATGGAGCCTAGACATAATATTGGGAGTCTCCAGGATTTCTTACCACTCCCATCTGAGAGACTATCCCCCTATACTCATTGGTACTCTACCCCTGGGGCCTGGTGCTGACTGGTTATAAGATCCTGTAGGAGCAGTACTGGGTCACAGAAGATCCACTGGATTACTATCCAAAATACACTTGGTGGCATAGGGGACCCAAGCAAACTTAGGGTTCCAGGGTGGAAGAGGAGCTTTCTCAGCCTTGTCAGGAACCACAGCTTCATCCCCATGAGGAAGAAGAGCAACAGGAGTAGGAGAAGTCTATGCCCTGGACAAGGCAGTGCTTCCAGCTTCCCATCAGGCCCCGGTGATCCTCGGCCTTCCGGGACTTAGTCAAGAGACTGGCAGAGTCACTTAAAATTCCCTTGGAATATGTCCAGGAGGCACCACACATGTTACTGGACATCTTGCATAGTTTGAGCCCGAGCAGAGTGACATTTCCTGTTAATGAGGCCACCCTCGAACCTGCCAGGGCTCTCTAGCAGACACGTGTCACAATTCCACCAGTGTCCAAGTGGGATGAAAATAGACATTTCATACCTGTAAAAGGGTCAGAGTGCTTATTTTCTCAACCATCTCCCAAGTAGGGGTGGTATGCAGCTAAGGATAACCCAGATCTAAGCTGCGTGAGAGAGAAGTGAAGAGGCTTGATACCTCAATGGCAGGAAGGTGTATTCTTCAGCCTCTCTGCAGTTCAGAGTCTCAAACTGCCAAGTTCTGATGGCCAAATATGATTTTTACCATCATGACAAGCCGGTCACCTTCGTCGATAAGTGCCTCAGGACATCAGAGAGCTGTCCCAGGCCCAACGTGATAAAGGAAAGCTAGTAGCGAGACTGGTGCTTAAGACTGTTCTAGATGCAGCAGATATGGTGGCGAGATCTGATGCCCTCAGGAATTCTGAGGATGCGCTTCAAACAGCGGTAGAAGGCCTGTCTGAGTGCAATTCAGTGCTAAAAAGACAGATGAGTCTCTCTACTCCTTGGAGGACTTGGAGCCACATGGTGATCACTGGGTATTTACACAGTTGCAATCAAGTGAAAACCCAGCAAACCAAGTTTGGATGACCAGCTTGGCCCCTCCCCTGGCCTTTTATCCCCAGCTGCGGTATGAACTACCACATGAGCATCAGAGAACACACAGAAAGGGTGCCCACAATTAACCATCTTCCACTGCCACCCTCAAACCAGGGTTGTGATGGAACCTTTTGAGAGCTGTGCATCAGCTGTTCCTCCACATCTGCACAACCCCTTTGTTGTTTCCCCTCCCTTAGGAGGTTCACTTTCCCACTACCTATCTGCCTGGACAGGAATTACAGAGGACAGATGGGTACTAGAGGTTGTCTCCTCAGGAATCACCCTTCAGTTTTCTTTCCTCCCCAACTCCTAACTTTCTCTACTGCGTCCTGTTTCAGGCAGCCCTCCTGCAGGGGGTAGTCACTCCTCAACCTGGGGATGATGGAACTAGTACCTTCTGGCAGCAAGGGGAAAGAGGTTCTACTTGAGGGAGACTTCAGGGAACTGAGCAAATTCATCCGCTGCTTAAAATTCAGAATAATAACTCTGTCATCCATTATCTCATCACTAGATTCAGACTCTTGCATCCGACGAAGTGGGCATTCACCCACGAAAGCTCATGCTGCAAAACGTCTGTTAGTCTATAAGGTGCCACAGGATTCTTTGCTGCTAGATTCAGATAGTTGATTTACAGTCCTTGATCTCAAAGGTGCCTACTTTCATGTAGACATTCATCTGGCACAGAGGAGATTCTTGACATCTGGCACAGAGGAGATTACTGAGATTTATGACTGTCAAAAAGCACTACCAGTACGGAGTTCTGTCCTTTGGGTTCTTACTGGCACCAAGTGTTTACCAAGGCAGTGTTGGTGGTAGCAGCTCGCTTTCATCAGCAGAGGGTGATAGTTCCTTCAGGGTAAGCCATCTTACCAGGAAGCAATCTCTGTGCTTTGCCATTTTTTTTGAGAGGCGTGGCCTCATAATGAATCTGGTGAAGTCCACCCTGGTATCTTCTCAATTGACAGAATTCATCAGGAACAAGGCTGGACACTGTTACAGCCAAGGCTTACTTATCAGAGGACAGTTTCCCCTGCATACTGGGCTCATACAGCAAATCCATTTGAGCCCTATAATGTCCATACAGTCCTGCCTGCATTGTTGGGCCATGTGGCCATGAGTACTTACATAACCTTGTTTACAAAGAGTCAGACAATTCACAGCCAGGTCTGTAGACAACTATTTCAGGGTAAACACAGTTTTGACCTGCTAGTTATGATTCCCCTAAGGGATATGGTCCCCTCACAAGTCCATGCTTCACATCAATGAGTGAGAGCTGAGAGCAGTCAGAGTAGCCTGCAAACAATTCCTCCCTCGCATCCACAGTCAGGCGAGGTGTTATGTGATGTCTAGTTGGCAGCCGGTATCAAGCAGAGTGCCCCAAGGGTTGGTCCTGGGGCCAGTTTTGTTCAAGCTCTTCATTAACGATCTAGAGGATGGCGTGGACTGCAGCCTCAGCAAGTTTGCAGATGACACTAAACTGGGAGGAGTGGTAGATATGCTGGGGGGTAGGGATAGGATACAGAGGGACCTAGATAAATTAGAGGATTGGGCCAAAAGAAATCTGATGAAGTTCAACAAGGACAAGTGCAGAGTCCTGCACTTAGGACAGAAGAATCCCATGCACTGTTACAGACTAGGGACCGAATGGCTAGGAAGCAATTGTGCAGAAAAGGACCTAGGGGTTATAGTGGACAAGAAGCTGGATATGAGTCAACAGTGTGCCCTTGTTGCCAAGAAGGCTAACGGCATTTTGGGCTGTATAGGTAGGGGCATTGCCAGCAGATCCCCTCTATTCGACATTGGTCAGGCCTCATCTGGAGTCCTGTGTCCAGTTTTGGGCTCCACACTACAAGACGGATGTGGAAAAATTGGAAAGAGTCCAGCAGAGGGCAACAAAAATGATTAGGGGGCTGAAGCACATGACTTATGAGTAGAGGCTGAGGGAACTGGGATTGTTTAGCCTGCAGAAGAGAAGAATGAGGGGGGATTTGATAGCTGCTTTCAACTACCTGAAAGGGGGTTCCAGAGAGGTGAATCTAGACTGTTCTCATTGGTAGCAGATGACAGAACAAGGAGTAATGGTCTCAAGTTGCAGCAGGGGAGGTTTAGGTTGGATATTAGGAAAAACTTTTTCACTAGGAGGGTGGTGAAGCACTGGAATGGTTACCTAGGGAGGTGGTGGAATCTCCTTCCTTAGAGGTTTTTAAGGTCAGGCTTGACAAAGCCCTGGCTGGGATGATTTAGTTACCTATTACCTATTCCTTTTTTTTTTACCTAGTTGGGGATTGGTCCTGCTTTGAGCAGGGAGTTGGACTAGATGACCTCCGAGGTCCCGTCCAACCCTGATATTCTATGATTCTATGATTTAAACTGCCCAAGTTTTTATAGATCAGACCAAAAAAAAAAAAAAAACTTCTGGCATAGCCTGAAACATATGTTTTAAGGAGCCAAGACTCAAATGTGTTCAGTTGATTGTTGGCAGCATGATGTCAAACGTGACTAGATGTGAATTATTAATGTGAATTAGGCAGTGGGTGCACATGTCTTATAAAAGTCACAGAGTAGATGTTTCACCAAAATATTTGACTAAAAAGGACCATCTTTCCTTAACACCACCATTCTCACCCTTCGCAGGTTGGTGACCCCTTATTCGAAGGCAAGTGTTCGCAACCCCGTTACTTTTTTTTTTTACTCTTGTACAGTAGCACCAATGCTAAGCCTGTTGAAGTTGTGTGTGTGTGTGTGCTCAAGAGGTTGACAGAAGATACGTGAACATGAAGGATAAGGTTGGGAGTGGGGAGAAAAAAATATTTGCTTTAGATGGTAGTAAATTTTCAGTGCCTTTCATGATCCCCTCAGGTTCACAACCCCGTTTGAAAAACTGCTTTACAGCATAAATCAAGATGTTTTATGGTATGTCCACTCTTCAACCATCCCTGTTCCACTTCAGTTGAGAATTATGAGGGGCAGCCTCCTACACAGTATAAAGTAAATCAGGTGGTTTACATAGATCCAGGTTTCACAAACAGTGATCCATGGAATACTTGCTGAATTTTCATGGAGTGCTGGTTGGTTAACAGGACCTGTCTCTCCTCCTTGTTTTTTCTCTTCTGGATCAGAACAGATGGCAGAGGGAGATGAAATAAAGAGCAAACACAGCATGACTAATTCAGCCCCCCACACACACACACACAAAGAAACAGGCATGCATAAATACTTTCCCATTATTATTATTCCATGTAAGCAATTGCTATAGTTGCTACAGAGGTGGGAGGGGAGATGGGTCGGACTATCACAAATGTGAGGGGTGGTGTCCCTGAGGCACTATCTCCCATAAGAGCCCATCCAGGCTAAAACATCAAACAGTTTGAGAATGCTTATTGTACACAGTTGTCACATTTTTGCTTGAAGATGTTCTTTTGTTACGGACGAGGAAACCTGGAGCAGTCACTAATCCCTGAAAATTACCCCAGCAGGCACTCCGCCACTCCAGAGAGGTACATGTCTGAGGAGACGAAGAAAAGACTGTCATGAAAAGACAGCCAGGGTTACATCTTTCCATAATATCCACAGCTTCAGTAAAACATGAAGGTGAGTTCACTAGCCATCTGTGACTGCCTCAGTTCTTTTTCTATTGGCTGAAAATGCACATTTAGAGAGCTTTCTGAAAAGGAACGCTTTTTTACCGTGTCTCTGCCCCAACACACATTGACGAGAAATTTGTTAGCTAGATTTATAGACCTATTATATAGATACAAAAATTACCTGAAGGAGGTTTGTTATACATCTAGTATATTTCATTCTCAGTTATTACCCCTGACGACAGAGAACGGCGGAGTTCAAGTCAATAGCCCATGGATTTGTACATTTTGTATGGGAGGCATTCTCAGGGGACTCTAGCCTTTACTTTCCACTCTTGGTATGTTGGCTTTCAGAGACCGTGCAATGTGCTGTCTTTACTCAGGCTTCTCCCAAGGGGGTGGTTTGATGATGGAGTTCTTTATTATTTTTAGTTGACACTAGTTCTGCTGATACGTGTGTGGTTTTATAGTTATTTTTGGTGTATGGGCCTAGAAGGCCACAATAGACCCATTTCTACAAGCTGAAAGGATAAATAATTCCAGTTAAGTGAGGCTCAGCTGCGAGAGCTAAATTGGTTTTGCAGTATTGTTCTTCTAGCTGGCCAGTAAATTTTAGATCCAAAATCTACTACCTAGAAATGCAGGCAGCAGCTGATGTGTCCTTGAACATTCCTCTAAATATCAGCAGGAGAAAAGCTAATAGCAGAGGGGTTCCCCCCATCTGGTTAAAGCCAGATTCAGCTTCAGTACCTGCCTCGAGGATATTTGATTTAAAGCTACTTGTGGCATATTTCACTTTGGGCTGCTTCAAAGGTTATCATCTTTGTTTTTTAAATCAGATAACATAAAACCTGTAGAAGGTGTTTCTCTAGAAATGCAGGCAGCAGAAGAGATGTCCTTGAACATTCCTCAGACTACAATACTCTGTTTGTTTGTTTTTAAAAAGGGCAAATGTTACTTGAAAGCTTGCTTTTGAGCAGGGTAGTTCACACTGAAGAGAAGACTGGCTCTGGTCGGGATGTTGTGGATGGCAGCTTCCTGACTCCCAGTGCACGGGTGCCTCATGTGTTCTCTGTCCCTCCCATCTCAAGTTCCTTGTCCAGGAGTAGAGTTGTATGGTGCCTGAGGACCACAGGAATGGCAGTCTCCCAATCCATCACTATTTAGCTAAGCATTACCCTTTTCTCCCACCTTACTTTGGGAGCTGGGTCTTAGGCAGGTGTGGGAACACGGTGACAAGTGGGTTTGTGCCTCCTCAATAGAAATATTGTGGGGGCTGCTCTGTGTTTCTGCCGCCCCGCCGCCTATCACATACCTCCCCCTGAGGCCCAAGCCCCAGGAGCAGCTATCTCCAGAACCCCTGACCTCCCCTCTTCTGCTCGACACTCTGACTCCACATTCAAAGCGAGATTCCACTGCTTCTGGGATTGATCATCCCAGAGTGGAAGTGTTCTTGCTCCAGAGTTGCCAGCACAGGTCTGGCTCTTCCCCCTTTGCTATTACAATGGTACACACCAGAAACTACTGGTCACCAGATTTAAGGTTAGGAAGGAGTTTACCCACTTGGCTTAGTCCAAAAGCGTTCTTTGCCTTCCAGTAAGTGCCCGTCATCCCTTCTGTTAGGAGTGGTCCTCATTGGGCAACTGCCATTTGGATGACTAGGATTTTTGTTTCGTAGATGTCTGGGCATGAGGACGGTCAAAATGCATCAGGCCCATTTTCAGAAGTGAGTTAGGCTTTTAAGTGCCATGATAATTTTATCTTTTATTTATAAACACTCATTTTAAGGCTGGTCTACATTAATGCTGTAAATTGATCTAAGTTATGTAAGTTACATAACTTAGGTCGACTTACAGCGGTGTCTACAGGAGACATTTTCCCATCAACTTAGCTTGTCTTCAGCAAATCCATTAAATGGACACCGCTGCATTGATTGCAGCGGTGCCCATTTAGCTGGTAGCGTAGACATGGCCTTAGTTAGGGTACCAGTGGGTGGTTAGGTATTAAACTGACCTGATATCCAGAAACCAGGCTTAGTTCATCTACATCCTGGACCAAAGAAGCTAGCAATAGGACCAGCAGGAGGGCAGGATAGACCTTAATAAAGGTATGGAGTCTTTCCTTCCTGGAGGGAGAGTAATATGCAGGATTGACTCGTAGGGTATTGCGGAGACATGGTTGTACCTTAGTATGGGTCCTGTAGGGTTAAGGAGGACGAAAACAAGCATAGGGACAAGGTGTCCAATTAGCAGTTTGAATTTATCATTCTCAGGCCAAATTAAGCTGGTCTAAGTAAAGATATGGACAAGAGCTTTCTACGTTATATTACTACATTTTTAATATTTTATTTCAGAGTAAACTATGGAACAGAGGAGGTGATATCTAAACTGCAGAGATTTAGCCTCTTCACTTGTTAAATGGCCTCATTTTAGAGAGAAATTCTCTCCTATAGCCTTTTGAGCCCTAAAAATGTCCAATTAAAAAAAATACCCGTATAAGCTTCTTAATACAGCATCAGTTGCAGCCAGAAAATAGGGAATCTTACTTTTAGGGGAAAAGACAGACTTAACCTTTGAAGTATATTTAACCAGGCAATTTAGTACCATGCAGTAAAATATTTTCTGATCCCTGCTGGTGATCACACCCTGATTTTGCCCATGAAAAATTCCCTGCTTCATCCCTTAAACAAACAAAAACTCAAATCCCCCCCTCTCTCTCACACACCCCCACACACACACACACAAAACTGAATTTAAACTGATAGGTTGGGGTGATATATTATGCAATATAGTACTCTGAGCCCTGACACCAGGAACTGCATATATCTTGTGATTTCAAAATATGTGAGGAGATCCATTTGTCTTAGAAATATATTGCAGATGCAGATAGTTGCTACTCGTTTTAAATTTGTTCCACTTGCAAATATTTTATTCTATGATATGTTGTATCTAAACATCATATTTATAACATATGTTGTATACAAAGATCCTGTATAGTTTTCTTTTTTTTAAGCTGCTGTTGCTATGCCAGAAGTACAGCTGGTGCTTTATAGGAAATACAAAGACAAGGAGCTTGATCCTCTTCTGTGCTGACCTCAGTCTGTGCAGCTGTTTGGGAGGCCAGCGGGTGTGAGGCCCCTTTCCACCTTCCCTGACCTAATGGTCATCTAGTTTCTGTAACTTGTACCAGCAGCTCCACCAGTCCAGGACAACTGAAGCACAGTGCCTTCCAGCCCTAGCTCGCCCTCTACACCGGATGGGGGAAGCTGGTGGTGCAAGTTTCTGGCCCTGTGCGTCTATGCTTTACAACACTGAGGGATTCCTCTACATCGGGTGAATCTCTGGCTGGCTTTTTAGGGCAGCTCAAACTCCCTTCTAGGCTGTTAAAGTCAAAACAAAGAGTTTAGTGCTCTATAATATCAGTCATCTAGATTGTAAACAGAAAAGACAGCAGGGATGGTCACTGTTGGGAAACATGAAGATACAAAATCACATGGAATAGTCAGATTAATTCTATCTGTTGTTATACATCCAAAGTTACTAGCAACCATAGGTACTCCCTCATAAGAGTAAAACATTTAGATTAAACTTCTTAACGCACCAGTGAATTGCATGTCTCATGTACATAAATAGACACATAGTTTGCAGAGTCAGATGCTCTGTGGGTTTTGTGTAGGTGCAGGCAACCTACTGAACGACATGCCATGACTCAAAACAGTCATTTGCACCATCAAAGGACATGGATAAAGGCACTCAGCCAGAAGTTGCCTTAGCTAGGACTACATATGTTTGGCTCACCTTGAGGCACACCATGTCTGTTGTAGAAAAGAGCAAAGCTGAAACCTGTATTAGGAGCCCAGTCCTACAACCCTGACTCACATGAGTAAAGTCTGCAAGCTCAGGCCCTTTATTTGCCAAGAAATGACTGAGTAAACTTCTCTTGCAGATGTTGTCCCAAGTAACAGGGCTTACACATTTGTAAGCCGTTAAAGGCTAAGCACTGTATGTAGCAAGTTGTTTAGTAAAGGATAAATATTTCCTGGAGTATAATACATTAATGCTAGAGAACTGAAAGGCAATAAAGAGTTAAGAAACAAAGAGGTGTGGCTCTTCCAGAAACATGTGTTTGTTTGGTACTGCTGGCCATGCAGTTTTCTGCAATACTTTAATATACCTGCACACAGGAAGTCAAGATGAAATGACAGGGAAAAACTTGCAGTCAACAAGGTTTCTCCCAGGATTGTTAGTGTTTATAGCAGGAAAGTAAAAATAATTCCACCACTCTAGATAAACCCTCACCTTGGAGTTTAACCTTAATCTATGGCATTGGGGTGGAGCTCAGCCATCTCAAAGGCAGCCGTTCTTATAGCTCTTCCCATCTCTTTTTCAAAGGGAGGGAGAACCTGGCTGGAAAAGTGCAACTGTTTGTGTTAAGTTTTCCGCATCAAATGTAAACAGAGATGGGTTTTATTTTATTATTTTTGCTGGCGGGGGCGGGGGGGGGGAACTCCTGTACAAGACTGAGAAATCTTGCCCAGTTACTTTTTTTTTGTTCCCCAATAGACAGGTTTGGTCTGTCACCTCTGTTAATACACCCCATTATATACATCTTTTCTTGATTACCTTGTATATGCATTTTCCATATGCATCCTACACATTGCCAGTATGGTAAAATGCATGTACTCGCCTAGTAAAACACTGTGCCTACTGTCATATTACACTACAAGTCATTGCTGTGCATAATAATAATGACCTTTCCTAGAACTGGATGCCTCCTCAGGGCAGCAGTACAGTAACGCCTCACTGAACGTTGTAGTTATGTTCCTGAAAAATGTGACTTTAAGTGAAACAATGCTAAGCGAATCCAATTTCCCCATAAGAATGAATGTAAATGGGGGGGTTAGGTTCCAGGGTAATTTTTTTTCCCATACAGTACAGTACTATAGTTGGGAGGTGCCCCCGCCTTACCCCACACAGGCACAGCCCACTGGCACTGCAGACAGTGAGGCAGGCAAGGAGGCTGAAGGTGCTGTAGGCTAGGAGAATCATGTTGCGCAGCAGCAGCTGCAGCTTCCCCTACTCTGCAAGCACCAGGGATGGGGGGCTCAACCTTCAGCCCGCCCACACCACCCCTTCCCCTGAACCACCACCCTTAACGCGCCTCTTCTCCCCCCCATTTACTCCACATGCCACGTCTTCGCTCTACCCCCCCCCCCCCGCTCCCTGCCCACGGCAATCAGCTGGCTTGTGGCATTCAAGAGGGAGGGGGGAGGAGCGAGGACATGGCGCGCAGGCTCCTTCTCCCGCCCCTGCCCCCTGAACACCGCAAGCCAGCTGATTGCTGTGGGCAGGAGGGGAGATGTGCTGCATTCATGCTCCTCCCCCACCCCCTACTGCCCAAGACAATCAGCTGGTTTGCAGTGTTTGGGATGCAGGGGAGGGAGGGGAAGCCTTTGCGCCATCCTTGCTCCTCCCCCCTCCCTCCTGATCACCACAAGCCAGCTGATTGCCGTGGGCAGGAGGCGCGGGGGGGGGGAGGGGGAAGGCACTGAGCCGCGGGGTCTGCCAGCGGGCAGGAGGCACTGTGGGGGGGAGACACAGGGCAGCTGATGGGGGGGGCGGAGGGCTGCCAGCTGTGGACAAAGCAGGCAGCCAAACGACGTTATAGCGAAGCATTGCCCGACTTTCAATGGAGCATGTTCTGTAATTGAGCAGGGATGTAAAATCGAAACAACGTTAAGCAAGAGGACATTCAGTGGGGAGTTACTGTATTAGTATCCACAGTAACAGCGGATTCAAATATTGAATGTTCTTAGCAAATGGCAGCTTCTCCGTCCCCCTCCCCACAGGGCTGAGAGAGGCTCTGGTCTAAGTGCCAGAAACTTAATATCAAATGCATTAGCAAATTCATGATATAATAGCAGTTTTGTAAAATACTCTTAATTGCATTAACATTTATTTTGGCAAAGAAAATACAAAGGTAACTAACAGGGATTCTTGAGATGATTCTGAGGAAGAACATACAGCATCTGCTACAGGGTATTGCATTAAGTCTTTCCAATATCTGCTACTGTCTTTTACCATTGCCCTTTAAAAATGGAACACAATTCCTTGTATGTGAAAAATCTCTCCATGCAGTTAGTGATACCAGTGACTAATGGGTACTGTAACCTTGGTGCCTCTCTCAAAGCACGGGAGTTCAAGGCCACTTTTGTCAAGCTTGCAAGAAGCTCGGATTTTGAAAATCATTTTGTACAAGTACATAGATTGTGTTGCTTTACTGTCCCCATAATCACTTTTATCATGTGAATCCTCTTCAATACAGCATGAACCCAGATGGTTTGTTTTGACTCATCCACAGATGAAGAGCTCCCGTAAAACGCTCTGTATACTGTGTAAGGACCTGTCATAAACAGAGCCTTGCATGCATCCCCTCACTGTGATCAATTTTCATGCAGAGACCTGGAGGTTGAAGTTGACCACTCACACAAGTATGATCCCACTGCTGTAACAACAAAGCCTGAGCTTAGCCCTATGTACAGTAATATTAAAGCATCTAGAAGCACCAGCTGAGGTTAGCTTCACTGTAGTAGGTAGTGTACACTTTGCAGGACAGGGACTATATAAATAGGAAAGGGTGGGAGAATGGAAATAGTGTCAGAGAGGGTCAGGAATTTTTCCCTCCTGGAAAATGCAGATTCATCAAAACTATGTTTCATGAAAACATCACTGTTTCAATGAAATTTTCATCAGGAAGGTGTCTCAGTTCCAGGATGGAATTCCTGGTCCACGTGAGAGGAGACACCCAACCCAGAATCACCAATAGCTGAGGGCACTCACCTGGGCTGCCTGATTAGGAGTGGCTCTCCCAGCTCAATGCCCAAACCACCAGACTAGTGGCTATTCTAGGGCAGGTGTCTTGGTGTATGATTCATGGATTTTCCACACTTTTTTTTATAAGGCCTCTGTTCTGATCTGATGTGGAATAAAAACAAGTTTTGAAACCTCTTTTCCAAAATGGAATTCTTGTTTCCCAGCCATGCCTAACCGTCACCATTTTACAGATTGTGCTTTAGTTTCCCTGAGAGATTGTGACTCCCAAACTCACACAAGAAGCCTGTGGTGGAGCAAGAAGTTGATTGATTTGAATTTAGCATATTGATATCCTGACATCCTGGAAGTGGTCAAAAGAGAGAAGCAACAGCGGCCTGGAACTGTCACAGGCCTTGCCACATTTTGAGTGTCTATTATACAGTGTGCTAGATGTCCAGTGCCCAGCTGGGCCTGTATAAATTCCAATGACTTAACAGGTTCACCAGCCCAGTACGCTAAGAAATCCAACAAGCCTTGCCTGAAGAGCTTGGTATTTTCAAAAGATCCAACCCCACGTGGCATCAGCAGGTGGATGGATCTTTAACCTATAGCTGGAAATCACCAACTGGAAGGCAAATCTAGTCCATACTGCCAGGACACATTGTCTCAGATGCTGCTAGATTAGTTGGCACACCCTAGTTGTGCAACAGCAACATCTGGACTGGTACTAATAGCATTCTGATGGAAGTGCAGTTCAACCATACCATACAGCAGAGCCTATAAATCACCAAGTACAAACAATGGGTAAATTGCCAGAGGGACGACAGGAAAAGGACAGCCCTTAGTTGAGAACGTGCCTCCCTAAACAGAAGAGAAGACTCCCAAGAAGGTATATATGCACCATGAGTGTAGTAGGAGGGCTGTTGTAGTATTATAGAAACTAGGAGGTACTAAACTCTCCACATAAGCCTGTGCAAGATGGGACCAGTAGAGAAGCCTATGCAGTGCTGTTTTGGTAAGGAGACATTATACTGTCACTATGCTCCCATAAAGCTCCTGCAGTATTTTTCTCAGTGCAAATCTAGCAGGAAGAATGCACAGACTGTCATCTAAGGAAACCCAGGCACCATTTCTGTGAATCTACCTATGCCACTTTTCTTAATGATATATCTATCAAATACTCCAGTGGCTCCTACATAAACCGTGCCATTCCTTTCAAAACCTATTCATCAAGTTTCATTACTTCCAAATTGCTTTTTGCTAGCTGGTAATTTAGTAGTAATATGAGGCAGTCTGAAATGCATAAGATAATTAACTATGTTGGATAGTTAAGGCTTTCTAAGGTAAGACCAGCTGCTGGACATCATCAAGCCAGGTTCTCTCACAAATCCTCTCTCCAAGGAATATATTGAGAAAACAGTTCTTAAAAGCAATTCAATGAGTTTTGTTCAACTAAAATAACTACACTTCATTTCAGTAGTAAGTCCCTAAAAGATTACTAGCCGCATAATATTTCTCCTGCTAATTACTGTTGCTTCAGAAGGTTTCAACATAATACTGGTGTGATGGTGAAGGAAAAATGTTTCTGTTCATTTAAAATAAATTGGGAGTTTATATATTTTTAAAGGGAGAGATGAATCACTATGTTTAAAGTATGAACTATACATATATACGTATACATATATACGCCAGTTGAGGTGCTTTTGAAAACTGTACCCAGCCTAAAGTAGGTTTTAAATGTATTTTCTTAGTATTTACGTGCAATATATTTTCCTCGCTAATTTTCCTCCTGCACAACTTTTAATAGTATGTAAACTAACCCTTGTTTACTTTTATGTGAGGATATGGTTTATGTCTGAGCTCAGAAAACCTAGGGGGCTTTCAATGGGACATTGGGCATACCTGCAGCTGAGCTGGAAGATGTGATTTCCACCTTGCAAAGACATTCCCTCTCTCTCTGATCAAGCTAGCACACTAAAAATAGAAGCATATCTGCAGCAGTAGAAGAGGTAGCCGCCCAGTTAAGCACCTCTGGTCTTGGTTGGGATTGTACTCAGGGCAGTTAGCTGCTCCTGCCACCACAGCTACACTCAATCAGACCTTCCAGCTCCAGTGTAGACCTACAGATTCCTTTTGTAAATGGGACTTAGGCACCTTTGAAAATGTTGCCTGTTGTCTTTCCTGAAGACTTATGGCCCACTTTCTAAATTGTGTTTCCTTTTCCACAGGTGTCTTCCTTGGTTAAACATCACCTTTAAAAGGAAACATGGATCCCATAAACTCAACTGAACAAAATTACACATCAGAAGAACTATTTAAAACAGTGACATCAAAGATTCTTGTTTCATTTACTCTTTCTGTGCTGGCATTAATGACAACGGCCATCAATTCTCTAGTGATGACTGCAATAATTGTGACAAAGAAGCTCCATCACCCTGCCAACTATTTAATCTGTTCCCTTGCAGTGACTGATTTTCTAGTTGCAATCCTAGTGATGCCGTTCAGCATTGTTTATATTGTGAAGGAGACTTGGATCATGGGACAAATAATGTGTGACGTTTGGCTGAGCGTTGACATTATGTGCTGTACCTGTTCTATCTTGCATCTCTCTGCTATTGCTTTGGATCGGTACCGAGCAATCACAGATGCTGTGGAGTATGCCAGGAAAAGAACACCAAAACACGCAGGCATCATGATTGCAGTGGTGTGGATCATATCCATTTTTATCTCCATGCCTCCTTTGTTCTGGCGACACCAGACAACCAGCAAGGATGATGAATGCATCATCAAACACGACCACATAGCTTTCACTATTTACTGCACATTTGGAGCCTTTTACATCCCACTGGCATTGATTCTGATCCTTTATTATAAAATCTACAAAGCAGCAAAGACATTTCACAGAAGGAGCGTAAGCCGCATTGTAAGAGAGGAAGTAAATGGACAAGTCCTCTTGGAACCGGGTGAGAGAAGCACCAAATTGGCTTTGACGCACTGCACAACAGATAAAACATCTGATCCCTCAGCAGACTTGGATAAAATCCATATCACATTGCAGAGCCCTAAGTCAGAGTCCAAGCAAGAGAAAACCTGGAAAAAACAAAGAATCTCTAGCACGAGAGAACGAAAGGCAGCAACTACCCTGGGCTTGATTTTGGGCGCATTTGTGATCTGCTGGCTCCCATTTTTTGTAAAGGAAGTTGTTGTTAACACCTGTGCAAGATGTCACATTTCAGAAGAAATGTCCAATTTCCTCACATGGCTGGGATACATCAATTCTCTTATTAACCCACTAATCTATACAATCTTTAATGAAGACTTCAAGAAAGCATTTCAGAAGCTTGTGCAATGCAAGCAATGACAGAGTATTTGTTCTTATAATACTGAACCTGAAAAGTGATTTTTTTTAAATATATATAATTTATAAGACTTCTAAAAAGAGACATTTGTTGCGTTTAGGAAAGACATACACACACCCTTGTATTAGTTGCACCTTGCTGTGCAAGTTGTAAAGAGACAGATTCTCTATGGTCAGTGTTGTGCTGGAAAAGGAGAGGTTCCATACGCAGTGTGGCCCCAATCCTGTATAGAGACTTATGCAGCTGTTTAGCTTTAAGCACACAAGTAGTCTTAGTAAACACTTATATGCTTAAAATTGAGCTCATTCATAAGTCTTTGCGGGATCGGGGCCTAAAACATCACTCGCCAATCATACTACAAAGCTACATGCTGCCTTGCTTTGCTTAGGCAAAACTTACCGCCATCAATGGATGTTTCAATCACTAAAACACAGCCAGGATTTGGTCCATAAAGCATTTGTGAAAAGGGAGCAGATATCTTTTCATTAAGGGCTCAATCATACCATTTAGGCACAGGCCTGCAATGGGGGAAGTGCGGAGCCACCCTATCCCACCCTAGGCAGGAGGCACGCTTAGGACATGCAGCATACTACCAGAGTCTGCTGAGGTGCCGCTATCGCCCTGCCTTTTCTACTCCATTTGGGATGAAGTGTACCTCTGGGGCACACACTGTGTGCAGCACAGCAGGCTCTCCAACTGTGGCAGAGCCTGGGCAAAGTAGTCCATTGAGAACAAGCATTGTGTGTCCTCTGTGGTCTCTCACACCCACACAGAGGATGGTTGCAATCTTGACCTAGAAGAGATGAATAAACAGCCAGAGCTCCTAGGAGGAGGTGAGTACAGTTCATTGTTTAAATGGTGACAAGTAGCAGCTACTGAAGATTCTCTAAAGTGTCAGATTGCAGCTGGCCAAGGTCTGGGGGGGGGGGTGCAAGCGACGGGAAAGGTGTAAAATGCCTCCCTGCTTGTGCCTCCTTCCCCAGTGACCTCATATGACAGGCACAAGCACAGTCCTTGTACTCCCCTGCTGACAAGGGCTGCTCCCTGCTACCACCTCTTAGGGCCCCAGCCATCTCAAAGTGGGTGGGGGTACAGCCCTAGACCAGGAGTGCTGAAACAATTTGTATAGTGGGGGTGCTGAGAGCCACTGAACCCAACTGTCAGCCCTGTATATAATGGAATCCACTTCAAGCCCAGGGGTGCGGCAGCATCCCTAGCACCCCTAGTTCCAGCACCTATGGGTATGCAGGGAAATGTTTGCTACCACCCCTGAAAGACTGTTGGTTGCACCCCAATGCAGGTCTGTGGCTAAAAGCCACAACAGAGCCCCTTGTTAGTCTGCTTTTAAAACTTCAGACCAGTGGTTCATAACCTTTCAGGACTAAATATACCAGTTTGCCAGGCTAAGCCATTGGTTTTATCAGCCTGTGTTCACTGCCTACCACAGTCAACTGTGTCTTCTAACGACCATTGGAACTTGGGCTACTCCTAATGTCAAAGTCAGAGTGCAAGCAGCAGCAGTGCGGTTCCTAGCTAACATAGGACGTGGTAGTTTAGGGTACCTGCTACAAAAGCCTGAAGTACAATACTTGGTACCCATACCCTTGGTTGGAAAAACCTTTGCTTCTATAAAGCATTGGTCATCTTAAAATTAAAGAGAGACATTGCACTCAAAATAATAGACAAAAAATCCTGTGTGTAACCAAAGGAAAGCAGTGTTGTTTTTCATGTATTCTGAACTCTAGAATTAACAGCTTTTTGTATTTTGTCAGCTAGTTACCAGCTGAGCCAGCAACAACATAAAAAAAGGCATTTCTTGCAAAACAGCTATTGGATTCAAGGCCTGTTGTGTTTAGCTTATGTTTCTGCCACTTTGAATTTATTGCCGGTGTTCTGCTTCCACACCAACATTTGACTGAGAGGCTACTCAGACGTGTCATAGTAGCAACTGCACATTTGCCTCACTCTTGATTCTAGCCATTTATCCACCAACTTGTCTAGGAATCCAATTCAGAGCTTCGCTATACCATCTATAGTAGTTGAGTTAGATTTTAAAAACACTAGGAAATGACAGACTGGATTGTGGCTGCATATAAATACTGTTCATGCTCAAGGTAACCCAAAGCACTTCACTACCGTAGCACTGAGCGTACGCTGACTCAGCAGCGACTCTGGCCTCAGCAATAGTCTGTAGTGTCCACGTACATTATGCTGCTAGAGAAAACAGTCGCTTGGAACATCACTTGTCCCCTGCTCTGCAAACAGTGCCATGGAATCCAATGTTCCAAAGGACAAACCAACAAAGGCATCTCCCTGTAACATTTCAATGGGAGGATTCCACTTCCAACAGGGCAGGGCTTCCCTAGTACCACCATCTCCAGCTTGGATAGCCTGGGGTGAGTCTTGAACCCAGGCGCGTCTAACCCAGACATCAGAATGCTACCACCTGAGCAGTCTCTGGTGCATACAGTCCTTTTTCAGAGCCGTTGCTGAGGGCTAAAGTATATTCTTTTCACTTATAAGGAGTTTGGTGACACATTGTGGAAGCAGATGAGAGACAAAAATAGGTATTGGTGTTGAGGAGAAAGGTACTGAAGCTATCAAATCTAAATACAATAGCTCAGGCTCAAGGAATGGAACAAGACACAGATAAAGAGAGTTGTCATTTTCCATCTTGCCAGTATTATAGTCTGACTCCAATTAAGTTGCTAAACAAGATGCAGAGTTGGTTTCCTTGTATTGTTTTCCCAGCGCTGCATCTGCTTATCATTGAACACACCAGTAGTGTAAGATGCCCACTAATTACCATAGATTTGTTGGTGTTACAATTTTCCTATTTAAAAAAAAAAAAAAAAAGACCCACTTGCAGGTCATGGCATACCATTTCTTTAGTAGCTAGCTGCTTCCCATCACTTGCAGTTCTCTAAGAGTCCAGGATCTCCCTCTTCAGACACACACATGCACTATTTGTTTCACCTCTGGTGTTTCTCCAGCATGCTATGAGCTCTTGCTATTATAACAATTTTGAATATTGAACAGTTAGTTCCCAGTTTAGTTTTTATAGTAAAAATGAGTTTAAAGTAGTTGAAAAGGCCACACCTAGTATGTGAGAGCAGGCACTTCATTTTCTCCCTGAATGGCCCCCTAACCCAACTTATAATGGGCATGAAGCTCTGTGTGCATGTTTATTTTAGTGATAAGGTCTCACTTGTAGACCACTGTGAGCTGGGGCATAATTGCATCAAGAGACACACCCATCCAATCAGAGTGTGCTTTTGGACAATCAGAATCTGCAGCCATCCTCTAAACTCTTAGTGCCAGTTATTTGCAGTATTAACAGTGCCATCTTTGTAAGAATGAGAAGAAAATCACTTAACAGGCAACTCCAAACTCAACATATTATACCTGTTAGAATACACTTATTTACTTAGCCTTTGCTGTCTGTGTTACTATGACAGTGTAAAACCCTGGTTGTAGAGGTGTGAGGGAAGATTCCTTTTTCCCTATACAGGGTATGTGAAAAGGACAGTTAGAAACCTTGTAAAGATTAAAGGCAAATATTTAATGCAACAGCCAAAGCAGCAAACCCATTGAATTCTAGGGACTAGGACTGTGTAGGGCATCCCACTCTTTTAGCCTTGTGCCACTTCCTCAAGCTGTGAGAGTACAGAGGCAGTTTTTTCTGGGCAGCCATAAACAAAGACAATGAATCATACACACCCCCTACCCCACCCATGAATACACACATACCTAACCCTGGATCGGTCCCTGCTGACACAGATATGTTACAAAGATGTCTGCCCACCGATGTCCCCAGATTCAGTCCACAGCAGACCCCCCTTCTCGCCATTATGGCCACACATTTGAGAAGCAGAGGGGTGAGTTAGGACATGGTGCAGAGGGTAGACGGACAGGTTTGGTCTTGGAGTGTTTCTTCGTGCACTGGCAGTGGGTATGCAAAGCCCCCCAATGCACCACATGGGCCAGTGTGGAACTGGTCTCTGAATAATGGGGCATAGTTAGATCCAAGTTCTAAGCCTTCCACTGTTGCCAACCACAGGGTGCACTTCAGTCACATTTTCATGTTTTTTGTGCAGCCATGAGAGCTATAAACATTTTTGGAAGTGAAATTTGATTCTCTTGTGTAGCCACCTGACTTGGGGGCTGGGGCTATATGACATATTAGGAGAGTTTCAAGACTTGGAAAACTTGATGCAGCACAGTTTTGCCAAGAGGCACCAGGTTACAGATCTTGATCATATAAAATGGTGCAGAAGGAAGTTGGCAATGTTGGTATGAATAATGCTGCATTAAACAACTCACCTGTGTCAAAATTATCTGGTGCCAAAACCTGTAGCTGAGCAAGTCAGTACTGTTAGCAGAGCAAAGTAACAACACTCGCACAATCGTATTGAATCTGGAGTCTCAAAAAACAGAGGCTTCCCCTACCTCTTATGTTCAAATCATTTTTTGTTTCAAATATAAACCTTAGAGCCCCTGAAGACATTTCTAAGAGAAACATTTTTAGATAAAAGAACAGTTGGCTTTGTTAGTTAAATAGCTGACATACTAACTGCATATTAAAAATCTTGAGACAGAGTAATGCTAAAAAAAGTATTTAAGTGGTGACTCACATCAGTTATTTGAGTGGTGATATTTTTAATACAATAATAGCTGAGGGGAGAGGGAGTCTGAGCTGCCAGCGGCAGCCCAGGGATTCCCCTGGGTCAGCGCGCCACCGCCGGCAGCCAGCAGCCAGCCCAGGGGTAACCCTGAATCAGCGCGCTGCCTCGGGCAGCCAGCAGCCAGCCCAGGGGTTCCCCCGGGTCCCTCCGCTGCCGCCGGCAGCCAGCAGCCAGCCCAGGGGTAACCCCTGAGTCAGCGTGCCACCGCCGGCAGCCCAGGGAGGTGAGCTGGGGTGAGGAGGTACCACAGGGCTCCCCGGGCCAGGGAGTGGGGAGCTGACGGGGGGCGCCTCAGGGAGGAGGGGGGGTGGGGAGCTGCTGCAGGGCTGGGAGGGCGCAAGGTGGAAGTTTCGCCTAGGGCGTGAAACTTCCTTGCTCCGTCCCTGGTGAGAACAAAGTTGAGTCTCTAGCCATCCTCAACAAAAACCGCCGCTAATTACAACCTACTTTCTTCAGATGAAAACAGTATGCAATTTAAGGGGCACAATGCTGAGGAATCTGAAGGGGCAGTAAAGCAGCCAGCCAGTTCTAAACATGGGGAAAGACAAATAAGCATGAAATACAAAATTCAAAGTAGGCAATTTTTTTTTTAAATGACCTGTATCTCAAGACTAATTTGATGGATTTTTCTTCCACATTTGCCTTCAGGTTAAATCTGATAATTTCCAATGTCCCAAATCAATTATCCAGGTAAGCAATCGATTGCCGCTAAAGCTGAACTTTACATTAGAAGATTGTTGCAACCTCAACTATTGAGAGTCTTATCTCCCCATAATTTCACTTTATGATATCAATGCACTGAAGAAATAATAAGTAACTAACCCTCACTGCCTCCATTCTACAGATGAGCGAAAAAGCACAGAGAAAAGGGACATTTAATGGCCAACATTTTCAAAAGCTTGGATAGCAGCAAATACTCACTTGGGTGCCAACCAGGAGGTTCAAAAATGGTGACTGTCTACACCCAGGCTAACTGAGCAGCCAATGGCTTGAGAATAGGCACCCAGTTAGGTGTCTCCGTGAACCACAGTGCACAGAGCAATGACACACACATACATTGGAGAGAGAGAGAGAGAGAGAGAGAATGAACCCAAGATTTAGTGCAGGTTTATAGAATTAATAGAGGAAAGGAGGGAAAGTCAGGATTAGGGCAGGGGCTACATAAGGCAGGGAAGAGATGGAAAGGCCTGTGGCTGACACACCCAACTTTTGGGACAGAGCAGGACAGCACTGTAGAGAGGCCGCAGTATCGCACCTAACCAAGTTCCGTGTATACATCATGAGGCACAGTGGATTTTTAAAACAGTTTTTTGGGAAAAGATTTGAATTATTATACATTTTTTTAAAAACAAAACCTCTTTCAAATGAAACCTGAATTCAATACAAAATGGGTTGAGGCCTACTCGTAATCTCTGACGACATTTAAATAAAAAAATATGCTGAACCCATGAGCCTGTATAAAAAATGTTGCCTAAAAAGTCTGCTTGTCTAGCTAAACAAAAAATCAGGGGAAAGCATCTAAACTTGTGAAACAAAGCTCTATAAATATGACACAATAGTATCAGAGGGGTAGCCGTGTTAGTCTGGATCTGTAAAAGCAGCAAAGAGTCCTGTGGCACCACGTCTGTTAGTCTATAAGGTGCCATAGGACTCTTTGCTGCCTTGGCACAATAGGTCTTTCATAAAGGGCTTGATCTGCTAGGGGACCCAGAGGCAGTGCTATTGGTGCAAGAAATTGGCAACATCATCACAGGCATTGGGACACAGCCTCTTACTTCAGAAGGCACCAACAGGATCATCCACTTAGCCCAGCTGGGTGGTCTCATTCCTATTTTATAGTGTCTCCCTACCTGAGCTCTGATTGGATCAATTCATAAAATTACAAATTTTTTTTACTCCAACCACCATGGACACCTACTCTCCAGCTCAGGGAAAAACACTGATTGCTCAGTAACTACCAGCCCTTGTGTCTGGGTGGCTTTGGTAAATGGCCTTATTCTGCCTCCTTGCATGCCTGCACAGACAGGGATACAGAAATCCATTAATTACTCAACTGCCCCCCTCTCTGTCTCTAAACAACCGGCTACTGCAGTGCAAAAGGCATGTAGGTTACATGGGCAGCACTTGGATTGCTGGTAGTTCTTGTGTTTTTCTGGGGGCAGAGGAGTTCTGTAACCAGGGAGCAGTAGCAGAGGGTACAACCAGCAAGGAGCAAAACTGGTGCCAAAGCAAGACACCGGGGAAAAAGGAGACAACATTCTTCAGAGTGCAGCCTCTAGTGTTGATTTCAACACCTGGGAACTTGAAGGAAAAAGCCTGCCATGGGTGAAGGTCATAAAAAAGACCCTATTTGGGAATATTTTCAAGAAATTCCTGTATCTCTGGGTAACAAGGAACATGTGCCAAACGTAAGCAGTGCAAGAAAGAGCCGCAAGGCCTGGTTGTCAGAATAAAACAACATTATGAAAAATGCTCTTCAAGAAGCAGTGACTTTGAAGATGATGATGTGGACAGGTCTGAACTATCTGAATCAGCTGGTTAGTAAACATTTTGCATCATTCTTATGGATGACCACCCCCCCATGTCTTACTATGCTGCTAAATGATACATGTGTGTTTTGGGTGATTACTTACTTCTGAATTTCAAAGTGTGTGTGTTCAAAATATAATTGGTACGTTCGTCTGTTGTGGGAGTATTTCTCAATTATATTTTTTACAGATACTGCTGGACTTCTGAAGTGATTTTTTTATTGCACAATATAGCCATCATCCTAGGTGAAGATTTCCTGTTTAATAGTAAAGTTTTATTAGGCACTTATGAATTTTTACATTTAAAAAGTGTTTTTTTTCCAAGCTGTTTGGTATGGTGCTAGAGATAAGGGTTTAAACCGATTTAAATAATCCTTATGCTAGATTAATTATTTTCAATATAAAACTGGGTTTAGAATTAATTGTATTGCTTCAACAGCAGTATAAAGAGCTGCAGTAAGAGGAATCTGTATTTACAATCTCATTTTTAAAAGCAGTGCACTGAGTAACACTAAGGGAGTAACAGTGTCTTTTTTTACCATATTTTTCAGAGTGCAGATGACACATAAGGGGCTACAAATGTCCATCATCTGCAATGTCTGTAACTTCAGAGTCATGTGCCGGTACCACCAGCAGCGCTGCAACTACAGATTTGTCAGACAGTAAATTACCTGTAACAAAAAACACCACAGCGACTTTCATCATCATCCGGTAACACCCTATATGAACTCATAATCAGGATCAGCAAATTCCAGCAAGACTCCAGAGATGAAAAGATTGCTCGGTTCACTTTTGCAACACAGCCTCTTTTTTGTCTTGTTCAGAACAAACTTTTCATTGCCAAGGTTCGCTCATTACGACCACGCTCCACCCAACAGAGCAGACATTGCTGGAAGGTTCCTGGATACAATCTATAAGTAGTAAATTGAATAATGTGCAATAAATATTGACAGGAAATTCATTAAACTGAGTCTTGATGGGTGGAGCAACATACATAATGATCCAGTAGTCTGTGCTTGTGTGGCAACAAAGATGGAGTTGTCTATCTTACAGAAACAATTGATCCAGCAGGAAACACCCATTCAGCAGAATATTTAAGCAGCAGTAAAATCGATAAACTGAACAAAAAATTAAAGTGTGTACCTTTGTCATAGGCAATGCTGCAAACGTAGCAAAGATGAGAAGAAATCTAGAAGATAACGAAGGAAACCTGAAACATACAACATATGGGTACAGTGCTCATTTGATGCATCTTTTAGCCAAAGACTTAAGTACAACTCCAGGAATAAGAGAAAACGTTGCTGAAATTGCTAAATATTCTCATCACCACCACTTCACTTCAGCAAAGAGAACAGGAGGAACTAAACTAATTCTCCCCCATGATGTACAATGGAATTCAGTGGTTGACTGTTTTGACCTATTTATTAAGAATTGGCCTATTCTGATGACAATTTGTGAAGAAAATTGTGACAAAACAGATGGCCAAAGTAGTCAACATCAGACTAAAGAGAATATACAGATACCTATTTCCATAGCCTTAAACAAACTGTAGAAAGACTGCTGCTGTACTGCTGAAGTTCTTAAGATTTGGAAAGAACTTTGAGACATTAATGAAAGAAATACCCAACAACAAAATTCAATTGCAGGCAGTGAAGAAGCAAATGGATCAAGTACTTACTCCACTTCATTTTCTTGCTAATTACCAGGGTATATATGTAACAGCTAAAGAAGCAGCAGCTGCTATGACATGGGGTATCACCAATCATACCAACAATAAATGTCAGGGCTGGAGGTGAACCATTCAAGCAGTATGTGTTTGCTGATGATGGTTTAAAGAAAGTCACACCACTGAACTGGTGGAAATCACTAGCTAAGCACCTGGAACCAGAATTTGATGAAGTGCTCAACCAGCTTTAGACAGCAGTAGCCTCTTCCTCAAGTACAGAAAAAATATTTTCTTCATTTCGACTCATTCATTCCAAACTGAAAAATCAATTGGGAGTTGGAGAAAAAAAACAACAGAAAATCTTGTCTGTGTCTTCTAGTCCATGAATAAAAGTAAGGCAGGAGAGGATGAGATCTACTAGTTGAAAAGTTTGAAAGACGGTCTAGAGCAGTGGTTCCCAAACTCGTTCCACCACTTGTGCAGGGAAAGCCCCTGGTGGGCCAGGCCAGTTTGTTTACCTGCCGTGTCCACAGGTTCGACCGATCGTGGCTCCTAGTGGCTGCAGTTCGCTGCTCCAGGCCAATGAGAGCTGCGGGAAGCGGCGGCCAGTACATCCCTCGGCCCGTGCCACTTCCAGCAGCTCCCATTGGCCTGGAGCAGCGAACCGTGGCCCTTGGGAGCTGCGATCGGCCAAACCTGCGGACGCGGCCTGCAAACAAACCAGCCCAGCCCACCAGGGGCTTTCCCTGCACAAGCGGTGGAACAAGTTTGGGAACCACTGCTCTAGAGTAACTTAGGAAATGGTCTCATTTTCAAGAAACTTGGGCAAGTAGGACCTTAAGCTCCAGTCACTTTCACTTAGGCAAATTTGAAAATTTGCCTATGCTGACCCCAAATAACCAATTTAATTCACTAACTACAGTTAATCTTTCTGTTTAATAAATCATGTAGCTGTAAACGTGTTTTGATGAGAAATGTATGTACCCAAAACATTTAAGGTTGTTTTAATAAAATATATTTTATATGCTGTTTTGTCTTCAATTACATTCCAGTTTCCATCCTAATGAAGCCTGACACAAATCATGAGCAAAAAGTTATTGTTTATTTACTAGAGAATTATCATTCACCATTTTATAGTATACAAAAAATGTACAATTAATAAGAATCTGAAAATATTAAGCTATACAATTCCTTGAATAAATGTATGTAGTTATAGTGTCCCCTGCTAGGTAGCAAAAAGATGTACCACAGCTAGGGTAAAGGCTCTGTTGAGTGGCAAAATCAACATATTTTAATAATTCTATCAACCAATGAGAATGAACCTTTCTTTAGAAAATAACTGAAGTCAAATGGAAATGTGGCTTAAAATCGATGATTTAAATCAAGACTTTCCACTTGGTGATTGAATTTATGATTAAATCAATCCACCCTGTTATGAGGCGAGTCAAGGAAAAGGGGAAGGTGGCAAGAGGGAGAGAGAGGCTCAGCAGGAGTCTCCTAATGAGATCCATTAGCCACAAAGGAGCTTCCTTGACTTCACTACACTTCTGTACAAGCCACACAGGCCCACTCCACAGTCAGCCTGCATCTCCAGAGAACTGAACAGGGAGCTAGACCAGCCGTCACAGAAGAGCTGTACCTTCCTCATCCCATTCAGAGGCACCACTGCACTTAGCACCTTTACTTACTGCATCCTTTCAGATGACACTACTGGCCCCAGCTAGTCTATTGTTTGTGTGTGCCTAGGGCTTCCTAAGTGCTGTGATCTGCAGGCCTCCCACAGGCCTGGGTATAGACCACAGAGAATAATTTCAAAGGCATAAATGGCCTTTAGGCACCTAACTCCCATTAAAAACCAATGAGAACTAGGTGCCTGAATGCCATTTGTACCTTTGAAAAGTCTTCCCCCATATTAGCACCCCTAGAGATAGGCAGATCCAACACCAGATTATGCTGGAATTCTAAGCCAGGACAAAATACTCATCTGCATTGGACAGGATAGGCGGCATGCACACAACCTTCTGGAGAGGTCCAGGAGAGACAGTGCAGCCAATAGCATGTGTTATGGGACAAAATCACACAACAATTATTTTCCTCTCCTGTCCTAACCTACATAGGTCTCCAGTTCACTAGATGTGGAACTAAAACATTGGACTGTAGAACCAAACTCGCTTTGCTTTCTGATTTCCTCCACCCCCCCTCAACTGAAATAATGAGAAATTATTGAAAACACACTTTCAATTGCAGGCTGAAGCTTGGAGAGACAAAAACTTGAGCGCTCCCTACATTAAATGAAATATAAAATTGAGTAACATTTCTGTGATCCATCCCTTCCATTTACCCTGCTCCTAGTTCTGACTGTTCCCACCCTCCGCAAATGTGCACAATGGAGGCAAGAGAGTAGATTTAAATAGAATCATTAATTTCATTTATTTTATATAATTAGACTAAAAGAGCTCATTTTAAAGAGTCTCTAGGGGGATGAAGTAGGGTAGGAAATCAAGGAAAAGAGATGGCAAAGGATGAGAGAGGGTAGAACTTGCACAGGGGAGGAGAGTATACAGGGGCTGAGGGGGAATTAAGTATTAGTGTACATGCTTTGAAAGGGGATATAAATAATCTGGGAAGATGAGAAATTCCAAAAGGACAGGAGCAGATTATTCAATTAGAGCTAGATCCCCCCCGCCCCGCACTCACTCAGGTTGAGCAGTACCTTTCTCTTTAAGTAGTCTCCCTGAAATCTAAAACTGTGCCTGAGCCAGGGACATGTTTGCACTGGCCATGCTATTTCTACATGCACCATCTCACTGCTTCAGTTACCAATGGTTCAGAAAGAGCCAAAGGGTGCAGTGAATGGAGGAATCACTGCACAATTGCATATGGATGACAATCTAGTAAAATAGATTGAGGGCTCTGACAGGTTTTTGAAGGTGTGGACCTTACAAAAGGCAACCTCTGCCTGCTCAGCAAGGAGCTCGGGGAAGAGCCCCGCTCTGCTACACCTGGAGCTCTGCACCTTCCAACCTTCCCAGGAGAGTGGGAGAGAGACTCAGTTGTAGTCACCCTCTCCTGTGAGACAAGGACCACAAACTACAAAATATTGTACAAAATACGTTTCTTAAAGAGTTAAAACTAGTCCACAGAGAGATCCAAGAAGATCCTCCAGAGTATAAAAATGGACTCAAAGATTTTTTTAAAAAAATGATTCAGAAGGCATCTAAAGCCCATATGCAACAGTAACTAAGGAGGATGTTAAACAACAGCTACTAAAGTTAGACGTTTAAATCAGCAGGTCCCCAGATTCTTGCCTCCAAGAGTTTTAAAAGGAGCTCTCTGTCCCATTAATGCTGATTGTCAGTAAATTTTAGGACCTTGGGGAAGTTCAAGGACTGGAAGAAAGCTCATTTTGTTTCAAATTTAAAGAGTAAACAGGATGACCTGGGTAATTATAGGCCTGTCAGCATGACATCAGTCCTGGACAAAATAATGAAATAGCTGATAGGCGACTTGATTAATAAAGAATTAAAGGAGGGTAATATAATTGATGCCAATCAACACAGATTAATGGAAGATAGATCTTGTCAAACTAACTGGATTTTTTCTTTTAAAGAGAGATGGCTAGTTTGGTTGAAGTTAATAGTGTTGATGTAATATACTTAGACCTCTGAAAGGCGTTTGACTTGGTACCACATGGCATATTACGAAACTAGAACAATACACAATTAACATAGCACACATTACATGGATTCAAAACTGGCTGATGGATAGGTCTCAAAATGTAACTGTAAATCAAGATCATAATTGAATGGGTGTGGGTCTAAGTCCCACAGGACAGTTATTAGCCCCGTGTTATTTAACATTTTTATTGATGACCTGGAATAAAACATAAAAATTTATCACTAATAAAGTTTGCAGGTGATGCAAAGATTGAGGGAGCAGTAAGCAATAAAGAAGACAGGTCAGTGATACAGACAGATCTGGATCACTTGGTAAGCTGGAGTCCAGCAAAAAATATGCAATTCTATACACCCAAATATAAAGTCATACATCTAGGAAAAACAACACAGACCATACTTACAGGACAGAGGAATCATTCCTAGAAAGCAGTGACTCTGAAAAAGACTCAGGGTGGGGGTGGGGTGGTGATTAATAAGCTAAACATGAGCTCTAAGTGTGACACTGTGGCCAAAAAAGAGAATGCGATCATTAGATGTATAACAAGGGGAATAAGGTGTGGGGGTAGGGAGGTTATTTTACCTCTGTATTTGACACTGGTGTGACCACAATTGAGATACTGTGTCCAGTTCTGGTGTCCACGATTCAAGATGGATGTTAATAAATTGAAGAGGATTCAGAGAAGAGCCCCAAGAACAATTAAGAACTGGAAAACATGAGTAACACCATAGGGCAAGGAGCTCAATCCATTTAGCTTAAGAAAGAGAAGGTTAAAGGGCAACTTCATCACAATCTTTAAATACTTCCATGCAGAACAGAGATCTGATAGATGGCTCTTTGGCCTAGCAGACAAAGGTATGACAAGATCCAGTGGCCAGAAGTTGAAGCTAGCAAAGTTCAGACTGGAAATAAGGCACACATTTTTAGCCGGGAGGATAACTAATCATTGGAACAGTTTGCCAAGAGTTGTGGTGGATTGTCCATTACTGGAAAATTTTAAATCAAGCTTGGATGTTTTTCTAAAAAGATATGCTCTATCTCAAACAGGAATTAATTCAGGGACGTTCTATATAGCATACATTAAATAGGTCAGACTAGAGGATCCCAGTGGTCCTGTTTGACCTGGGAATCTATTAAAAACAATAAAAAGCATCAACGGACCCAGAAAGATCCCTGTAACGTCTCTGCTGTCTTTCCACAGCAATCTGGCAGTGAATAGCTTTGCAGATCAGACCCCACAATCTATAAGATTCCCCTGGCCACTTGAGCTCTACTGCTCCCTTCACAACGGTGCATATTTTCATTTTTATGTATTTCAGTGTACATATTAGAATGGAGCTCCTCTTCAAGGCTTTCAGGGGCTGATTTTTCTTTAAAAAGATATTATAGATAATGAAAACCCCACTAGATGCCTCTCATTGATTTCAATGGGAGTTGGGCACCTAAATAACTTGAGGATCTGAGCCTTACTGCTTTGGGCCTTTGATAAACCCAATCACACCACCAAGGATAAAACCAGAAGTTTTTCCTCACCCCAAACCGGAAAGTAACCAACCAAAGTATGAAAGACAAGCCCAGGCACTACTCCCCTCTACCCAGGAGTACCAGCTCTCTCCATACCACTCCTTCCCCCAAACCCCAGGAAAACAGATGACTTTTGCCAAATCTCCTAAAACCAGGAGGTCTGAACTGTCTCAGAGCAAGGCAGGGAAAGGAACTCCTAAGTTAAGGACCTGCTCTCAGAGAACTCCTTGCTAGCATCTCCTTTGTCTAAATCAAGGAAGCTCTTTTTTGAGCACCTCTGCTGAGCACAACTGCAGTGGTCTGGCGTGGGAAGAAGCAGTGTCTCAAGTAACCAGCTCCAAAACCAATTAGAGTTTTGCATCTTGAACTCCATGCTGATACCTACAGGCGGTACCTGTAACATGCAGCCCCGTGTAGCGCACAAGCATGAACACCAATGGTAAGGCCCATTGTCAGAAGAAGGGCCCTATCATTCCACACAAGTCCAGAGAGAAAAAAGCAGTCTCTCTACTGCTGCTACTTAACAAGACCTCCACTCTATCTGAGTAACAAACTAACTCACTCCTTCAATCCAGGGAGCTGATTTCACTTCCATCATTTCTTCTCATTGCTTCACCCAACCTGCAAGCTATCCCTCCTCTCTGAACAATTGCACTGAGATGCTAGGTAAGATGCTCATCCATCCCAGCGTGGGCAGAAGAGTTGAAGATATCAAGCTGGGTATTCTCAGCAAGCTAAAGGCATTGCAGCCTCTACCTCTGCTCTAATTCTCCTACGAGCATCATATGTCAAGGAATGACAAGATCAAAGCTTGTAGTACACAGCACAAGATGCAGGTGTACCTTGTGCTGTCCTCTGAGATCTGTTGGAGAAACTAAAGGAACAACCCCCATTTTAGCTGCTGGTACCAGCTCCAAAACATTTCTGTTAGTGTTAGTTATTTCAGTTCTTAAGATAGAAAACAGCAACTCTTTGGTAACACTGTGGTTTATCAAGACCAATCATTTTGCAGAGCGGACTCCTGTCAGACCTCTGCTCTAATTCTCCTACGAGCATCATATGTCAAGGAATGACAAGATCAAAGCTTGTAGTACACAGCACAAGATGCAGGTGTACCTTGTGCTGTCCTCTGAGATCTGTTGGAGAAACTAAAAGAACAACCCCCATTTTAGCTGCTGGTGCCAGCTCCAAAACATTTCTGTTAGTGTTAGTTATTTCAGTTCTTAAGATAGAAAACAGCAACTCTTTGGTAACACTGTGGTTTATCAAGACCAATCATTTTGCAGATCGGACTCATGTCAGGTAAGGCAGGCAGGGGTGGCTCTAGACATTTTGCCGCCCCAAGCACGGTGGCATGCTGTGGGGAGCGCTCTGCTGGTTGCTGGTCCCGCGGCTCTGGTGGACCTCCCGCAGGCATGCCTGCAGAGGGTCCGCTGGTCCCGCGGTACCGGAGCCACGAGACCAGCAGACCCTCCGCAGGCAAGCCGCCGAAGGCCACCGCCTGCCTGCCACCCTCCCGGCGACCGTCAGAGTGCCCCCCCGTGGCATGCCGCCCCAAGCACGCGCTTGGCATGCTGGGGCCTGGAACCACCCCTGAAGGCAGGAGAAAGTTTTTCTAATAACTCTCCCACTACATGTAGAGAGTCATCTCCCCATACTCCACTTGTCCCATCTGCCAGAGTCCCTTCTGCCTTTCTCTGCCCCCTTCCCATGCATTCCCATCATGACTTCTGCTCCCAGCATCTCCTATCCCCATCAAAGCTATCCTGGGTTTAGGGTTGCTGTCATCAGCAAAGGCTAGAGTCAGTTTGAAACAAATCAGCAGATTCTCCTTCTGATGAATAGGCTCTCCATGTATTCATCATGCAACCAACACACCCTGCACTCTATTAACAGAGCCAAGACTCAGACCAGGACCACTGCAGTCCATAGACAGGGAGCTGTACTAGGTGAAGTAAAAGAGAAATCACCTTCTGGCTGAGCAAGAAGATACCATGCTAAGCAGATCTCAGAAGCTGAACTTTGCATTTCTCTCCCTTCTAAACTCTGGTGTCATTCAAACACCTTGTTGTACAGCCAACAGTTATTGTTTCCTGGTTTGGTAGTCCCCTCTAGTGGTTTGTAAGATGTACTACACAAATACTGAATTGAAGCAAAATAATTGAGAATTTTTGTTTTAACTGCACACTAAAATTACTGCAAATATGTCACATTGGGTGGGTGCAGGGGGGTTGAGAAGGCTCTTACCCCTGTCTGGGAGCTCAGTTAGGAATAATGGACCTTTAGAGCTCATTTATATCAACCTAGAAAAGCATTTTTAAAGCCATTCAGAAAAACTAAATTCTTACTCCTTTAAAAAAAAAATCCTAAAAATAAACTAAAGTCAGATTAAATAAACCCTAAACCCATACGGTCTAACTTAAATTTAACTGTGAGACAGAGGCCAAAGTAACTTCCCAAAGAGGTAGAGGCAGATCTGGGGGGGACTTTGTACACATTTATAGTTAACAAAATAACAGGGAGGGCACACAAAGGAGGGACCTCATGCCCTTACAAGAGGCAATGGGAACAAACCAAATCATTAACACAATACATACAATTTGAAGCCAGGACAAAGAGTTGTTTCTCTCTACAGAAGTTGGTTCCTTTCTGCTTGGTTTTCCTGCTAACAAATTAATTGGGTTCAGCTGCCCCTGCTTCCTCCCCATTAAGCACCTGAGGGAACCACTCCTCTGGGTTAGGATCTCACTCTCACACAGATATTGCATAAGGCCAGGCTGTGCTGGGGGCTTTGGGGACTGCTTGGGGGCAGGGGGCATGAGACCTGGGTGAGTGGGAGGGGCTCTAGGGATTGCTCTGGGGCAGAGGGAATGAAGCTGGGGTGAGTGAGGGGCTCTGGGGACTGCTCACAGCAGGGGCTCTGGAGACCACTCAGGGGCAGGGGACACAGGGATGGGGCAGTGAGCTCCAGGGATGCTGAGAGCACAAGCACTGCTCTGCATGGCTCCAACCCCAACTCAGCTTAAGCCTGTGCACAGAGGCAACACATAGCTACGGCTAGTGGGAGGGAGGCATAAATGAAAGGTTGGGGGGGGGGTCACGTGCCCTCTCCTTGATTTCTCAGGACACCCATAAGCAAGGAAGCAGCACTCCCCCTGGCAGCACACTCTCCATGTGTCCCTGCACCCCAGGGCAGGAGGAAGGAGCAGGCGGCTGGCTGAGCTCCTCCTCCTCCTCCCCACTACATGGGGCTGCTTCCCGGGCGATGGAACAATTTGTATAGCGGGGGTGCTGAGAGCCATTGAACTGAACTGTAAACCCTCTATATGATGGAAACCACTTTCAGGCAGGGGATGTGACAGCATCCCCAGCACCCCTAGCTCCAGCACAATCCTCTGGCTGCTTCGCTTTCCCTGCAGCTGGAGTCCCACGTATTGTCTCTACGTCCACCCCCGACTCACCTCTGTGGATGGTCTGCAAAGTAGGCAGCAGTGCTGGGACTCCAGGAGCAGAGAAGGTGAAACAGCCCCATGTGGGGCGGAAGGGGGAGGAGGAGCTCAGCCAGCCGCCTGCTCCTTCCTCCCGCCCCATGCTGCAGGGACATATGGAGAGTGCACATGGAGCTCAGCCAGCTCCCTACCCTCACTGCATGGACACACAGAGTGCAGTGCAAGGGAAAGTTCTGCCTCCTCGCTTCTGGGCATATTTTTCAGAGGTGTCCGGAGCAATCTGGGCGGGGGGGGACATGACCCTGCATGCCCCACCCACATATTGTCTCTGCCCCTGTGATCCACGGAAAAGCATCTGGCGGTCCGGATTTGGTCTGCAGTCTGCCTATTGACTACCCTTGGTTGGAGATCTGTGATCTCTGAGGCCAGCTCAGTCAGAACACAGATGAGAATTGAACAGCAATGAGGCACAGGGAGAGTTTGAAAAACTTTCACACATTCCAGAGAAAAAGCACCCTGCCAGGCAGAGAGGAGCAAGATAGCAATACAGAAGAGTGACCAATCTACCATGAGACAATGTGTCTGGGGAAAGAAATATACTAACAGCCGCTCATGTGAAGGAAGGATGGTACTTGCAAAGTTCTACACTCGTTCCCCAAATGCATATGAGGGTTGCTTCCATGGGAAGCTGTGATTTAGGAATGAGCAGTCTGGTAATTGCAGCAGACTTCCTCCTACTCTGCCTGTCATCTCTCTGTACATTTTACTTCCATCCATCAAGGATTGCGCTATAGAAAATAATCCCTCATATTCAAGGTGTGTTCTGATTACACCCTCTCTCTGAATTAATGAATCTCCTTTACCCTGCAACTACTGGCATGCTGTGCAATATGTCACCGTTAAACTCTTGTGATAATAAAATATTGCAGAAATATGGGTGCAGACTGAGACCCTAGAGACTATGATTTATATTACTACTGTAATATAAATCATAGTACAAAAAATAACTCAACCAGCCAACCTACTGGATGCCATTCGAAGGAGCAATGGCTTGAGAAGTTGGTTGTAGGGGTAGTCAGGATAGGCTTAACTCCATCTGATTTTATAGAAGAAGAAAGGAGGGGGCCTAATTCCATCCCTATTAAATGTTGTGGCCTAAACTTCCAAAAGTGACTGGTAACTTTAAGGGAGACAACACAAGGTGGGTAAGGTAATATCTTTTGCTGACCCACTTCTGTTGGTGAGAGAGGCAAGCTTTTGAGCTACACACAGCTGTTTCCAAGACCTGTAGAAGACCTCTGTAGAACTCAATAACTAGTCTCTTTCACCAACAGAAGTGGGTCCAGTAAAAGAGATTACCTCACCCACCTTGGCTTGCTCATATCCTGGGGGGACAACACTAGTAACATCTAGTGCTTCCAACCGGAAACGTTTTAACAGGGCCTGATTTTCAGAAAGACCTGAGTACTCACCCTCTGAAAATCAGACCTCTTTAAGGAGGTTCAGGTTGGGCACCCAAAATTACTAATCACTTTGGAAAATGTAGGCCTGTAGGATTTTCCAATAAGCTCTGTAAATGTCAAATCCTTTCATCACCCTTATAAAACTGTGTTCTACAATTTAGGTCCCAATTCTCCAAACACCCATGTGCTTATCTTTACTACTATAAGTAAGCCAATTGATTTCAAGGGGACTACTCATGGTAGTCAAGTTAAGCGCTTCTGCAAGTGGCTGAAGGATCTGAGCCTTAATAGGGACAAAATCAATAGGATCAGACAGAAATTTCTCTTAAAATCTAAAAAATTCAAGAAAGAATTTTATCATTTCCATAGTTGTTTTAGCCATTCCATAGACTTTTATAGCAGGGATATACAGTAATTTTCTATTGCATTCCACAAGATGGTTAAAAAATTCGATAGAAAAGATATCCCCTTCTATTAAAGTCTATAGGGCTTTTCCATAAGATTAACACACACAAAATGGTCACTGCATACACATAGACTCATAGACTTTAAGGCCAGAATGATCATCTAGTCTGAATCCTGCACATTGCAGGCCACAGAACCTCACCCACCTACTCCTGTAATACACACCTAGCCTCTGGCTGAGTTACTGAAGGCCTCAAATCATGGTTTAAAGATGTCAAGTTATAGAGAATTCACAATTAACACTAGTTTAAACCTGCATGTGACCCGTACCCCGTGCTGCAGAGGAAGGTGAAAACCCCCCAGGGTCTCTGACAATCTGACCCAGGAGGAAATTCCTTTCTGACACCAAATATGGCGCTACCAAATACAGACTTTGGATACACATTGGGTGCAAGTACTGATTTAAGTGGCCAGTTCTGAAACACGGGCTCACACATGCACAGCAAATATCAGAGACATGGGTAAACAGACACCAACCCTCAAATTTGGAAACAAGAAAAAAGATGAAAACAAAGACACTTTGCATGAAAGAGGCACACACTACACTCTCGCCCAGCAGTACAATAGCAGCAGCATTCTGCCCAGAGAACTAGATGACCCAGAACAAAATCCCCACAGATCAGAAGGGTTGACAGAAAGAAGTTGGCTTCGCTGAAACAGTTAGTATCTCACCTGCCCAGAGTTACTGCCAGCTGGAACACTAAGCTTAACACTCTCGAACCCAGTAGATTAAATTGTGATTTTGTTTTCAGTCTTTTAGTGATAAATTCTAGAGAGAGAGAGAGAGAAACGTTGTTTTACTTCCTGTTTCTACAAAATGTTTAATTACTCTAACATTGATTGAAACCGGTTTAAAAAGCCCCAGTCTTCTTTTTTCCCAGCTCTGAGATACTCATTTGAGAAACATGACCAATGAGAGCAAAAAAGCAAAGGTTTTTGAATGAAAACAGCAACAGGAGATGTAAAGGAAACTTTTAAGATTAGGCTTTAAATGTCATGGATCTTTACCATTCTTCCATTTTGCAATACCTGCCTACCTTAAAGTCTGGCTGTACTCCAGTTTTTAAACTTGATTGTACCAACTTACAATAGGAAACAGAACTGATCCCCTGCCTGGGGTATCCCATAGGCAATACATCTTTGGAGTCACTTAACCAGCCATTGTGCCACCTTTCAAGAAGGAAGAGGACCTGAATTATGAAACTCAGTGGAAGTGCCTGAGGCCTGCTCAGGAAGAGGATATCATCCTACTCAGAAAGTGTTGGACCAGCAGGAGTTTTGCTTGAAAGCCCCAGAGCTATAGTAAAAAAAGAATGTAGGTACCTAACTATTACCTTAGACTTCTAAATCCCAGAGTCGTGCCCCTCTGGGATTCACTAAGCTCCCACAAAACCCTCTGTAGGTGCCTAAACTCGCTCAGCACCTAAATATTTGCAGTAAAGTTCCCTAGGGTGTCTGGGTTTCTCCTCCTGTGCACGCGCACTCAGGGCCGGCTCCAGGCACCAGCGTAGCAAGCAGGTGCTTGGGGTGGCCAATTCAAAGGGGCGGCACTCCGTCTGGTATCGGGACAGGACGTCCGGGTCTTTGGCGGAAATTCGGTGGCGGGTCCTTCACTCCCTCTCTTCCTCTTTGAGCTGCTGCCAAATTGCTGCTGAAGAGGAAGAGAGGGAGGACCCGCCGCCGAAGTGCCGCAGAAGAAGTGGCGTGATTGAGCTGCCGCCGCTCGTCTTTTTATATATATATATATTTTTTTTTTTTTTTTTTTGCGGCTTGCAGCGGCAGAAAAGCTGGAGCAGGCCCTGCGTGCACTGCTGCTTCCCTCCAGGCATCAGGACCCCACCTAATCCCCAAAGCCATTTGCACACCAGAAGACAGGTGTTCCTGCATCTAACTTGCCTGGGGACCCAACTGGGTAAGCATTCTCAGAGCTTGCCTCCTGGATCAGGTGCCTATAGATGAGCTTACACAAAGTGGCTAGGTGGGAAGAGGCTGACTTCCTTTGTAACTTTTAGCCCAGCGGTTAGGGTACTCCCCTGGGAGACCTCTGGTTCAACTCCTCTCTCTGCCTGAGTGGGAGAAGAGATTTGAACAGGACTTTGCCACCTCTCAAGCCAGTGCCCTAGCCACTGAGCTATGCTGTGGGGCTCCCTCAGGCTCTCCTGCTGAAGCTGTTCCACTGCGGATAAATAATGAAAGAATCATTAGGCCAAAGAGAGCGCGCACACAGAAGCATGAAAATGACTCTGTAGACTGGTGATTAGAGCACTCACCAGGGAGGTAGGAGACCCAGCATCCAGTCCCCCTGCTCCAGTGACTTTTAAAATTATTTATCCACAGTGGAACAGCTTCAGCAAGAGAGACTGTGGGAACCCCACGTGCGGATATCCCATAGCCCAGTAGTTAAGGCACTCACAGAGAGGTAACGGATCCTTGTTCAAATCCCTTCTCTCCCTCAGCTGAAGGCGAGGATTTGAACTAGGGGTCTCCCACATCCCAAGGGAATACCTAACCCCTGGGTTAAATGTTATGGGGGAGGTGGGCTTCTTCTCTCTCCTCTCCCACCACACTTCTGCTTCTTGCAAACAGGGGCAGCTCTAGCCATTTCGCTGCCCCAAGCACGGCAGCACGCCGTGGGGGGCGCTCTGCCAGTCGCCGGTCCTGCGCCTCCGGTGGACCTCCCACAGACGTGCCTGCAGATGCTCCACCGAAGCCGTGGGACCAGCGGACCCTCCGCAGGCATATCTGCGGGAGGTCCACCGGAGCCGCCTGCCGCCCTCCCGGCGACCGGCAGAGCGCCCCCTACGGCTTGCCGCCCCAAGCACACGCTTGGCGTGCTGGGGCCTGGAGCCGCCCCTGCTTGCAAAAATGGCATAGATGCCTAGTGTCAAGCCAGGGTTGCTGCTGAGAATCCCAAGTGAAAAGAGGCACCTCTCTGCAGGCTGGACATGGGCATTTATTCTCCAAATAGCGGGAGAGGGCTTAGCACGTCCCTCACAGCTCCCATTAGTTAATTTAGGCAGGGAGCAATCGAGTGTGCTGGCTTTTATGAATCCTATTCTGAGGTGACTATCTCCCTCCATCCACTGTATCGAGAGCTTAGGCACCCAGATCAGGCTTTATGTATCCCAGTGATTTTCTAGGTGCCTAAATGTTAAGGTGAGGGTTTGTTAAGTTTTGTTGTGAATCTAGCTCCCCCCCCCCAAACCTCCTGCCGTGCCAGAGGGACGTACTCCAGGAGTCCAGAGAACATAGAAGACGGAGTAGTAACAGAACCCAAGCTATAAGCACAGAGCAGACATATTCTTCTTGCTCTTCTCCAGGAAGGGAACTGGAGAGAGAAACTTCAAATTCCCTCTTCTTCAGCCCCAAAGTACAAATGATACTCAAATAGTACATACTGGTCACCTTTACCTTTAATGCCTCTGTGATGTCAGGCTTTCACATCTGCTGGAGGCTAAAAGGGCATGTCAGAGACTGCATATCAGGGTACAACCACCATCCGAAGGCCCAGACAGTGTTACGAAGCCCAAGCATGCACTCCAGCACAAATGGCAAGGTGGCATTTCCTTCCCACTGTACATTGTCAGGAATGAGGCACAAGGGCATTTCTGTGGCTTGAGACCTGGTTGGCATCAGGGTACTGCGGCTTTTCTCTGTGTCCAAGAGTGGTCAGTGACTAGGCTCCAAATGACTTACCTTGATATCATAATGTACAGCCTCAAATGGGTACTATGATGCAAATACAGAAAGAAAGTCTTGTGAGGAGATAATGGAGTACGGAGGAAATGATCTCAGCCTCCGAAAACTCTGGAAGGAGAGAAAGAAACAAAATGAAGAGAAAAGTGACAAGCATAAGCCCTGGTGGGCAATTGACACCGAGTGGTGCCGGGGTGTTTGATGCACAGCAGAGTGAGAGGAGGAGTGCTGGATCTCTAGGAGTTCTGAGTATGAGAGGCAGTTGCTTAGCGAAGAGCGAGTGTTTGGGAAGGAAGAGAGAGGTGGGCAATGTGTGGGTAATTGTCAGGATGTTATATATGTGAGTGACTTACAGCCAGAAAAGGAATTAATATCGCATTTTTTAAAATGTTACAGTCAGGGACATATTGTGCTACTAGCAAATACTGAACCAGGAGGGCCAGTCATTGGCAGATGATATTATATGATGCTAATTATATTCTCAGTGACTTTTGATAGTTGGTCCCTAGCCAGCTGCTTCCAAACAATGGTGTGCACCAGCATGCAGTTATTTCCACTGTCCTTCCCTGAAACTTGTGCATCCATTCCGATGCCAATACATGCATCCTGTCACATTGCAACAGTGCTGGGTCAGCCTTAGTTCTGAATTCACTGACCTTCGTGCTGTTAAAATGTCAATCTTAATGTTGCATTAGGGTAGTTCTTGGCATAGTATAATAGAGGTAAAGTACAGAATTCAGTGACTCCCACTTGTATCCACAGTGCTAAATTAACAACAGAATTTGGTGTGAGCAAACAAAATGCATCCCATTGTATTAACATCTGTAAAGCTGACTTCCACCCCATCCCAGAGTGCTAAGAGCTCAAACTCTCCTCTTCCCAGTTCATAGAATCTCAGGGTTGGAAGGGACCTCAGGACATCATCTAGTCCAACCCCCTGCTCAAAGCAGGACCAATCCCCAGATAGATGTTTTACCCCTGTTCCCTAAATGGCCCCCTCAAGGACTGAACTCATAACCCTGGGTTTAGCAGGCCAATGCTCAAACCATCAACATATTTTGGACCTAAGTGTGATCTTGCTACAGTGTGAAAGGAGGAGGTTGGGAACCATAATAGTCAAGAGTGTTTTTCTGTAAATGAGGAAAATTCCTACTCTGGGAACAAAATGGACCTAACTGAAAGCTCATCTACTCATCAGACAGGCTCCACTGTGGTGTATTATGTGGAAAGGGGGCCAATGAAGCCTTGATCATTTGTGCTCATCCTGAATTTGAGAGATAACATGAATCAAACTATTAGGGACTGAATCAAAGATCCCAGGTTTCCAGTGGTGAAATGCTAACTGCAATATTCTCTGCAACAGAAGAGAAGTGGGATTCTGTTGCTCAGAGGCCAATCAGGTCATTTATACTAGTGGTTCTCAAGTTGCTTCCACCAGGGATCCTAAATATACCAGCATCTTTTTGCTGCCATCCACACAATTCCACAACCCTGCGATTATGTAATTTGAACCTTTACCAAAAACTATGCCTGCTTCTGGGGTGTGCAGACTTGTTTCCTGGAGCTGGGGCTGATTGGGGGACTTGTGTGTCAGTGTTTTGAGGTTTGTGCTCAGTGGGCAGGTGAGAGATTGGTTCTGGGTGGGGCAATGCCAGCATGGGGGCTGCTGCTGGCTACTAGGTAGAAGGTTGCTTCTGGGGAAGGTTTCTTCTCTTTTCATCCCTGCTACCACTCCACCTCCACCTCAATCAGCACAGTGCTCTGCTATTGGACAGCGCCACTGCAAGATGTTACAAAATCAATTTCAGGGCCTCTTGAAGTTCTGCTTACTCCAGAGCTGAGTGCCAGTCAGATGGGGGGAGAGGGAAAGAGGGAGGGTTAAACAGCTGCTGGGGGATGGGAGACAGAGGGCAGCAGTAGTAGTGGCAGCAGGAAGTGAGCTGCTCTTTCTTTCCCCTGACCATTGTGATAGCAACCATAGAATACAGACAATTTTTCCCCTCCATTCATGGGGTGTGACCCAGCAGCATGACTCATAGACTTTAAGGTCAGAAGGGACCATTATGATCATCTAGTCTGACCTCCTGCCCAATGCAGGCCACAGAATCTCACCCACCCACTCTCCTGTAACAAACCCCTAACCTATGTCTGAGTTACTGAAGTCTTCAAATTGTGGTTTGAAGACCTCAAGCTGCAGAGAATCCTCCAGCAAGTGACCCGTGCCCCATGCTGCAGAGGAAGGCAAAAAACCTCCAGGGCCTCTGCCAATCTGCCCTGGAGGAAAATTCCTTCCCAATCGCAAATATGGCGACCCTCACAACCAGTTTGGGGTTTTGCCCCACTGTTGAGAATGTGAGACACGGTCACAGGTGCTGAGTTATATGGACTTGTGGGGCCCGTGCCGCACCAATATTCTGGGAAGTGGGCCCGATCCCACCAATGTTTGAACCAGGGGTACAACCAGAATTTTGCTAAGGAGGGGGCCAAGATTACTTGCCCAGTCACCCCAAATTTGAGTGGCATTGTGACCTAGTACGCACGATTGCAATGCCACTCACATTTGGCAGAGCCACACCTCTGTCACGCTACACCTACTGGCAGGGGCTTAATTCCCCTCCATGTTCCCCCAGGCCTCCAAGTATAGGGACTTTGCCCCTTACATCCCAGCTGGGGGCTTCAGCCCCTGAACTTTGGGCCTCACAAAAAAAATTTTATAAACCCAGGGCCTATGCACAAGGTGTCCCTTACTTAACATAGTCTGATAGGAGCTTCAATTTAGGTTTCTATCATTCCTTGCAATCTCATAGCTGTAAATTCCCCCCCATCGGTGAGTCTCACAGGCTCAACCTTAAGTGCCAGCTCATGATCAGTTCCAGATTTCCAGGACATCCTCTCACTGCAGATTGTTCTGCTTGTCTGGTTCTTATCAGCCACATGTGCCAATAAGCCAGGGGTAGGCAACCTATGACATGCATGCCACCGAGCTGATTTTCAGTGGCACTCACACTGCCCGGGTCATGGCCACCAGTCCGGGGGGCTCTGCATTTTAATTTAATTTTAAATGAAGCTTCTTAAACATTTTTAAAACCTTATTTACTTTACATCCAACAATAGCTTAGTTATATATTATAGTCTTATAGAAAGAGACCTTCTAAAAACATTAAAATGTATTACTGGCACGCGAAACCTTAAATTAGAGTGATTAAATGAAGACTCGGCACACCACTTCTGAAGGGTTGCTGACCCCTGCAATAAGCAATGAGTGTCATCCTCTATGGTGCTGAAAGGAGGGTCTCCACTGAGATGTTAGGGCATCACAGCACCTCCAAAGTACTGACCACTGCAGATACTACGTTGTTATATGGAGAGGACACAGAAGGGGAAGGAGAAATGAAAACATCACTCAAGCTGTGATTATAGACTAGGCAGCATTTTCCTAACTGGCCAATGTGTTGTCCCTCGTCAGGGATATGAAACCAGTCCCGCCCCTTGGAGCAATCTCCTCCCCGGTGAATTAAATGAAATGAAATTTGAATTTTAAAAGCATGTTCTTAAATGTTTATTTTAAGGAATGACATAGAATACTCAATAGTGGATAGTTAATAAATGCTGTAATACGAGTGATTTTATTATTTAAAACTGAAATCAGTCATTGTCTTTCAAGTTTATAACAGTCTTACCTAACCGTGGCTTTCTCTATAGTTGTCATTGTCAAGTGGCAACATTAATTTTTTTCTCTAACAAAGCATCTCATTCCCCAAGATTCCATTGGGATCACTGGGTTTGGCTTTCCCTGGGTTGGGCTCCAGCGTCCTGGGTTCCTCTTGACTGGAGAAGATGATGAATTGTGGTATCTCCCAAACTCTCCCACCATGGCACCAAAATGGGATGTCACTCAAAAGTAAATACCTTTCCTTTCTGATAAGCTTTCAATGAGCAGGAAAATAGTTAAGAGTGTCGCCAATTAAAAGTATCATCACTGGTATCTGAGTTAGCAGCCATTGAAGGAGGTAAAAATCAGAAAGGCTAAGGCCAAATGAGTTACACCTAGCAAGGGACATAAAAGGCAATAAAAAGAGGTTCTTTAAATACATCAGGAGCAAGAAAAAGACTCAAGTGTAGGTCCTCTATTTAACGGGGAAGAAGAGCTAATAACTGATGACATCAAGAAAGCTTCAGTCTTCACTAAAAAGGTCAATGGTGACTAGATACTCAACACAATATTAACAAGGGGGAAGGAATGAAAGCCAAAATATGGAAAGAACTGGTTTAAAAATATTTAGATAAGGTAAATGTATTCAAGACTACAGGGCCTGATGAAATTCATTCTAGGTTACTTAAGGAACTAGCTGACGCAGTCTCGGAACCATCAGCAATTATCTTTGAGAAATCCTGGAGGACAGGTCAGGTCCCAGAAGACTAGAGAATGGCAAACATAGTTGGGAATTATAGACCAATCAGCCTAACTTTGATACCTGGAAAAATACTAAAACAATTACCCAATCAATCTGTAAGCATGTGGAGGATAATAGGGTTATAAGAAATAGCCAGCATGGATTTGCCAAGAACATATCATTTCAAACCACCCTAATTTCCTTCCTTGACAGGGCTACTGTTCTAGTGGATAGTGGGAAAGCAGTAGTTGTGATATATCTTGATTTCAGTAAGGCTTTTGACACAGTCCTCATAAGCAAACTAGGGAAATGTGGTCTAGATGAAATTACTATAAGGTGGGCGCACAACCGGTTGAAAGATTGTATTCAACGTAAAGGCATCAATGGTTTGCTGTCAACTGGGAGGATCTATCTAGTGGGGTCGCACAGGGGATCAGTAATGGGTCCGGTACTATTCCATATTTTCCTTAATGACTTGGATAATAGAATGGATAGTATGTTTATAAAATTTGCAGATGATACCAAGCTGAGAGAGGTTGCAAGCACTTTGGTGGACAGGATTAGAATTCAAAATGACCTTGACAAATTGGAAAATTGGTCTGAATTCAACAGGATGAAATTCAATAAAGTACAAAATACTTCACTGAGGTAGGAAAAATAAAACATACAAGTACAAAAAATGGAATAATTGGCTAGGTGATAGTATTGCTGAAAAAGATCTGGGGGTTATAGTGGATCACAAATTGAATATGAGTTAATGTGTTGCAACTGTGAAAAAGGCTAATATTCTGGGGGTGTATTAACAGGAGTGTCACATGTAAGACCCTGGAGTAATTATCCTGCTTTACTAAGCACTGGTAAGGCCTCAGCTGGAGTACTTCGTCCAATTCTGAGCACCACAATCTAGGAAAGATGTGGACAAACTGGAGAGAGTCCAGAGGAGAGTAACAAAACGGATAAAAAACCTGGCCCAAGAGGAAAGGTTAAAAAAAACTAGGCTTGTTTAGTCTTGAGAAATGAAGACTGTGGGGTGACTTGATAACAGTCTTCAAATATGTTGAGTTGTTATAAAGAGGACTGTGATCAGTTGTTCTCCATGTCCACTGAAGGTAGAACAAGAAGAAGTGGGCTTAATCTGCAGCAAGAGAGATTTAGGTTAGATATTAAAGGAAAAAATTCTTAAGTGTAAGGCTAGTTAAGCTCTGGAATAGGCTTCCAGGGGAGGTTGTGGAGTCCCCGTTATTGGAGGTTTTCAAAACCAAGGCAGACAAAAAACCTGTCAGGGATGGTCTAGGTTTACTTGGTTCTGCCACAGTGCAAGGGGCTGAACTTGATGACTTCTTGAGGTCTCTTCCAGCTCTAGAATTTCTATGACCAGTCACACTTCAGTGCTATTGTTTCAGGCTCCCTGCAGATTCAGGCAGACATTGTTGCATCAGGTACAGTCTGGTCTTGTTTTCAAAGATTTTCCTCCATTTAAAATTAAAACTAACTACTAGAGATTTATGGATGCTGAGACTCCAGAAAGCAATTCAGATGCCTGTCTGCATCCTCACAGGCTCGGCCTTTGTGACCCCTCAACACTAATGTGATCTTCCCCACACTTGGGGAAACACTGGACTAGGGAGTTCTGCATTCCCCTAGGAATAACATCTCCATTCTAGCTCACTATAGAAACTTTTCCCTAAAGCTGGTCCCAGACCAATTTCTGTGTGTGTACGGTACAGGGCCATATCTGATGACTGATACTAAGATTTGGAACAAATCCACAAATCCCCAGACTTAACCGCTGCAGATCCTTGGCCTTTCCATGTGCCAGGCTGCAGTCACCATTGAATGCACTTACTGAGTGGATGCTTTTTCTCATTCCTCTTACCTCCTTGCTGTGTGAGAATATTTCCACTGGCCTGGCCTGGTCTGCTGCACCTGTGGTTAGTGGTATGGGCTGAAATGCAAGGTATCTGAGTTTAATTTTCAATCCCAGTCCTCTACTCGCCTAGGCTTGGTCTACACACTACCAACTTATGTTGGTATAACTATGTCACTTAGGCATGTGGAAAATCGTAGTTATACCAACTTAACCCTGGTGTACAGCGCTATGCCAATGGGAGGGCTTCGCCCCTTGAGATAGCTACCACCTCTCGGGGGGCGGGGTGTACCTACGCCGACGGGAGAAGCTCTCCCGTTGGTATAGCTAGCATCTTCACTAAGCACTACTGCAGCGCTGTAAGTGTAGACAAGCCCTAAGCTAGTAGAGTCCAGGGACACTTTAGAGGCAACACCATCATCCCTGGGAGAGTGAATACTGAGCTAGAAATAACAATAATGGGCTCTGAAGGGAGCATCATCCAGCCCTCTTCAGTCCAAGAAAGATTATCGTGATGTGGTGGTTCCAGAGGGAAAGCTTTCACTGAGGAAGAAGTTATTCACTGAGGAGTTAGAGTCATGCAATACATGTTACTGTTCCTGAGAATATTAACTCCAGAGAGGACTAAATATGCAATTGGGTGCTGCTTAATGCATCCCAGGACAGACACACCGGTAAAGGATGTTCTAAGTATTACTACCACAATCGTCACCCTAATATCGGAGCACCTTTCAAATGTCTATACATCCGGACAGGTGATATAGACCTAGAGTTCTTTCTTCTCTTCCACTCCGAACAGGAGATAACAACATTTCCCTCAGATATTCAGTACAATGATAATCGTGTCCTGTAACTCAAATGACAGAATGCTGCACATTACAAATAACATCCCCTCTGTCATATTCTGCAATGTCTGAACTGATTTGGAGAAAACAGCTAACCTGAAACTTGGCCCCAAACTCAAACTAAACCAAAAATGAATCTTGAAGCATAACATTCAGTTAAACGGTTTCTTCTTGGTCAGCTGGCTGGCGTACAATTCTATTCTTAGTGAAGTTCTGAACACATCTTTTACATTGTTATGTATGAATTGTTCCAATGTCTGCGTCCAATCCCAAACTCCCTCAGATAAATAGAAGTCTCACAATTTATTTCAATAGTCATTGGAAAAGGCCTAAAGTGAACAAATTAATAAAAGTTATATCCATAATGCCTAGCTTAGCTCTCACCACAAGGCAAAGGTATGCATAAAAAAGAAACAATATCCATTAAGTTACCAAGCAGGTCAGTCTAAAAATACTTGTAACAAATTCCCTAAAATCATTAGAAATACTTCTTGATACATGTCTGTCAGTGCCAAAAAACTACAGAATTACATTCAGTCAGCAGTAAAAATGAATGTATAAATGAGCTGATCTAAGATAATTTTTATTCCTACAAAGATATTATCATAGTATCATAACCATTTCTGCTACTCTTATCAAGAATCATTTTTGTATTTTAAGGGTCTCTTTTGCTGACACTTCAGATAGGCCAAAAAAAAATGTAAGGCTTTCCTGGGAACAGGACACTCATGACACTTCGCAGTTAAGATGAAGCTAACTTTAAAGAGTGGAATTTTACTGAACTGTAACCCTTAGCATATTTTGAAAACTGGTGTGGGAGATATCTTGTGGTTAATACATTGCTAAGGTATGAAACAAATAACTATGTCTAGAAAGGGCATAAATAATGATTAACCTTCAGGTGTTGAGACAGTTGGAAAGTTGCAATGGAACAGGGAGTCTTGGAAACAGCCTAAGAGAAGAAGAATGTCTGCCAAAAATACGAAATAGAAAAGGATCAGAAAGAAACAAGATAACAATGACAAGGGTATAATTACCATACAAGATAATGAGGGGTAAGACCATCTGCATGCCTGAATGCGGGATGTCAGTGAACTAAAGGGAAAGGTCTTCCACAGCTGTTGGTAACTGTATGCCTTTCTGGGTATGTGATGTCTTCACTAACTGTTAATCAATAAATCCAATCACATTGACTTATCGAAGATTTGTTATTATTAAACTAAGCCAGATTGATAGAGACCCTCTCACTAACTATATAATCCCAGTTAAATTTTTATCAGTTATGAAGTATCAATCAATTGGTTATTGATTGATAAATTATTATTATCAATACTTTATTGTTTCCATCTCTTTATATTATCTTTCTTGCAATAACTACCCTATGATGCTATACAGCATATATATTATGCACATAAATAAAATCAGTATTTTAGCATTGAGCTAAAATTGCCTTGAATATAATATCTGAAACAGTGCAGCTGTCTTCCTAATACTCTGTACGCCAGACTCCTTCAACTGGCGTTGAGGCTTCAACAAGAAAATGCCACTTTTAATTAAAAGAAAAGAATGTAGTGCTGTTGAAAGAGTGCTCGTTTAACAGGTCTAGAGACTGAATTCCTCGGTTTATATCCATGGCATAGTACTAGCTACAGCACTGGCAAAGGCCGTGCAAATTTCCCCCACACTGCCACAACAATCTGCCTCAAACCTCATGTGAAAACTACCCTCCCAGGGCAGGGGCGGCTCCAGGTACCAGCGCACCAAGCACGTGCATGGGGTGGCAAGCCGCGGGGAGCGGCGTGCCGGTCGCCATGAGGGCAGCAGTCAGCCAGTCCCGTGGCTTCGGTGGCAATTCGGTGGCGGATACGCCGAAGGCACAGGACTGGTGGACCTCCGGGAGGCATGCCGCCAAAAGCTGCCTGACTGCCATGCTTGGGATGGCAAAATACATAGAGCCGCCCCGTCCCAGGGTGACAGAATAGTCTCGGCACTCATTCGATATTTGGCCTCTCTGCTAAGGCTGATCAGAGAGGTGCCACTGCAGATTAATGCTAGCTGATTATAGTTTGCATGGTGTGGACACCTGTCTATTAGAATTTGCCCCAAGCCCAGCAACTCATTTGACATAGACCAACAATGCTGTCAGAGGGAAACAGCTTAGGGTACGTCTTCACTACCTACCATATCAGCGGGTAGCAATCGAACTCTGAACGCGCTCTCGTCAACTCCGGAACTCCACCACCGCGAACGGCGGTGGCGGAGTCGACGGGGGAGCCATGGACGTCGATCCCGCGCCGTGAGGACGGGTAAGTAATTCGAACTAAGGTACTTCGACTTCAGCTACGCTATTCGCATAGCTGAAGTTGAGTACCTTAGATCGAACCCCCCGCCCCCCCAGTGTAGACCAGGCCTTACTCTGGTCAATCAGTACTCTGCACTACAGGGGTGTGAATTGTAAAGCATAACACGTTAGAGTGCTCTAACTGCCCCATGAGGACCCTGCTGGTGGCATGAACTAAAAAGTACCAACTTCGTGTTGATGCAGTCCTGCTTCAAACAGGGTTATGTTAATACAAACTAGGTACCTTTTAACTTGTGCCAGCAGGGTGTACATAGGACAGTTGGAGCAAAAGCACATTAGAGCACTTGACTTCACACTCTGTAGACAGCACTGCCATGCTGCATAGACAAGCCCTTACCTTGCCCAGTCTTGTAGAGATTAACACTCCATAAGCCATTAATCACCTGTAGTTATGTTTAAAAAATTAAAAATAAAAAAATCTTAACATAATAAACAGTTACTCTGAATCACATTGTGGAATACATATTAAGTTACTAGCCCTAAGCAATCTCCACTCTGTCATAATTCCTAAATATCGAAAAGAGTTATGATTTTCACAATATAGGCAGACACTTTGTTTCTTAATCTTTTTATTGAATTAATATTTACTCTGAGAAAAAAAAGATCATATAAACAACTTAAAGAAGTGAATACATTGTCTCAGAATAAGTGCAATCCATTGATCCCACCAAATCAGAAATCTAGGCCATTACATAACAATAAGAACAATTCTGTTTTTTATTTACATTACTGTGATTCCTAGAGACCCCAGTCAGGATCAGGACCCTTGTGTGTGGTGCTGCACAAACTCACGTAGATACAATGCATAACTGAAGTTACAATGTCATCTGTTGACATGAATCATCCCAGTTAATACTACAGAACAAACAGTACACACAGATCCTCAATAATCTAAAATGTACAATGTTGACAAGGCATTAACAGGAGTTAAAGTGGGACATTATAAGTCAAAAGAAAACTACCATTGACTTCTCTCAAAGGGTTATTGGCCCCTAAAATAATAATACAAATGGAGGAGCAAAGTTAAGGTTGACTGTGGGTGAGAGAATTTTTCTGTTTAAATGGCTGCCCTGTGTGAATCCGGTGTTAAAGTTGGTGTCATCCTTACCTATGTAACCTTAGTTTGTGATTTCCATATTTTCAAAATGTTCAGGGTGTTTACTGATATGTTAATGTTCATGTCTTCTCTTTAGTTGTACTTAAGAAAATGGGCTCCTTAACTGCGATTTAAATATATTAGTTTCAGAATACAGGATTAAAATCTGTGCTAATTACACACGTGCAACCCCACTGAAATCAGTGGGACCTCATGTGGTATAAGCAAGCCCACAATTTGGCCCATAGTTTTTTAAATAATTGTATGACTTTATACAATATGTTTTCTGGGTTCCTCTGGCCTTTTGGAGAAAACATGAGGTATAGCTAGTGGCTGACATCTGCACGGAGCCATGGATTGATTACATTTCCAAACACATTCTTCTTGGCAAATTAAACCAAGGCAGCGGGTTAATACAGGGAAAGTTTTGTTAAGCATCTTTCATAGACAGCCAAGAGTGGACCTGGGACTGGAACATTTGGTTCTGTATTGTTAGAATATTAATTTTCATAAATGTCGTCTGACTGGTTATCGTGCGAGACCCCCGACATGCCTGAAGCGTACACACTGGGGTTATCTGGGGCAGCCATGGTGTTCAGGCTCATGTTATTTCCTGTCTGAAAAACAGAGCAGGAGAGAAGGATCAGACTTTTTTTTACAGGTAAATATTAGTTAAAACAGACAGATGGAAACAGAGAATAATGAGTGTAGAAGTGGCAAGGGTGGAGAAATAGCACCGGCTGGATTGTGATCATGCCAATGCAGGACGCATCGGTACCTGCAAAGGCCAAGTCCAGCAGCGCTTTCTTGTTCGCCAAACAATGTCTGAGATATATGGTTGTCGGAGCTGCTTCCTCCTGAGATTGTGACTCAGTATATGAGTCAACGGTCTGTCTCAAGAGCCCTCATACAATGCCATGTCTTCAAAGATTATCCGATAGTTCAAAAGGATGCTTTTTACTCCGGGTAGCACTGTTCCTTCTCTTTTCAATATAATAACCCTCCTTAGTTTTTCTACTTCTCACTTGTGCTGCAGTTTGTAAAGGGTCAGATTCTGCCCCCTTTCTTCACATTGAGTAGTTTCTTATACCACACGTAGCTTCATTAAAATCAGCAAAGTAAATCATGAAAGAGAGTTGCTGAGACTGGACAAAGATGGTGAATAATGGACACCATAGGTCTAAGTTTTAGTGCTCTCATACCACAGTGGTGTAAGTGTCTGAAAATACTCAGACAGAAATTGAAGACCGAGATGTCATTTCCACTCAGACCTCTCAGGTGTCATTTTCATTTCTACATTCAGGTCTGACTCTTTTTCTTCAAGAAAACATGATGTTAATGCAACACTAAGGCTGGGATTTTGATTGCACAAGAGCCAGGACATTCAAAATTAAAGTTGCTGTGGAAACTCTAATTCTGTCCAAAACTCTGAATTTTTTGACTTGTGTGATTGACAAAGCAGCGCTAACATTTCACTGATGTAGCTGATGCTGAATTCTAGTTCTCCTTATTTGTTTACTTTGTACAGATCGAACAAACAGAAAAACACATAGGTCTAAATTTTCAAGAACTGGATCCTTAAATTGTGCCACACACCCCACATCCCCCACACAAAGGGGAACGAGTGCATACAAACCAGATGTGTACATACACGAGTGCTCTTTCATGTGGGCGATCACAAATATGGGTTTTACTCATTCAACAGATGCAAATATCAGTTAAAAAATATTGCAGTGTTTGGCCCACAGTATCTCCCTCACACACAGACACCAGAGTATGTCTTCATGGCAAAGCAAAGGTGTGTTTATAGTATGGGTAGGCAGACCTGTGCTAGTTTTAATCTAGCTAGCATGGGGAATAATAGTAGTGAAGATGTGGTGGTATGGATTTCAGCATGGGCTAGCCACCCAAATACAAGCCCGACAGGGACCTGGCTGCATACTTGTGTTGCTAGCCCCTGCTACCATATCTTCACTGCTATTGTTACCTGTGCTGGCTAGGTTAAAGCTAGTGTGGGTAAGCCTACCTATGCTAAAATCACACCTTCACTTGCAGTGAAGACATATCCATAGTCTGCCACAGACACTGGACAACATCATCAGTTGGACTTAACATATGACTGTGGATGCTGTCAGCACAAAACAAATCCAAACACCACTTACCTTTGTTAGCACAGAAGCTGAAGCTACCTGTCGAGAGAGCTGGAGGACTGAAAATGAAATGCCCAGAGATCAGAAGAGTTATCCCATCAGCACAAGATGTTTTAATAGCATGCTGTAAATTTAGCCTGTAAGCTTAATTTACACTTTTATATATTTTATAGCTCATTTAAGTGAATGTGCTTTGTAAATGTTTTGAGCTCTGTTTCTATAAAAAAAAGTTACAATAATTAGTAACGGTTGGTTAAATGTTTTTTTAAAAAGCCCAAATATCTTCCTATATTAGTCCTCAGCCTATTTTACTGTATATTTTACTTGTGTTATTAGGAAACATCATGTATGCTCAAACTGATCTTGCTGTTTAACCAAGATTTTGGATCAAGACAAGATTTAGGAGTTGAATCAGAAGTGTCGTTATGAATGCAATACGCATATGTCCAATAAAGCTACTTCTGAGCAAATATAGCAAAAAGTGTGAATATTCTTCTAAATAAAACACTCTGATTCACTTCACTGGCATTTGGAACTCCTTTACTATGTATTTTTAGTTATTTTCCTAATGCAAGATTGATTGTCATTCGGTGGTAACCATTAAAACATGTTGATTTGCAAGTAAATATAGTCTTTATACTTAATATGATACTATTTTTTGCTAGCCAGGAAGATACGCTATATCTACACACATTTATATAAGTAATTGTATAGTTCAACATACTTTTATTTTAGATTCTTAATTTTTACATTTTTATCATATTAGAAAATGGTGAATGATGATTTTCTTATTTACTAGATTCGGGTTTTTTTACTCATAATTAGTGTCAAGCTGCATTCTGATGGAAATTGCAATTCATTTAAAAATGCACAAAAAACATCATTTAAAACTTATTTTATTTATTAGTTAAATAAAACTACCTTAAATATGCTAGATACATAAGGTGGAGGGGGAGTAAGTTCATCAAACTTGTTTAACATTTAAAACTAACTGATATATTAAACAAAGGAAATATTATCTCTAGTTAGTGAATTGAACGGCTTGTTTCAGGTCACCATGTCCTTCAAGGTTTTAGAACTAGTAGATCTCATCCTCACACCTCATTTTTATTCATAGATTGGAAGAGGAGAACAAACTTCCCTGCTTTTTCAACTTGAATCAGTTTCTCAACTTTGAGTGAATTAGTCACTGAACTGAATAGTTGAATAAGCTAAAATGAAGAAAATATTCTCTCTGCTGTTTATTTATTACTTCCACCAGTTAAGCAGTTTGACTTTCTTTAAAACTTCATCAGCAAACACATACTGCTTAAATTTTTTTTAAATTCATTTAAATAATTTTGATAGATTATAGTAAATTTAGGATCAAACATAGGTTGTCATAATTTGAAATAAATCCATTTTTCTTTTAAAATTAAACCTAATTTAAATAAAATCATCTGATTTAAGTCAAAATCAGACTTTTTTTTTACATTTTTTAAATTTATTTTTACCCACTCTGTTCTAAAGTCAACCTTCTTCAGAATGTAGGAATTAAATTTAATGCTCTCTGATCTCTGCCCAACAGAAATACTAATGAAATGTCAATAGTATGTAATGGTCACAGTTTGCTCCTAAAATCTTCCTGTTTCAGACTCTCAACTAAATGACATTGGATGCCAAATGGAATATCAGTGACTACTGTTATTGTCCTGTCAGGAGTAATTGCATTGAAGTTAATAGAATTACATTGGTGTAAGGCCAGGGTGAAAGGAAAACATGGCCCATCAAGAATAAAACTTTGTATTCGTTCTCAGCAATGTGTCAGGTAGCATAACTTTAAAGCAATAGTATTTTATCAGTGGAGGTTAGAAGTTTACCTTTCCTGCCTTCAAAATAAAGGGGTCAGGGAGATGTCTCATAGCTCTAAAACTTATTCAGGCAAAGAGAAAAGGGACTATTTGGTGGTATTTTAATATAATTTTTAAAATGTTCTGTCTACAACTAAATTAACAATACCCTGTTTCTGCTGAGTTTCCATTGCAGGGCCTGGCTATGTCCCACCCTCTGCACAAAGACAATTTGACCAAGCACCTAGGTGTTTTCCTCCACTCCCATTACCTGTCATATGGGCATTAGGGTGTTGTCTTCTACTTGACAGGAATCACTGACTAAGCTCCAAGTGACTTACCTCTGAGTTGTAAAGTACAGTATAAAATAGTCACAATAATGACACAGGAAATGGCGCCGCCTGTCAGGAGATAGTGAAGTAGAAGGGAAAATCCCGCGTGCTCTAGGAAGATAGAGAAAGATATTGATAGTTACAGTGTAGGAGAGAAAATCCTCAGGTGGTGTCACTGGTAGGTGGTGTCTCAATCAAGTCACAAATCCTCTGACTACAGGATATTCAGGATAAAATGGGTAGATGATCCACCTGATCTCTACATTAACCAATTGAAAAGTGTGTGGGCACACATGATACAGAGAGTTTAGGTGGACAAGGACACGCTTCTGGGGTGATTTTAATTGAAGAAAGTCATAGAAAGGTAACTTAAGGAAGAGAGTCACTTTAAAGGCATGGACAGGCCCACTGTCTGTCAATTCCTATCTCCGTCCATAGGCATGCATATGCTACATAAAACACCATGAACAGCAACATATTTTCTTCTTGTGGCAGCATTTCCTATGGTGACTACTATTATTTTCCATTCATAAATAGGCTTTTTATTAGAACACTATTAGATCTCTGTATTACTGAACCCAGTGATCATACATGTGTAGTGACGTGTATTTTAGCAGATTATGGGTGTACTGCAAGCTAGAAGAATACTGCGGCCAGATCAGCAATGTGCATACACATTTCAGTTCTCTGGATCCATGAAGGTGCAGCCATGGAAGAATCTCCAAGGGGACAAAATGGGTCAGAGAAAGAAAAGAGAAAGTAAACCAGGCACAATACAAATGAATAATAACCCTGAATTTCTTTTCTTTTTTTTCAAGATCAGGAGAATATAAGGCCCCAGCTGTTACCTTTGCCCAGGTCTGGCAGCTTTTAGTACTTAATAATATTTCACAAAAGTAAGGAACATAAGTCCTGGTGGACAATACTGTGGAGTGGTACATTGGTGAGTGAGAGCGGGAGTGGTGGATCTCTATGAGCTGTGAGTGAGAGGAGTAGTAGCTTAGTGAAGAGTGAATGTTTGGTGAAGAAGTGAGAGATGAGTTATGAGTGGGTAAGTGAAACGCTCAGGATGTTGGACATGAGAGTGATTTCTTGTTAGAAGAGAAAATACAGTGGGTTTTTATATAGTGCAGACTAGGGCTGTCAAGCGATTAAACAAATTAATCATAATTAATCACACGATTAAACAATAATAGAATACCATTTACTTAAATATTTTTGGATGTTTTCTACATTTTCAAATATATAGATTTCAATTACAACACAGAATACAAAGTGTACAGTGCTCACTTTATATTTATTTTTTAATACAAATATTTCACTGTAAAAAACAAAAGAAATAGTATTTTTCAATTCACCTCATACAAGTACTGTAATGCAATCTCTTTATCATGAAAATTGAACTTACAAATGTAGAATTATATATAAAAAAACCTGCATTCAAAAATAAAACAACGTAAAACTTTAGAGCCTACAAGTCCACTCAGTCCTACTTCAGCCAATCACTTAGACAAATAAGTTTGGTTACATTTGCAGGAGATAATGCAGCCCACTTCTTGTTTACAATGTCACCTGAAAGTGAGAACAGGTGTTCGCATGGCACTGTTGTAGACGGCGTCACAAAATATTTATGTGCCAGATGCACTAAAGATTCATATGTCCCTTCATGCTTCAACCACAATTCCAGAGGTCATGCGTACAAGCTAATGATGAGTTCTGCTCGATAACGATCCAAAGCAGAGTGGACCGACAACGCATGTTCATTTTCATCATCTGAGTCAGATGCCACTAGCAGAAGGTTGATTTTCTTTTTTGGTGGTTCAGGTTCTGTAGTCTCCACATCAGAGTGCTACTCTTTTAAGACTTCTAAAAGCATGCTCCACACCTCATCCCTCTCAGATTTTGGAAGGAACTTCAGATCCTTAAACCTTGGGTCAAGTGCTGTAACTATCTTTAGAAATCTCACATTGGTACCTTCTTTGCATTTGTCAAATCTGCTGTGAAAGTGTTCTTAAAATAAACAATGTGTGCTGGGTCATCATCCGAGACTGCTATAACATAAAATATTTGGCAGAATGCAGGTAAAATAGAGCTGGAGACATACAATTCTCCCCCAAGGAGTTTAGTCACAAAGTTAATTAATGCATTTTTTTAACGAGTATCATCAGCATGGAAGCATGTCCTCTGGAATGGTGTCCAAAGCATGAAAGGGCGTATGAATGTTTAGCATATCTGGCACGTAAATACCTTGCAACGCCAGCTACAAAAGTGCCATGCGAACACCTGTTCTCACTTTCAGGTGACATTGTAAATAAGAAGCAGGCAGCATTATCTTCTGCAAATGTAAACAAACTTGTTTGTCTTAGTGATTGGCTGAACAAGAAGTAGGACTAAGTGGACTTGAGGCTCTAAAGTTTTACGTTGTTTTGTTTTTGAGTGCAGTTATGTAACAAAAAAAATCTACATTTGTAAGTTACATTTTCACAATAAAGAGATTGCACTACAGTACTTGTATGAGGTGAATTGCAAAATACTATCTCTTTTATTTACCATTTTTACAGTGCAACTATTTGTAATAAAAATATTAAGTGAGCACTGTACAGGTTGTATTCTGTGTTGTAACAGAAATCAATATATTTGAAAATGTAGAAAAACATCAAACATATTTAATAAATTTCAGTTGGTATTCTATTGTTTAATGATAACAATTAAAATGGTAATTAATCATGATTAATTTTTTTAATTGCGATTACTTTTTTGGGGTTAATCGCATGAGTTAACTGCGATTAACTGACAGTCCTAGTGAAGACATATTTTGCTGTCAGCAGTGGCTGATGTCATGGTATAATGCATGATATATTTTTGCTGTCAACAGATGACAAGATATAGTGCAAATAAATCTTCATTGGCCTTCTCAGATATTCATGGTCTAGCCAGCTGCTACTAAAAACAGAGTAACCAGAACCCCATCTATACATACATGGCTGCATCTCCACTCTTCTTCACTCAAACAATGTGCACTTCAGTCCCAACTATGCGCATCTGGTTTCTCTGCAAATTTGCTGTCAGCCTTAATTCTAAATCACATGACTTTTGCATTGTTGAGATCTCTCTGTTGCATCAGTGTAGTTCTTGGCACGCAATATGGAGTGAAGAATGAAGTCTGATTCTGAACTGTTTTGTAGTTTGGCAAGTGAGTTACTTACAATGTAGCTTGAGGAGAGCAAACATACACACGAAATATACTAACGCAATACTGAGTCCACTCTGTCTCAGAGTATCACCAACTAAAGCCGCCTTAAAAAACTTCCATGTAGTTGTGAATTTTTAACACTTGGACACCAAGGGTGGGATTTTCAACAGTGCTTGGCATTGGCCTATGCTGTTTCCACCAAAATCAATGGTGACAGTCCCATATGGATAAGATATATCCTGAGCAAAAGGTTTCATTTTTGAGTTTGGTGGCCAGAACCAAAAAATCTTGTTAGTTTCAAACCAGAATTGAATTGCTTTAGTTCTTCCTCACTTGAATGAAAAAAAAACCAGAATTGTGTTGAGGCCAAACAAAATGTTTAGAATTTCAGCCTGTAAAGGGAGACATGGCACATACTTTGGCAGTTGATTACACAACTATTTATGAGACAGCCCAGGAATGTTGGGTATCAGGATTCCTGGTTTCTATTTCTGGCTCTGGAAGCAGAGTAAGAGCTAGTGGTTATAGACAATCAAGCACTCACTTTAGTACTGGGTCTGTCATTTAAAGAACTGTGGTTCTAGTCCCAGTTCTTGGGTGAATGACAGTTGCCTTCCCTAAGGTAAGGGTATCAGTCCTTGGGTAATAAGGGTTAACAGTAGTCAGGGGAAGAGCTGGGACTGCCAATATGCCATTCAATGGCTGGGGCATGCAGTATCGCCAGTTCCAAGAGTTCAAAAATTCTGAGTCAGAACCCAAATCATGAGACTGGCATACAAATCATGAGATTCTTTAAAAAGATTAAATCATGTTTTTGTCTCTTTTCTGATTTTAGTCTGTCCTCTGCCCACCTCCACTATGTGTGTGACAAACACAGTACCACCGGCTCTTACAAATGTGTTCAAAGATGATTTTGCCTTGGCTGCAGGAACTCTTGCAAGAGCCGTTCCCACGCAGTCACCTTTATGCCATTTTGCACTGGGTGCCTGCAAGTCCCTGTCCCTCGCTCTCGGCCTCCCAGGCCATGGCAGGTACCTGTTCCCATAGCCGCCAAAGTCTGCGCAGCTCTATGTGAGGTATTTCTCACTAGTGTGAAAACCTCATTCATGTCCCCAACTCTGCTTTGGGAGCTGTGGGGAGGGCGGGGGGAGACAGGACGGGACGACCATGTGAGGGACATTGGTGCTATTATTGATGAGACAGTCTCTAATGTGGCTGCACTTCACTTCCCCATTTGAGCCAAGGAGCGATGAGAGTGGGTGAGCAGGAGCTTTGGAGAGCTGGAGAGAAGAAGGGAAGCAGGTACCTACTGGGGCTGGGGAAGAGGAAAGCAGGTGGCTGCTGGGAGCAGAAAGGGAGGAATCGGGAAACATGTAACTGATGGAAGTGGAAAGGAGGTGAGAGAGGGCACCAGCTCCAAAATCATGCGAGGGAAGGAGCTTTTCACATCATCATGAGAGCTCATCATGAGAGCTATTGCAGCCGAAGGCAAAACCATGGGACTTGCGATCAATTTGCAAGAGTTGGCAATGCTGGGGAATGTGTAGCTGTGGCTGCTGCTCCATGGTTATAGCTCACAGACACCCTGGTCAGGGAGAGCTGGCAGGGCATTGCCCGGTGTTACTGTGATCAGACCTCCCAGTCTATATCCATGGGTGGGGTGGGGAACTATGTGCTAGGCTGCATCTCTATGGGTAGAGTCCAAGACAGAGGGAAGAGTGATCATACACACCCTGAATAGAATGACCACCAACAGAGAGGCAGCCCAGAGTATCCCTAGAGGTCTCTGACTCAGGAGACTGACGCTCCTGGCCAGGTATAGAAAGCACCAGAGAGTGGGAGTGCCCCACCCACCTCCTGTCTGGCTGGGATGGGGCAGAATGGGGATGAAGCTGAGGTGGCAGCAGGAGCAGCAAGGAGGCTGTTCCTTCCTTCCCTCCCTGGGTCCCAGCAACCCTGTGATTTTGCCAGTTTTTTCCACTCAAGCCTGTGGGAAGTGACCCATCAGTTGCCCCCTGCCCATCACAAGCTGTAGTTCTGGGCTGCACTCCATGGATAGGAATGCGACACAAGGTGTTTCTTACCTAACACATTCAGAGTGTAGTTCCGGTGGAGACTTCTGTCCCTGTTTACAATTTCACACATGTAATTTCCTTTATCAGAGAGTCTCACAGGGTGAATCTGAAGGGCGGGGTCATGATCAGGTCGAGCTGCCCAGTCCATCCTCTCACTGCAATTTGTTCTGACTGTTTTATTTAAATCAGCCCTGTATGCTAATAAACAGCAAGCTCCATCCCTTAGTCTTATCTTCCATACTACTGAGATAAGATTCACTAGTGACATATTAGAGCAACTCAGCACAGCCCTGTAACCAGTCACTAAAGACACCATGACGTTATCTGGAGAGGATACAAGAAAAAAAGAAAAATGAAAAAAGTGTCACTTAGGATGCGATTACAGATGAGCAAATTCTGAATTCCCTTCGGATTAATGCTTCTGCTCTTGTACTCCATGGAAACCTCCCCGTGAAGCAGATCCCAGGTCCATTTGGGGGTATTATCGGCTCACAGCTTTAAAAGCTAATTGTGTGAGACGTGGGACAAAGATACCAATCAACAAGATTTATCTCTCCGCAGACCCATGGCCAGGCTATAATCACCATTAAATGACCTTTATTGGGATGAAGCCTGATTTGTATTCTCTTTTTCCTCCTGCTCAGTAATTTTATCATGGCCAGCCTGGTGACCGTGAGGTCATTGCTCTGGCTTTCACCCAAAAGATCAAGCTTCAATTTCCAGGCTTCATCTTCCTCAATCAAAGCCAGTAGGATCTGAGAGAGCTTCAGAGGTAGCACAATCACCCCAAGGGGAGGGAACATCAGTCTAGGAATAACACTGCTAGGCTCTGAAGGGAGTCCCACCTAACTCTTCTCAGTCAAAGATCTCCATGATGTAGTAGTTCCAGAGCCGGCTCTACAGTTTTTGCCACCCCAAGCAGCGCGCCGGATTGCCGCCGCAGACGGCGGGGGCAGTCTGTGTGCTCTTAGGACGGCAGGCGCGTTTCCATGGCGGCAGCAATTCAGCAGCAGCTTCTATGTTTAGCTGAAGCCGCCGCGGAAAGCTAAACATAGAAGCTGCTGCCGAATTGCCACCACTGTGGAAACGCGCCTGCCGCCCTAAGGGCACATGGACTGCCCCCGCCATTTGGCACACTGCAATTTGCTGCCCCTTGCAGATTGCCACCCCAAGGACGGAGCTTGGAATGCTGGTGCCTGGAGCTGGCCCTGGGTAGTTCAAAAGGCAAATCTTTCATTATAGACTAAATAAAGAGTTATGTTGAAAAGTTAGAAAATTCTCATCCAAAAAAGCCATTTCAAAGCTGCCATAAGAAGCCAGATGGTAAGAGACAGTAACCCTTCATTCCCTCATTCTAGCAGGTATCAAAGTGATCATATAGCTAGTTTACTTCATGCTATTGCAGGGTGGTACCGCTGTGAAGGAATTTGTGACAAGTAAACCTCCAAAATGCTCAGAATTTCAGATAAATACCTCAACATTTGGATACTGATTTGATCTAGATGAACTACATGCGTCAAATGAAGCCTCATCTTAAGCAGGTACAATTCCCACTGAATTTGGCCCCTTTGCAAGACTGGGCTGGAAATCTTATGAGGACTTTATTTTTCTTGCGATTTCCATTCCTTCCTGTGTGTTTGGATTGGCACAGATATAACAAAAAAACAAAACAAACATCCTACCCCCACCCAAGCATTTTAGTACAATATTTGCAATAATTGCAATATTTCAGTACTATCATTTCTAGTTCCAGCGAGAACAAGGAACTGTGTAGGAAACCAAAGCTGGAAAGGGATAAAGAACTGAATTTTTCAAACTTCAGAGGAGGTTTGGTTTGTTTTCAGCCAGGGTTCCAGTTGGTTTTTATTTTCTTCTCAGCAGTCCAACCAGTTCTAGTAGGAGCTCTGCACACACAGCACTAAATTTTTACTTTGTGGAATCCGTCATTTAGTGGAAACATCTGACATGATATGTAAAATTACAGAGTGGGTTTTGATACCTTGAGTGTCCTCCCCTCCAGCTCTTCCTGCCTTCACTGGGCCCAGTGCAACCCAGGGATCAACTGCCCTTACACAGTCTCTCTGCTCCTCCCTGGGTAGGTGACCATATTTCCCTAAACTGAAAACTGGACGCGCAGAGCTGGCCCGAGCTGCCTGGCATTGCCATTCATCCCACCCCTAAACATTCCTCCAGGCCCCCAATTGAGCCAAGTAGCAGAGATGGGAGGTAGGGGGGAAGAGGAATGGATATGGATTGGGATCTGGGCAGCAAAGCAGGGTGTGAGTACTTCTGAGCTCAGAGCCAGGAGGTGAAGCTATTGGAGTATGATCCAGCTAGTGGTGCGATGCACCTTTGGGGACTGGGATAGCAGAGGGGCAGAAAGGAGGCTCTGGGTAGTGGGGGGGAACCAAGGAGACTCCAGATAGCAGCCCTGGGGAAGTGGTGGGAGGCCAGGAGGTGGCAGAAGCAGGAAGCTAGAGGCAGTCTGAAGAGGGAAAGAGGCCGGTTGGGGAAGGAGAGTAGGGGCTGGAGAGGGCTCTGGGGACCGGCCCCAAAGGACGGGGGGCAGGGAGAACACAAGGCTGGGGTGGGGGCTCCAGGGACCATGGGGGGCAAGCCATGCTCGGTGCCCCAGCACAAGGGGATGCTGCAGGACCTTGTGAGGCACTTACCAGCCAGGTTGCCTGGCAGGGCCTGGGACTCATGAGTCACGGGAATGAAGTCAGTGGTTTCTGAAAAATAAAAAATAAGGGAGCGTGACTTATTGGTAAATCAGTTTATCCTGGTCTTCCGCCTGTCCTGTCCTGTGTGACAGGAGGTCAGGAAGTGTGGCATTATGGCTTTACCTACCAGCAAGGAAAGGGAAAGGTGTATGGCAGCCCTTGTGCCGATCCTTCTCAGCTGAACACTCCCCAGAGCAGAAAAGTTTAGAAAGACAAGAACATAGGAAATGGCAGTGTTCCTGAGAGGAGAGGGGGGTGAGATGTAGGGTGGGAGAAGAGAAGACTGACAGTCACCTGTTTATTAGTTTTTACTTGTGGTGCATTCCCCGTGTCCCATCCCACAGAAATGGGTAGTCTTGCAGTTAAGGCACTGGACTGGAACTCAGAAGATGTAATGTGTGAATTTAATTAGTGACTCTGCTACAGACTTCCTGTGTGGTCTGGGGCAAGTCAATCTCTCTGCCTCAATGTCCCATCTGTAAAATGGGGATGACACTTTCTTTCTTCCAGGCATTGCCTTTCTTATCTATCTTACTTTTCTTTCTTGTAATTTTAAGAAGTTTCAGCACCTGTGATGTTTTCAAGGCTTAGTGGTTTGTGAGGAATTCACACCAGTGGGTGATGGAACAAGTTCCATGAAATCAGATTTGCTCTTCCCCATTATCCGATTGTGGTTGTGGGTAACGCAGGAGGTGGCTTCTTGGAAATCACCCACTTCCTCTCCTTTCGCCTACAGTGGCCCCTAATGCAGGTGGCCACAGGAGCAGCTCACAAGGCCTCAAAATCTGGCACTCAGCTTAAGCTACAAGAACGTGTCTCTCTAGACTCATGAAGCCATTATTGGATGCCCCTCCTTGAAGCAGTCTGTAGCCTTCTGTTGCTGGAGGAACTGAGAAGGCGAATAACAAAACAAATGAGGTGGGGGGGGACAAAAAAGTGGAAGAGGGAGGGGAAGAGAGGGTGTTATATCCTTGGGGGCAACAGTTTTAGGAAGAAATAACTGGAGACACAGAGAGCTGTAAACCTCGCAACCAGCCATTTATTGCCATCCACTGAACTAAACAAGAACCAGCTAAGACAGGCTGGGCTATCCCCTAATAATCTAACTCAGTTGCCATAGCAACACGAGAGTCTATTACCACAACAACCAAATACACAACAGAGAGAGAGATGAGAAGGTAAAAACAATAGAGAAGAAAGGCAGAAAAGGACAGGACAGATAAAATGTACAGGGGAAGAATCTGGCAGCAGGGTCTCTGCCTCAATCAGTGCACAGGATGGACAATGCTCACTGAATGATCAACTATTCTGTATTTTATTTTATCCTCATTGTTCAGTGCGTGGCCACACAACTTATTTACTGCGCACTATTCAGACCCTGCTCTGAACACAGAATTACTCATTTCCTGATGGGCTTTTCTAGGAAAAGTATCTGAGTGCTTCACAAACACGAATTCATTTATTTTCACATTTTACAGATGGGATATCTGAAGCACAGAGAGATTAAGGTGAAAAGTATACACTAATTTTGGATGCCCAATTTGAGATGCTTAGAACCTGAATTCAGAGTTCTTAGCATTAGATAGGACTTTGTACGCTGAAAACCCATTGACTTCAGTTGTAGCTGTGGGCACTCAGCAACACTTCTGCAAATCAGGGTCTCAAGCTGGGCACCCAGAAAATTAGGAACACACAATTAGTGACCACCCATGAAAAGTGTGGTTTAAGTGACTTTCCTAGCACTGTATAGAAACTTTGGCAGATGCAGGGATAGAATCCATTTCTCCAGGGCAGCGTTCAGCTGCATTAACCACCAGACCATTCATCTTCTCTGCAGTCCCCTGCCTCCTTCACTACACAACCAAGTTTCATCTACAGAGCAGGGTACATCTTATGTGCTGAATGAGGTGCAAGAATCCCTATTCTCGGTTCTGGTGCCTGGAGCGGCAGAGTGCGTCTACACTGTGTTTTAAAACCTGCGGCAGCAAGTCTCAGAGCTCGGGTCTACAGATGCACGCTCACACTACAGTGCTAAAAACAACTGAATATACATTGCAGCTCAGGCTCTGAAGCCCAATCCTCTTCCCAGGCTTCAGAGCTTGAGCAGGCATGTCTACACTGCTGTTTTTAATGCCATAGCGCTGTCCCTCTGACTAATGCTCGGGGCTGTCATACAAGAGATCTGGGTTTAATTTTCAGGCCTGGTCTCCCACTCTCCAAGCCAGTAGCATCTGGGACCCTTCAAAAGGCAGCATAGTCAACCCCCAGGGCAGGGACACTGAGCTAAAATAACACTGACAGGTTTTGAAGGGAGCCTGACCCAATCCAGGTTGATTCGTGCTAGATAAAAAGGTGCACTTGTAAAATGTTATAGCAAATCTGTTTTAAAACCTTAACGTAGACAGGGCAAGTTGCATTAGCCGCTCGAGATGAGTGCAGATTAAAAGAGACGAGAGAATTCCAAACCTTTCACAGGTCGGGACTGATGTGCATTTGTAAGGTGCTGGGATAGTGTGGTGATGAGTGCAGACTTAATACTTCAGTAGAACATCCTCCACCATTTTTACCCCCCTGGGATGCATTAAACAGCATCCGAATGCATATCTGTATTTAATATGCAGGAGTATAGGTGCTCCTGGTACCAAACTCACCTCTAACAATAACACTTATTGAATAGCTCTCAGAACTCAGGCTGCCCAGAGTAATTCTGCAACGATACCGTCCACTGTCACTCTGATGAATCGGCATAAAGTTCAGAACAGCCACATTCCCTTCTCTCCATGCTGTGTGTCTTGTTGGCCCATCTTTCACAAGTAGGCAACGCATCCCCTCTATCAAGCACCAGTGTACGGCTGGCTTTTCTGTGCAGTACTTCACTGGACACTCTATACTGAGGGAGTCCCCAGGTTTGCTCTCATATTGTAAACCTCTCCGAACTTGAAGTTCAACAGGACAATTAACAGTTCCATCACCTGAAAAAAAGAACAAAGGAACATTACACTATGAAATTCTGCCCTCTTCATCTCTAGCTGTTTAGCTTAGAGCAGGGAGTATAAAGACAAAAGGAGGTGTAAGTTTAATAATATGTAATGGCAAATATAATAATTTCACTGAAACCCAAATGTTTTTATTTATCAATAGTTTCTTTAGTTGTTATGGAATTAGGCAAACACACTGGGCTAGTTAACTCCATGGATTATATAAGTGTTTAAATGGTAGTGCAGGTAGATTATGAAATGGAATTACATCCTTTTTAGTTTGGATCTTGGAGCTAGGTCTCAAGTTCCTTATTTTAAAGGTATTCTTTTTAGATAGATAGATAGATAGATAGATAGATAGATAGATAGATAGATAGATAGATAGATAGATATTTTACCACTAGAAGTGGAAGGACTGTAAAAAGATTTGCTAGATTTTACAATATGCTTATATAAATGAAATATCTGTTTCCATCTTATTCCAGGTTTTATATCATGTTATGTATCAAGGAAGTCCATTTAGATTCCTGAATTTGTGCTGCTCAAACGTAAGAATACAGTATATTTAGAAAGAGGAAACATGATGTGACTGCAATGTAAGTTCAATCAAACTTAGAAGTAGGAGAGAGCCATGGGGCCAAACTCAGAGACGAGTCACAGGGATTGTCTACATGTGAAAGTTAGTGTGCAGTAAACTAGGGTGTGAATTTAAAGCACACTCGCTTCTTCTAACTATCTTCCCATGCAGACACTCTTATGGCACACTAAGAGCGCTCTGGGGCAGTTTAGTTTAATGCACTTTCAAATTGCATTAAGCTATTGCGCACAAAGGCACTCACTGTGCACTAGCTACTGCTGCCTTTTTCTCCACCGCCTTGTAGATAAGCCCCAAGTGAGTCTCAGGCTATGGATATGTCTACACTACAAGCTCTACACAGACACAACCGCACCACTACAGCCACGCTGCTTAACACCCTTGCTATAGCAATGGAAGGGGTTTTGTTGTTTCTGTAGTAAATTCACCTCTGAGAGGTTGTAGCTAGGTTGATAGGAAGAATTCTTGCACTGACATACCTGCATCCGCAGTGGGGCTTCGTTCTACCTAACCACATCTCACAGGACGCAGTTTTTTTTCTTTTCTTACAGCCCTGAGCGAAGTTGCTAGTTCAACCACTATTTTAGGTGGCCTGACAAAGCCAGGAAATTATTTAAATTAGCATAACATACACACAGAAGGGACTGGAGGAACATGTACATTATGCTGATTTATACTTGTTCTAAACCAGGGGTGGGCAAACTTTTTGGCCTGAGGGCCACATTGGGTTTCTGAAATTGTATGGAGGGCTGTGCCTCCCCAAACAGCCAAGTGTGGCCTGGCCCCTGGCCCCTGCCCCCTATCTTACCCCTCCTGCTTCTCACCCCCTGACAGCCCCCCTAGGACTCCTGCCCCATTCAATGCCCCTGTTTTCTGTCCTCTGACAGTCCTCCCGGGATCCTTGCCCCATCCACCCCTCCCTGCCCCCTGACCTTCCCAGGAATCCGTGCCCCTGACTGCCCTCCGCCGCCCCATCCAATCCCTCTTCTCATTCCTGACTACCCCCCACCCCCGGAACCTCTGCCCCATCCAACCACCCCTTCTCCCTGACCATCCCTGGAACCCATGCCCCTGACTGTCCCCCACCATGCCATCCAACCTCTCCTCTCCTTCCTGACTGCCCCCCCCAAGACTCCTGCCCCCATTGAACCTCCCTGCTCCCTGCCCTCTGACTGCCTCAATCCTATCCATACTCCCACTCCCTACCCACCAAACTCCCCTGCCCTCTATCCAACCCCCATCCGCCGCTCCCTGCCCCCTTACCTGCTCTGGTGGCTGGCAACGCTACAGGCACACCACCCAGAGCACCAGGACAGGCAGCCGCGCCACCCAGCTGGAGCCAGCCACGCCATCACACAGCTCAGAGCACCGGGTCAGGCTGTGGCTCTGCAGCTGTGCTGCCCAGCAAGAGCTCGCAGCCCCGCCACCCAGAGCCTAGTTTGCCCTCATCTGTTCTAAACTCTCTCTAAACTCACAGGCTCAACCTCTTAGGAGACAAGTTGGAGGGGTGCTGGTGATACATTAATTTAGGCTTTTCTTAAAGCTACTCAGACTAAGAGAGCAAATTGGTGTAATTAACACGCTGAGAAGTCAGAGAAATGTGTAAACTACAGCAATCCCTTTCTCTAATTTGATACATGTAAATTACAGTAACCTCTTGCTCTAACATGTTACAATTTCAAAATATCCCTCAAGGTTTGCAGAAGTACCCCACCTTTGTGGGACTGGATGAAGCCCCTCCTCTCTTTCCCTCCACTACTCTGCAATCCATTGTACAGACTTGGCCACAGACGAACCAAACCTAATTAGCTGTGGGGAGCGGTGGGGGGAGTGCCACTCCAAAACAAGGACACAGAATTGCCTGCAGACCAACAGAGTAAGGTGAAAAATCGGGGCAGAGGGGTAGGGGGTAATAGGTACCTATATAAGAAAAAATCCCAAGTATTGGGAGTGTCCCTATAAAATTGGGACATCTGGTTACCCTACACTGGGGAAAGTTTGAGTCAGTGAACACTTGAGAGGAGGTATGAAAAACCAAGTGCAAGAAGTTTGGAAGGAGAACGAAGAGGGAACAGCTGCCCCCAGCAGCAGCAGAACCAACTACTCTGAACAAGGGGCAGACAGACACCAATTCATAAGGGTGCAGAGTTTCACCTAAGAGCTGCTAGATGGGGAGCTAGCTGCTGCATTGGTGACTGCAGACCAGAAGAGACTCCTGCGAACATACATCATATCCCTGTCTCTGTTCCACAGCCAACTGCTCAGTAACGGCAGTGATGGCCAGATTTTAAGAAGTGCTCAGGACCCAGCAGTTCTCAGGGAGAACAGTGAGAGCTATTCCATGCTGAGCAATCTTGAAAAGTTGGATAGAAGGGTCCAGATGCAATTCCCACTGAAATCAGGGAAAGAGTTTTTCCGTTGACTTCACTGGCAATTGGATGAGACCCTACGTTGTGAGGAGTAGTTAGTGAATTGCATTTATTCAGTGAACTTTCTCACTTACCTACCACTTGAAAGAGTTTGAAAAGGAGGAGGAAGAGAGTAACCAGAGCTCCCTGTGCTTCATACATATTTCAGGAAAGATCAGGGTGAACTGCAGGAGGTAAAAACAGAGAAAATTACTCAGAATCACAGGTAACTGTGCAATTCATTCCCAAGCTTTCCTCTAACAGAATTGCAACTTTAGTTATTAACTCTCTGTTGGTTTATCCATGGGATGGGGTGGGAAGGGTACAATAGGTTATAAGTATGTTGCCACAGTTAAGGCTCCCAAACAATCTTAACTCAGTCCTGAAGTGAAGCCATGCAATCAATGAGCATCCTGAAACAAATGTAAATCTTTTGTATTTAGAAGCTATTATTTTACTGTTATGACTTATTGTTCCTATTAATCACTGAGGTCTTGTTAAGACTACCTGTTCACAAATGCCTCCTGATTTTGGATGCCCAGTTTGAGTCATGTGATTTTTCAGAAGTGCTGAGCATCTGCAGTTCCCATTCGAAACAATAGAAGCTGCAGGCGCTCAGTACTTCTGAAAATCAGTCGCAAGGTGTCTCATACTAGGCATCCAAAACCTGAGGCCACTTTTGAAAATTGTGGTCTATATATGTGTTACAGTCTGCAAACAGGTATTGCACTAGAGTGAGAGAAAGATGATAGTTCAGGCACCGAATGAACCTAGAAGAGTTTTGCTTAATAACTTGAACCTTTGTGAAGCTGTGGGCCGAGACCAAGAAATATTATTTGTCCTCCACAGTAAGCACTGCAAGGAACAATCTAGCTCAACTGTTTCAGCTAGATCATTCATTTGATTGCTGTGACAAGTTTGTTATCCTGAACTATAGTGACATCATGGGATAAAAATAAAATGAAACAATCTACTGGGCCCTTAAAAATCAGTTTCATTTTACCTAAGACCACAAAAAGTAATATACATTAACTATCATTGTATGGTTACTGCATGGCATCACTACAGGGCACTGTTAAGATTGTTTGGGTACCTTCACCAAGCATTTCCAAACCTAAACAAGTTTTGATTTCTTGTAAGGTTAACCTTTACTCTGAATTTTCTGAGGTTAATCCTTGGATTTGAAATAATTACAAATATCCAATCCCACGCAACTAGTCCTGCCCTGGACCTTGGGCTTACACATCAACATAAAAGCCATCACAATGCAGCTGCTGTCTTGGACAGACCATCACCTCATGAAAGCAGTGGTCAGAGTCCTTCCAGTGACTAGGCAACAAGAAAGACTAATGATCCTGGTTCTACCACAAGGACTCCTGGACTACATCTACACTACTCATCACTGTTGGTGGCATGTAGTGTATGTGTAACTACACGCCACAGTGAAAAGCAAGTTGCGTCCACACTGCAATGTATAACTACATATGTCAGTGAAAAACTCCAACAGCATGGAGGCAGCAGGGAAAGACTTCAGGAGCGCCCCACTGCCAGTGCCTTTCACTGAGGGGAGGATAGGTTCTGGCAGGGAGCAGGCAGCAGGGAAACCCCCAGCAGAATCTTTCCCTGTGGTGGTGGAAGGGCTCCAGCAACAGGCTCCCTCCCCCCCCCCACCCCCACCCCCACTGCCTTCCTACTATTGGAGTCTTTCCCTGGGATGGGGAAAGGTTCCACATCAGGGAACTGCCTCAGCCTTTTCCTGCTGCCTCCTCCCTGCCAGAGCCTTTCCCACTGCTGGAGTCTTTCCCTGTGGTGGGGAAAGGCTCCAACAGCAGGAAAGCAGTGAGACACGCCAGTGCTAAAAATAGCAGTGTAGCTGGGGAGGGACTGCTTGGGCAAGCTGTGTAGGGTATATACTCATGTACATATGTGCACCCTTCAGGCATGTCTTTACTCTGCTCACCTAAGCTGCACCCCACCAGCTACACTATCATTTATACCCATTCTAGGGAGGCTGTGTGGGTAGATATGCTACATGCTTCCAAAAGAAGCACGCAGTATAGACGTACCCATGGACTCCAACAAATTCCAAAACCTGCTAAAGGACAACAGTATGCCAGAACTGAGAACCTGGTATATCATTACCATTCTACACTGATTTCAGCCACTGACATGATGGCTTCTTCCTCCCCGTCACCCACATGTATCTGAATGGTTTTCTGACACCCTGCACTGGATGACCCAAGATTTGCGAATCTGACCCATGCCTTCACAGTTTGTGAAAGAGTAATGAACAACTGGTGCCACTGCTAACTGTAATAGCCAATGCCTCATTCAGAGAGGAATCTTCCTGTCCTCTTCCAACACACAATAGTCTGATCACCAATGAAGAAACCCAGCGTAGGTACTTCAGTTCTATTGTCCAATGTCAAATCTTCCATTCCTGCACAACCTGATAGAGAAATTAGCAAAAGACAAATTACAAGTTCACCGAACTGAAGCTAACATTCTAGATCCAGCATAATCTGGATTCAGATCAGGGCATGAAATAAACTGCCTTAGTGGCACTGATGAATGACTGCCTCCTATCAATGAATAAAGGGCAGACATTCATGCTCATCCTCCTAGACATCCTCATGAGAAGTTTTAGCTAAAAAAGTAGTTTTTGAGAAAGTTTATAAGAACATAAAAACGGCCATACTGGGTCAGACCAAAGGTCCATCTAGCCCAGATCCAACAGTGGAAAATGCCAGGTGCCCCAGAGGGAATGAACAGAACAGGTAATCATCAAGTGATCCATCCCCATCACCCATTCCCAGCTTCTGGCAAACAGAGGCTAAGGACACAATCCCTGTCCATCCTGTTTAATAGCCATTGATAGATCTATCATCCATAAACTTATCTAGTTCTTTTTTAACCCTGTTATAGTCGGCTTTCACAACATCCTCTGGTGAGGAGTTCCACAGGTTGACTGTGCGTTTTGTGAAAAAAATACTTCCTTTTGTTTGTTTTAAACCTGCTACCTATTCATTTCATTTGGTGACCCCTAGTTCTTGTGTTATGAGAAGGAGTAAATAACACTTCCTTATTTACTTTCTCCACACCAGTCATGATTTTATAGACCTCTATCATATCCCCCCTTAGTCATCTCTTTTCCAAGCTGAAAAGTCCCAGCTTTATTAATCTCTCCTCATACAGCAGCTGTTCCAAATCCTAATAATTTTTGTTGCTCTTTTCTGAACCTTTTCCAATTCCAATATATCTTTTTTGAGATAGGGCAACCACATCTGCATGCGGTAGTCAAGATGTGAGCATACCATGGATTTATATAGGGGCCATATGATATTTTCTGTCCCTTTCTGAATGATTCCCAACGTTCTGTTCACTTTTTTGACTGCCACTGCACACTGAGTGGATGTTTTCAGAGAACTATCCACAATGATTCCAAGATCTCTTTCTTGAGTGGTAACAGCTAATTTAGACCCCATCATTTTATATGTTTATTTGGGATTATGTTTTCCAATGTGCATTACTTTGCATTTATCAACATTGAATTTCATCTGCCATTTTGCTGGCCAGTCACCCAGTTCTGAGAGATCCTTTTGTAGCTCTTCGCAGTCTGCCTGGAACGTAACTATTTTGAGTAGTTTTGTATCATCTGCAAATTTTGCCACCTCACTGTTTACCCCTTTTTCCAGATCACCTATGAATATGTTGAATAGGACTGGTCCCAGTACAGACCCCCGGGGGGACACCACTATTTATCTCTCTCCATTCTGAAAACTGACCATTTATTCCTACCCTTTGTTTCCTATCTTTTAACCAGTTACCAATCCATGACAGCTTGTTTTACTTAAGAACCTTTGGTGAGAGACCTTCTGAAAATCTAAATACACTATATCCACTGGATTCCCTCTTGTCCACATGCTTCTTGACCCTCTCAAAGAATTCTAGTAGATTGGTGAGGCATGATTTCCCTTTACAAAAAACATTTGACTTTTCCCCAACAAATTATGTTCATCTATGTGTCTGACAACTTTGTTCTTTACTATAGTTTCAACCAGCTTGCCTGGTATTGAAGTCAGGTTTACTGGCCTACAATTGCCAGGTTCACCTCCGGAGCCCTTTTTTAAAATTGGCGTCACATTAGCTATCCTCCAGTCATCTGATTTAAATGGTAGGTTACAGACTATAGTTAGTAGTTCTGCAATTTCATATTTGAGTTCCTGCAGAACTCTTAGGTGAATACCATCAGGTCCTGGTGACTTATTACTGTTTAGTTTATCAATTTGTTCCAAAACCTCCTCTAATGACACCTCAATCTGCAACAGTTCCTCAGATTTGTCACCTAAAAAGAATGGAGCAGGTTTGGGAATCTCCCTCACATCCTCAACCATGAAGACCAACACAAAGAATTCATTTAGTTTTTCCGCAATGGCCTTATCATCCTTGAGTGCTCCTCTAGCATCTCGATCATCCAATGGCCCCACTGGTTGTTTAGCAGGCTCCCTGCTTCTGATGTACTTTAAAAAAAATTGCTCTTACTTTTTGAATCTTTCATAGCTGTTCTTCAAATTATTTTTTTGGCTTTCCTAATTATATTTTTACCCTTCATTTGCAGAGTTTATGTTCCCTTCTACTTTCCTCACTAGAATTTAACTTCTCCTTTTTAAAGGATGCCTTTTTGCCTCTCGCTGCTTCTTTTACTTGTTGTTTAGCCACAGTGACACTTTTTTGGTTCTCTTACTATGTTTTTTAATTTGGGGTATATATTTAGAGTTGAGCCTCTATTATGGTGTCTTTAAAAAGTTTCCATGAAGCTTGCAGGGATTTCACTTTTGACTGTACCTTTTAACTTCTGTTTAACTAACTTCCTCATTTTTGTGTAGTTCCCCTTTCTGAAATTAAATGCTACAGTGTTGGGTCACTGTGCTGTTTTCCCCGCCACAGGGAAAAGTGCAATCAAAAATAGAGTTTTTACAATGGAACTAGCTCTGGCATCATTTACTGCTACACAGTGTATTACACTAACATTTCCTTGATTACAGTAGCTAGAACACTGTTGAAGCCATAATAATAAATATTTTGTATTTCATTCCTTTGATTGGCATTGATGCCTCAACAGAAAAATGCCACTTCTTAATTTTTAAAAAAATGAATTTAGTGCTGGTAAAAGGTGCAGGGCTGGTACCCTTGGAGACTGAAGACTTATCTGCACAATAGGCAGTGGCTCTGAAAGCTTCCCTCACACTACCACAATATCATGTCTCAAACCTTTTCTGGAATCTCTGGTACTTATATGGCCCAGTTACCATAATGTCTGAGTGCCTCATAATTCTTTAATGTATTTATCCTCACAACACCCCAGTGAGGTAGGGAAGTGCTGTTATCCCCCTATGATGAGCTGTTCACACCACACTAGCCTAGAAGGGATTCATGAGGCTGGGAAGGGGCCAATTAACCATCTAGGTTACAGCTGAGGGGAATTAAACAAACCATGATGGAGCCAGCTCAGAAGGAACAGGTGGGGACTAATACAAAGTCAGGAAGCTGCCAGCAGAAGAGGGCTGCAGTGAGGGAGCCTGCAGCCACTCTCTAAACATTAGAGAGAGAAGGAGGAAAACCTAAAGGACAGGGTGTTGGAAAAGGCTCAGGGAAATGACAGCAAAGTTTAAGATTATATAGATCTTAGCTGCTGATTAGAGGGTCCCTGTGCTGGAACCTGGAGTAGAGGGTGGGCCTCGGTTCCCTACCAGCCACTGGGGAAGTGGCACAGTTGGAGCAGTGAATGGGAAGACTGCCTAAGACAGTTTGTAGGCAAAGACTTTGATACCCTGGAAGGGGGAAAACACTTAGAGACCTTGCCGGAGGGCCAAGCCATGAAAGGGAGCACCCAGAAAGTAAGAAAGAGAGCCATCAGGGCATGCAATGAGTGGCAAAAGGGGGCATCAAACCTGGAAAGACCGCATCCCCAGAGCAGCCAGTAGGAGGTGCTCTAGTGATGAGAGAACCCCCATGACACCCCATTTTACAGATGAATGAGGTCTAGTCTACACTAGAAAAGAGTGGCTGGTGGAGCTCTACCAGAAAACCCTCCTAGAGTAGACACAGCTTCTACCTGCAAAAAAATGTAGATATTGTTGATATAGTTCAGGGATTTCAAAGTGGGGGTCGGGACTCCTCAGGGGATCACAAGGTTATAACATGGGGGGTTGCAAGCTGTCAGCCTCCACCCCAAACCCCGCTTTGCCTCCAGCATTTATAATGGTGTTAAATATATAAAAAAGTGTTTTTAATTTATAAGGGGGGGTCACGCTCAGAGGCTTTCTATGTGAAAGGGGTCACCAGTACAAAAGTTTGAGAGCCACTGATATAGTTTATACCGATTTCCCCAAATAACTACACTAGGGTTTTGCCATTATAAAAATGTTGTAAAATATCACACCCCTAAGCAATATTACTACCCTGGCTAAAAGTTTCTGGTGTAGATGTGTCCTAACTCCCTCCCTCTGGGAATGGCTGAGAAGGTATCACAGAATAGTATTCTCTGTATTCTTTCAATACTTGGCTTTTCTACCAAGACTGGTGATAAAAGTGCCATTACAAATTAATGTTAGCTGTGATTATGTGTTATGGCATTAACACCTGTCCACTAGAAATTGATCTAATCCCATCAACTCCTTGTACATGGACCAAGAAAACTGTTAAACAGGAATTATTTTAAGTCAATACTCACTTGGATTATATGCACAATTCCATGCGCCTTTATGAATCACTTATATTTATTTTTTAAAACTATATTGTCCAAGAACAATAAACAGAGTAACCTAATTACATTTAGTTTAAGTCTGTGTAGGACACAGAACTGTCTCAGCATTTGATTTAAGACAGTTCAATTCTCCCCACTTTCCATCCCGAGTGCAAGATGCACCTTTTAGACCTTGCCATAACAAGTACAAGCATACCAGTGCATAACAATAAAATCTATAGACAATTTTTCACCTTGAGAGAAGACAGAAGTACAGACGGCAACGTACATGACAGAAGCCAGTCACATCACTTTATGCAGCTCTGAAAGGTGCTCAGATATCACCATGATGGACATGTTGTGCAAACCTATAACAGAATCACACTGTATAAGTAATAAATCATAAGATCCAAAAGCAAGCCTCATTCTGCCTTTATTCCTAACTTCCTATTGTTCCTCTCACTATAACAACCCACCTGTTCTCGGCTCTATGCATCTCTCCATAAAACTCTCAGCTCACAGATTCAGAATGTCCATTGTGAGTCACCGTCTGGTTAGCCAGATATTCCTTTCTCGCTACGACTTCAGAGAAGATGACGTTAAAGCAACTGATCTGCTACTTTGCACCAGGTCAACTGTGTCTACTTAATGCAGCTCAAAGGTGACACACATCAGACTGACCACTACATTACAGGATGTGGGAAATAATTTACAATAAAGAAAATTAACCACAACTTGTTTTATTTCTATCACACAGAACAGATAAGGACAAGAACAAACTAACGGTCAAGTCTTGTTTTCTAAGACAGACTAGAACATATATCTTCTGCCAGACCTAATATGTACCACTTGGCAATGGCATGACAGCAGAACATAGATTCATAAAGGGACTGACCGTTGCAATGCCTAACTTTTAGGCAACTAGAAAACCACTGGGATTCACAAAGCCTGAGTTAGACACCCAAGCGCCTTATACAATGAATGGAGGGAGATGTGAATCCCATTCGTAGGCACCTAAGGCCTGGTCTACACTAGGACTTTAATTCGAATTTAGCAGCGTTAATTCGAACTAACCGCTCAACCGTCCACACCAGGAAGCCATTTAATTCGAACTAGAGGGCTCTTTAGTTCGAATTTGGTACTCCACCCCGGCAGGTGGAGTAACGCTAAATTCGACATGGCTAGCTCGAATTAGGCTAGGTGTGGATGCTAATCGAACTTAGTAGCTCCGGGAGCTATCCCACAGTGCACCACTCTGTTGACGCTCTGGACAGCAGTCCGAGCTTTGATTCTCTGACCAGCCACACAGGAAATGACCCGGGAAAATTTGAATTCATTTTCCTGTCTGGGCACTTTGAATCTGACGTCCTGGCTGGACATCGGGGCGAGCTCCGCAGCACCTGCAACGCTGCAGAGCTCTCCAGCAGAGGAGTTCATGTAATCTCTGAATAGAAAGAGGGACCCAGCATAGACTGACTGGGAACTCTTGGATCTGATCGGTGTGTGGGGCGAGGAGTCTGTGCTTTCGGAGCTGCGCTCCAAAACAGGGAATGCGAAGACCTACGAGAAGGTCTCCAAAGCCATGAGAGACAGAGGATACAGCCGGGATGCAACGCAGCGCCGCGTGAAAATCAAGGACCCCAGACAAGGCTACCAAAAAATCAAAGCGGCAAACGGACGCTACGGAGCCTGCAACCACTGCCCCACCAGTGACCGTGGACTCTGACGATGGGACAGTGTCGACGGACAGTTCCTCGGCGATGTTCACGGACGGGGAAGATGAGGAAGGGTTTGTGGAGGACGAGGCAGGCGACAGCGCTTACAACGCTGGTTTCCCCGACAGCCAGGATCTCTTCATCACCGTCACGGAGATCCCCTACCAACCCTCCCCGGCCGTTAACCCGGACCCTGAATCAGGGGAAGGAGCAGTCGGTAAGTGCTTTAAACATGTAAACTTTTATTCTTAATATAACAGGAATCTGAAGTATGTGAAAAGGAGGTCTCTATATATATGGGGATAGAACAGAAATCCTCCTGGGAGATCTCCACGAAGCTCTCCTGGAGGTAATCGAAAAGCCTCCGCAGGAGGTTCCTGGGGAGAGCTGCCTTATTGGGTGCTCCGTGGTAGCACAGTTTTCCGCGCCAGGCTTTCATGAGGTACTCAGGGAGCACTGCCTCCCCGAGCACGGCTGCATCGGGCCCTGGTTCATGCGAGCTTTCACGCAGCATGCACTCTATATCTCCTTCAGTGACCCTCCTCAGGGTGATCTCGCTGGGAGACTCCTGCATCTAATTAGGGTAATTACTGTAATGTTACGCCTGGTCCAAAGTATTTTTAAAAAATCTACGGACACACGGCATAGCACAGACTCAGCACGCAACTGCGTGACGAGCGTAACAGAAAGCCAAAGAATATAATGGACGCTCATGGAGGGAGGGGGGAATGAGGACGCAAGGTATCCCACAGTTCCTGCTGTCTCCGAAAAGTATTTGCATTCTTGGATGAGCTCCAAATGCTTCTAGGGTCAAACACAGTGTCTGCGGTGGGTCAGGGCATAGTTCGGCAATTTGCGCACACACCACACCCACCACCAGAAGTGAAAACAATCCTCTGTTGAGTCTTTTACATGTCACCGTATCTTTACTGAATGCTGCAGATAGACGCGATGGTGCAGCACTCAACACCAACATCCTTGCTCCCCCCACGCTATGGATGGCTGATGGTACAAAATGATGGAAATCCGTCCTCATCATCAGCCTCTTGGCACATGGAGCAGTGCAAAAGGGCTGGTAACCATGCCGACTAGTATCAGTAAGGTCGATCAAGGGTGCCTGACCCTAATTTTTGATGGCTGATGGTACAATATGGCTGGTAACCGTCCTCATCATTGCAACAGGGGGCTGAGCTCCATCAGCCCCCACCCTTCATTGTAAATAAAAGATTCAATTGCCCCTGGACTAGCAGAGGGATGATGGGCTCCTTCATCCACACTCCTTAATGTCCTGCCTGGACTATCATTGCAGCTGGAGGCTTCCTTCCAGTCATTTCTCACAAACAAGTCACTGTGTCTTATTCCTGCATTATTTATTACTTCATCACAGAAGTGGGGGGACAATGGTATGGTAGCCCAGGAAGGCCGGGGTAAGAACGGAATGAACAGGTGGTGTTGTTGCAGGAGCACCCCCTGTGAATAGCATACAGCTCATAATTTATGCAGGATCGGACACAGAGCAGCTGTGCTCTCTGGTTCTATGATACAGTGGTTCTCTAGTACACTTGCCCATAATCTAGGCAGGACTGATTCTATTTTTAGATACCAAAAAGGAGGGATTGACTCAGGGAGTCATTCCCAGTTTTTGCTTTTGCGCCCCTGGCTGCTCGGTCAGGGGCACTTATGACAGCAGCAAATGGTGCAGTGCAAAAGGACAGGTAACCATGCCCATCTTATTACCATCTTATTACCAATTTATGGTATGGTTGATGGTACAATATGGCTGGTAACTATCTCTGCTGTCATGCAAAAGCAAACTCATGCTGCTGTGTAGCGCTGCTGGCCCGCCTCTGTCAGCGGCATCTAGTACACATACGGGGACATACACAAAAGGCAAAACAGTGTCCATGGTTGCCACGCTATGGCGTATGCCAGGGCAATTCTGGGAAAACGGGCTTGAAATGATTGTCTGCCATTGCTTTCCCGGAGGAAGGAATGACTGGCGACATTTACCCAGAATCCACCATGAAAATGATTTGTGCCCCAGCAGGCACAGGGGTCTCAACCCAGAATTCACAGAGACAGCCTAGACTCAGTTAATTGTTCGCCAAAATGTATCTTTGCAAGGAATTCACTCCCTGTTTCCCATCTCACAGCTTCCACTGTCTCCAGACCTGCCACAGCATCCCCTCGCAGGCTGGCAAAGATTAGGCGGCAAAGAAAAGACAAGGGACAAGATGTTCGAGGAACGTATGGGCTGCTACCTAGCAGAGGCGGACCAGCAGAGCCAGTGGAGGGAGACCGTCTCTCTGTGCCAGCGCTCACACAGCGAACGGGAGGAGAGGTGGCGTGAGGAAGACAAGCAGGCGACTGAAACGCTGCTTGGACTAGTGAGGGAGCAAACGGACACGCTCAGGTGCCTTGTGGATGTTCTGCAGGACCGCAGGAGGACAGAGACACCCTGCAGTGTATCTGCAACCGCACTCCCCTGCCACAAAGTCCCATACCCCCCTCAACGAAAGTAATCAGGAGGAGGGGCGGCCGGGGACGTGAATACTGTCACTGCACCACAGCACAGTGCTCAAGTACCCAAAAGCTCTCAGACCCTACCTTTGCCGAAGTCCTTCACTTCCACACTCACAGTAGTCCCAATCCCAGTCCCATCCCCTAACTGTGTACTTAATTAATAAAAATGCTTTGCTGTTAATTACTGTTTCCGTTATGTTTTTTCAAAGAAGACTGTGTTTGAATGGGGGGTGTGGGGAAGGGGGTGGTTAATTGCATAGGACAGTCACCTTTCCCAGGGTACAGACACGGGGGCAGGATCAGCAGCGGGTCACACACACGGTGCAGTCAGTAGGCACCCTGGTCGGTTTTTGGAGGTGGTTTCCAGGATCTGTGTGGGCGGGGGAGATGTGACTTTGCAGCGGGGGAGGGCGGTTACAGATCTTATACAGCGGTCCTTGTCCTGGACCGCTGAGTCACGCAGCTGAGGAATCTGTATCCGTCCTCCTCCACCACAAGGTCACATATCCGCCCGCACACAGAATCCCAAAAAGGAGGGATGGCAGGCTCCGTTGAAAGAAGCATTCCGGCACTGCGGACCGCTCTAGGAGCAGGAGCCTGTCATTCCTTGAGTTTAGAGGCGGTCTTTACATCACTGCACACCCTACCCAGCACAGCCTGCGTCCCAGTTTCAACCCTTTCACGAAAAGTCATGAATAAAGAAACCTTTGTTAAGTAATAATGGGACATGTATTTTATTTTTACACGTGTGCTGGAAGTGGGGGTAACGGGGTGAACGGGGTATGTAACCGAAGAGGAGAGTCAACAGTAACTGGGTAAAGAAACAGGGGCAGGTTCAGCTTCTCTGTAAAGAAACTGAACAGTCACAGGTCACGCTGCTCGCTGCTCGCTGGTATTTGAAGAGTTCCTTGTCGCTGTCCCAGGCGCCTGTATAGGGCTTCATGAGCAAGTGCATTAGCGGGCAGGCTAGGTCCCCGAGGATGACTATAGGCATCTGCACATCCACAACAGTTATTTCGTGGTCCGGGAAGAAACTACCTTCCTGCAGGCGTCTGAGCAGCCCACAGTTCCTGAAAATACACGCATCATGAACCTTGCCCGGCCACCCGACGTTGATGTTTGTAAAACGTCCCCTATGGTCCCCCAGTGCTTGCAGCACCATTGAAAAGTGGCCCAATTTCTCAGCAGCTGACTGTGGAAGAGGTGGACGATAAAGTGCGAGGAGGAGAAAACGGCGATGATCGCAGCGGGCTCCATGCTTGCAGTGCTGTGGCGTCCGCGCTGTCACTGACCAGAAAAGTGCACGAACAGATTGCCCGCAGGCACTTTCAAGGAGGGAGGGAGGGAGGTTGTGATTGACGGTTCAATGACGACACTTACCCAAAACCGCCCTCGACACATTTCTCCCCCCAGCAGGCATTGGGGGCTCTACCCAGCATTCCAATGGGCAGCGGGGACTGCGGGAACTGTGGGATAGCTTCCCACAGTGCACCGCTTCCAAAGTCGACGCTGGCCCCGTGAATGTGGACTCAGAAATTCAAATTAGTGTATTTAGTATGGATACACAAATTCGACTTCATAAGGTCGAATCCACAAATTCGAACTAAGTTGATTCGAAATAGTCTTGTAGTGTAGACAAGGCCTAAGAGCCAGGACACTGAACAGGGAGCTACCTAAGCTAGACGATGGGAGGGGCAAACAAAAGGGTTGTATCCTAAGCCCCACCCCTCTGAGGGGGCTTGGCACCTAAATCTGAGCTGTAGGAAGATACCTATGTTGGCGAGCGATAAACACCTGTAAATTCTCTCTTGGAGCCAAGCACCTAAGGCATTTCTTATGCAAGTGCTGGTGGAGGCTGCCTCCCTTATAACCATTAGTCCGGTGATTAGGTTACTCAGCCAGGATATGGGAGACCTAGGGTTCAATTCCCCCATCTACCTGAGGGAGAAGAAAGAATTAGAGCAGTGGTTCTCAAACTGTGGGTCACGACCTGGGGTCGCCAGGACTGGCTTAGACTTCCTGGGGCCCAGGGCAAAAGCCCAAGCTTGAGGGCTTCAGGCCTGGGCAGTGGGGCTAAGGTTACAGGCCCCCAGTTCTGAAGCGCTTTGGCCCCCTGGCCTGGGGGAGTGGGGCTTTGGCTTTGTCCCCTGCCCTGGGGTGGTGGGGCTCGGGCAGGCTCAGGCTTCAGTCCTGGTGTCATGTACTAATTCTTGTTGGCAGAAGGGGGTCACGGTGCAGTGAAGTTTGAGAACCCCTGAATTAGAGCATGAGTCTCCCATCTCTCAGGTGAGTACTGTAACGCCTGGGCTATGGGGCGTTCTGATGTGGGTCTCTCTTGTTGAAGCTGGTCCCCTAACGTGCAGTTAGGCGCCTAACTCCCTTTATGAATCTAGCCCCTAGTGTACGAAAAGCAAAGTTATAGACTTCACACCACAAGGGGTCAACTTTGTCCCTTGGGTACAGTGCGGTGATTGAGAAACAGATACATTAATCCCTCCCAAATTTTGCAGCATCTGTTAATTTAGCTGAGCAGGGACTTGCTGGAGTCCAACGGTGTTTAGTGTTTTTGCTTTGACATAAGCCAGTGAGTGATGAAAGCAGAGTCGGACTGGCCCACAGGGCTACAGCAGAATTTTCTGGGAGGACGACGAGGTTTCTTGGAGGTGGGGAAGAGCCAGACCTCTGCCCACACGAACCACGCCACAGAGATGAAGCTATGGCCTGCATTACCTTCCCCAGCTACCACATAGCACCAGCAGCAGATGCTGCTGCAGCCTCCTCATTCTTCCTCCTCCCCCTGCCTGTCAGCCGTCATGCGCAGATAGGAGTGGGGAACAGAGAAGGCCTATGTGGTTGCAGCTGTGTTAGACAGAACTCAGAAGTGAGGCAGTTCCCCCCCTACTTCTCTGTATTGTGAGACCAACAGTATTAACCCTTTCGGTGCCTGCCAGCACAATTTCCCTCTTCATTTCAGAACAAAATAATAATACTTGAAGGTTTAACTGAACACAAGCTAGATGACCTGACCCTGCTTCACACTTAGTCAGCTCTCTACTAAAGCACTGTAAACTGACAAGCTCTTATCACAGCTTCACCCTGACTGGTGGCACTAAATGTCCTCCAGACTGTCATAGTCCCTCCAGAGAGTTGTAGAGATCTTTGAGGTGGTATTTCAGGAATAGGGCAAATCTGAATTCTCATTCTGCAAAGGCATTCTGGTAGGGCATTCTTGCTGTTCCTACACCTGACCTTGTTGTGTTCTTTAACCCATATCTTTTATTCTGGTCAGAGATACGGTAACTCTTGAACTAGGTCTTCAGCTGAAAAGTTGATCTTATCTTGGAATTCTTGTACAGCTTTTTCTCTGAAGGTTTTCAGGCCTCGGTTAGCATATAGACCCCAACTCCATAGTATCTGAGTGCCTTCCAAGTATTTAAATTATGCATTATTTTCCCCTCTTCCAGTCTACAAGAGAAATAGCTTGAATAATTCATATGGTGTTTAAGTGTTTGTATGTGTGGGAGTCTTTTGTATGTCTCTATAGAAACAGAGAAAACTGTCACATGTTCTGCATTTAGCTGTGGAAAGTGGTTAGTTGTGTGGTCATTCTTGTTGCTTGTGAGAGTGAGCTCTATCATCGAGGTCCAGCTCTTGAAAGTCCTATCTCTGACGCGCGAATCTCTTGCTACAGTTTTGTGGTTTCAGTAGAACATAGCTATCACCGGACTGCGTGGTCAGGAAGGGGGGAACTCTCTCAGGTAGCTAGGGCCCATCCTGTGGAGGATTTTGAGTTACATGACAGAGCTCTTGAACTGGTGTCTGTATTCAATGGGGAGTCAATATAGAGATTAGAAAGCTAGGGTGGTGTGTTCATGACAACTTATGAAAATAGGCAAACAAGCTGCTGGTTTTTGTAGCAGCTGGAGCTTTTTCAGCAAGGGTGGTTTCATTCCTAGATATGAAGAGTTACAAAAGCAACCCTGGCAGTCACAGATTGAAAAAGCACCACTACCAACTGTGGGGCCAACAGAATGAGAGAATCTTCAGGCCAGATGCAGATGGAAGTGGACTTTTGTTTTTGCTTGGATAGCTCTTTTGCCACCTACTGCTTCTGAGGAATCTAAATGTGCAAACTGTATAAATGTAGAGGGGACCAAGGGATCCTCCTCCATAAAAAGAATAAAACAGCAGATGCAATTTCCTTCATTTAAGAACATGTGAAAATATTTCAAAACAAATAGTTCAATAATTATTATTATATTTGTTTTCCTTTTTGGGTGTGCTCTAAAAGTTAGGTTCCAAAACTCAAGTTAAAGGTTGTTTTGCCACATTTTCAACTCAGTGGCTGGACTGGCAGGACAAAGTAGAGACTTCATTTTAGTCATACGGTTAATGAACCTCCACTACTCAGCCACCTTCATTCCCTATTAAACTTGCCCATGATGCCCTCCCCTGGTATCAGCCAGCTCTGCTGCCTTCCCCTTCTTTGCCCCAGCACCCTAAGAGCACCTCACCTCTCCTCGAGTCTCTGCTTTCTACGCGCACCACCTTGGTTGCTAGGAACTCCCTCAACCCCAAATCTCTCATTCCAGACTAGAAATCCCCCAGTGTCTCCCTCCTTCCCACTCCCTCTACTTCATAGAATCTCCCCACCCACCAAATATCACCCCACAGGATCCATAGTGAGCTTCTTGGGCTGCAGCTGCTGACATCACCTGTAAGGCCAGGAGTTTGGGGTTTTTTTGTTTGTTTGTTTTTTTAAAGACTAAACCATATTAATTTATTAACTTTACAGACGAGGCTTCCTACTCAGAAAGTAAATACAGGCTTGCTTCAACCACTAGGCTAAAGACCAGGGTTGTGTCCATTCTCTAAGTTTCTCCTAGGAAAGGCTTTCAAGGAACACGTCCTGCCAAGATCCAGCAAAGGCAAAATTCAAAACCAGTTCACAGTGCACCAAACTGATACTGTACACAGAGTTGGAAGGCAGAGTTCTGGTACCTTATTCTGCAGAGATGGGGCTGCAGATTCTTGTGCTGGGCTCCATGGCTGGAATTCTGTCCACTGCTGTGCTTGCTCCACTCCACTGCCTGGTCCCAGGGTGGCAGCAGGCCATACCAGGAGGAACCAGAGCATCACCCAGCTCAGAAGTTTATGCAACCAAAACATCACCATAATTCTGTGTGTGCGTTCAAGGGTACAATAATAGTGTGACATGCAGAAACACTGGCAAGCAACTGAAACTTCACTTTCCATTCTCAACACATAAGCCGGGTCAGAGATCCGGATGCAATACCTCTCATGACAGGGGACATTATCAACCTTACTTTTATATCTTCCTTTCAACAAAATAAAATGGATATACAGTAAAACATAATACTAAAAATAATCACAAATGAATGACAAATACTGTCCCTGAATCTTGATCACTTCCTGATCAGACAGTCACTTGTTCTCAGAAGCAGTTTCTTTAGCGCTGGCACTCTAGCCCTGCCATACATGGAAGTCAAGCAGCCCCAGCTAAAGCTGAGGCTTTCAGAGCTTTCAGGCTCTTCATTGCACAACAGGAGACACCCCGGATTCTGGGGGAATTCTGCAGGCAGCTGGCCACTGAAGAGAAATATTCTGATTTTTCCAAACGGAAAATTTTTCAGAGTTTCCTGTCCATGGGAAATTTTGGAATTTCTAGATATCATTGCAAATCAGAATGGAACTGGAATCTGCAGAATGGGAATTCCAAGTTTCCACCAGCTCTAGTTATGACAAAGTCTGTTCTTGGGAGATTTTCGTTCCAATGCTAAACAACAACAATTAGCTCCACTTATCTCCACAGACCAAGATGCAAGGAAGGCTGCACCAGGATGTAAAGGAACAAGTTTCTCCCCTTTCTGTCCCTGCACAGGCTGCCCACAACCTGGCCCTTTGTATTTTTATATTGCTCAGTCCTGAAGTCCTCTGAGTACCTAACACAAATATCTGAGCACTGCATGGCCATACATTGCTAAGTGGTCAAATAACTGTATACCCAAAGGGGTTTGGATGCAGATTCAGACACACATTCATGTTTTTAGATGTTTACTTGAACTAAACTTTTCAATGTTGCCCATCACTCATTCCCACTTACAGATCAAGTTCAAATGCATTTGTTTGGCTTCTGTCATTACATATGCAAGGTCTATACAAATCAGAAGAATTAAAAAAAAAAGTCAGAGGACATAATGTAAAATCAGCTGCTACCAGTCCCATGTTGCTAATTCTGAATGTAAACAATTTTTTCAACCTAGTAAAACTTCTTTTAATTCTGCCAGCTAGACAAGTACTGCACTTCTGCAATACGGGGCTCCCTATCCTTAGGATTTTTTGGGGTCCTTAGTTTCACTTGTTTCTACCACAGGATTCCAGGGGTAGTGCAACTATCAAAATGCAACTCCCACGTTTTCACAGTCGGCTGGCAACTAGGCACACAAGTATTCATTTTGCATGCCCAAGGCTCCAGCTGACACATGACATTTTGATGAATGTTTTTGAAGCTTGGGCCTTATCATTTCAGACAAAGGTATTTATGGCCATCCAAAAAGGGAGAACATTTACTAAAACATGTTGAGCCCCACCTGTCTTTCTGCCTCCATTTTCCTGACTGATGAAGACAATAAGAACTCCTTCAGTTTCTGAAGGCCAAACACATAAAAGTAATTCAGCAACTCAGAGAGGAATCTGCAATAGGTGGAGCAAAGCCAAGTCTGCCTGACAGAAAGGACAGAACATTTGGAGCAGGTATACACATGTGCTGCAGGGCTTCTAGCCCCATTTCAGAACAGTCCCAGGATGTGTTAGATATTCTTGATACAGACAATAGCTGAGCTAGGACTAGACTTTTTGCCTTTGTGTTTTTAGAGAATTAATATTTTTATGAATGTTCTGTACTCTGTAATTCTGATAGATACTTTCCACGGTGGAAGAGTTAGTTGTGTTAACTGTCCCAGGCCTGGATGTGAGTGTGAGGTTATTCCCAGTCTGCAATACAAAGAAAAATCAATACATTAAGCAGATTTTTATACAACGTCCCAAATACAGACCAAAGTGAAAAGTGAAATGGAAGAAATCAGGACAGTGACATGTGAAATTACATCACAATTTACTCTGAATGAAGAGACGGGGCAGAGATGATGACCCTTGAGGGTGAGAGAAATACAGCAGCACAATGAGGACCTGGTCCATGACTCAGGCTCCTACACACATAAGTGTTGGAACTAAGGGTACTGCCGCACCCCCTGACTTGAAGTGGTTTCCATCATATACAGGGTTTGTTTGGTTCAGTGGCTCTCAGCACCCCCACTATACAAATTGTTCCAGCACTCCTGCCTACACACTATGATAATACCAACAACCATCACCACCACGTCATAAATTACCAACTTATTACAGGAAAAAATGAGACCCGTTCAGTTCAGGCCCTGCAATCTCTTGTTCCCCTTCCAGATATCACGGTTTGGGACAGCCAAATTTGCAGTTGTCTGAGACTATATGACTCAGTACATGAAACTGTGGTGTAGCTTTTGGCCAAATCACCTCCTACTCAGACCTTGTCCTTCCACCCACCTAGAATTGTTGTAAAGAGCACAGACATTTAATGCAGGGTCAGCCCGGCATGCATCTTTTCACAGATACAATAACTCTCCTTCACTTTGCAACAGTAACATGCAAAGCTGTTTATAAAATGCTGATGCTAACTGTCATAACTATAAAGGGAAGGGTAGCATAAAATCCTTCCTTTAGCTGTAAGGGGTTAAGAAGCTCAACCAACCTGGGTGGCACCTGACCAAAAGGACCAATAAGGGACGAAGATCCTTTCAAATCTGCGGGGGGAGGTTTTGTTTGTGCTCTTTTTATTGTTCTCTCTGGGACAGAGGGAGACCAGGGCAGAAAAAACACATCTCCTAAAACCCTACCTGAAATAAGCATCTAAGATTACAAATTGGAAGTAATAGCAAGAAAATGCATTAAATTATCTTTTGTTTTTGCTTGTGAATTTTCCCTAGGCTAAGAGGGAGGTTTATTCCTGTTTTTTGTAACTTTAAAGTTTTGCCTAGAGGGAAATCCTCTGTGTTTTAAATCTTATTACCCTGTAAAATTACCTTCCATCCTAATTTTACAGAGGGGCTTCTTTAATTTCTTGTTTATAACACTAACAGTATAACATAACTAAGGGTATGGTGAAATTCTCTTGCTTGGGACACCCTGATAGGTTGCTGCCATCATTACGCGGAATTTACAATGAACAGAAGTCACTGTTTTACTTTCATAGTAATGTTGCTGTCTGAGAAGCTTCACAGCCCATTGTGCTACTGATTGGACCCAGGGAGTCAGGAGTGGTACTAGCTACACTGGGTTAAGAACTGTGCATGAGGCTTTCCACGTGCCAGGGACAGCAGACTGACCTCCAAAGTAATGGCCCAACAGTAACCAACATGGAAGGAGATAAAACAACAGCTAGGAACAGGCAGCAAAGCAAATCTGCATGTATCACTGCTACTGAAAGGCATTGGGTGCAAACAAACAGCAGAAGAGTGAGACAAAACAAAAAATCTAAGCACAAAAATAACACGACGGCATCTGCTTAAGTAGAATTGTTGTTCCCGTTAAGAAGTAAATCAAATAATATTTGGCAATTTTACCTAAATGCTCTTTCTCAGAGACCTGGAATAGAACTATTAAGAAAGAAAAATCTCCCCAGATTTTCCTTTAGTTCTATAGGTAGCCTCACTGCTTTCACATGCAAACATCCCTGAATAAGAAGATATTTCTTCATTCATAATTTACTTACTTTATGCCAGGTCCTGAGAGAAGCTGAACACCGACTTATTTCCTGCAACTCCCATGGACCAAAGGGAGCTTTGCAAGCTCAACAGGTCCAGAGCTGTAACAAGGAATTTTTGTGCCCAAGGCAAAGGCCGGCTCCAGGCTCTTCGGGGGCAATTCGGCGGCAATTCTCTGAGTCCCTCCAAGAGGGAAGGACCTGCTGCCAAATTGCCACCTCTGCTTCATTCATTCTTCGGCAGCAATTCGACGGCGGGTCCCTGAGGCCCTACGAGAGGGACTCAGGGACCTGCCACCAAACTGCTGCCAAAGGCCCTTGCCTCGGGCGCAAAAAAATTCGAAGAATGAATGAAGCAGCGGTGGCAATTCGGTGGCAGGTCCTTCCCTCCGAGGGGGACTCAGGGACCCGCCGGTGAAGAAGTGGCGGTGGTAGAGCTGTCACCGAAGTGCCGCCTATCACAGCTTTTTTTTTTCCTCCACCCCGCTTGGGCGGTAGAGCTGCGCCCCTCAGCTTTGTGCGCACAAGGCAAGTGCTTCACTCGCCTCACCCTTGTTACGGCACCTCTCAGGGTTTAGCCAGTTTGTTACCTTCCTCTATTCCTCACTGCCCACATCAGGCTTTGTAGTTTTTAATATATCCCTGCCAGCCTGCACAAGTGCATTAATAATTCTGAATGTTATTAATCTGTAGAGGTTAATGGAGCTGCTGTGTAGATAATAAGATGACAGAGAGTTGCTGAACAAGGATGGTTGAAACTAGACAGCATGATGAGTAAAAAACAGCGAGGTTTATAGATACTGTGGCATCGCTACCACAACAAAATCACAGTGAAAACCTAAGCTGAGATCCTGACCTTACTGAGTCCATGGGAGTTTTTTTCACTAACTTCAATGGGGCCAAACCTTTGGTAGATATTTCACCCTGTATCTATCTAGTATTTTGATTGTACTGAAGGAAATTATATTTAAAAGCTATGGTCAATATTTAGATTTTAACTGTCTAAAATCAGAGCGTTCAGAGCGCTAGCACCCACAAACACTTTACCTCTTTCTCCTAGAATGTGTGCACCACCACAGGGCCTTTCATTACACAATCACACAGCAGTGGCCCATGTGACATAATACAGCTTGACAAATAATACAATATAAGGGAAAGCAAGTGCATCTTTTCTATATCTATAGATGAAAACAAAATGCTATGAATGTGCATCACCTCGTTAGTCATGCAGAATCCTGTGTGGAATCAAAGATCCTAGTATACTGCTTACATACACAAGGGCAGAGTTAAGGTTGCCATGGGAACCATAATTCTGAGCTCACAAAAGTCGGTGCATTCAAACACTCAACCTTAAAACTGCATTATTTTTCTAATAAATAATTTATGATATTTTTATGGCAGATGTTGCATTACATCCCTTGCCTACAATTAAGCAATTACTTGGTGCATTTTAAACATACACACAAAAAAAGACACAAACATACAGGTCACAGACATTTTCATTAATATATAGCCACATAGACAATGATACAAAAACATAGAAATTGACATATGGGGGCTGTGTGAGACCAGGTAAGTTAAAATGAAACTGGATGTGTCAATCCAAAATAAGAACAAATTCCACTTACTATTTTTGGCACTGTGGCAGCATCTGCCAGTCCAGATAACCAGGAGGCTGAAAATAAGATCTCATCAGATCAAAATGGTTTGATGGGACAACACACACACACAGTAGTTATCATCTATATTTCCTCTGCTATTAGTTGAAAAATTTTCATCTCAACACAGCTGAACTCCTTGGCTTAGTTGACAGTTGTATTGTCACTGTTAGAATTCCTTTATTGCCAGCAGGTTTGCGATTGTTTTACTTTCCATTTCTATAACATGTTCAGACACTCCAGTAGAAGTAAGAATATGTGAACATTAAAGGCTGCTGTCTGAGAAGCTCGCAGATATTGAATTGAACATGACTAACAAGGGTGGGAAAAAACTGGTATTAAAATGGTCCCTTCATTCTTGCACATCAGCAAAGCACCATAGTGGTATGCCATTGAGGGTCACCCATCAAATTGGTGCAAGCAAATGTCATTGCAAATGTCAGACCTTCGGTGGCAACTGCTTTCGGCAGCTGCCTCTTCCTTTTCTCACTGTATGCTACCTTCTCTGTTCCTGCCAGTCCCATCTCTCTTTAGGCTGCCTGTCACCTGCCCCCACCACTCCTCTGGCCCTGCCTCAACAAATACATCTACAATGTAATACTTCTGGGGGGAGGGGAGGGAATCATCTGAATCACATTCAGTAGGGAAGAGAAACCAGACAAGCAGTAATTCTGGAAGAGGAGAGTAAATTAGGTCCCTCTGCCTCTCCTATTTACTTCCCATTTCACCAAGCCTTCCCACTTGGGTACTCCCGAATCCATGGTCCTTCTGTTTTTACTGTACTCAAGCCATCTCTTGTGTTCCAGCTGTTGCTACAGCTACCTCCCATTCCAACTAGCCTCCCAAGTGTTGATTCACCCCTCCTACTTTGTCTTCTATTCCAAGCATACCCCTGAAACCATTTGACTTCATTCCAGTCAATACCAAAGCATAATCTCAGGTTAGATTCCATCTTCAGTACAAGTGTATTCAATATGGACCTGATGCATGTTGAAGTCTATGGGAGGTTTTCCTGTTGACTGACATGGCCATTGGGTCAGGCCCTAATAAAGGAGTTAAAACTGGATTAAAGATCACTGTTGAGAATTTTAAGTCTTAAAACTGCAGTGACTGGAAATACCTGCAATATTAAAGCCCTCCATTATGGGCTGTAACAAATCCTGATTGTGACACTATTTTTATGTATGAGCAACAGACCCCTTGAAATATAAACCACTGTATCAGTCAGAAAGCAAACCTCAGGTCTCTGCCCTGGGATATTCCATAGTGAATAGACCTGTGGGAGTCACTTAACCTGCCTCTCTACTATTTTTAATAAGAAATTGAACCTGGTTATCCAAAGAGTATTTTCTCTTTGGAAATGTTACGTATCTAATTGGGTGGAGGCTTCCATCTTAAGTAGAAGCAGAAGTTTCACATCTGGCCCCCAGGGCTGGAGGAAATTATCACAGGAGTTTAGATAACATGGAAATGGTAGAGAGAAGAGAGAGATGCTAAATCTAACGGCAGATCATCCACCCACCTCCCTGGCAGGATGTGAAAGTGAAATTCAATGGCCTTTTGGCCTCATTCTAAAACATCCAGGGGAAATATTAACAATATCTACTGAACACAGTTTAACCCTAAACCCCTTGTCTCAGGATATGTCTACACAGCAAAAGCTGTGCATGGGCTAGCCTACCTGAGCTAGCTTGAATCCAGCTAACGTGGGTTACAATTACATTGTCTTCACTGCTGTGCAGGCAGTACAAGCCCAGCATAGACCTTGGATACATACTCAGCTCAGTAGCCTGTTCTGAAGCCTGGGCGGCACTGACTGTCTTCACTGTTATGGTTACCTGTGCTAGCTGGATTGAAGCTAGCTCAGGTAGGCTGGCCCATGCACAGCTTTGGCTGTATAGACATACCCTCAGACTTAGTTCTAACATTCACAAGAGGTTGAGAAAAACATCACTGATGTCATAGGTGCACTTCTCCCATCCAGTTAGTAAGAGCACTGGGGCACTCCCATCATCTGGCATGGCCAGTGGCAGAATAAAGGGATATTTCCCCCTACCAGGTAAGTAAGCCATGAGGTAATGAAACATTTTCGTATATCTAAACAGGGACACAGCCCTTAATACAAAGCCCATAGGATTGAATGCCAATTAAACCAATGGAGGTTCTATTCAATTACTCTAAAACCCCTCATCTTGTAATAAAGAATATCTGTTCTATAAAAATGTTCAGCCACATATAGAATTTAACAGAGAATTATACCTCTGCTGTGGAATTCTTGGGTTGGTTTAAAAGTTCTATAGAAAAATCACCACTATTTCTTCAGCGCATTTTCATAGGTCTTGGACATGGTCAGTAACTGAAGCCCTGAGCTTTTCCCTCAACCCCAACCTGGCCAAACAGGTCATCGATAAGGTACATTTCCTTGTAAACACGCAGAGTCGGGAATGTGATACTGGGGCATTTCCACCCCTCGTGACGCAGTAAGTGACTAAGTTCCAAATGGCTTACCTCTGCATTTTAAAGTCCGGTATAAAATCAGAGCAATAACTGCAACAGCGACACACGAAGAGGTGCATATCAGGAAATAACGGAGTATGGGTGAAAGTGTCATGTCCGCAGAAAGTTCTGCCAAGATACCAATATAATGAAAGTTATAATGCTTGATGGAGAAATCCACAGATTATGTAACTAGTGGATTTTGCCCAAGCCAGGGAGAGGGGAGTTCTCCCTCTGCTCCTAGGGTATATGAGACAGAGAGATCATACACACACACACTTCCCTCTGGCCAGTTTATTACAATATCTTACATCAGGCTCCTCTGAAAACTAGATGGACATCTAACATGGTGTCTTTGGAAGAGTTAAATCCTGACGAAGCCCCAGAATCACAGTGGTTCTCCTGATGTTCAGGAATCACCCTGGAGATGGGTTAGCCTGATCCATTCTTGTGGGTGGAATGCCAAGTGTACCGTGTCTCTCTTTAGTCAAGTACATTCAGTGCTGGAGACAGCAGATCAAGCTTCCTCTCACTACCCTGTCATTGTGCTTCATCCCTGATGACAAGTGACTGTCCTCTCGGGTGGGAGAGTATAGCTCAGTCTTCATGCCCTGTTTGGTTCTTGGTCTCTCTGCTGTGATTTCTAACAAAGAACTATGACTGGGTATATAAACCCTGTGCCAGCAAGTATGAAGTTAAGGAGCTGTTTGGGGCTGCAGTGGCCCTGCCCCTCCACACATGCAAATCCTGGAGGAGTTAAAAGGAGGGACCTCCACTCAGGTGGGGGCAACCCTGGGAAGGGAACAGGCTGTTGAGAGAGGTCTGACACTCTGCAGAGTCCTGCCCTTGCAGAAGGCAGACATGGATTCCCTGGGCTAAGAAGGGGAAGGAGACAGACTTGTACTAGAGACCAGTGAACTCTGGTTTGGACTGGGATACTTCCAAGGCCCTCTGAAGTAAGAGGAGCCAATATCCTGACTAAAGCTGCCTGCATGTTTTCTTCCTTTTCCTTTTATTTAACCTTGTTTACTGACAGTGAACTGTCCTGTTGCTTCACCTGGAACCCTGAGAACCCTGAAACAGCCAAAAGGCCTCAGCTGGAGGACTGTTAGGCCCCTGTTAGACTGATACATCCCACAGTGTCTGCGGCGGCGGGGGGGGGCAATTCAACCTGCACAATTGCACTCCTCATGTAACTCCTGAAGGGGGTGCTCTGCCAAGGACAGATTTGTGACAAAGGGTCTTCTGGTGTCCACTGTGTTGGGAGTTTGTAATGTGGAGACCTGCCCAGCTCATTGGCAGAGACCAGGATTGGACTCTAAGCAGCTAGTGGTGACCTCTTTCTGGAGGCTGACCTTGCTGTGGGATTGCACCCTACACATTTCCATATTCAAGCATTGGACAAGAACCCTTGAGACAATAGATAGCAGCTGTATCAGACGAGCCCAAAGGAAATGTCTCCTGGCTGAGCCAGAAATAAGGGCTGTGCTAAGCTGATCTTTCTATATAGCTAGATATAATTCAGCACGTGGGGTTCAAATCCCACTGCTAAAACCAATGTGACAAATTTGTGGCTACTTAAGACATTGTGGCTGTCCCCAGTGATTGAAACAGGAGGGGGAACTCTCGCTACATCGGTGAAGGAGGAGAAGGAGCGTTGCAGGGGCCATTAAAACAGCTTCATTCTAGAGTGCTCCGGACATTCTATGGAAAGTTGCGGATAGATAATTTGCCATTTGTCTATTGTTATAGAGTGTTTCTTTAGAGCTTTACCCCTATAAACATTCAGTGTAGCACATCAAAGTAACTCAGCAAAGTTCCTTGTCCCTCACCATTTGCACTGGCACTTGTCTGAACTGATAAAGTAGAGATGTACATGGCGTTACCAGATAACAGAAACCAGTTACAGAGAAGTGGTACTCACTTGATGATAGTTCTATAGTCTGGGTTTGGTTCGTGGCTGGATGGGTAACTAAGCAGGTCAGGTGATCATTGATGCTGTTGATCAGAGGCATACTGCTGAGTGTGGTCACCGTTCCATTGGTGTGATGAGTTTTGTTCTCCATGCTGTGACCATTCCCTTGGGACCATGAGATTTCTGCAGCTGGTTTCCCTGCAGACGCCTGGCACACAATGATCCCATTGATATCATGAGTCAGAGTCACCACAGGAGGGACTGCAGGAGAGGAGGGAAAACAGTTGGATTAGTTTTTTTTTATTGCAGTAGGAAAAAATTCCCCTACCAAAGCCTTCAAAAGTGACTAGCGGTTTTTGGGTGCCCAAACTGAGACACCTTAAAGGGGCTGGATTTTCAGAATGCACTGAACACCCACCTTCTGAAAAGTCAAGACACCTTAAAAAGCCTAAATCGGACACCTGAAAATCACTAGTCGCTTTTGAAAGTCTTGATCCCCTTTGTTTTGTGCATGAAGATTACAGCAAAAATAGATGATGATGATGGCAGTGGGGAGGCAGCTAGAGGAAAGGCATAGCATTCTCCATCACTGGCAATTTTTAAATCAAGATTGGATGCTTTTCCAAAAGATATGCTCTAGCTCAAACAGGAATTATTTCAGGGGAATTCTATAGCCTGTGTTTTACAGGAAATCAGACTGGATGATCACAGTGGTTCTTTCTGGCTTTAGAATCGGTGATTACAACAAGGGGTATGACTATTAGCAAAACACAGACTGATGAGAACACAGCGTGGTAAAAATCACAGCTGGAATTTTTATAAATACGTAGGAAGAATTCATAATTTGACAATATGAAAGGGAAGTGGGCAGGACAAGAAGGAATCACATGGAACTATTCAGTCTAGACACCAGCAATACATATTCTGCCCTTGAGTAGACAGAGAAAAAGTCAGATTAAGAAGAGGCAGGGAACAGACAATAACTTAGCCATTATCTGAGAGGAAAGTACCAAGAAGGAAAAGTCAAGTGACATGAATTATGATAAGGTGGGTGAGGTAATATCTTTTATTCGGCCAACTTCTGTTGGTGAGAGAGACAAGCTTTTGAGCTCCACAGAGCTTTCCTTCATTTTAGTCATAAAAATCAAGACACACAAGGTGTTTCTTACCTAACACAGTGAGAGCAGAGACTAGGCAAAAAGTCCCATCACTAGTTGCAATTTCACAGGTGTAATTACCCTCATCAGCAAGTCGCACAGGGTGAATCTGAAGGGCAGGGTCATGATCAGGACTAGATTCCCAAGTCATCCTCTCACTGCAGTTTGTTCTGTCTGTCTTATTGGCATCAGCTCTATATGCCAACAAGCAGTGACTTCCACTCTTTGGTCCTATTTTCCATATTACCAAAATCAGAGATGACACCGAGGTGTTAGGGCATCTCAGCACAGCCCTGGTGCCTACCACTGCAGACACTGTGCTGTCAGCTACATGGGAAGAAGAGAGGAATTGAAAACATCACTCAAGCTGCCATTATAGTTTATGGAGTTTTAATTTCATTAAGATCAAACATCTCTGCTCCCATATTGTATTAAAACCTCTTCCTGCAGCAGATCCTGGACACTTCTTTGTATATTTATGGTAAATTGTTTACAGGGGCGGCTCTAGTAATTTCACCGCCCCAAGCACGGCGGCACGCCGTGGGGGGCGCTCTGGCGGTCGCCGGTCCCGTGGCTCCAGTGGACCTCCCGCAGGCACGTCTGCGGGAGGTCCACCGGAGCCACCTGCTGCCCTCCCGGCGACAGGCAGAGCGCCCCCCGTGGCATGCCGCCCCAAGCACGCGCTGTGGCCTGGAGCCGGCCCTGATGGTTTAAAAATTAGCTGAGAACTTGAGATGTGCCAGAGCGACATGAGTTTCCAGGACTGACCTCACTGGTCCCACCTTCTATGGAAGCACCTTGCTACTGTAGATCCTAGGCCTCGGTCACCATTTAAAGACCCTATGAAGTTGAAGCCTGACTCCTCTCACTTACTTGCTGCTCAAGATTTTCTCCAATGAGCTGGCAACTCTATGTTAGTGCTCTGTGCGGCCACATAAAAAATGTGTTTCTTTTCCATGCCCAGTCTCCTGCTTGCCTTGTCATCAGGAATTGGGTGTGCCCTGGAGTCAGTGCCATGTGGTGCTTTGTATTGATTCATGGTGGTGAGCTAAAGACACAATGAAAGCCTCTACTGCCAAGGAATTTTGTTCACCTTGATAGAGGGCTTTGAGAAAGTGGTAGGGTGAGGGAATCACTCAAGAAAGGAAGGAAATTCCTAGGAGGACCTGGTTATAACACAGCTAAAAAAAAACCCTGTAATATAGATGGAACCTAATCATATACCTGTAGCAATCTTAAAAAACCCAGGTTGCCCACAGCATTAGTGCAGTTACGGGGACACAGAAAAGTCCTGTCTATACTGCAATTTTCAACCCTGGGGATTTGCATTAAATTGTACTCTAGATGGGGCCTTCGTGTTATCTGTGCTGCAGTCCTATCCAGCAGCACCTTATTGTGGCAGTCCAGCGGTGCAGAAAGATTGTGTGTACTGTAATCCTAATTTGTGCCACTCTTCTGCTTTCACATTAAGTAGCAACATTACTTCTGGCCAAATCTGTCTGTGAAGTTTATTTTACTTTTGTAGTAGGGCCTCTCCTTTGTTTGTACTGTGGCTTGCTTTATTCAGTAGTTTCCCCTTGTCAATTTTAGAGTAACAGCTTGTTGAAAGAGTAGACTACTTATCAGTCCTCTGGAACTCACAGTATTACATTCATTTAATGATCTTCCACACTTACCTGGCCCTTGAACCACTTTAATTAGGAAAAGAAGGAACTCAGCCAGAATTGGCCACATCTGGGCCATGTGTTGGGAGGGGATTAGGGCAAATGGCACAAAATGAAGCTAATGATGATGACTTGGAATAATGGGTCACTATGTATGTCCCCCCAAATAATTTCCTGTTTTGAAAGAAGAGCAAAGTTAGAACATGAAACAAATCATCAGCTTCCCTTAAAAATAAATGTTCTGTAAAAGACCCTTTGTCAGGTTATTTCAGATATTTTTTCTGACCCCTCAAGAAGGCACATCAGCAAAAGTTACATCCAGCTTTGACAAAGCATTCATGAAAATAAAGAAACTTGCTTCACAAATAAATGTCAATCTCTCTACAGCTGACTTTTTTATTAGTAGTAGCAGTATCCATCCATTCTTTAATTTATGTTTTTATTGGATCTTTTTATCAGTCAAATATTCTAAAGCAGCAGCACAGAGTGCTCTGACAGTAAGAACCTGGACACATTGCATCCCATTTTGAAAACTGAGGCAAATGTATGTATAGAATGCTCAGGGTCTAATCTTACATCATTTGATGGGGCACCTACATTCATTAATGGGAATAACCCTGGGAATGGCTAGTAAACTCTCCTGTTTTTAATTTCTGTAAGAGTGCTGCCACCTCTGTAATAGAACAGAATGGACAGCTGTTTGCTGCAAATGATCACAACTTTTTAAACGAGGTCTTGTTTATTTGCTATTTTCTTCAGAGAAATAAGGCATGTTGCATTTAATGCTATTTAGTAACATATCATATAACTCATGATACTCCACAAGCAAATAAAGAGACTTTTGTTTTAAAGAAATTACTTTTGCAAGCTTCATTAAAGCAAATGTTGAAGTACTGATCATTAAGAATGAGATGGTGCTTTCATTCAAATGTGCTATTTTCGGGTGCTTAAAATTTCATTAAAAGATGACCTGCTGCATGAGAATTTTCAGTACAGATTCTCAGCCTAGAAGCATGTGTTTTGAAGAGGAGAATTTTGAAGAAAATCCATTTAGCTGTGGCTGAGCATAATTTTTATTATTAAGGAAACTGGTGATATTTGTGATATCTCAATGCAAAAACTATAACTAATTTTTAAATGGAATACTTGGCATGTTCTATGTGGATTATCTAGTATGCTTTGGGTCCCAGTTTTCAGACATATGGAGCATCCTATTGACAGCATCACTTCCATTTAGGTCCCAGTCCTGCAACTGGTTATGTGGGAACACACCACTATAGCTGGTTAAAAATTGATGGGGATCCCGATGGTTGCACTGCTGTGCCCATACAGAGTCATTGCAGGATCAAGACTTAGTCCATTAGCTCATCAGAACAGGTACTGTGGCTTAGTGTGTTTTTGTGAAGCACTGATCAATATGGACCCTGTCCTACTGTGGCTTCCAGGCACTACAGCAATAAACTAATAACTAACAACAAGTGGATTTGTGTTTGCACTGAAAAGACCTTTTGTTTTGCAATATGACGATAGATATTTAAACACAGCATTGCTGAGCATTTTGTTTACCGTAATTCCAGAATCACACAGGTGAGCTGCTTCAGCCACTTAGGCGAGAGAATCTTCAAAGCTGCAAGTGCTTCTTTTAGAATGAGGGGAAGTCTTTATTTTAAAATGATCAAACTTTTATGATTCACTCACGATGACTCATTTTTTGTTTTAACTCTCAAACCATTCCCTACCTTTGTTTAACTTCATGGCCTACAGTTGTCTAATTTAGCACTCGATCCTGTAAACAGTTGCATCTGTGCATAAGATGTCAGTTGGACACTGAGCGTAACTGTACAAATGGGCATTATTATTTGCAAGATCAAGGCAAATTCTTTGCTGCACAGACCATGTTTTTTATCATCTGTGTAGGGCACCATGCACCTATGATGCATAGAAATGTTTATTCATAATATTAATACATTTGCAAGTATTAGTATGTGAATGTATGAATTACTTTCACTTTTATAGTTTGAAACAAAACCAGTGGTATTGATGCAACACAAATATGTTACAACAGAGGTTTTCTTCTGGGCAATCTGTGTGGACTGAGAATGATCACCCTTGCATTTAAATGTAAGCACACTCTTCAGTTCGGGGTATGGAGGAAAAGAGAACAGCTTAGGATCCAGCCTCTTTGAACTAAACAATCAGTACAACAGCACACATACAGTGGGTCAAAAGCCTCAGATGGTGTAAACTGGCAAAAAGGTTACTCGATTTGAATGGAGCTATAATGATTTAGGATCTGGCTCATGTGCTAGTATGTTGGAGTCAAGGAAGGGATATGCCATGGAGGCCACCCTCCTAAGCGTTACACGAATGAGTATGTCATTTGGAATGGCAGCATCATTTAGTATCTAAAATTCCATTTTTCTGACTAGCTCTAATGTTTGGTGCACAGAAAAACAAACAAAATAAAGCTACATTTCTGATATCTGAGTGTAAGAAATATCACCAATTCCCTTAATACATATTTTATGTAAAATAATATTCACACTCAGACAACAGCTAAATGGATTTTCTTCACAATTTTCTCCTGCAAGACACACACACACGTATCTGGGTTGAGACCCTGTGCTGAAACTTCTCATGCATCAGGCAATTTTTTTAATACAATTTCAAACACCTGAAAACCAGGGTTTGAATGAAAGCACCAACTCAGCCTTATCAATTCACTAACCATTTGCTACAATGCAACTAATAATTTGCGAAATTATTTAATTATTTATTTTAAAAGTAGCCTTATTATTGGCTTGTGAAATATCATGAGCAGATGATTTTTCCTGAATTTATTCAATTCATATATATTTTAGCTCGACAGGATGGTTGTGAATGATTGAAAATGAACATAAGAATGGCCATACTAGGTCAGACCAAAGGTCCATCCAGCCCAGTATCCTGTCTACCGACAGTGGCCAACGCCAGGTGCCCCAGAAGAAATGGACAGAACAAGTGATCTATCCCCTATCACTCATTCCCAGCTTCTAGCAGACAGAGGCTAGGGACACCATCCCTATCCATCCTGGCTAATAGCCATTGATGGACGTATCCTCCATGAATTTATCTAGTTCTTTTTTGAACCCTGTTAAAGTCTTGGCCTTCACAACATCCTCTGGAAAGGAGTTCCACAGGTTGACTGTGCGTTTTGTGAAAAAAATACTTCCTTTTGTTTGTTTTAAACCTGCTGCCTATTCATTTCATTTGGTGACCCCTAGTTCTTGTGTTATGAGATGGAGTAAATAACACTTCCTTATTTACCTTTCTCCACACCAGTCATGACTTTATAGACCTTTATCATATCCCCCCTTAGTTGGCTCTTTTCCAAACTGTAAACTCCCAGTCTTATTAATCTCTCCTCATATGGAAGCTGTTCCATGCCCCTAATCATTTTTGTTGCCCTTTTCTGAACCTTTTCCAATTCCAATATATCTTTTTTGAGATGGAGTGACCACATCTGCATGCAGTATTCAAGATGTGGGTGTATCATGGATTTATATAGCGACAATATGATATTTTCTGTCTTATGAGCTACTCCTCTCTTAATGATTCTCAACATTCTGTTAGCTTTTTTGACTGGTGCTGCACATTGAGTGGATGTTTTCAGAGAACTATCCACAATGACTCCAAGATCTCTTTCTTGAGTGGTAACAGCTAATTTAGACCCCATCGTTTTTTATGTATAATTAGGACTGTGTTTTCCAGTGTGCATTACTTTGCATTTATCAACATTAAATTTCAACTGCCATTTTGTTGCCCAGTCACCCAGTTTTGAGAGATCCTTTTCTAGCTCTTCATGGTCTGCCTGGGACTTAACTATCCTGAGTAGTTTTGTATCATCTGCAAATTTTGCCACCTCACTGTTTATCCCTTGTAAACTGGAACAACGTTGCTTAGCTGGAATCAAATAATATTGTTTCTGCTTCTTTTTTGGATGTTTATGCATTAAATGAAAAAAAATTGTTTGTGACTTTTAAGATTTACTTTCCCTGAATAGTTTAGCCTATTATGAAAAGCAAAACACAAAAAGGGACCAAATATAGCTGAAATTAACACATTTAAAAAAGAAAAACCACAAAGGACTATTTTCAGATTTGGGTTTGTATTGTTTACTCTACTCTAACTAAATTTGTTTCTACCACAACATTAAAATAAATTGTAACTGTCACTTAGACTTGATCATAGCAGCCGGATAAAGCCTTTATAATACATGCTTTGTTCCTTCCATTTGTATTGATACTGCAGTAGGAGAATGCCACTGCTAATATTTTGTTCCACTTTTAATGAATTTTAGTGCTGGTGAAAGGTATCTGATTGTCAGCCCTGGAGTAGAGTCAGCTGGTCACAGAAAAGGAGCAGCATAGGCAGCAGCACCCATATGCGTGCTGCCCAGTCAGCAGGCACTGCCCCCACAGCTCCCATTGGCTGTAGTTCCTAGCCAATGGGAGCTGCGGAGCCGGTGCTTGGGGAGGGGGCACATGTGGAGTGCTTCCAGGAGCCGTGTGAAGTGGAGCAAGGCAAGCCCCCAACCCGCTCCCCAGCTGGCGCACCGGAGCGGAGAAAGCTCCTAACCCCGGCAAGAGCTCGAGGGCTGGATTAAAATGTCAGACAAGACGGATGCAGCCTTCAGGCCATTGTTTGCCCACCCCCTGCCATAGCTCAAACTGCCAATGCAGAGGAACAAGCTTTCAATCACTATCAGCCTGAACCATGAAATATTCTAAATTCCTTTAAAAAACAAAAACCACACCAGATCCAGTTGTCCCAGCAGAAAACCCAAAAAACCTCTGAATAATATTCTAGGGTGCTCTTTTTTAACCAAACTCTAGGTAAAGTTCTATTCAAAGTCGTTATTACTACTAGGCTAGAAGCAATTTCTGTTCTCACTTGGTTCCTAAATCCTCATTGCTCATTCTTTTTCACTATGATGCCCATGAATGTCTTGGATGGTTTATCCAACAAATCCTGCATTTTGGCAGCAGGTGGACTAGACGACCCTTGTGGTTCCTTATAACCCAATGATTCTATGATTCTATGACTATTTTGATTTGCCTGAAACAATCTCGGTCCTGGACTGCCTAGTTCTGGTCATAGATGGGCATCACAATCCCCTCCCTCCTGCGCTTGTGTGCAACACGGCTATTTAAATGGCATTTTCTATCGTCATCTCAGTGACTTTAAAGGAGAAGTAATTAAGATTACTGACCTCTCACAGAAGCATAACGTCTTGCAACAGTGCCTCAGAGAAACTGTCCCTCAGCTACAACTTAGCTCAGCTAAAATCAGACTTCAGTGTGAAGACTCCCCCAAGGAGGATGTGGGCACACAGTTAAAATCTAACAAAAAGTAACCACTTAGATAAGCTATTGTACATAATTAACAGACAAGCTGCAAAAGCCTGTGCTATGCAAAGCAGTGGAATAGAAAGTTAAATAAAAGCAGACACTAGCACCAAAGCTACTAGAATTTATAACATCCAAAGCAGAGGTTCTTAAACTGTGGTCTGTGGACCACCAGTGGTCCATGAGCTCCATTCAGGTGGTCCATGGATAGATCCCTCTAAGGTGAGCGCCTGGGCGGCTGCACACAAGAAAATGAAGGGCCACCCACCTAATTAGTGGAGTCGTGCAGGTGCCCAGACCCTGGAGAAGATGTACATGTGAGGTGGTAGCTATGGTGGGAATAGGGGGTAGGTGGGAGGGGGCAGCTGGGTGAGAAGAAGGGATGGGGGAAATTTGGGACATGCAGTGCTGTGGCAGCCAAAGAGGCGACTTTCCCCAGCTCCAGGGCTGCAGCTGCCGGGGAAAGACGGCCCTCCTTCCCAGCGTCAGCTCTGTGGCTGCTGTGGTGGGGGGAAAAGGGCACAGCCATTGCATTAGAAAGGTAAGACTACTGATATTAAAATATGGGTTGTGTGCTTTTATTTGTAGAACAAAAAAACCTTAATTATTATTAAGGATTTTGTATATAGCACCTTTATCCAAAGCGCTTTACAATAGTTAGCTAACAGTACAAACAACATTTGGAAAGATCATTAAGTGGGCCGCCGAGAGCCTCAGCAATTTTCAAGTGGGCTGCAAAAAAAAAAGTTTGAGAACCACTGATCTAAAGTGTCTGACAGGCCTATGACATATCCTTTGATATGCCACAGTGCAGATCATGAGGACAGGGTAACACCTATCTACATGTAATCATGGCCTCACTCACCATTGCATTTTTCAAAACACCGCTCATCTCATACAGCATGTTCTCATCTTCTAAAACAAAGCAGCATCTCTTTCACAGAGCCAGACATTGTAAGGGCAGAGGGGACCATTATGGTCATCTATTAATAGAGCACCTCCATATAATCTTTATAACCCCTTAAAATGTAAGGTGGCCAGAGCAATGTTAACTCCCCCTTTTTTTCATGATGTGCATTTAACACATGTCATACAGTACAGAACAGCAGAGGTATCCAGAAGAATGAGACAAGGCCGCATTGCCTAAACATCCCACAAGTTTTCTATGCAGCCAGAGTCCTCGCACAGCAGTACCTGGATCTACCCTAGATCTGGTGTCAGGCAGCATGCCACCCACCGCAAGAACACTTTGTATCAATCCTCTTCCCCTCCTCTCCCCTCCCCCCAGTCTCTCTCAAACCTTCTCAAAGTAGCCCATTACAGTGTGCTATCACAGGGCTTGATTCAGCCCTGTGTAATGCTGGCTATCACCCTTGTGAAAGAGGAGACTTGCAGCTGCAATTGTACCCAGAGTTCTCTTGCTGCCAGAGACCCGCAGCCAGCCAACACTTTCCCAGGAATGTGAGGTGCTGGCCAAGGAAGGTGCTGATTCATCACATCCCCCAAGCAGCCTCCATCTCCTATAGAGACTGAGCAAAACAGAAGGGTGCCCTCCTCCTAGAATGTATCCTCCTGGGCCCTCACTAGTAAAAAATGTATTTCCCCACCATGCACGCACACACTTCTCAGACTCATAAGTGACTGTGCCATTTTTAAGCAAATTTTCCAAAAAAATTCACCTTCAGGCAGGCAGACAGTTACCAGCCAGCCTTGGGAAAAATTCAGCCAAAGAGCTGAGAATTTTGGAAAGTTATGAGTGACTTGAAAACGGGGAGTTATAATGGAAGAGTTTGGGTAACCTTAACTAGAACCAACGCTAGTGTTCCAGCGGTAGCACTTGTCTTTCCCTCCCCATTTTCATCTTCAGAAAGCATGTACCGGGTGTCACTCTGTGAATGCATTGATCACCAACATGAACAGGAAGGGACTTGGTGCCAAGCCCTGATGTACTCCAAGTCTTACTAGAAACTGTTCAGTTTCTCCCCTGGCCTTCTAACTGTGGTAACAGCACCCTCAGACATGTCCTGGACAAGTCTGAGATAGTCTTCAGGTATCTTTCATTCTCATACAGCACCAGATACTTCTCTCAGAACATGGTCCCATAAGCCTTCTCAAGATCAATGAATACTACGGGCAGGATTTTCTTCCTTTCTCTATAATTTTCCACAAGCAATCTTAGTGCAAAGATAGCATCCATTGTTGACTTGCCTGGCATGAATCCAAACTGATTGTCACTGAACTTCACTTCTCTTTGTAGTCTTTTATAAATAATTTTCTCCCAGATCTTCTTGTGTGGCTTGTGAGTTTAATGTCATGATAGCCACCACATGGCTCTGTGATGGAGTGCACCAGGCCTTTGAGGCCCCCTACTGGAAGTCCCACTACTCTGCTGCACCCCACCCCGTGAAACAGTTTGTGGTGATTAAAAGAGAGGCATTTTGGGAAGCAGTGAGATGTGGTCCTTCAGCAGCCAGAAGAGCTAGGGACCAGCAACAGCCAATCGAGACCCAGCAGGCCTCAAGGCTTGCTGTCTGCAGGTCAGTAACGGGATTAAAAAAGAACTAGATAAGTTCATGGAGGATAGGTCCATCAATGGCTATTAGCCAGGATGGGCAGGGGTGGTGTCCCTAGCCTCTGTTTGCCAGAAGCTGGGAATGGGTGACAGGGGATGGATCACTTGATGATTCCCTGTTCTGTTCATTCCCTCTGGGGCACCTGACATTGGCCACTGTCAGAAGCCAGAATACTGGGCTAGATGGACCTTTGGTCTGACCCAGTGTGGCTGCTCTTATGTTAGGAGCCAGAGGAATGAGGAGGGATGTTCCTAAGGCTGCATCCAGAGGAGCCAGGCCAGGACAGATTACTGGCCACAGTCAGTGGCAGGGTTTAAGAAGGAACCCTGCAGATTCAGTCCCAGTGAAAGAATTTAACCCAGAATGGATAAGAAACTATTTTGTTTGTAACTGGCCCTGAAGGGAAATAAATTGATTCTATTTGAGTTCCTTGTACCCCAGAAGTGGGTTTGGACTGTGTGACCCTGCTGGAGAGCCAAGTCACAGAAGACCCACAGAGGCAGGCTGATAGCCAGCAGTGTGTGCTGGTAGCCAAAGAGAATGGCAGCCACCACAAGAGGTAACTGCAACCCACCACAATCTCTTTTTCTCTTAAATATTAGTACTAATGTGCTCCTTCTCCAGGCATCTTCTGAGTCCTCAGGATGAAATTAAACAGTTGTGTCAACATCTTCACGCCTCCTTGTCTCAGGCACTTCCATACTTCTGCTCATATGTCAGACCCAAAGACTTCAGAAGAACATTGTCTGCTATAGTGATAGTCCATAGCAACCAGAAAAGAGAGAACTGAGGTCATATCTTCTGTGGGTGAACATGAGGCTCCCAGGGCATTTTTCATAAGACTTGGAGTACGCCCTAGTGTCCCTAGACAAAAATTTTCCTTTCCACCTGAGAGCCTCTGGCTACTGCCCTCCCACTCCATAGCTGGCTGCAATCCAGTGATGCTGTATGTACACTGTACAGTTTGTAAAGCACTTTGGGATCTTGTGGAATAAATGGTGCTGATACATTGTTACCAAGGGATAAGGAGGGAGTTGAGTTTATTCTGCTGGCTTTTCATTCTTGGCTTTTACAATGGATGTAACAAACAAGAAACCAACTCTGTGGGTGCTCCTGGGCTCAGGCACCCACTGAAAAAAAACCAGGAGATGTTCATTACCCATGAGTCACAGTCATAGGTGGCACGTGACTCTTGCATTTGAGGAGGCTGGGTGGGAGCACCAGAAGCTCCTTATAAGTGGGGGGTGGGGCACTGGCACCCAAACTATGCCCCACCCCCGATATACCCCCTGGCTCTGCTCCCACTCGGCCCCCTCCCCTGAGCCCCCCACCCGAGCCCCCCACCCACCCCTCTCTACCCCCTCTCCTGAGCCCTCCCACCCGCTAAGATAACATTGTAGACATATTCAATAAATAGAATATGAAAGAAGTATAAAAATATGCTGAAAATAACCTCTCCTCCCAAAAAACATGCACATCTCTTCAAAAGCACCCACTGACAAAAAACAAATAACCTGTGCAAGAACAATTGAAATACAAAATCTTTGCTGGAAACCCTCATCACCCCAGTAAAACTGAGCCAGAAATGCACAATGTCCAGTGTCAGAGAGAGAGCAACCACATCATTTAAGATATTTATAGTCATCAACACATTTGAAGAGCTGTTAGCCACATCTGCTTCTTCCAGCACTGCACATAGCTTTCTCTACAGTGATAGGCTTGCAATTTTAGGAACGTTTTCAGCAGCTGTGATGTTGCAAAGCTTGGTGCTTTGTGAGCAATTCACACCAATGGCTTCTGATTGTCTTGTCTCCCTGTCTGTAAAGTGTTAGCAGAACTTCTGGTAGCTGGCTGTGATGAGGGTTTTGAGATCACCCAGCAGATCGATGTGAGCTCCAGGGAAAGATAATCTCAGGATATAGCATTGCTTCATTCAGACCAGTGCTAACCAATGTGTGGGAGGGGGGCTTTACTAGCCCAGAGGAAAAAGAACGTTGGGAGTTGGGAGAAAGTTCCACAAGCTCAGGTCTGCCCTTCACTAACATGCCCTGGTGAGTGTGGGTAATGCAGAGGGGAAGCTCCTTGTGTCCTTCTTCACCCCACATGGGCTCCTAAATCAGGTGGCCACAGGAGCAGCTCACATTGACAGGGCTGCAGAATCAAGCACTCACCTAAGCTTCAACAACATGTGTCTAGACTCATGGAGTCACTAATGGAAACCCCCCCACCCCCAGCCCATAGTTTTCTGCTGCAATGGAGCTACAAAACAAGTGAAGGGGGATGGGTGGAATGGCCAAGAGGGATGGGCATATCAAGTGGGATTCCGCAGGGATCTGTTCTGGTTCTAGTCAATGTCTTCATAAATGAGTTGGATAATGGCCTAGAGAGTACGCAAAGTTTGTAGATGAAACCAAGCTAGGAGGAGTTACAAGTGCTTTGGAGGACAGGATTAGAATTAAAAAATAATCTGGACAAACTGGAGAAATGGTGTGAAATAAACAGAATGAAATTCAATAAGAAATGCAAAGGACTACACTTAGGAAGGAACGATCAACTGACAAATCCAAAATGGGAAATGACTGCCTAAGAAGGAGTAAAAAAGTAAAAAAGTAAAAAAGAATCTGGGGGTTATAGTGGATCACAAACTAAATGAGAGTCAACAAAGGTCATACTGTCACAAAAAAGTGACCACATCCCAGAACACTGTTAACAGGAGTGTTGTAAGACAGACACAAGTAGTAATTCTCCCACTATACTCAGCACTGATAAGGCTACAGTGGGAGCACTGTTTCCAGTTCTGGGTGCCATACTTCAGGAAAGATGTGGACAAACTGAAAACCGTCCAGAGGAGAGAGTGAAAAAAAATTGGTTTGTTTAGTATGGAGTAGAAAAAATTGAGAGGGGACATGATAACTCTTCACGTACATAAGAGGTTGTTAAAAAGAGGGTGATGAATTGTTCTTTCTGTCCACTGAGCACAGAACAAGAAGAAATGGGCTTAAATTGCAGCAAGGGAGGTTTAGGTTGGACATTAGGAAAAACTTCCTAGCGGTAAGGGTGGTTAAGCACTGGAACAAATTACCTAGGGAGCTTGTGGAATCTCCGTCATTGGAGATTTTTAAGAACAGGTTAGACAAACAACTATCAGGGATGGTCTGCATAATACTTGGTCTTGCCTCAGTGCAGGGGACTGGACTAGTTGACCTATTGATTTCACACCAGTTCTACATTTCTATGAGTCTGTGAAAAGCAGAGACAGGGTCAGAGAAAAGAAGAGAAACAAAGGTAAAAAGAACAAGAAATGATAGGCAGAAAAGAACAGAGAGCAAATGCACAGGGAAGAAGCTGGCAGTAACTGGGCTGGGTAACTGGAGCAGAGCTAGAACTGAGGATATCCATCTGCCAAAGCATCATAAGGGGAGACTCCACAAGCAAAAGGTTAGGAACCATCAATTTAAACTGAAAGCTCTTTTTATTTACTTATACAGCATCCAAAGTGCGCATTAGGAAAATAATAATGGATCACTGGCATCTAGACCCCAAATAGTAAGGACTCCTGCACCCCATAAGAAACAGCTGCAGCAGGCAGGGAGTGGTAGGTAAGCAGCAGTAAGTGCTTTGCCTCACAGATGACTGCTGTTGCCTATCACCTGCTGCTAGGATACCAGAATTTAGCACCAGTCAGGGAAGAAGGAGAGGCATGGACTGCATGACTCCTTCCCTGTTCTGATCCACTCATATCAGGTCACTTTCTCCCCTCCTCATCCTATCCCCCATGAGAAGAGCTTTCAGCCCATGGTTGCTGGCTAGCTGTCTTCCACAGATAGCAGGGACAGGAAAGGCACCATGAATGCAGTTCCCTTCCCTGGTCCTTCATGTTCTATCAGTATCCCATCATGCCATGCAAGTGACCCGAGGGAGAGGCAACAGCAAAGAGCAACCCTAGCGTTCACAGTGCCCCAACCGAGCGGGCTTGCTGAATGCAGCGTTGGCTACCTTGATGAAGTGAGGGCAGAGGGCGAGTGCAACAGCTACCTGAGCAACACAGAAGGGAGAGGATTGATTCCCCCAGCTTCTGAGACAAGGGCAAGACTTCTGATGGCAAACAGTAAGTGTAAATGTGTTCCCTGTGGTGGTGGCTGACCAGAGATGAGAGCAATTAGGCCGGTACCAGTTGGCCCCAGAAAGCAGAACACAGAGCATAGCCTAAGGTGGGCCACGTGGGTGGGAGGGAGGCAGTCTGTATAGCAGAGGAGGACAAGTCTGTCTGGAAGCAGGAGGGCAACATGTGCAGCTAAGCTTTGCAGGGGGAGGGGAGCAGAGCAGAGCAAGTTTGGGGGATGCTCTGAGTGGATCCTGCAATTTTGGTTCTGCTACGTAGTCAGCTTTAATCCACCATTGCCCTCCACTTCAGAGACTACAGCTCTGTGCTTCAGAGGCAGATCAGCAAGTCTCTTTAAGGGGACCCCTGCCTCTTGGAGATAAGTTATGCTGGAGACTAACTGAGAAACACCAGGAGCCAGCTGCAGTGTAAGGCTGACCAGTGTACGGTGGGCAGCATCACACTCCAGTTGATGTACATATAATTCCCCTGGGCCTGCACTAGCTATACCAAGATACCCACACTATCTTCCTTACACTTGGGGCTATGGATCCAGTGAACAGACCTTCATTTGATGGCAGGCCAACTCCCCCATCACGCAAGAGCATTAGATTGAAAAAAGGAGCTGTATTTCATGTATGTGTACACCTCGGTATGTGGGCATCATGAGTCAGATTGGTTGGTATTGTGAGAACTTTTCTGTGAAGATCCCAGAACTCTATAGGAGAAGCCTTAAAATGTACTATCAAGCCCAGAATGGCCAAGAGGCACCTGCTCTAGTGCACAAAGCCTAGAAAACAAAACATTGTGGTTGTAGCAGGACTGCTGCTTACTGAGCCTCCATTCTGGCCAGGGGTGTCTCTGCTGGCTCCCCTCCTTTGTTTTCCCTCTGTTCAGGGCTCTCTCTAGTTAACAGTACCCTGCATGGGGCTAGTTTAATACCACAACCAGTTTACAACAATCCACAGCCCCAAACTAAAATCCAATCTAGCAACACAAAGAAAAGTCCATATTTGCTCTGGGCTGTTCTCTCAGCTCCAGGGCCCGTCTTCCATCCTGGTCCAATCTCTCAGCCAGTCCTCCCTCACTGGGGCTCTGATATCCAGTCCCAAAGACAGGCAGGGTTTTCTGCCCCTCAGAAGCCTGCTGCTCACTTGGGTAACCCTCCAAACTCTCTGCTATCATGATGCTACCAGAATTCTTTTTTCTCACTGAGCTTTCTCCTTTTGCTGCAGCCACCTCTGCACTTCATGGGGAATTGCTTGATTCCCCTCAGGTGGGGCTCATTCTGTAATCAGGTCTGACTCAGCCCCAGGCTCTCCAGCCCAAGGACAAGCCACCCTGCTACAGTAGAGCAGAGACCAGTGCTAGGGCCCTCCAGAATAACCTGTTGAGGTGTGGATGCTTGTATATGATGAATTAAAATGAGCTCTTGGGGATTTTTGAACAGTTGCCTCTTTATCAAATGTCTGAACTGTGTGTGATTGTTACACTGTGTATTGTTACGGCTCGCTTCTGAGGAGACACTGCTGTATGTTGCTGCAACTGCTGAACAGCCAAAAAGACATAAATTTGGATCACTGGGAATTATTAGCAGAACTTTTGAACTATGCTTGCTTCTGGCAAGCCACTTTTAATAACACAGTTACCTACATTATAGCTCTGTTTAAATTGTGCTGTAACTTTAAATGATGGCGCCTTCTCTGATCTCTGCATGGGGGAGTCACTGAGGTTTAACAAAGGTCTCCCAACTGTTTTGAAACTCTCACCCATAATCTCTGGGCTCATGATCCTAATGCTTATCAGTTTACTCAACTAAGAGACAGAGTGGGGTCACTAACCAAAACCCTGTGTCCCCCAGCCAGTTCTGTCTAGAAATTCTCCAGCAGAATTAGGTACTATCGGTGTGAGGTAGCTTGGCCAACAGTACCGCTGGTCAGAAAAATGGATTCTTTTTCACTGAAAATTTCAACTTTTCAGCCAAAAGTGAGTGTGTGTGTAGCTGGGGGGAGATAGTGTTTGTCTTGCTTTTAAATAAGTTGAAATTTTCCACTGAAAATTTCATTCATTCAAAAGTTCAGTTTTCTATTGAAAAACTGTTTTGATGGAAAAATTTTGACCAGCAGTAGCCAACAGTCCAAATGTGTCCCCCTGCCACCATCCTGGAAATATAGCAATATCTTAACTGCCCCTCACCCAAAACTGCCATTTTCTCTGTGCTCAGATGATCTCAAAGTCAGAGCTCCTACTGGTACAGTCTCCTGGACCCTCACAGTGCTCTGTGCAGCACCACTGATCTGAGGAGTACTTGCTGCTGGTTGGCAGAGGCTGAGGAAAGGGAATGATACTGTGATCTCCTTGGGGCAGAGATGAAAGAAGACTGTGTTGGGGTGACATGTCACCTTAACTCTTGGTTTGCCAACGGTTGAGCTTTGGGACTCAAACTCTCCCATGCTAGAAGGGCACTGGGAGCACAGGGCTACAGAGAGTCTACAGCCTTAACTGCATGTTACAGGTTTTTTGCATGTAAATATCTAGACCTATCTGGGACCCCACTTTTTGTCAGTATTGGCCATATAAATAACGTGTAGCTATTCCATAGAAACAGGAGTCACACTGAGTGTAGCTTAACTGAGGAATATGTTCTGTTTCTTCCAAGCCATCCTGGAAACATACACTCAACTCTTTCTCCCAGTACAGAAGTACTGCATGGTCTCTTATTAGCTATGGCCCTGCTGTGATCAAGGGTTGTACATTTTACTGAATGGATTATATATAGCCTGGGGGTTTTAGGTTGCAACAACTTGTCTTGTAGCTGCTGTATATGAAAAGGCTTATTCCTTGTCTGTTGTATAGAATATAGAAACTCAAGAGAGTTCAAAGAGATTTTAGCTTCTCAAGTAAAGTGTCTCTGTGGGTAGAATCCTTACTTTCTCATCCAATGCCTGGCAAAGTTTAAAATATGAGAATTCTCCTTAGTCTCTTTATTTAATTGCTACTTATCTATTCACCACTAGATGGAAGTATAGCTGCACCACACTACAGAAATAGAATCGTGTTCATGTGTGTAACTGTACAGAGGGCTGTCTCCTGAATAACAGTCCTAAAAACACCTCGGCGGAGCCTGAGTCATTTTAGTGGAACCCAAACCACAGCATCACAGAGTATTCTTCCTACCCAACATGCCTGATGAAATGCACGTGCTGTATGCTGCCTCTGCAAAGTGAGGATGCCCTTTGAGCACCAGCTTCTATCAGCCATAAACAAACACTTTATTATTTCAACAACTCAGATGGAGCATTTAATGTCAGGTTAACATTGGTTCCTTGTGACAAAAGGAATCACAGAGTATACATAAAAAGAAGCACATCCCTTCAGAGCTGATAAATAACTAGGATAATTCTCAATGATAAATAGGGAGATAGACATCATATGACTTATATATTTTATTCATTTATAGGATAATTCTCTGCCTTTACATTCCATGCAGCACACACAACTATTACAACATGGCATAGGTCAGAAATGCTTATCAAATACCCACATCAGGGCAGCTACTCATGGACTTTGAAACAAAGATACCAAGAGGCATCATGCTCACGAGTGTGCCAACAGATATAAACACCACGGTTTCCCACATAGATTTGGTAGCAAACATTGTGTCTAAAAGGAGCTCTCTATTCCGCCTAAAAGCAGATTTATAGAATTATGTCTGCAAAAAAGCCATCTGTTTTTAAAAGCATACAGTCAAGATAAAATACTGCATTTAAAAATCCTACAATTATTAAAACTGAAGAATTTAAAAAAAATAATTTGCACATTTATGGTCTCTTTTTGTAGAACATTCTATTTAATCTTTAGTCTTTAAATCTTTAGTCATTTTCATTTTCAAGTTCTCATGCACTATTCCCACTGCTGCTGAGCTTAGGGTTACAGTTATTATTTAGCTATTTCCGGTAATACTCACAGTGTGCTAGTTTTTCAAACAGAGAAGGAGGTGTGATCCCTGCTCTGAGAAGCCCACATGTACACACGGGGGATGTTCAATTGCTCCCCAAAGAAGTTGTAACTGAAATTTAAAAAGACTTATATTGTTCCCTCTCCCTACACACATACACACACAATTTTGGGCCTAAACTAACAAACAATTATCTAGGAGCTAATCCCTAGAGGGCCTCTCTTTCCAATTCCCCAAACTGACCTACACTATAAATCCAATTGGAATCCATCCTAAAGCTATAAAAGCTGCAAAACCCTGTTTACAGAATTCTACCCACCATTGCTTGGGATTAAATAAGAGCTTCCAGCATCCTTAAAGCACCCCAGATTGAGTAGGTGGTAGAACAGAACATGGTAGAAGACAATGCAGATGACAGAATGGCCACAGAAGAGCAGCACTGTGGAATCTTTCTTTAAAGAGGGAGTGTAGCAGGTTGAGGCAATGAGTGCTAGAAGATCTCTCTGGATAGGTACAGAAAAAAAGACATGGAAAGAAATCCCTTCCTGCCCTTTAAATGCTCTACACTGAGAAATCCATCCTCAGTTATAGTAGAGACAAAACACACAAGACTGACATCAGAGACTACAGAATTTCGCTGATGAGTGTGAGAGTCCCGCTGTCTGACGAGGGGTGTTGACAGGTTAACCAGTAGCGTAGGAAACAATAAATAATCCTGCAGAGCTGGCGTCCAGGTGCTCACACATTAAACCACTGAAAATCCTTCTTCGGGAACAGTGTTCCATGAAACGCTGAAGTGCAGTCCTGTGCAATACAATGAATTTGCTATTACAACTTTATAGAAGTTTAGTCTGTTAACTTTTACTCTGCCGTTTAGAGGAATCTTCCCAAGCACCAGAAACCGTATCTTCATCACATGTGCCCTAAAAATAAAAACTAGCTGCCCATTAAAGAGTCAAGTGCTATGTCCACATTAACGAAGCATAAGCTTGTCCAAATACAGACCAGCGTAAGTCCCCAAAAGCCAGAGTTCATGCTGAAGGATCATCATGGCCCTAAGATGGCCATCTCGTTTTTAAATCAACTAAATGGGTTCACACTCAATATTTGTTTGCACAATGGCTCAGGTCACATTACCACATATCAGGGCTGCCTGCAAATCCCCAGGGGCTCATGACCACATATAACAGGCAGCACTTAGAGCCCATAAGCCAAATCAGCTCTGAAGCCACACGGCCTGCATCATACAAGAAGTCAGAAAACCACAGATGTCACTCTTACTGCCTGCAGGAGACCAAGCTTGGAGCAGTGGCACCTTGTGCCAACCCCATGAAAGCACAGGCATTCCTACTAGCGGGGTTCACTCTGCCTTCCTGGATAGGGACTCTAGTCCTTTAACCTCTATGGTATGGCAGTGATGGGAGATGAAGCATTCTACAAAACAGCAGTTTTCTCAAGAAAAAGGAAAACAGGGTCATTCTGAAAATCTGTGTGGCTCTACTATAATCTTAGAGGATGGCAGATCACAGGATCTCTCTCCAGAGAGAATGTATACATCTCTTCCTACCGTTTAGGAAAGGGTCAGCCAGAGTATCATGATCAGTGCCCATGTCTTTTCCAGCCAGAAATCCATCCTTGGAGTTTTGCTGCCTTGGGAGATAGCCTCTGGACTCCCTGTGGTGTTCAAAGAACTCACAAGGTTTAATTCTTCTGCTACAAGCATGAACAAAGTGCAGGTAAGTAAAAACACTTGGCGGAACTGTCTCACTGTAAACTCAAACCACAGTGACTTTCTTAAGCCACAGAGAAGGCAGCTAAAGAAAAAAATGAAAGGTGAGTTGAAACATTTTAGAGAAAGCTCCAGGCAGCATGAAGGGGAAACACGGTGAATGAGAATATAATTTTGATGCATTGTTAACAATTAGGCTGGGTGAATAGCTTGGAAAGAACATGAACCTGCTCCTCCCAGTCAGAGTAGCACAGATGGGACTCTGGCAGGCTCCAACTTAACACTACGCTGGGGTGTTACGATGCTGCACTGAATTGTGAAGATGATACATAAGAACTGGTGAGGTGACTCCAGTGTGATGGAGTTCAGGTTTGGTCACCGCGTTTAGCAACTGTGGCCCACAGCTCACTCATGATGTGTACGGGTGGGGGCTAGGGGATGGGGAGAGCAAAAGCAAAAGCAAGTGTAAAATAATAGTGTGGTTGCAAGGCAAATCCTTTCTTTGTGTAAGTGAAAAGAAGTGTTGCCAACTGATGATGGCAGGTCTGGGGAGCTGGAATCAGAATCTGGAACACAGAAGGAAAGGAGAGTGATGCTCAAGTGAAAAGAGAGAGTCATTTAGAGGCAGAATAGCATGTTAGTTTATATTTGTGGACAAGGCGGTGGAACAGAGAATGTCTGGACTAGGGGCAATAGCTTTGGCACTGCCAAAATGCACAGCAAGTGACCAAGCATGGGCATAATGTCAAACACACACATGCTCCATATCTGTCTAGCCCTCCTCCCTCAAGCTGAAGCATAAGAGTCCACACACGGTATTGCCTGTACTCAAGGGTGTATCCCACTGGCTACTGCCCATGGTATGAATGATTCCTCCAGGCCTGTGCTTCTGCATGCTCGCCTTTCTCTGACTTCTCTGCTGGCTTATTAGCTGGGCAAACCTGCCCTGAACTTCTGGAGAATTTCCCAAACAGCATTTGCTCAACAGCTGGGTTTTCAGCCACTCTCCTCTGTCTGGCTCAGGAGCACTCTGTATCCAGCACAGGGATGTATCGATCACCCAGTTCTGTGTTAGGAGTGACTTTACCCCTAGGAGATACTGGCAGGGACTTGGGAAGGTTCAGGGGAAGGGATGATCCTTTCCTTTGGAGCACTGAGCAGGGGTCATTTGGTAGCTCAGATAAGAACAGACTGCATGATCAACCAAGATGATTCAGGGGGGAGGTAGCAGGGACCCTGGTGTTTCTCAGCCCTTCCTGTCCTTTCTCTATGCAACATTTTTTGCTTATTCATGTGAAACGGAAAAATATTTCAGCTCTGTGAGAAGTAGCTCAGCAGTGCTGGCCCTGACCTTGTGAGCCCCATCTCTGTAAACACCGACCCTCACAAAAATCTACATTCACCTCAAGGCACCTGTGGGCGATCCTCACCCACAACACTAATGATTCCATGCTCATATACACCCATTCATCAATTTAAAGCATTTCTTTGCCATGTGTTAATTTGTCAGGTTCTGTGGTTAAAAATAGGAGCAAGTACTAGGTGAGCCAGTGTGGGAGCGAACTTTGCCTCTGAGTTACAGACTGGCAGCACCTCACTCTAACACTCTTCTCATCATGCCCTTGTTCTCCCACTATAATTACCTACAAGAACTGCTTTGGTACCCAGAATGTAAAGCATGCTGGAGACTGCTCCCACCCCTAGTAGATGAAGCGGGGCCACCAGCCAATCTGAAATTCAAGAATGCCTCAATTATCACATTCCTGTCCCACATCCAGAGAGCCAAACTGGAGAGACAATTAAAAAGCCTTCAACTGATTCCAAGTGTCACAATATGACAATGCTATATCATGAGGTGACATTAGTGTGTGATATCATGGCATCAGGATGAGATGATGCAATTCATTGACTTTGTTTTTTTTAATCATACAAAGACAAATGTAAAGGACAAGAATGTGTTGCATTTGCCCCTCTCGCCTCTAGCACCTCCCTGCCCAAACAAACCTTAAAGCTACCACTGCTTACCTGTTACTTTCACTCGGATATAGTGACCGACAGCAGTCTGGTTATTTGCACTGGCTCTGCACTGGTAACTACCGCTGTCTGAACGGCTGATATTATGAATCTGCAGAAGCAGAGACAAGCTGACCCTTGCTTGGGGATTTAAGCTCTCTGTTGATAGCAAGCGTTCCAGCTCTTTGCCAACTCTAGCACAGCTGCTCTGATTTTCCACCCGTTTACACCAGTATACCTTCAGATCTGAAGACTGTTTCTGTTCATGCCACACTGTGCAATTCAAGGTGAGGGGATCTCCTTCTTTAAGAATAAGGCTGGCTGATGGGTAAATGATTTCAAGCATGTCACATCCTGGGGAGCAAAAGAGCAGACCCATTAACTGGAGAGGCTATTGTATGAGCATTAACCTGCCTACTATCTTTCAGGTCACTTGTAAACTCTTGGGGCAGAGATTGTCTCATACTCTGCATGTACAGTGCTTAGCACAAGGAGGCCCTGACCTCGGTTAATGGCTCCAGGTGCTGTTGTAATACAAATAATTAATAATTTGGCTTTTCCCATAACCTCAGCGTTTCTTGGCAGCCCTTCTGCGGAACTGTGTGAGGAGGGATATCACAGTATCCCCCACCTATCTTCTACAAGGTCTAGGGCATGCAGGTTGGCCAAATATTTTCTGCCAAGGAGAGCATCAACAGAAAATCGGGTTTGATAAATGTCAGCTTTTCTCAAAAAAAGTTTACTTTCATTAGAAAACCTAAAAGCCCAACATTTTCAGTAGTTTGACTGAAAACTTTTGTTTGTTTGTTTGTTTTCAAAAGAACAATCACAATGTTTCACGGGAAAATTAAACCTTTTTCTAGCCAGCTCTAGATATTCCTCCTTCTGAGGTCAGAGTTCAGCTTCTCTCTCAGGCTATGTCCACACTGCAAGTGAAAGGTGTGATTGTAGAATGGATAGGCAAACCCACCTTAGCTTTAATCTAGCCAGCATGGGTAACAATAGCAGTGTAGGTGTGGGGACAGCTTCAGCAGAGGGTAGCAACCCAGGGTCCCTGGAGGGCTTATACTCTCCTTGCTGGCTAGTGCTTAAGCCTGTGCCCCCCATGCCTACACTGCTATCGTTACCCGTGCTAGCTAGATTAAACCTAGCATGGGTATAGAGCTACAATCACACCTTTCACTTGCTGTGGACACACACCCTCAGTCACTGTGCCAGTGAGCTAAATTTACCAATGGAGAAGAAATGAGGAGACAGACATGATTCAGAGTCTGTCTAGGAAGGGTATTGAGATACACTCCTCCTTTCCCATTCCCCAGACAGCTTCTCTCTTCAGTATAGAAAACTAACTTCTAGATTGGGCTTGAAAAATGACGGCAACATGCTACATCTTGCCTGGCTTGGTCTCACCTGTAGAGCCCTAGCGGATACAAAATTTGTATCCACATCCAAGCCACGATCTGCAAACATGGTCCATGGATAACCCCAGATTTGCAGAGCTCTTCTTACCTGCAGCTTTTATTCCGAATGCTGCCCACAGGAGAGCCACAATAAGGCTGCTTCTTCCACGCCCAATCAGCCAACCCCTGATCCTCATCATTTTCTGGAATACCATCAGATTGAAATCTCAGACAATTATCAGCAGACCCCTATCCTCTCACAGCAAAAAAAGAGCATTAGAAGCCTCTTCTTCCTCTTACAAGCTGCCAGGAAAGTACAAGCCTCCCGACACTAGTTACATGCTCACTGGTTAAAGCACACTGCCACTTACCCTCATTTGAACAGACACCACAGTGCAGAAATCTTCTTAAAGAGACAGAAGACCATTAACACTCACACATGCATGCAGAAAATCACATCTCCCTGGAATGGAGCAAAATAATCATCACTCTAATTTGAGTGCTTTTAATGACATTTAAGAAATTCTCAAGTATTCAACCATATTCTCTATAGCTTCTCTTCCTTTTCAGCATGGCTTGGTACCAGCCATTTTATCAAATTACTTGTATAGCTTGTTGAAAAGGAGCTGTGAACCCCCAGCAAAATGTCTTTAGAAATAAAAAAATCCCAGTTTACTCCATCCCATTCATTATCATTTAGCAGAGAAGGCAGACTTCCTTTTTCCACACTTATGAACTTGAACATCCTGGGTATGAAATTTTGACTTAAGTGCTATTGTTTTCATATTCTGGGGGCTTCAGGGAGTGAGGGAGGAAGAAAGAGAACTAAAAATTATTAGGGCTGTCAAGCGATTAAAAAAATTAATTGCTATTAATTGCATGATTAATCGCACTTTTAAACAATAATAGAACACAATTTATTTAAATATTTTGGATGTTTTCTACATTTTCAAATATACTGATTTCAATTACAACACAGAATACAAAGTGTATAGTGCTCACTTTATATTTATTTTTTATTACAAGTATTTGCACTATAAAAAAACAAAAGAAATAGTATTTTTCAATTCACCTAATACAAGTGAATCTCTTTATCATAAAAGTTGAACCTACAATTGTAGAATTATGTACAAAAAATAACTGCATTAAAAAATAAACAATGTAAAATTTTAGAGCCTGCAAGTCCACTCAGTCCTACTTCCTGTTCAGCCAATCGCTAAAACAAGTTTGTTTACATTTGCAGGAGAAAATGCTGCCCACTTCTTACTTACAATGTCACCTTAAAGTGAGAACAGGTGTTGGCATGACACTGTTGTAGCCGGTGTCACAAGATATTTACGTGCCAGGTGCGCTAAAGATTCATATGTCCCTTCATATTTCAACCATCATTCCAGAGGACACGCATCCATGCTCATGACGGGTTCTGATCAATAACAATCCAAAGTAATGCAGACTGACATATGTTCATTTTCATCATCTGAGTCAGAGCCACAAGCAGAAGGTTGATTTTTTTTGGTGGTTCGGGTTCTGTAGTTTCTGCATCAGAGTGTTGCTCTTTTAAGACTTCTGAAAGCATGCTCCACACCTCGTCCCTCTCAGATTTTGGACAGCACTTCAGATTCTTAAACCTTGTGTTGGTTAGAAATCTCACATTGATTCCTTCTTTGTGTTTTGTGAAATCTACAGTGAAAGTGTTCTTAAAATGAACTAGATGTGCTGCGTCATCATCCAAGACTGCTATAACACGAAATGTATAGCAGAATGCAGGTAAAACAGAGTAGGGGACATACAATTCTCCCCCCCAATGAGTTCAGTCACAAATTTAATTAATGCATTATTTTTTTAACGATCATCATCAGCATAGAAGCATGTCCTCTGGAATGGTGGCTGAAGCATGAAGCGGCATACGATTGTTTAGTGTATCTGGCCCATAAATTCCTTGCAATGCCAGCTACAAAAGTGCCATGCAAATGCCTCTTCTCACTTTCTGGTGACATTGTAAATAAGAAGAGGGCAGCATTATCTCCTGTAAATGTAAACAAACTTGTTTGTCTTAGCGATTGACTGAACAAGAAGTAGGACTGAGTGGACTTGTAAAACTTCAGAGCCTACATTATTTTGTTTTTGAGTGCAGTTATGTAACAAAAAAAATCTATATTTGTAAGTTGCACTTTCACGACAAAGAGATTGCACTATAGTACTTGTATGCGGTGAATTGAAAAATACTATTTCTTTGGTTTATTATTTCTCAGTGCAAATATCTGTAATAAAAAATAATATGTACTTTGACTTCACTTGCAATATAGAATATATATGAAAATGTAGAAAAACATTCAAAATATTTAATAAATTTCAATTGGTATTCTATTGTTTAACAGTGCGATTAAAACTGCGATTAATCACACTTAATTTTTTTAATTGTGATTAATTTTTTTGAGTTAATTGTGAGAGTTAACTGCAATTAATCAACAGCCTTAAAAATTATATGTATCAAATATAGGGCACCCATTTGCATCAGCCTAATGTTGAGGGATACTAGGCCTCTGATCCCTAATACAGAACATATGTTTCCCTTCTAGCTAGGAAAATATAGATGTCTTTTTAAAAGATTCTATCGCCTACTACAGAAAAAAGACAAGGGTTGAAATGATATAGAAAAAGTTTTCTGAATCTAAAACCTAGTTAGAGAAATGTGTGAAATCTTGAACTCTGAGTTCACTCATCTCTTCTGATTAGCAACACCCTCTTCTAGAAGCAAGGATGAGTACATCTCAAGAAGTTCTGAGGTTTGGTATGGAAAAGTATCCAGAAGTGGGGATTTCCCTCCCCCTACCATGCTCGATAAGCCATATACAAGAACAAAACCAGGCTGGGAATCTTGGCTTTCATAAGTTTTCTAGTACTAATAATTTCCAGCTGAGCTAGAAACATGGCAAGAACAGCTCCTCTCTCAGTATATTTCAGCTCTTCTGCTCTTGATTAGAACCAGGGTAAACAGAGAAGTGAGAAAATAACAACCATGTATCCAAACCCCAGAGAAGTTTCCATGATGCAAAGGTTTGGGGTAGTTCCTACATTACCCAAACCACCTCGCATATCCCTAACTAATTCTAATGGTCTCAACTCAGTAATGATGCACTGTTTGGCAAGGGCCCCCATGGTCTTTGTGTGCCAGAGGTTTTGTTTTGTTTTGTTTTTTTACTGTAGACGCTAAGTAGCAGAGTAATTCCAATCTCATCTTCTTCACTAAGAATTGGCTCAGTGCAGTTTAAACTGTCTGATGGCCCAGGTAACATTTTACAAATATTTGATTAATTTAGTTACAGAGCATAAAAAAAAGAGTTGCTCTTTCAATAGCTTTTTAAAAGGTGGTGGTGAATGTGTATGTGTGGGGGGGGGCGGGGGGTATCAGTGAAGCCATGGCACAGTTTCAGTAATTCATAAAGGCAATCAAGACCATAGACTGTATTAGCAGAGGGTAGGTCAGCCTCCCATACTCATTCAGAGTCTGAGAAAAAATCCTCTACTCAGCAAGGCAGTTTGCAACAGCAAACTAATTGTAAATGACTTTAATGCTGGTGAAGGCTACCAGATTGACAGCCCTTGAAACAGACATCCTCTGCCAAAAGTGCAAAGACTCAAGCAGCAGTCCAAGATTCTCCCACGTTGCTCTTCCTATCCACCCTTCATTGTGCCTCAGTATTGCCCCAAAGGGGCTACTTCTAATGTTGACAAAGGGACTTACTGTCTAGGGCCCATTAAATCCTGGGCCTCTGCTGAGGGTGCTCACCGAGATAATCAACTGTGACTATGATGTAGTCATGTGGTTACACATCCGATAGAAACCCAACTGAAAAGTCTGACTCTCTCCACACAAGCCAGTCTACAGACATCAGAAGGTTAAAAACCTTTAAGCTGCTAGAGACCCAGACTAGATTCAAGCTGGCAACTTTGTGATCAGGGGCGGCTCTAGCCATTTCGTCGCCCCAAGCAAGCGGCACGCCGCGGGGGACGCTCCACTGGTCGCCGGTCCCGCGGCTCCGGTGGACCTCCCGCAGACGTGCCTGTGGATGCTCCACTGAAGCCGCGGGACCAGCAGACCCTCCGCAGGCACGCCTGCGGGAGGTCCACCAGAGCCACCTGCTGCCCTCCCGGCGACCGGCAGAGCGCCCCCTGCGGCATGCCGCCCCAAGCATGCGCTTGCCGTGCTGGGGCCTGGAGCCGCCCCTGTTTGTGATATATTTTGCTTTGTATCCTATTGCTGCTCTCCTGAGCCATCCACTTTCCCATATAGCTGTTGGATTTTTGAGTGAAGCAGGAAGATGTCAGGAGTAGCATGTGAAATTTAAACATGCCCAGCTTATTTTATATGGAGCTACCAAAAATAAAATATTCAATCAACCCGTTCTAATCCTCAACTAAAGAAATTAACACAAAATTCTATTCCCCCACTCCTTGAAATAATGAATGCTTGTTTGTTTAAGGCAAATAAAATCTTTTTAGATTCATCAGTACCTATAATTATTCAGTCATAGTAAAGAGTGGGATGAGTGCATTTTGTGCCCAAGATGTATGTTTTCATGACAGTTTTGCAAGGCAAGGGTATATTAGACAGGAAACGACCTACAATATAAGATAGTCTAGTCTTTCTCCTTGCCATTATGGGATTGCTCCAGACAATATATTCTCCAGTGTGTTCATTATTCCATGATTTTTCTGCTCTGCAGAATCTTTCCATTCAGAAAAAATATGAAGGTTCCAGTACTTCTGCCACACCAGAGATGTAAAATGGCACCTATTTATCATAAAACTAGAGTTAGCTTCAAAGCCTAACTTTAAGTATTTAAATCCAGTCACTTTCAAATTACTTTGCTCCAAAAAGACAGTGTAATCATTAGAGCTGGTTGGAACCGTTGTTGCCAAAATGAAATTTTAGCAAAATGTTCTGTTTTATCTAAGCCAAACTGTTCCATGAAGACATTGGTTTCCATGAAACGTTCACCAGGAAGTTTTTTTGAGGGAAAGGGCAGGAAGAGAGACACTCTAGTTGAATAGCTGAGCTGAGTGATTAGAGTACTGGCCAGCGAGGTGGAAGACCCAGGTATAGGCCTCAGTGGAACACAAATTTTGAAACTCAAAAGTTGCCATCAAATAGACTTGTTCTCCTCCAGTCAGCTCTAGTAATTATAAAGTGACTAACAGACAGTTAAAAGCTACACAAATTTGTCCCACACTGTTGTATGTGTGCCCATATGAGATGATGGAGTCTGAGTCTGGAACTTCTCAATCCTGAATAATAGAGGTTATTTTGCTTACCCTGCCATGAAGACAACGTACCCTCCAATGTTTTTATCCTGGAAAGGAGGAGAGTATATTTTAAACAAGACCAACTGTTGTGAGTGAAAAACAGCATAACTACCTGGATATAAACATAACCTTAAAATTGAATCCTTTCAGATGATGCAGCTCGCAACCACCATTACAGATGGTGAGCTGGGTTGTACAGTTATACATTTATGTGATCATAGCATTGAGATTCCACCTACTGTCTTAAAACGGCAATTCAGGTATCTAGATGTATAGGCTAACCAAGACCATGACAAGCTCAAACCTCCTTGAAATCTAAAAGGTGGTATTGATACTATAAAACTGCTACTCCCCAATTTAACCACTGGTTCACTGGGATTTTTTTTTAATAAAGAACCACATTGATTAAGCAACTCATTGGTTATTTTCATGTCTTGATTTGTATGTTTCTTCCCTTTCAGTCAGTGTGCCTCTGCTCTGGGGAGAGCTAGCACCTGCATCTAGAGTCTGCAGGCTACAATCAGCCTGTACTGCCTCCTCATCACCTCCCCTGTCCTAACTGCAAACAACAGAGGGTTTGTTCCTATGATCACCATACCACATGTGGTGTCAGACACAAGCCTTTCAAAACCACAAAGATGACACTAGCTAATGGAGTGCAGGAACTCTCCTCCCCCACATTTCTATTAGCAGCTCAACACAGTAGGTGCACTGCCACGTATTACCTCAAAAACAAAGCCAAATACCAATTCATCTAAGATGTTCAAAGATAAGACAGGAAATTAGTGCTGAAGGGGCTGCAAATAGGTCACCTCATCACCTTCTCAACCACGTAGACTTTCCAGTGTGTCCACAGTGCTGAGAGAATCCAGGTCAAGTTACTTCTTGTGGCAGGACTTCAATGCACCCAATAGGAATTCTACCCCAAAATAAGACACATGGTACATTTCATTTGCACATTAGGACCTAGCATGCTCTTCTGGCTCACAGTTATTTCTGCATGAACAGTGCATAAAGGAAACACGGATCTGGAATTGGGAACAAGCAACCAACTTTGTCCTCAGTTTTGCCCTTGGATGCATTGATGTCTTCTCTGTATGCGCTGGAAACCAGAACCATGGGAAGCTACACTCATGCCTAAGGTACCACCATCTAACCCAGCTATAGCAATTTCAGTTCTGTGGGTGCTGGGTAAAAGGGAACTCCTCACTGGAATTCGTTCTGTTCCGTCATTGCACTCTGCAGCTCAGCAAGGAGCTGCCTGGGGGAAGATAGCATATTCTTTAGGCAAAGTCCTTTCCACCAGGTATAAGGACCTAACATTTCATTACCCCTTACATCCAAAACTTAAGGGAATTTTAACTAAAATGACCAAAATGTTCACACTGGCATGGTGGGTATCAACCATACAAATAAGGTTGGATTCATTTTCTCTTCCTCCACCTCACCAGTACATGGCATCAGATAGCTCCTTTCCCTATCATCTTCAGACCACAGACCATACCAGTGCCAGAGGGGAGAAGAGCAGGTATTCAGGGGAAAAGAATTCCAAAGGCAGCAGCCCTCAGTGAAAAACATCCTGCGTTCTGCTCTCCCAATCCAATACATCAGGGTTCTCGAGCAGTTCTGATACAATCATAGTCCTGCATGCAGACTGAAATTTCATCTCTCTCACACACACAGAGTAACAATGACAGATTGTCAGGAGATTTGAATACCCCACATGTCTGGTTCAATGATGGAACATTGACTAGACAAAGTTTGAGTTTTATATTTTATTTATATATATAGATCATTAACTAAGCCAACACCTCAGATTAAAATAAAGCTACACAGATGTATTATAGAAACATTACAAATATCTAAATTAAAAAGATTAGATTAAAATCCCCAAACTCATAAATTTATATCCAATAAACAATCCTTAGCCAATAACCTAAAAAAGTGCTGCTGGGGCCTATAGTCCTCAAATAAAAGGACATTATAAAAGTCAATTCAATATTTATACAGTTTGTTCAAAGAAGAACAAATAGTGGAGAAAGCAACTCCCATTTTAATTCACTAAGACATAAAACTACAAATCCAAAAGAAAAGCTTTGCCAGTCTTTATTTTATACCAAAGTTTTTGCTCCCCTTCCCCAAAGGAATGGTCATAGAAAACGTTTCAATAATATTTATAATAAAAATTTTGAGGATAACCCCAATTTGTTATATCTGGTAACCAAAAACTTAGGTGGAAACGACGTTTCTCAAGGTTAGATATGTAGCTTCTTTTAACTCAAACATGAACACCTGTGGGACTTTACAGAGTAAATCGTTATTTGACTCATAGCTACTCTCAGCCTGGTTACGTGCCACTCCTCTGTAGGCTTTATAGGAGCTCATTTACGCTCTAACACCCACTCATTCATACACACACCACTAAAAATGCATATTCATATCCACATGCAGTGTAATTGTAGCCATGTTGGTCCCATGATATTACAGAGACAAGGTAGGTGAGGTAATCGTTTATGGGACCAACTTCTGTGGTAAGAGAGACAAGTTACTTCACCCACCTTGTTTCTCTCTTAATATCTGGTCAACACGGGCGAGGTGTAATTCCTCCATTGGGGAAGCTGCGCATGCCTGGATTGTGGTCCTGCCCCCAGGCCCAACCTCACTCAGCCTCCTCCCTCGGAAGTCCCACCCATGCTCGGCCAGCTCCCCGAGATACACCCCCCCGCCATTGACGCCTCTTTGATCCTCCTGTCCCCAGCCCCCCCGCCCACCGCTCATGCCTCTTTGCCCCCACCCCCAAGCCCCCCTTCCACCTGCCCGGCCACTCACACACATGCACCTCTTCGCCCCCTCCCATGACCCCGCCCACCGGCCAGCCAGCCACTCACCGTCTGTGCGTGCCTCTTCACCCCCTCCCCCAAGGCTCCCATGCGGGCAGAGTGGGGTGGGAAGAGAATGAGCATGACCGGGGCCATGGCTGGCTACCCTTTCGGCAGCTGCACACTCCAAAGGCGGTGGGCAGGCTTTTTGGGGACACTTAGCTTCCCTGGTCTCTTATACCCACTGCCTATGCTGGTCAGACAAGCACACTGTCAAGTTATCTGGAGTGGCTCACGACCGTGAGTGCGAACCGCAGGGCAGACTGTTAAGAAGCAGGGCACAAACCCCAAACTGGTTCTGTGTTCTATAATTAGATTTCACCAGTCAAATATTGAGTGTGAACTTCTCAAGCACCTTAACAGCCTTAACATGAAGTCAGATAGTCCCCTTGTTAATTTCAGTTTACATGTTTGCCAAGTTATTATGTATAAAAGTTAAAATAAGTTCTGTAAATCAAAAGGCCATTTTGTTTTGGTAAAAGGACAAGGCAACCTCCATTTTGGATCAGGTTCTTGTTCCTCAGTACCTACAAAAGGCGGGAAAATGGGAAGAGCAGGAATCTGACCTTGCCTAGCAACAGCTACCTATAAAGACCAATGAGGGGAGAGGCCAGGGGCACTGGCTCTTGAGCTTTTAGCTGTCAGAGGTTCAGGTGTCTAGCTCTCTCTCGTAGTGCAGTACAATCTTGGCACTGGCTATTGGCCTGCAATAGTTACTCACTAATTAAGTTGGGGTTGTTTGTTTGTTGTTTTGGGAAAGCAAACTTGCATACACAGATCTGGTCCAATTAGTTAGATCAATCGTGCACTCAGGACGACGCAAAGCGGGTTAGAGTGGGAGTTAAGATAGGGATACGTACCTGTCTGTTTCATCTGTTGTCCACGGTCGGTGTTCATCGCTGGCTTCTGTCATCTGGATCCTGCAGCCCCTTCATCGCTGATGTCTGTAAAGGTAGAAGAACATCTTGTATTATAAGTGCATGTGTGTGCCTTTGTGTTATTCCGAATCTCCAGAATCATTAATCCATCTTCCTTTCCCTTCCTTCCTCTCCCCTTAGCAAATAAAGTGGTGTTGGTTGTTTTACATTTGTGCATGTGCTATTCATTTAGGGGTCAGCTCTGATAGATGAGCTTAAAAGGGGGACTCAGTGAGAGGTAAACTGTAAGGCTCCCCAAGGTCTTCTGATGAGATCAGCCTAGAGAGATAAAAAGCCTTACACCCTTGGGCACTCCGGTCTATCTTGCCACCCAGGCAAGCCTGCCTTTGTAACAGAGGGTCCCTTACACCAAAAATCACAATATTCAGGTTACTCCCAGTCCCAAAGAACCAGTCATTTATCCCAGGTCAATTGTACCTTAGATCTGTTACCAAAGACAACTCTTGTAACCAATCCTGTAATAAACTAACTAGAGATTTATTAACTAGGAAAAAGAAATAGGAGAGTTTTTCAAGGTAAAAGCAGGTAAACATACTCACGCACATGAGTTATAGTCTTAAGTTTCAAAAGGTAACAGAAGCTGCTGTAATGTGCAAGCTCTATATATCCTTTTGGGCTAACCGAAGCTAAGCAGCTTGCGGATCCCTTGCTTATGCTTAGAAAGACTGCCCTCTCCAAATTCCGAGAAGCACAGTAAAACAGTTCCTTCTGGTCAGGGATTTTTATCCCTTTCCCCCAGAACTCAAACTGATGGGACAACTGTTGGAACCAGTCTCCTCTTCACGGGGGAGGGGTGGGGAGAATCAACAAAGTCTTTGTTCTTTGACGTTTCACAGTGGCTCATTTGGTTTCAGTGGGCCTTCTCGTATGCAGGACTAGCACTTTACATTCATGTTTCTTTCCTGTTTGTTGAGTTACGTAGTTAGAGGTTTACCATGCAAACACTCCACATAACTTTATACCATGGGCTACAGATGTTATAAGTGAGATCAATACATTTAGCATCCTACAAGTATTTCATCGTCTAAACACTGAACACATTCTTATAAATTCACCGTCTGTTTTAACAATGCTAACACACAGGTGAGCCAGACTGGTTGCTATTTATGCATTTGTCTGTGTTCAGTGAGGCCTAGGGCCCTTGGCATGAGCTGGCACCTGGTCTGCCAGCCTCACACACATCTCCTACTTGACAAAATAAAAATTCAAATAAAAACTTAAATCCTTCAATGGCAACACAAGCTCTTCATCCTGACAGCGCTTCTCAGATCTTTCTGGAATATTGCTTGCCTGTAGATGGTGGATTTTCTCAGCTTCTGTTGGTGTTTAGTTAACTAGCTGGTCTCCTGGATTCTGTCAGACTCACATGTGATCAATCTTAGTTGCTGGCTATTATTGGGTTCCATCAACCCATCACTGGCCAGCCTCCAGGGAAGGAAGAATAGAGCTTGCTTATGTGATGACCACGCTCTTGGGAAACACACCAAGGATTGAACAGGGGACCGCCAGAGATAAATGCCTGGGCTTGTACAGTTTGAGCTAAAGAGCCATGACTTGGTAGCTGAGGGCTGTAACAACTCATATCTTCTGTGTATTGGGCACAAGGGTGGGCCTGTGCACTCACCAGTGGGTTACATTGAAATCACATGGCGTCTGACCCACCAGGACATGGACTTCAAATCACCTTACACCACCACTTTAAAGGGGCATGCCCACACCTCCTCTTCTGACCTACCTGGCTGAATCAGAATAAGGCATTTCACCCAATGTAGATTTATTATTTCATCTTTCACAACAATCAAGTCCAAATCTGGGAGATGTCGTGTAGAAATCTGGAGAGAAAAAAAATCCAGCAGGCTCAGCAAGTTTCTAACTGAACATTGCAGAAAGTAAATTGTCTATTTACCAGTACCAAAATAGCAGATTGATTAGGTCAGTTTGATGATGCTGGTCACAAGATCTTCTGATCATGAACTGCTGAAAGGTTGAACAAAATTGCTGACCATCTTTTAGAAGCTGTAATTTAAAAAAAAATCTATTACATTCAAAACAAAACCAAATTTAAAATAAAACTTAAGACTGAATTCTAAGTCTTAATTGCAAACACACCCATTCATGCATCTACTGCTGCATGTTATTTCCTTTAGTCTCAGGACAAGTGAATTAGCAAAAGTCTTTTTTTCAATGCAATTATTCCTCCTCATTTTCCACCAACCTGAGCAGAAATCAAAATAGCTGTCCAAATGACACTCTTATTATAAAAGGAGAAAAAGACATTTCTTTATCTTACTACAAATCTGGATTTTTAAATCCTCAGAGGACCCCACCCATTAAATAGTCATCACAGTACAAAGACCAGAAAAAAATTTATCAGAAGATATACATGAGAAAAATAAGTGGAAACAACGTTTTTCATAGAGTCATAGATTCCCAGGCCAGAAGGGACCACTGACTGCATAGCACAGGCAATAGAACTTTCCCAAAATAAGTGTTGTCTGTACTAGAGCAAATCTTTTGGAAAAACATCCAGTTCTGATATTTAAATTGACAGCAATGGAGACTCTACCATGACCCTCTGGTAAGCTGGAACAACTATTAATTACCTTCTCTGTTAAAAATGCACAGCTTATTTCCAGTCTGAATTTGTCTAGTTCAACTTCCAACCACTGGATCTTGTTATACCTCTGTATGCTAGATTAAAAAAACCTGTTATGAAATATTTATTCCCCAAGTAGGTATTTATAATCTGTTGTCAATCACTTCTAAATCTTCTCTTTGTTAATCTAAATAGATTGAGCTCTTTATGTCTATCACTATAAGGTATGTTTTCTAATCCTTTAATCATTCTCATGGCTCTTCTATGAACCCTCTCCAATTTATCGACAGCTTTCTTGAATTGTGAACAATAGACCTGGACACTGTTGTGCCGGGTAGGATCACAGAAACCCCCTTGGGGCTGTCAACTGATGTGCCAAGACTACTTCAGCCCCTGCTTTCCCTGCCCTCCCAGCTTGGCACTTCAATGCCCTGCCTGGTTTGAGTCAGACCCGCTAGCCTGCTGCAAACCCAGACCCCAGTCTGAGCCATGTCCCCTAACAGCTGTAGGCTTAAAGTGAAAGCATCTTAAGAAGTGTCCCTGTCTTTAACACTCAGTTGCCCAACTCCCAGTGGGGTCCAAACCCCAAATAAATCTGTTTTACCCTGTATAAAACGTATACAGGGTAAACTCATAAATTGTTCACCAGTTTCTTTCAGGTATCCTGGGGGGTGGAGAGGCTCTCTCTTTAGCCAGCTGAAGACAAAATGGAGAGGTCTCCCATGGGCTTAAATAACTCTCTCTTGTGGATGGAGACCCCCCTCCTCTCTCCTATGCTAAGTCCAGCTCCAAGATGGAGTTTTGGAGTCACATGGGCAAGTCACATGTGCATGCATGACTCAGTTTTTACAGGCAGCAGCCATTGTTCAGAGGCTATCCTGAACGTCCTCAGGTAGACTTCTTATGTGGATCCAAGATTCATTGTCCTTTTAAGTGTTTCTTGATTGGGCACTTAATTTGCACATTCCTTTCTCAAGAAGCTGACCAAATGCTTTACTAAAGCTACTTAGAAATCAAGCAAGTACACACAGCCAATATCCATAACTTCAAATACAACAATGACACATGCATACAAATAGTAGGGCTTTGGAGCAGCGCCCGGAGCTGGAGCACGGACCAGTAGGTTTTTGCCTGGAGCTGGAGCGGAGCAATTCAAAAATTTGATTGCTCCAAATCCCTGCCAAATAGGATGAATATATTCAGTAGATCATAACCTTTACATAGATATGTTACATGGCATATGTAGCATAAAACATATTCCAGTTCTATCATATATATATATTCATAAGCATATTTCCATGAAGCCTTATGGGGTGCACCATCACACACAACATCACAACTGTATTCCAGTAGCAGTCGCACCACTGCCAAATACAAGAGGTACTATAACTTCTCTACTCCTACTCACTATTCCTATGTAGCATGTAACGTGACACTGCAGGTTTGCTCAAGAGCCAGCAACAAAGGCCTGGTCTACACTAAGCGTTTAAACCGGTTTTAGGAGCGTAAAACCGATTTAACACCACACCCGTCCACACTGAGAGGCCCTTTATATCGATATAAAGGGCTCTTTAAACCCGTTTCTGTACTCCTCCCTAATGAGAGGAGTAGCGCTAGTATCGGTATTACCATATCGGATTAGGGTTAGTGTGGCCGCAGATTGACGGTATTGGCCTCCGAGTGGTATCCCACAGTGCACCACTGACCGCTCTGGACAGCAATCTGAACTCGGATGCAGTGGCCAGGTAGACAGGAAAAGCCCCGCGAACTTTTGAATATTTCCTGTTTGCCCAGCATGGAGCTCCGATCAGCACGTGTGGCGAAGCAGTTAAAAATCAAAGTAAAGAAAGAGCTCCAGCATGGACCATGCGGATGTGATTGCTGTAAGGGCAGGCAAATCTGTTCTATCAGTGCTCCATTACAGAAGATGAAATTCAAAATCATTTTTAAAAAATCTCCAGACAGACGCCATAGCAGGGACTCAGCGCACTGCTGCGTGACAAGTGTAACGGAAAGCCAAAGAATTAAATGGACGCTCATGGAGGGGGGACTGGAGCAGGGACTGGAGGACTCAAGCAATCCCACAGTGCCTGCAGTCTCCGAAAAGCATTTGCATTCTTGGCTGAGCTCCAAATGCTTCTAGGGTCAAACACAGTGTCCGCGGTGGGTCAGGGCATAGCTCGGCAATTTATGCACCCCCCCACCCACCCGCAGAAGTGAAAGGGAAAACAATCCTCTCTTGACTCTTTTACATGTCACCCTATCTTTACTGAATGCTGCAGATAGACGGGATGCTGCAGCACTCAACACCAACATCCTTGCTCCCCCCCCCCGCCATGGGTGGCTGATGGTACAATATGACTGATATCCATCGTCATCATCAGCCTATTGGCACATGGGGCAGTGCAAAAGGACTGGTAACCATGCCGACTAGCATCAGTGAGGTCGATGAAGGGCGCCTGCTCCTAATTTTTCCTGGTAGATGGTGCAGTATGGCTGGTAACCGTCTTCATCATAGCAACAGGGGGCTGAGCTCCATCAGTCCCCACCCTTCATGTGTAAAGAAAAGATTCAATTGCCCCTGGACTAGCAGTGGGATGCTGGGCTTCTCTCCTACACACTGCTTAATGTCCTGTCTGGACTATCATAGCCGCTGGAGGCTGCCTTCCACTCATTTCTCACTAACAAGTCACTGTGTCTTATTCCTGCATTCTTTATTACTTCATCACACAAGTGGGGGGACAATGCTACGGTAGCCCAGGAAGGCTGGGGGAAGAACCGAATCAACAAGTGGGGTTGTTGCAGGAGCAGCCCCTGTGAATAGCATACAGCCCATAATTTCTGCAGGATCTGACACAGAGCAGCTGTGCTCTCTGGTTCTATGATACAGTGGTTCTCTAGTACACTTGCCCATATTCTAGGCAGGACTGATTCTATTTTTAGATACCAAAAAGGAGGGATTGACTCAGGGAGTCATTCCCAATTTTGGCTTTTGCGCCCCTGGCTGATCTCAGCCAGGGGCACTTATGACAGCAGCAAATGGTGCAGTGCAAAAGGACTGGTAACCATGATCATCTTATTACCAATTTATGGTATGGTAGACGGTACAGTATGGCTGGTAACCATCTCTGCTATCATGCAAAAGCAAAAGCGTGCTGCTGTGTAGCGCTGCTGAATCGCCTCTGTGAGCGGCATCTAGTACACATACGGTGACAGTCACAAAAGGCAAAACAGGCTCCATGATTGCCATGCTATGGCATCTGCCAGGGCAATCCAGGGAAAAAAGGCGCGAAATGCTTGTCTGCCGTTGCTTTCCCAGAGGAAGGAGTGACTGACGACATTTACCCAGAACCACCCGCGACAATGATTTTTGCCCCATCAGGCACTGGGATCTCAACCCGGAAATTCCAAGGGGCGGGGGAGGCTGCGGGAACTATGGGATAGCTACCCACAGTGCAACGCTCCAGAAGTCGATGCTAGCCTCGGACCGTGGACGCACACCACCGATTTAATGTGTTTAGTGTGGCCGCACACACTCGATTTTATACAATCTGTTTTAATAAACCGGTTTATGTAAATTCGGAATAATCCCGTAGTGTAGACGTACCCAAAGTAACCCTCAGTGCTGGTGCTGAAGAATGGCTCTCTCACAGGGCAGCAGAATGGGCTTGTGGTTAGAGTAGCCTTTTGCACACCACGATCCCCCACCCATTTAGCAATATGGTAATGACAGGTTGTTTGTGACTCCCTTTACACCTGTTCATAACCTCGTCCATTGAGGACCACTGGGTTGGAGCACAGGGCAAGGATTCACAAAACCTGGATTCCATTCCCAGATTCTCCTCTCTCTTTCTGTGACCTTGGGCAAGTCATTTATCCCTTCCAGGCCTCAGTTTCATTGAAGATAGGGACATAATAGTTTCTATATGTAATTTGGATGGAGGTGTTATAGAAGCTCTAGAAGTTCTTTTACTTACTGGCTAGAGGATTGGCTCACTTTACACTTATTAAAACCTGGGATTGCCCCTACACTCTATAGTTAAAGGTTTTTCTCTTAACACATCACGCAAATATGATCCTGTAACCTAAAATCAATAAGTCACCACAATATGCACCTTCAATCCCTGTAAAACATTTATGTGTGATACAAAACTGGAATAAGGTCTAATAAATAGGCGACTGTTTAGGAGGCACAGATAAGCTTCTGGGAATTTGCTCTGTGCCTACATCTGCCAGCACCACCTGTTAGGATCGAATAAGAGCAGAGAAAACACAAGCTTGCTTTAAAGTTGTTACTCCCTAAATGTTAGCAGATGTGAGTTCACGAAGAGGCAGAGGCAGTTGAGATGGGAAGAAACACGATAGATGGAGTGTGCCCAGGCCCTAAGCCACCACATCCAGGATTTAGGTAAAGGTGAATTAACTGAGGGGTGAATGACCCCATAAATTGGTCACTGTTAAACTGAGCACGTAATTTGTCATGGAATATTAGAATTATTGTATTAAACTGTCCTGTGTCAGTATTGACAAGTCACGCAATATTTGGTGTTTTCCTTAGAGCTCCTGCTCTTGGAAACAGGTGATTACATGAGAATATCAACTTTCTGGGTTTTTTTTAAGTAAACATCTAGCACCCACAATGGCAGAGATATGCTTGAAAACAAGCCTGATTGTCATAGGGTGTGTAGGTGGGGAGGGTGAGGTCAATATATTACCAGCAACACTTCAGTCCCCAAATATGTGCCTCTCCCTGCTGGCTGAATGTGGCACTGCAAGCACTGTCTGCCTCCATTCTTTTTTTAATTTTATTCTTTTATAACAGAATTCTTCTGAAACATTTTACAGCATAGTAATAAACTTAGTAGATCTATAAATACTCAAGTATAAATTGACCTATGGGACGAGGGTTTTCTGTCTCCCCCGGGATTCACGTGGCTCAGCCCTCCAGCTGGGTCACACTCAGAGTTCAATTCCCTTCTGGGATAACAAAAGTCCAAACAAACAAAACATTCTTTCACCCAGCTTGGACCCTTCTCGGGCCTCCCTCTGGGTTCAGTTCCTGGTCCTCTTCTGGGCTATCTTTTAATCTCTCTGGGATAGAGCCCTGACTCCCAAGCTCTTTCCTTGAAACCTCCTTACAGTCTCAACTCCTTTGGGATATCTTTGAGTCTTCCCTGCTCTGAGGTAGGATTCTAATTCCAGGGGGTGTCCCCAGACCCCACTTCAGGGCCTTCCATAGGAGTCCAACTTGCTCACTGCAGTTCCTCCTCCAAAATCAGTTCTCCCAGCCCCCCCCCAATGGGTGCATCTACACAGCAAGTGGCTGTGAGTCTCAGAGCCTGGGACAACAGATTCAGGATCATGCTATGGTGCTAAAAACAGCAGTGCAGACATTGTGGTTTGGCCTGTGAAGCCCACACCCGTCTCTAGGCTACAGAGCCCAAGTTCCGACTGAGCCCCAATGTCTGCATGGCTATTTTTAACATTGTAACGAGCCCAAGTCTGCAGACCCAGGTGCTGAGACTCCCTACCATTCGCTGTGTAGACATATAGGGTTGCCAGCCCTTCAGGATTGTCCTGGAGTCTCCAGGAATTAAAGATTAATCTTTAATTAAAGATTATGTCATGTGATGAAACCTCCAGGAATACGTCCAACCAAAATTGGCAACCCTAGATATACCCTATGAAGCCCAGGTGTTTCAAGCAATCACATGACCCCTATTAATTCAGCCAATCCCCCCATCCACAGCCTGGATGGCAGTCAAGCTCCAGCAGTTGTCTGGTGCAGGAACCAGCAGTGGCAAGGAGCAGCAGCACTGGCCACACCACTGCCCACTCAGGTTTGGTCCTCCGCTATGAAGGAAGGGTGGCAGGGTCAAATCTGAGTGAGTGGCGTTGTGACCTGATGCACAGAGTCACAGCGACACTCAGATTGACCCCCTTCTCTCCCCAAACACATATTGGGCCCTAGGCATATGCCTAGCTTGCCCATGCGTTAATGTGGCCCATATGCTTGCAAATGCTGACTCATCCTTTCCCAAAGCCCCTTGCCCTGACCTCACTGCCCGATTACTCATGCACCCACACCCATTCTCCCGCCCAGCTGCAGGGTCGAACCCACCACACTCACACCTAAAGATCATTCCCATCCCCATTCCCTGTTACCAAATTTTCCTTTAACTCACCCACCAGAAGAAGAGAATCCCAATCCCCCACCCTCGACTGGTAGACACTCCCCTAACACTACCTCCCTCAACTCCGCCCTGGCCCTCCAGAACCTACCCACACAGCCTACACCCCATATTCTGACCCCTCTGGAACTGCTCAATATATGCAAAATACTGTTCTCAAAACAATATATGGCTCTTACAGCCTTATCTGTACCCACCAAGTGCATTGAACCAACTGGCCCTTAGTGAATATCAAAACCTGCAAAACCTCCTGACAGATAACCCAAATATCATGCTGCTCCTGGAGGTGCACGTGACCCGTGGAAAAGACTGGGACATGAGAGACTTGGGTTCTATTCCCACCTCCACAAGTGACCTGCTGAGTGACCGCAGACATGTTGCTTTTCACCTCTCTGCCTCTGTTTCCCTGGCCACCCTTTGTCACACATGTTGGTTTACATTGTAAGCTGTTTGGGGCAGGGACTCCATCTCGCTATGTGTCTGTAGAGCACCTAGTACAGTGGGGCTTCAATCTTTGTTGGGGCCGGTGCAAGGATGTTTTGCACCCTAGGTGAAACTTCCACCTTGCGCCTCCCCCCGCGCTGAGGCGCTCCCCCCTTGCAGCAGCTCCCCACCCTCCGCCCTGAGGCACCCCCCCCACACACCCCAGCTCACCCCTGCTCCGTGCACAAGCACCCCGAGCACGCCGTGGGCGCTTCACTTCTCCTGCCTCCCAGGCTTGCGGTGCCTAAGCTGATTGGCGCCGCAAGCCTGGGAGGCGGGAGAAGTGAAGCAGCTCACCCCTGCTCCGCCTCCTCCCCCCAGCACGCCGTGGCTGCTTCACTTCTCCTGCCTTCCAGGCTTGCAGTGCCAATCAGCTTAAGCGCCGCAAGCCTGGGAGGCGGGAGAAGTGAAGCGGCCACGGCGTGCTCGGGAAGGAGGTGGGGCAGGGGTGAGCTGGGGCGGGGAGTTCCCCTGCGTGCCGCCCCCCCCACTTGCTGCAGGCAGCCCTCCACCCGCTCCCCTGTCCCAGCTCCCTCCGCCTAAATGCCAGCGGTGACCGGGGCAGTTGAAGATCCAGCCGCCACGGTTGCTGCAAAAGAAAATGGTGCCCCCCAAATGCCAGCGACTTAGGCGACCGCCTAGGTCGCCTAAATGGTTGCACCGGCCCTGGGCCTCTAGATACTATTGTAATACAAATAATAATTCCTACCCTCAGCATGCCTTGCAAACTCACATGGAGTCCATGCCCAAGGTCCAGTAGGAAGATTTCCATATATATATCCACATTCATCCTGCCTATATGCAAAGATCATATTAATGCAACATTCAGGTTGAGATTTCCATGCCTTTCACTTCCACTACCTCTACCCCTCTTGGGACTGTTTGTTCCTATTCTTTAGCCCATGACAGACATGGATATCGTGCCTCACTGATTCCATAGAAAATTTGGTCAGTTTACACAGAAATGTGTAAAGAAATGTGTCTTTTAAATTTACTTTTCCTTGTAAACCAGGCTAATTTGCTAATTTGCTATGGAAGTTGGAAACAATCAGCATTAAACATGGAACCCCGCCATTTTACCACATTATAACCAGGCCAGTTACTAATTTGGCAACTACAACCAGCAGAGGTGCAACACAAGCGTTATTTCCAATAGCTGAGTCCCTGTCTGTCACCAGAGCCTGCAGATGCTCATTCCTAGTGGATGAGCAGGTCTTGGATCTGCTCCTTGGGAACCCTTGTCTCTCTCAGGGGAAAGCTCTCACCAAGAGCAAAGATCAGGCTTATCTTGGATCTGCTCCCCGTGAAAGTCGTAGTTTGAGGGTACAATGATCAATGAAACACCGCAGCAGAATTCAAAGTTGCTGAGAAAGGAGAAGTGATTTGCACCTCTGCAAGCAGGTTATCAAATAGGTAAACACATGCATGAGACTCGGTTAAATAAATAATCTTTTAAATTAACCTTTGCTCAATCAAAGTCCAGCTGTACCTACAGGTACAGCCACAGGAGAGACTGCTGGAGAGAATTCCCTAAGGAACAGCTCTACGCAGACACAGGTAAGAACTTCCCTTCTTTCTTCACTAACCCCTTTCCCCCAAAACATCCCAGTAGTTAATATCCTGGTTACCTTTTAGGTGCTTTACCCCCATTCCCCATAAAGCTTTTATGCAGAAAAAGGAGAAGTAACATTGAGCCCTGTGCTAGCTTCCCCACTTCCCTCCGAGGTGCATGAGTTCACCATCTGCCTTTCCCTGCAACTGAATGTTTCTTAGGCCTTCTCTACACTGGGATTTGCCTCTATTTCAGGCTCTGGTGTACACTCCTAGAAAACATAGGACAAACAGCTATGAGCTGCAATTTTCACCAATGCAGCCTGCTCTGGTTTCCAGCAGGGTAAGCTCCACGAGTACAAATGGTAGCTTTGCCTGTCTACACTGAGGATTTGCCATAGTACAACTGCATGGTAGCTAGAATCAGGGAAAATCTTGAATTTTCAAAGGGAGATCAGATAAATCATGTGCTGTGGGCTCCTATTCTCTACCTACACAGGAGCTGTATTTGGGATGGCCTGAAGACCCTCTGCCAGGAGAAATTTTCCAAATCAGGTCTAGGTATAAAAGTATCTCTAGATACTAGGAAAGGATGCACCTCCTACAACAGAATTTACTTCAGTCTTAATTTCTCTTTTGTGGATATGTTCCGAGCGAAGTTTGAGGTATTGCAGTATATTAAATCCTTCCAGCTGTCTGACCAATGGGTGAGGCTCCCAGATACCAAAACCTTCCAGTATCTTCCATAACACATTTGTGCCCCTCTGACCTTCAATATGCTAGTTGACCTGACCCACCTATGCCTCTTCACTAAAGGCGCAACCATCTTTTTTTTTTTTAAAGGGGGAGGGGGATTGTTTTAAGGCTTGTTTACACATGAAAATTAATCTAGAATAAAGTCTGGTGTGAATTGAAAGCAGATTAATTTCCTGATTAACTCTGTGTGGGCATTCTCACACAGAGTACCTTATTCTGAATTTGTTAAAAAGCTCTGAATAAGGGACTCTTATTCCAGAATGAGAGGGTCCACACAAGGAGTTAACCAGGAATATAACCCGATTGACAAGAGTGATGTGTGCGAGTCTGTTCGTCCATCCACCTCCAGGGGGATAGCAACAGTGAACAATTTGGAGGGACATGTCCACAGCTAGGACTTCTCTGGTATTAATGGGATCTTGGACAAATTTTGTCAATGCTTCTTGGAAATATTGTCTTTTTAATGATCTCCAGACCCACAGAGTCCCAGGCCAGACCATCTCTGTGACATGGGCCTATTCCTCTATAAACTAACCCAAATTTATTGTTTGATGATTCTCACTAGCCACAAAGCAGCTCATGGTCTCTGTGGACCTAGGCTAGTATCCTGTAGGTGGTCACCGAAAGTGATTCACAGGGTCAGGAACCTGGGGCAATTTGAGTAACAGACAGCTGTAGTGAGACAGACATGTAAAACCTTACAGTAGGTGATCACATAGACTTTAATTGCCCGGGCTGCAATTAATGGGTAATCTCTGCATCACAGCTTGCCTTGGTCATTTGACAGATTTCTCTCTTAGTGGTGGTAAGCAGCCAAAAGCCCATTCAAAGGGCTATAGGTCATTAACTACGTCATTACACAGACTTCTGAAAAGCCACTCAGAGAAAGATGTCCTAGTTAGCCCCTGCAACCCCTACACAAACACATATTAGCACAGTTCTTTGCAGGAGCTGTTGAAACAGTGAAACTGGCTCTCCTTGGTCCTGTTACCCAAAGTGAAGTCACACACCTTATTTTCCATGTATTAAACTCTCCCTTGATGTGCATTTTATAATGCTCAGGCACCCAAAAGAACAGAGTTCCATCCCACCTCGTAATGATACACCAAAGGCCCCATCTGCTGCACAGGCAGCTGGCCCTAAATTCTGCACAGAAATCCCCTGGTGTGTGTGGCACGCTGGGGCAGCAGACTGGAAATTCAGCATCATTTAACATAACACTTAAAAACTGAGTTTTTCAGTGAAATAAATGGAAAATAATGAACATAGCCTGCTATTTCTACACTTTTTTCAAATTCCTTCAAGATATCCAATTTCCTCCAAGATGGGTCACAATTTTTGTACTAATTATGCATCACTGTACTGTAGAGGTCAGCAGGGTGAGAAGCGAGAAGCTCTGGCAGTTAGATAGGTAGTGAGCTGAGATCTTTGGTGCCTGAGAAGGCAGGTTAGGATTGTGGGATAAGCATATTATCTAGACATTTCTGCTCAAACAACCAGCAGCAAAATAGTTAAAACCCATTCCCAAACCAGAGAGGCTACCTCTATGCTAGCATAGCTTCCTCCTGTAGACATACATCAACAGGAGTTTTTCTACTGGTTTACGACTGCCTCCTGAATGACATTAGCTATGCTGACCAAAGCCCTCTTCCATCAGCATAACTGCATGTACACTGGGGGTTTTATCAGCTGGGAAGGTGAGTTTGCACACCCCTGACCAACACAGCTATGCAAGTAGAAGTTTTAAGTGTAGATTAGGCCAGAAGGGATTCAAAACATTTAGTAAAACCAGATTCTTTCCTTGGCATCTATTTGTCTTTCCTCTCCCCATTTACAGCAGAAACATCTACAATAGCAATGCCTATCTCTAGTTCTCTGCACCTGAAGTCTGAGTATGAAGAACTCTATCAGAGCCAAAGGACCCTCAGCCCTTCCTATCTCAAATATTTTTATTCAATAGGTGGGACTGGCTTCATTTTCAAAGGGACCAATAACTCCCTTGGTCTCACTCCAGAAGGGAGACCAGATGTCCCGATAAAATCGGGACCGTCCCGATATATAAGTGTTTGTCTCGATCTTTTTTTTTTTTCCTCTGCCAGTGGACCTCCCCCTCCCCCCCCCCCCCCCCACAATGTGTCCTGATATTTTCTTCCTCTCATCTGGTCACCCTACACTCCAGATTCAGCACAAATGGGACAAGAGAGAATTTAACCACTTATGCAAAAGGAGGGAAGTACACATTTCATTCTGTGTGGAAGGGGTTGGGGATATAGAGACAGACACTGAACTTAGCCAGAAAAAAGGGCTTTGTACAGTAATTAGAACAGATCAGCAGCTACAGGCTGACATGGCAAGCTAGGCTCCCTTAATTTCTTTAATATTTTTACTCCTGGGGGCATTCTGCACAAAAAAAATCTGCATACAACATTTTAAAATTCTGCAAGTTTTATTTGCCAAAATAGCACTACATAATCATGCCACTTTCATTACTTTTGGTAATTTATTTAAAAATACCTGTCAACAAGTATGTCTGTAACAATACAGACACATACAAAAATTCCCCCAAGAGTAGAGAGTTGAAGAAACCCCTATGACAACCCAGTTCCTGTTTCTCTGCCCCTTTCCTCCCACTCCTCCCAGAGCCCAGACACTCACAACCCCTCCCACACAGAGCCCACCTGCGGGGGCCCCCCAGCCAATACACCCGAACCGTCTCCTCTGCAGAGTCCAAACATGGTCCCCGCCCCAGCCCAGATACCCGCACCCCTTCTGCCCCCGAGAGGCCAGCTGCAGTCCCCCCCAACACCCGACTCCCTTCCCCGCAGAGATCCAGAGGCAGAAACAACCTGATCCTCGGTCCCAGGCTTGCACGGAGTTTCCTGCCCGCCACTCTCTCCTTCCCTCAGGCCATGCTGGGAACTGCAGCTTCCACGAACCCTTAGCTCCCTCTCCCTCCCCCAGCAGTGTCTTCTATGTGCAAGCTGGGCTCTGCTGAGTCCAGTGGCCCATAGTGGCAGCTAGCAGCACTACAGCCCATTTCTGTGGAGGAAGGACATTGTGCACACACGATATTAATTTCTGCAAAACTCTGCATTGCATAATGGCGCACAATTCCCCCAGGAGTAATATTTCCCCCAACAGTCTCTTTGACCAATTAATGACCCAAATAAAAACCTCTTTTGTTCCAACTTAATTCTGTTTAGCCAAAAATACTAAGAAGGGTCACTTTGCTCAAAGCTACCTGTTTCTTTCTTAATCTTGCCCTCTTCTAAGAATTCCATTTTAGCCACACCTCAATTTTCTTTACCGCTGGCAACACTTGTCAGCTTAATCTGCATTATGGTTTCTCTCCCATGAGGCTCAGTTCTGGAATAGACCCTGAGCAGTTTTCTCATCTTATTTTCCACAGCAGACAAGTTCTCTCTCTGGCATTCTGCCTTGAGTCAGTCTCCTCCTTAGCAAGAGGCAGACACCATTTTCATCCGAGATGGAAGACAAAAGCATTTTCTTCTTTTGTTATCTTTGTTAAAAACACTTTGGCTCAAATGACCTACCCAGTGTATATTGTGACAAAGTTCCTCCACTTATTGGCGGATTTGCTCGCCTCACAGATTCACCCTGCGGGTCGGGAAACAGCCCAGAGACCTTCCCCTCTGGTAGAAGCCACAGTCCAGGTCAATTCCTCCTGTGTTTGATCAGAAGTTGGGAGGTTTGAGGGGAACCCGGGCCTGCCCTCTACTCCGGGTTCCAGCCATCTAGAGTGCCTCCTGGTACAGCTGCGCAACAGCTACAACTCCCTGGGCTACTTCCCCCGTTGGACCATCTGACTGGATTTGGACCACGGGCCTTCACTAAGTCTGTTAGAGGACTTGCCCTTGTGGCAAAATGGGGAGGAAACTCCAGTAATACTCCCACCACCCCTAGGAATGCTTGGACTTGCTTCTTACTACTTGGTAGTGGCCAATTTTGGATGGACTCTAACTTGTTCAGTTGAGGTTTTACCAGACCTTTTCCTACCACGTAGCCAAGATATTTGGCCTCCGTGAACCACATAGGACACTTAACAGGGTTTGTCATAAGGCCAGCTCGCCTGAAGGTATCAAGGACCACCCCCACCTTCTTCAAGTGGGTTTCCCAGTCTGGGTACATCATCCAAGTAGGCCACAGCATAGCTGGCATGGGGGCGTAGTAACTTGTCCATGAGGCGCTGAAAGGTAGCTGGGGCCCCATGTAGTCCAAAAGGAAGGACCATATACTGGAAAAGACCCTTTGGTGTAGAGGACGCCATCTTCTCCTTTGCATCTTCAGCTAGGGGAATCTGCCAGTACCCCTTTGTCAAGTCTAGGGTCATTAAGTACCAGGCATTCCCCAGACGGTCCACTAATTAGTCTATGCGGGGTATAGGGTAGGCATCAAACTGGGATATCTCATTTAGTCGACGGAAGTCATTGCAGAACCTTGTGATGCCATCAGGTTTGGGCACCAACACTATTGGGCTGGACCACTGACTATGAGATTCTTCAATGATCCCCATCTCCAGCATTTTCCTGACTTCCGCTTTTATTTCCTTGCTTTGGGCTGCTGGTACCCAGTAGGGCCTCATTGTTACTCTGGCCCCAGGGTTCGTGACGATGTGGTGATATGTCCCAGTTGTGCGACCTGGCTTTGTTCAGAATACATCTTGATACTGGGCGATCATCTCAGTTACCTCTTTCTTCTGGGCTGTCATTAGATCAGGAGACATCCTCACCTGTTCAGGGTTTTTGGTCCCTGGGTGCAGGTCTTCCCGAAACACTGTGCATGCCTCTTGGGTATGCCAGGGTTTCAGAAGGTTGACATGATATATCTGCTCTAGTTTTTGACGTCCCAGTTGTCGCACCTTGTAATTTACTTCCCCTACTGCATCCGACAAAGTGGGTATTCATCCACAAAAGCTCATGCTCCAAAACGTCTGTTAGTCTATAAGGTGCCACAGGACTCTTTGCTGCTTCCCCTACTGGTTCAACTATTTCATAGGGCCCTTGCCACTGGGCCAACAGCTTACTTTCGGCTGTCTGTACCAGTACCATTACTCGGTCACCAGACTGAGACTAACGAACCTTGGCTTGACGGTTGTAGTAGGTTTGCTGGGCCTCTTGGGCCTTCTTTAGGTGCTCCCTCACTATGGGAGTGACCTGGGCTATCTGGTCCCTCATCTGTAGCACATGCTCTATTATGCTCTTCCCCTCATTGGGTTCCTCCTCCCAAATTTCCTTGGCTATGTCCAGGATGCCTCGGGGGCTGCGCCCATATAACAGCTCAAAGGGGGAAGAATCCAGTTGAGGCCTGAGGTACCTCCCAGATAGCAAACATAAGGTAGGGTAGTAGGGTGTCCCAGTCCTTCCCGTCCCGACTTACCACCTTCCTTATCATAGCCTTGAGGGTTCGGTTAAACCTTTCTATCAACCCATCAGTCTGCGTATGGTAGACTGAAGCTCTCAGGGTATGTATATGGAGCAGCGTACAGAGGTCCTTCATTAGCTTCGACATAAATGGGGTTCCTTGGTCTGTTAATATCTCCTTTAGTAGCTGCACTCGGGCAGAGATCCCCACCAGCTCTTTGGCTATCGTTTTAGAGGCTGTGTTCCACAGGGGGGCGGCTTCTGGGTAGTGAGTAGCATAGTCCAAAACAACAAGTATATATTGGTGGCCCCGAACTGTCTTCTCCAGGGGTCCCACTAGGTCCATGGCTATTCGCTCGAAGGGGACCTCTATGATGGGAAGGGGATACTAAAGGTGCCCTCAGGTGGGGACGGGGACTGTGCAGCTGACACTTCGGGCAGGACGCACAGTACCTCCGCACTTCTTCATGTACTCCGGGCCAGAAGAACCATCATAGGACCCGTGCCAGGGTCTTCTCTACCACCAAATGCCCCCCAAAAAGATGACTATGAGTGAGACTTAATACAACGTTCTGGTGTTTTTGAGGTACTAGGATCTGCTGTACCTTCTGTCCCTGTACTGATGCAACCCGGTATAAGCGATCCTTCTTCATTATGAAGTAGGGTCCTGGCCCCTGGGTTTTCCTTTCCACGGGGACCCCATCTATTTCGGTCACCTCCTTCCTGATGTCGTCATACCTTGGGTCTTCTGCCTGGTCCCATCCAAAATTTCCTCTCCCGGGGCTAATCTGCCCAAGATCTAGGGGCCCAGTCTCTGTTGCCTCTACTGGTTCAGAAGTGTTAGGGTGGGGGTCAGACTCGGGTGCTTCTCCCTCCTGGGTGGCCTCCTTTTCAGCTGCTCAGGTCCGCCTACCTACGAGAGTGACCCTCTGGCCTCACCTGACTCTTAGCAGGTTAATTGGAGTCAGGTGTTCTCATTAGCTTGGAGCAGCCCCTGCTCTGGTCACTCAGGGAACAGAAAACTGCTTAGCCAATGGCCAGTACATCTCCCATCTACTACTCTGCTGTTCCCAACTGGCCTGGGTCTATCACAATATTTAAAGGGGACATACTTCCTTTTCCTGGTCCTGTTTTTACACATACCCCTTTTCCATTCTGCTTGGCAGAAATGACCTCTGCTCTCCATCCTCGAGAATGCATAGTGACCAAACAAGAGGGGGAGAGTTATGGATTCTACCTGCGCATTGAGAAAAACAAATTGGGTCACCTCATCCGGAACGTGGAGGAGGGCAGTCCAGCTGATAGGGCCGGCCTGAAGGATGGAGACAGAATCCTGAGAGTCAATGGGTTATTTGTGGATAAGGAAGAGCATGCACAGGTAAGTCTAACTATATTTTGTGGTCCCAGACATTTCTCGAAACCTCAGCCCCCCTTTCGGTATTCAGTTCAGCAAACCTTCACCTGCCACTCCTCACAGTAACTTCTGCTGGAAAATCTGAGAGCTGAATAACTGAGCTCACAGAATCATCTGTACCTCACATATTGGCTTCACTAGAGCTTGAGCAAAGGGGAAAAGATCCTTGATGAAATACTAAGGGCAGTGGAAGCTGCAGAGCTCGCATATGCTATGCTCCAGAGGGGGGAATTTGTATCAGCCATCTGGATGCTTTTCTGACATTACTACCTCCAAGCTCATTCTATCTATTGCAGGTAGTGGAGCTGGTCAAAAGGAGTGGGAATTCTGTAACTGTCCTCATTCTGGATGAGGCATCCTATGAAAAGGCAGAGAAAGAAGGGGTGAACTTTGAAGAGTTGGGTCAGAAGAAGACAACCCAGCAGCAAAAGGAGCAGCCGCCAGTGACGAATGGAGTGACAGCTCCAGTTCCACAGCCTCGGCTCTGCTACCTGGTGAAGGAGAGAAACAGTTATGACTTCTCCTTGAAAACCACAGTTGGTGAGAACAATGGGTGTAGGTAGTAGGCAATTTCCCAAGGGCACATTACCTCTGGTTAGGAGTGGGGATGGGAGTTGGTTCTTCAACAGCCTGTTCTATTTTCTGTCAGCTGTTGAAGCAGACTTGCTAAAACCATTTGCACCAAGCCCTCCTCAGATGCCAGAAGCGCCCTACAAATGATTGCTCAAAGTCCCAGGCACCTCCTTTGAATTACCATGGGAACCAGCCCTCTGAAGATAACCATGTGAAAGGGGCTGAAGCAAAGGATGACACAGTGTGCAAAAGGCAAAGAGCCTCTTCTGATCGAGATGTGTTCACGTGGGAAGCACAAAATTGAACTAAGAAATTTTATTTTTCTTTTGAACCCTCTCCATACTTGCCCTTTCCAAAATGCTAGGCAAAAGAATGGGTAGGCTTCTGTAGACCTGTACTGTCTCTCTCTGTTTGGAAAGTGCCTAGCTCACGGAGGGTGCTAGCACAATATAAACAACACTGTGCACTAGACTAACCCAGGGATGAAATTTGGAAGTCTTTCAAACATAAGAAACTCTGACGTGGATAAGCCACAACAAACAATAAAAGTGGGTCTTAACCAATTCAAACTTTAGAAAGTCACTCCATTTTCATTAGTAGTACCAATCAACCAAGCCACCATAATTGGTGCCTTGGGCAGTCTCAGCAGAGAGGCTGTTTAGGCCACAGATGATGAAGTTCCTTCCCCTCTCTATAAGTTATCCCTCCAGGGCCAGGATGAGGCACACAGGTGTGGCTGGGTAGAAAAAACTTGTGCTGTCATTGTATCTGTTCTATGGATAAAGAGAGCCCCTCGGTCTCCGGGGCTGTCACTACAGCACCTGACATCAGCATGGAATTTGCTTGGCAACCAGTGGAGGCATGTGCCAGTGGCTTGCTCTGCATAGTAAGTTCTCTCACCTGTTCTAGGTCAGAAGGGTGTCTTCATCATAGGCATGTCCCCACAAGGAGTGGCTGCAAAAGCAGGAGTCCAACATAATGACCGCCTGATCGAAGTGAATGGGAAGAACGTGGAAAACGACAAACATGAGGAAGTGGTTGAAAAGGTATCTACTAGCATGACTCCTCTTCTTCCTTCATTTAAGGCCAGTTCCTCCACCTGAGGCTACTGGGCAGCAATGTCAACACTGAATGCATTCACAGAGCAGGTGAAGAGGCTGAGGTCAATACCGTACATTATCAGCAACACTTCAGTCACAAAATATACTGCTACTTTGGCTTTGTTTCTTGGATGGGTCAGGGTAGCTGGAGTGCAAGGCTGCTGAAAAGGTTGGCTGTTCTTGAAAGTCAGGGACAGACTTCCACCAGACACCCTAAGCTTGCTTTTGAAGAATACTGCCCTCAAGTCAGGCCCGAGTGGTGTAAGCACCACAACTATACTGTTGCCATAAGCCTGATTAAATAAATGGTGGCACAGTACTAGGAATTCTGAAAATCTTTCTGGTGCCCAGGAGGATGAAATCAGCACGTCTGGGATGGAGTCTAGTACAATGGGGAATCTTTCTGATATTAGGATGGTAAGGCTGGAAATCACAGCAGTTTGTGCTCTGTGATTTAGCTGAAGAAGGGTTTGATGTGAAGATCTGGATAGTTACAAAAAGGAGGATTTCCAGGAAATGGGATTCCCTCCTGCTAAGAAACACAAAACTAATTTTAACAGTGCAGTTTACAGACTCGATCAGAGCCAAATAACGTAACCTAGCTGTCAGTAAAAGGGGCCCAGAGCAAACAAAGTGTGCAAGAAAGCCTGCATTTCTGATCATGAAATGTCCTTCTGCCACATCCTCCCAACAACTGGTATATTCCTATTTGTGGTGATGGTAGGTTAAAGATCTACTTGGTGTTAGGGAAAATAATTAATGTAGTTTGAGAGATCAAACCAAACACTGATCCACTGAGGGTAGCATCAGAGATAAGGATAGAAAGAAGAGAACATGTGACTTTTCCATTAGTCTCTTTGGTAAAAATCACACATGCTGAGGGTTTAAGCATTTAAACATAGTATGACTATGAAGCAGCTTGAGCTAGAAAAGCTTTCAGAGTACCACTATCCAAACTACAAATCCTACAGCATTCCACTGCGGTTCTCAAACTCCCAAGGGAGGCATGGGAACGTGTCAGGGGAGAAGCGAGCTGTGGGTTTTTGTTTTGGGTTTATTTATTTTTTTAAAGCATTCTGGCTGCCAGCCCTGGGTGGCTGGGGCTCGTGCAGAAGGGCCATGCGCTCCTGGGAGGCAGGGACAGCAGGAGCTCCACCTCCTGGGCTTGGGCTCTCCTCTCCTTCCCCTTCCCTCCCCTCACCCCTGGCCCCCAATCCCTCACTGGGAGACAGCATGGGCTCAGGCTCTCCTCCCCACCATCCCAATCCCATACCTGGAGGTGGCTGTCAACCCTAGAGTGGCAGCGCAGAAATAAGGGTGGCAATTGGGTACTAAGTCTGCTGTGAAAAGTGATATTGCTGAATTTCTCTTTTCACATTGACACCCTTACTTCTGTGCTGCTGCTGCTGGCACAGTGCTGCCTTCAGAGCTGAGCACCCAAACAGCAGCTGCTGCTCTCCGCTCTGCCACTGGGTGGCAGTATATGTACATAGGGGGAGGACACAAACTACTACAGACACAAAGAAGGGGCGGGGGCAATCAAACAGTTTGTGAAGCAATCCACTATAATGATCCAAACCACTCTATTAACTATGAAAAACTGCAGTACTTGTGTTCTGTACTGTTGTTGCAATACTTTTTATAAGGAGAAGAAACATGCAGGTTTTGAGTGAAGATGGAGAGAAGAATGGGAGTAGAGAAACAGAGGTATGATGGGGACAGACAAAAAACGCAAAGTTAGGGTATGGGAACATAGGGAGATTGGCAGTAGCTCCAGAGCAGTCACAGCTGAATGTTATAGCAACTTGTGGTAGGTGCAGCCATCTACAGTCATATAGGCAGCACATGGGTGCACATATTGGAGCACCATCCAACAACCTAGTCTGTATAGACCCTACAGCCCATTCACTTACAGTCCAGAGGGGTGGCTCCAGGCACCAGAGCTCCAAGCTCGTGCCTGGGCCGCAAGCCACGGGGGGCGGCCTGCCGGTCGCCGTGAGGGAGGCAGTCAGGCTGCCTTCGGTGGCATGCCTGCAGGAGGTCCACCGGTCCCACAGTTTCGGCAGCAATTCGGCGGTGGGTACGCCAAAGGCGCGGGACCAGCGGACCTCCCGCAGGCATGTCGCCAAAAGCCGCCTGACTGCCTTGCTTGGGGCGGCAAAATACATAGAGTCGCCCCTGACAGCCCACCATTGTACATCGAAGAACCTGCCAACATAACGCTCTCCACAGCCCACACACTCCACTCAAAGGCTTGTGTTTGAGATTGTGTGTGTCGTTGCAGGTGAAGAAGTCTGGGAACCATGTTGTGTTTCTGCTATCAGATAATGAAACTGACCAGTATTACAGCAACCACCAGATGATGCTGAAAAGAGACACAGCCAGCCTGAAATTGCTTCCCCACAAACCCCGACTTGTGGAGCTCAAGAAAGGAGACAACGGCTATGGGTTTTTCCTGAGGATGGAACAAAATGGTAACGGTGAGAACCCAGCCATCAGCCAGGCCCCTGCGTGCTCTGTAGTGCGCTTTTATGGGGCCTGTAGGACTCCTACTCTCCAGTGCCTACTGCTCATCTTGGAAAGATCATTTCCTGTCCTGCTGCCAACCCAGTCCCCCCACAAACACAGCTCACCACAGCCAGGCACCTCCAATCTATAGCCTGTTTTATACAGGAGGCCAGACTAAATGATCACAAATGGTCCCTCCTGACCTTGGAATCTATGAATCTCCTTCAAACCTTCCAATCTGAGGTGGAACATTCCACTGTGCTGCTCGTGGCCCTCCTCGCCCACTACAGTCCAGCTCCCATAATCTCCACTTGTGGCAGCCTCCAACCCCACATTTTTGAGGATCAGCAATGTATCCAGGGTAATGTCTGATGGTTTTTCACAACAGAACCCTGGCTTATCTGAATGGCTTCAAAGGGATCCTTGGTTGCTCCCTCTCAACTGGGTTCACCAAAATCATGAAGCACTCTATTTTAAGTAGGCTTAAACTCCCCTGCCCCTTGCCTCAGAGTAAACTACAACTTCCATGTGTCTTGTTCAGGGGAAAGGGAACCTGTATTCAAGTCACTTGGAAGGAGATCTAGATCTGCACTAGGATTACTCCAGAATTAGCTAAATCAGGAAGCTTATTTCAACCTGAAATCAGAGAATGAGTTTCTACCATCTTAAATACCTTTTATCATCCAAACCAAACACATCCCATGAACAACTGCTTTTCTCTATTTGAATTAGGCCTGTAATTTTTTTTTTTTTTTTTTTTTTTTGAGATCAGGTCATTTAATTAAGGACATTGATGCTGGTAGCCCAGCAGGGAAGGCGGGTCTAAAGGACAATGATATCCTGGTTGCTGTAAATGGGGAGTCAGTGGAGGCACTGGATCATGACACCGTGGTGGAGAAGATTAAGAGGTGTGGAGAAAAGACCACGTTGCTGGTGGTGGATAAGCAGACAGACACCATGTATAAACTGGTAAGGCAATGCAGGCTGGGGTTGGGCTTGTATAGCTCTTCACTAGATAAGACATAGGCAGCAATGAAATAGTGGGTCCATTCTGAAAGAAGCACCATTTCAAAGGCTTTTTATTAGCCCTTATTCAAGTACTCGCTATAGCGAATGTCTGAGATGGGTTCATGTCTGTCTCCCTCAGCAGACTTCTGCAGTATGTCACTGAACTTCCCAATTTACTCTTGCCCTAGACCTTCCTATATACTACTGGAACAATACCAGATTCCAGTAGTACAGACCAACAAGTTAACCAATTGCAACTACCAGGCAGTTTCCTGTATGAATTAGAGGAGAAGTCCCTGCTCACATTTGTGCCCATGTTGCAACTTTCTACCTCTATCACTGAAGAGGTTTTAATAAGCAAGTAGAATTCAAAGGTGGGACCTAACCTGACTGTTGTAAAGATTTCAAACACAACAAGATGTTAGACTATGGCTATCAAGCACTTAAAAAGATTAACCGCGTGATTAAAAAAAGTAACCGCGCGATTAATAGCACTGTTGAACAATAACAGAATACCATTTATTTAAATATTTTTGGATGTTTTCTACATTTTCAAATACATGGATTTCAATTATAACACAGAATACAAAGTATACAGTGCTCACATTATATTTATTTTTATTACAAATATTTGCACTGTAAAAAACAAAATAGTATTTTTCAATTCACTTAATACAAGTACTGTAGTGCAATCGCTATCATGAAAGATGAAATTACAAATGTAGAATTATGCACAAAAAAATAACTGAATTCAAAAACTAAACAATGTCAAACTTTAGAGCCTACAAATCCACTCAATCCTATTTCCTGTTCAGCCAATTGCTCAGACAAACAAGTTGATTTACATTTGCAGGAGATAATGCTGCCCGCTTCTTGTTCACAATGTCACCTGAAAGGGAGGACAGGTGTTCTCGTGGCACTTCTGTAGCCAGCATTGCATGATATTTACATGCCAGATGCACTAAAGAGTCATATGTCCCTTCAGGCTTCAACCACCATTCCAGAGGACATGCGTCCATCCTGATGACAGGTTCTGCTCAATAACAATCTAAAGCAGTGCAGATTGACACATGCTCATTTTCATCATCTGAGTCAGATGCCACCAGCAGAAGGTTGATTTTTTTTTTTTTGGTGGTTTCGGTTCTGTAGTTTCTGCATCAGAGTGTTGCTCTTTTAAGACTTCTGAAAGCATGCTCCACACCTCGTCCCTCTCAGATTTTGGACGGCACTTCAGATTCTTAAACCTTGGGTCAAGTGCTGTAGCTATCTTTAGAAATCTCACATTAGTACCTTCTTTGCGTTTTGTGAAATCTGCAGTGAAAGTGTTCTTAAAATGAACATGTGCTGAGTCATCATCCGAGACTACTGTAACATGAAACATATGGCAGAATGCAGGTAAAATAGAGCTGGAGACATAAAATTCTCCCGCAAAGAGTTCAGTCACAAATTTAATTAACACTTTTTTTTTTTTAAACAAGCATCATCAGCATGGAAATATGTCCTCTGAAATGGTGGCTGAAGCATGAAGGGGCATACGAATGTTTAGCATATCTGGCATGTAAATACCTTGCAATGCTGGCTACAAAAGTGCCATGCGAACGTCTGTTCTCACTTTCAGGTGACATTGTAAATAAGAAGTGAGCAGCATTATCTCCCGTAAATGTAAACAAACTTGTTTGTCTTAGCAATTGGTAGGACAGAGTGGACTTGTAGGCTCTAAAGTTTTACATTGTTTTGTTTTTGAGTGCGGTTATGTAACAAAAAAAAATCTACATTTGTAAATTACACTTTCACGATAAAGAGATTGCACTACAGTACTTGCATGAGGTGAATCAAAAAATAGTTTCTTTTATCATTTTATTGTAATAAATTATTTTATTTATATTAATTTATTAATAAATTTGTAATAAACAATACGTGAGCAGTGTACACTTTGTATTCTGTGTTGTAACTGAAATCAATATATTTGAAAATGTAGAAAAACACCCAAAATATTTAATACATTTCAATTGGTATTCTATTGTTTAACAATGCGATTAAAACAGATTAATCGTGTGAGTTATCTGCCATTAACTGACAGCCTTAGTTTAGACAGATTTTTCTGTAGGAGTTTTTACATTCATATAAACTCTTTCCTTTGCTTTTGGTCTTTCAGGCTCAAGTTTCCCCATGTTTGTACTACCAGGAAAGACAAGATTCTTTTCCAGCTGAAGCAGAGGAAGAGCCGACCTCACATGCTGAGCAGGAGGTGAATCACAAGCCCAAAATCTGCAGGCTGGTGAAGGGTCCTAATGGATTCGGCTTCCGCTTGAATGCAACCAAGAATATGCCCATGAAGTTCATCAAAGAGGTACTAACCTAGGGCTTTTAGCCTGGGAGAAGCATGAGACACCAGAAGGGAGAGTCTGGGCTACAGTTAGACATCCATTCCCTTCCTTCTGTACTGTGACTGCACTCAGAGCAAGTCATTCTAAGCCATATGTAACAAAAAGGCAAGGTCTGTCCAATGTGCTCTTGACTGATGGAGTTTTAGTCCTTGAACCCAGCATGAATTCATACCCCTAGAGGAGAAAGGATGGTCTTGTGATTAAGGTACAGGAGTGGGAGTGAGGAGACCTCGGATATATTCCTAGCTCTGCAAAACTTTTGGGGTAAATTGCAAAACTTTTGTCTCTATTTTCTCTTCTTCCTTAATACTTATCTAACCCACAGGGGTGTTGTACTGAATATAATAATATATGTAAGTGATCAGAGATCCACAAGACACTATACAAATGTAAAATATGACAAACCATTCTCTGATCCCTTAAGTACCACAGTTAAATCTACATACTACCACCATTGCCTCTCCCCCACAACAGAAGTCCCGTCCAAGTCAAAATCCATTACAGGACTGGTAATAAAACTGGAATATATTGGAATACTATGTTAAAATCTCCTCCTTTCTCCTTCTCCAATTAAGTTCTGCTCCAGAATAATTTTTTCCAATCCTTACTCTTCCTCCTGTATTGGGGGAAAAAAATCACAGAACATCCATTCTCTATTTATAATACTTCGGTGTTAATGCAACTTTAATGGTACTGTGCTGGTATCACAGCTTCAGAGCTTGTGTTTGCAGATACTGAAAGGCGGGCCAGCTGATGCAGCAGGACTGGAAGAGGCGGACATTTTGGTGGAAGTGAATGGCGTGAACGTACTGAACGAAACCTATGATAAGGTTGTAGCAAAAATCGGTGACAGTGGTGACAGACTGACACTACTGGTGTGTAAAAAAGCAACCTATGAATACTTTACGTCTCAGAATATTCCTATTACTGCCTCTCTGGCAGATCAGCTATATGACACTACTGATCCTCCTGCTTATACAGAGAACCCACCAGCAGAGCCAGAAAGGACCTCGCCAGAACCAAGAGAAAGGGTGGGTAATCTTAAGTTAACCAAATCTTGCGGACCAGGTGGTGGGGAAAGGAACCTGAATCAGTCACTAAATTCACTTGAGGTGGGGTCTATGAATTCTAGTTGTATTCTGGATTTACCAGATCTGATCTACGTTAATTAGTATGGAGTGGCAGACCTGGTTACAGCAGGGTAGAACTGCCTCTTCTCCCTACTCCACACACACAGTATCTACTGGAGCCTGGGAAGGGAGGACAGGAGAGGGGAGAGAGTGTGTGTGTATGTGCGTGCGTATGTGAGAGAGAGCGTTGAGAGACAGCATTCATTAACGTAGACAAGAACCATATCCTCAGGAATTCTTTGTTCAGCCACAGGGAGCACAGGACCTAAGTAACTGTGAACATGGGAAAACCATGTGAAGCACTCTAAACCAGTGCAGATTCTTTGGTGGGCGTGGGATGGGTAGACTGTGACAAAGTGCAACCAACAAAGGTCCTGAGAAAAAATATTCTGACCACACTGGTTCAGGGAAACTGTGCCATCAACGAGAGTTTGAAATTTGCTATTGTCAGAAAAATGACACACGTACTCAACTGCTCTGATCCCTGTGTGGATTCAGGGTCTTTGCTGTGAAAAATAAACAAGTTTTTACTCCTGTTCATGCAGGGGACACAATAAAGCTAGGAAGGAATGAACTGGATTCTATTCCTCCACATGTATTATCACCAGAATTGTTAATTAAGATCCAACTACAGATTCTTTCAGTGATGTCTTATGTCCCAGGCTGGATTTGCAGAGCTATAGTTAAACCCTTCTTTTTATCTGTGACCTTGGTGGATTTGATATGGAAGTTGAGCAAGAACATGGAATTCCCATTAGACAACTGAGCCGCTTTGTAAAGTGCATTTAAAAGAGTAATTCACTAGCTTCTCACGCAAAGGCAAATTCCTACTGGGCATAGGTTCAGGACAGACTGTTAGTTCACAGTGGCATGAGGAATCGCTATCACATTATCTACAACCATAAAATAATCAGAAATTTCTACTTATTGCTTTTCCACAGGCCAGCTCCTCCTCCTCCTCTTCACTCTCAATCGCCTCAGCAGAAGAGGAGGATGACACACAGTTATGATGAGATAGACCACAACAGAAATCAATCAGACATCTTCCAAGGTTTAAAGGAAGTTCTCTTCCTCCAAGCAGTCTTTGTTCTTTTACCTCCCAGAACCACACTGTGCTATGAAACTTCATACTTGTGAGGACTGGAACAGCAACTTTCTTCTAACTAACTTTCCCTGAAGGGGAACAATCCCACCACCCCCAAGAACAACCACTCACTTACCTAATGCTGCTAATCGTAGTTCATTGGTCTTCTGCCCGGTGAAGTGGACAGTTACTTACTTCTACTATTGCTCTGTAAAAGCTTAAATGACTAATCAGGAACATCTGTCATCTTGCGGGGAAGGAAATGTGATTCACAAATCAATAAGCACAAGAAAGCTCCTTAATACAGAAATCGATCTCTCACATCCCCCACAAGAGACTTTTTTCCTCCTAATCACTGTGGCTATTATATGCTATATTTACTGTAATACAATCAGTTTAACCCAGTAGATGTAATATATCACGATAAGCTAATGTATTCTGTGAAAAACACTCTTTTCACTTGTTAACAAGCTGTAGTATTGTCCTTTCAAAACAATAGGCTAACTTAATAGTTCACTGTTCAGAAGCTACAAGCACCATTCCCTCCACCCCACTCTCCTAGCTGCAGATCATGGCAGTTTGAACAGTGTCTGTAATTCAGTATAAACAACTTTGTTTGCCTACATGCCAACACCTTGTCTCTAATGCAATATGAACCAGCTCTGTAGTACTGATAGTGGATGCTATACCTCCTTGGTGTAAGCTTGAGACAAAGCATAAATAAATCAGAGTGGCTATTTCTCTTTCCCGGGTCTTACTCCTGCCATCTATGATGTATGTTCCACAACAGCTTTAAAATGAGTAAGGTCTGGGAGAATGGTTTTCCGCAAGCTATACGTTTAAGTTGCATGGGTGAAATTTACCTTCGTGACTTGCATTAAGCCAACAAGGGACATGAGCTGATGTAGAATATATCGGTCAGTGGGGAGCACTGAATTTCTAGGGTATAACGTAAACTAGTTATAGCTACCATCTTTGACTTCGCACTAAACTCCAGTGAACAGTAACCCAAGGCATGGATTCTGATTCATCAGGCCCTAAATGGTAACAAAGGACTAACTTCCAATTCCTAAGGAAGCTAGATACTAATCATGCACATCTCCCTTGAATCTCAATCCACTTCCTCCTCTGCCAAACAGTGACATTCACACATTTGCTCATCTCTATTAAAGTCCCTGGGACTGACACAAACAATTATGACGCTAGTGATGAGGTATTACGAAAGCTGATTTAATTTCACAGATTCAGACATTCAGATCCAGAATCAACACCATCCAACTCTGGATTAAGACTGATTTGTTTTTAAACTGAAATCACGTTTCCTCGGTGTCCTTTATGTAGAATTCTTCTACGCGTGATTTAAGAGGTCTCTCCTCTGACCATCCTTGGCAGATTTTTCAATACCATAAGACACACTTGTCCCATGGATTTTCCTATTCCGTGGCTCTCAGCTGTCCTCCACTTTTCTCCTGCCTCTGCTGTTTGTTCAGCTCATGGCACCCTGTTCAAAGGACGAACCATATCGCTTCTAAGTGCAACTGCAGAAGTCAGAAGGGCCAGTTACATCATCACAGCACAGAAAGAGCTGCCCCTCCCTCTCCTCAAATCCTGTCACCCCTAATGAGTTGCAGTAGTCCACCAGAAGGGATTATAAAACAGTGGGCAGAACTGGAATGGATTCAGAGCGCCATGTGCTTCTCTGGGGCCTGTTTATGTGCCAAGTAGAGGAAAAGGATGCTGGAGAGAGCGCTAACCAGGAATATCACATCAAACCAGCGGTGATAGAAATTGAACTGCAGCTCCCCCAAGACTTCTGTAATGATAGTGCGATACTCCGGGGGCATACTCATCCGGATTAGGAGCACGGAAGAGACAAAGTACATCCCCTGGAGAAAAGATACAGGAAGCGCATCAGTTAACTGATTCACAGGTGGCTACTTTGCTGAGATGGGACAATATAATAAAAGCTCACTAGCAGGTCTGGATACTCACCATGATCTGTGCCAACAGCAGAACAATAACATTGGAGGACTTGCTGCTGGAGATGGCATAGAAGAACTGTAAAGAGGAAAAAAAGTACTGAAAACAGGACTCTCATTACCAGGCGTGTTTGTGCTCCCTTCTACAGGAACATGGAAGGAATACATGCTCCAATCATTCCCCTTTAGTCCTAGAAACCAGCACTGAAGGAAAAAGATGTGCTTCCTAGACCTTTCAAAGGTACAGACCTGGGCCTTGTCCCCAGTAGAGCTACAAGTGTTTTAACGTGGGCCCCACTAAACCAGGTACTAACACTGCATGGCCAGCCAGCGTGGAGAATCCAGTTTTAAAAAAAAACAAAACAAAAAACAACCCAAAATACATTCTAGCCTAGGAATGACTAAGCCCAGTTTACAGGCCAGCATCGATGGGTCACCCTGTTGTGTGTTGCCAGTTTTCCCCTGTGGTTGTACTAATGCATTAATCCCCTACCTGCTCCCCAGAAATAGCTAGCAGTTTAAATGAAGCAACCCAAGTCCTCTTAATCGCCATTCAATACCCAATACTAACAAATCCAGGCTTCCACATCAGTGTTAAGCCTTGTCTACATTACACTTCGTCTCTTAAAATTTCCCAATCTTACTACCACTGATAGTAAAAACAGTGGAAGGGCTAATATAAACTGCTCACAGGCAGCAACCAGGGATTAATCACTAGATTTGTTCTGAGCAGTTAGAAAGCCTGCTTATTGAAACAATGGCAGCCAATTTATACTAGCATGACTACTGTTGATAGCAACAGGGAGATTTTTTTCTTTTTCTTTTTTTAAGAGAGGACGTCTAGGGCAAGGAGAGAGTCTCAGATTATACTACGAGTTTTAAAACATCTATAATACTATTTAGAGCCCTAACATTAACACCATTCCTCTGCTTGGACTGGAGGCACTTATAGATTGAGCACTGCCTTTAGTGACTGAAATTGATGAAAGAATTCTCAATAGGACCATACCCAAGATAAGCCAGAAAAAGTTACCCTCCCCTTCTCTAATTCAGCCATAAAAGACTTTTTTCTCCATCACACGCCCTGCAAGGACTTCTATCCCGGCCTTCCTCATCCCCTATTTGTCCACTAACTGAATAGAGACCACAGGTCCTACATTTGTACTGAAGGTTTACACCAGTGGTTTTCAACCTGTGGTCTGCGGACCTGTCTAAGAATTCCAAAGGGGTCTGCACCTCCATTCAAAAATGTTTAGGGGTCCACATATGAAAAAAGGTTGAAAACCTCTTGTTTATACAATGGTCTCTTGACTAAGTTAGAAATACACGCAAGCTCTCCTGGACTGCTATCACGTAAGAGGGCCCTGACCAGGCGTACCTTTGTGAGTGTGATCAGTAAGCCTCTGATGGAGGTGACGATGATTATTCCAATGAGGATAAAGGAAATATGCTGAGACCAGAATTTTACCTGCACCAACAAAAACAGGAAATTGTTAAATCCCTGGGGCCAGGCATTTGAAGAATGTGTGTGGATGTGCACTTAACAGGATCTCTGAATTCTCATACTGTGCAGATACTCACTGTAGAGAAATTTACATACAGGTATATATTCTCCTGCAAGGGCACAAAGATGGGTACTTTCATGTGCAAGTGCTTACTCTACACACATGGGAAATGCACAGATCTAGCCTATGTGGACTTCACGGAAGGAACTGAGGGTTCGGATGTGAATATTTATAGAGTAAATACAAAAGAACACACATCTATTTGGTACATAAACGCCTCCTAGATACATGTAATATACTAGACAAGGTCTGTCTGTTTCCATCTGTTCACAATAAACATGTGAACCACTGCCATCTTCTGGGCAGCTGGTATATGGTTACAACAAGCAGAGGAGATTATTATTATAGGAAGGGCTGGTAGCCCCATCTATTATTAAGGCTGCCCAACACATTTCATTATAAGACCCTCTTTTCAATTGGTTATAACTTGGCCAAATTTTAATTATTTGGGCTGAAATTTTCCATGGAAAGTGTCTGCCTCAAAATTCCGAAAAGTTTCAATCAAAACAATTCAGCCATTTCCAAAAACAAGGCTACAGAAAAGGACATTGTTTTGACCATGTTAAAAAACTCTGGAGATCTTTTCTTTGAAAAGCAGTAAAGCCCCCATACGTTGGAGTAGGGGCTTGAAATTTGGGAGGGATATGCCTTTTGACATCCTTGTGAAAATCCCCCCAAATGTGTCCAAGTTACATAAATCTGAGAAAAACTACAGTTTGCATAGACTTGGTAGAGACTTGCTGGAATGCAGTTATAGTCCCTGAAGATTCCATTCATACTGAAAATGCTCCAGCCTTAGGCTCAGCAGGACTTTCCCTGAAATTGCAGCTCTGAGCTGCTGGGGATTGTGCCAGGTCCAGCAGGGTGGATTAAAATCTATTATTTTTATTTTAATCATTTTTTTTATTGTTGTTTAAATTACAATACATTTTTCTTTTTAAAAATAAACCTGTTTAAAATTAAATCTTGCTTTAATATAAAATACATTAAAGCCTAAACTTCCTATAATTTATTTGTAAATGTGAAACATATTTTGGTAAGAGAGGTTTATGTATACAAAACATTTAAGGTTGTTTTGTTTAATAAATATAAACATATGCTGTTTAGTGTATTTAAATAACTTCCAGTTACCATCCTAATGCAGTTAGATACAAATAATGAGCAAAAAGTTAATTATCTAGTAAATAATATCTCATTCACTATTTTCTAACACACTAAAAATGTAGAATTAAAAAGAATCTGAAAATATTAAGCTATATAATTGCTTTAATAAATGTATATATATAAATGTAAAGGCTCTATTTAGCTGTAAATCAATGTTTTAATGGTTAGATCAACCCATGAGAATATACCTTCTTTTAGAAGGTAACTGAAGTACAAACCGAAAAGTTGATTAAAAATCAATGATCAAAATAAAGGCTTTCCACTTGGTGATTTAAATCATTATTTAAATTCCCTTGATTTAAATCAATCCATCCTGAGGTGCAGACACCTAAACTGAGATCAGGGAGCCTCTCTCTGCTGTGCTCTCAATTATTACCCTTCCTCCTTCTGCATCTGGCCCAGGAAGCCCGAGGGAGGAATAGGGGGGCAGAGAGGAAAAAAAATAGTATGTTATCATTAGGACCCTATCAAATTCATGGCCATGAAAAATGCGTCATGGACCGTGAAATCCGGTCTCACCCATGAAATCTGGTCTTTTGTGTACTTTTGCCCTATACTATGCAGATTTCACCAGTGTTTCTCAAACTGCAGGTCCCGACCCAAACGGGAGTTACGGGGGAGAGCAAGGGGAGCCAAGGTTATTGTAGGAGGGTTAGGTATTGCCACCCTTACTTCTGTGCTGCCTTCATAGCCGGGTGGCCAGAGAGCAGAGGCTGCTAGCCAGGCACCTAGCTCTGAAGGCAGCATCCGATCATGACATCTTTACTTCTGCACTGCTGCTGGCAGTGGCACTGCCTTCAGAGCTGGGCTCCTGGCCAGCAGCCACCACTTTCCAGTCAGCCAGCTCTGAAGGCAGCACCACCACCAGTAGCAGTGCAGAAGTATGGGTGGCAATACTGTGATCCCCCACCACAATAACCTTGCAACTCACCCCCCACAACCCTCTTTTGGATCAGGACCTCTACAGTTACAACACTGAAATTTCAGATTTAAATATTTGAAATCATGACATTTATGATTTTTTAAATCCTATGACTGTGAAACTGGCCAAAATAGACCGTGAATTTGGTAGGCCCCTTGTGATCACGTAACTACAGACTGTACCAGAATGCATACGCACAAGAAAGCTGAATTAAGGCTGCACAAGCAACCTTAATGCTGGCATTTCCTAACTTTTGAGTACTTGATGTCAAAACCTTAATCAGGTCCTTTAAATGTAGTCTTGCGTGTATAGTTATTTATATAGTGCAGAGGTGGGCATACTACAGCCTGCGGGCCACATCCGGCCCGTGGCACCTTCCTGCCTGGCCCTTGAGCTCCTGGCCGGGAAGGCGCAATGCTCTGGGCAGAGCGGCTATGAGCTTCTGGGGCGGGGTGGCACAGCTGCAGAGCCCGGCCTGACGTGGTGCTCTGTGCTGCGTGGTGGCGACGGCGCAGCTGTAGCGCCGCCAGTCACCAGTGCTCCAGGAAGCGCAGTAAAGGAGCAGGAGGGGTTGGATAGAGGGCAGGGGAGTTCAGGGGTGTGGGCAGGGGTGTGGATAGGGGTTGGAGCGGTCAGAGGGCAGTGAACAGGGGGGTTGAATGGGGGCATGGATCCTGGGGGCAGTCAAGAAGGAAGGGGTTGGATAGGATGGCAGGGGGTAGCGGTACCGGGGGCAGTCAGAGGATGGGGAGAAGGGATAGTTGGATGGGGCAGGAGTCCTGGGGGCAGTCAGGAATGAGGGGGTTGGATGGGCCGGCCGGGGGCAGCCAGGGGCAGGGGTTCCAGGAGCAGTCAGGGGACAGGGAGTGGAGGGAGGGAGAGTGGATGGGGCAGAGGTCATGGGGGAGCTGTCAGGGAACCGGGGGAGGCACGCCTCCCAAAACCAGCCCTCCATACAATTTCCGAAACCTGATGCAGCCCTCAGGCCAAAAAGTTTGCCTGCCCCTGATACAGCATCAGAAAAATAACACTTTACAAGAAAAAAGTGAAAGCTGAAATAAACAGAAATAAAAACACAAACCCTAATTCAAATGGAGCACATGGACAGGTGGAGTCATTTCATGTTTCACTAACCAACTAGTATACAAATTGTGCAGGCACACACTTATTACTATTCACAGAGAATACTCATTGTAAAATTGCCTGTCCATGAATACACTAACACAAACTAAGTTCTGCAGGTCAGAGACTATTCATCTCTTATTCACAGCTGAGTACGTTGTCCTTTCTTATTAACAAATACTAATCTAAGCCCTCAGAGATCTATTCACATGAACTGTAAATTCATGCAGTGTACGTGCACACACATTGTTCACTGCACCCCTCTATGTATTGACACGTCGTGGACAGCCACTTCCATAGTGCCCTCCACTGAAGTGTTCAACATCCCATAAGACAGGTATTATTCTAATTTTACAGACTGGAAAACTGAGGCTCATAATGGTTAAGTGACTTCTCCAAGGACATAAGTCAATGGCAGAGCCACAAACAAAAATCCAGCTCAGAGTTCTCTGCTCTAACCATGAATCTCTGCCTGAGAGTTATAAACAACCACCTATGGCAATAACTCCATTAAGATGGGGGTGAAAGGGATGCTCGCACCTCATGGGACCATGACATGAAAGCTCAAAGGACCCTTTCCTCCCTCCAGGTCAGGGTGTGCAGCATGGTGAGCTACTAACATGCAATAGGCCTGTTGTGTGAATAGTGGACATCCTCCAGCATTAACTTTCACTAGAAACATGGTTAAAATGATGTGCTCTCTAAAGGTGATACCCAGAGGCTAATGCTGCATTATATCCATCTCTAGCATAGGGATTGTGTGCACTCAGAGTGTCAGAAAGTATACTTGCAAAGGCCAGTCATAACTTTATGGTAAGAGGAGTGACTACTAAGTTTGGATACTAGTGTATTAAGAGCAATGTTCACACTATACTTCCCATCTTAGAGATTGGTGGAGAAATCTAAGCCCCTTCTCAGAGCCCCATTAATCCCCACCAGCTGCTCCCACAACACCAGTTCAGTTAGTAATAGATAAAACAGCAATTACTGATGTGAGTGGGGGTTTTAAACGTTACTCACATCAAACTGGATTCCCAGATAATTTACAGTGATCTCAATTCCTCTTGTGACTGGATCAGTCTTCCCAACTCGATCAAATACGATATTGATGGTTGCCTGCAGGAGAGAGACAAGTGCATCAATTCAAGGGAATGTGGTATACACAGCACAACTGTATCTGTGACACACATACATGTCCTTTGCTCTGTATTTAATCACAGAACAATCCCATAGAGTTAACTGAGTATACAAAATGTATGAAAACACACAATGCAGTAAGAAACAGTTATCCCAAATAGATGCCAATGTCATTCGAAAACTAATTTCCAGGAGCAGGACGTATGAAAGGAAACTGGAAGAATATTCTTAAGGTGCAGACAAGAATCTGTGTGTAAAGTCTCATTACCTGTATGTGTCAAACAATCTAAGCAAGGTTATGCAAGACGTTTATGGACAACAATATATGACATTCACGTACCATGAAGATTTTCCAGACACAATAGATGGAGAAAAAGTAACCCAGGAAATTAAAGTATTTCCCCTGGAAAGTTTTGGAGTATTCTATTCTCTCCTGAAAGGGAACAAAAACAACAAAAACCACCCATACATTTAACATTTTCAGGTTCAGATAAAATTCAAATGTATAAGTTTTAGACAATTACCAGTAAAAAACAGCAATGATTACTTTGTCCTTCTACAGCTCTCACCATTCAAGTGTTTACAAACACTTACATTAATGAATGAACCTCAAGTCCCATGTGAGACAGAGCTGTAACAATAGCTCCTCTTATGAATGAGGAAACTGAGGCACTGAGTAGTGGAGTGCCAAAGTGTCACCGCTAATAAAGATCTGGAAAGAGAATCCAGCTCTCCAAACTTCTATTCCTGGCTTCCATTAAGCCATGCCCCCTCCTGACATTTTAGCGCTGACGTATTATTTTTTATAAAACATAAGAACTCATCACTTCAGTACATTGTGAGGCCAATCTGCAGAAGAAAAGACTAAGTCAGGGCCTTATTAGCAGGGGAACAGAGCACAGGCCCCTCTTCCCTCTCCCAACACAGTTTGGGATTGCTGGCCATTTCTGAGGCCCGGTACATGTTCCACTGCATATATGAACTGTGGAAAACGGCTTATCATCTGACCCCCAGATTTGAGAAACAGACTCTTCCAATATTGTGTCAAAGCTGAGAAACTAGCTGCTGTTTTCATTGTTGCCAGCAGAATGACTTTAAAATTACTTCTGTCTATTCTGCTCATCCTCTCCCAGACTATCAATCTGGCTCTTTGCTATGTACCTTAGTTGCATGCAGGTCAGCAGTTTCCAGGAAAAGCTGCCGACTCAGCTCTTCCAACGCATCCACTTCCTGCTGGATAAGGGACAAATCTGGCAAACCAGAAGAGTCAAGGGTAGAATTCTGCAGAAGTTCCTAACATCAACTGGAAACAAACATACCCTGAGGTTCCTCCATTCCTGGGCTCCCTGCACAGACACAATCTCAGTTTAAACTGCACCAAAAACCCTCATATGATAGAATCTTCAGAGCACTCCATTGTAACAATGCTGGTCAGCATGGTCCCTTTAACAGGATCACATAACTGATCTCTGTATCACAAGCAGAGGAATGCACACTACCAAATGGAACCAAGTCTCTCCCAAAAACAAGCTGCTTTGTTTTTATAACATCTGCACACCTTAATCTCCACTAGAACTTCCTTGTGTTATTTGCTCTCCATCACCATCTCCAGGACTTCTGCTGGGAGTTACAGACTGGTTATCAAATCATGTGGAGAATTTTCCTCACCATGCATACCCTCCTGCTCCTTCCTGTTGGTCTGGAACCCTACCCATATGGCTCCCAGTAAGGTTCCCTGCCCCTCCCCAAAGCATTTTGGGAGATCTGAATCTGAATGCTTAGCAAAAACTATTGTCTTTCTGTAACTCCCACTGTTTGCCAAGCCCCACCCCTTCTCACAGGATTCCTTTCTATCTTGTTCTCGTCAACACTCTCCCTACACCAACCCTTACCTGAGCAGATGTCCAATATTTTGTTGTGCTATAGTGTAAGCTCTTTGGGGCATAAAGTGTTTCTTACTCTATGCTTTGGGAAGAGCTGTGTGCTATATAAATGCTTAACAACACTGGCCTCCCTGTCCTTTTTCCTAATTAAATCCCATTTCTACTCAGCAGGGAACTAGCCTGAAGCCCCACAGACAGGAGAGGAAGGATACTTTCGCTGCCAGGGGCCGATGCGGTAACACTTTTTATCATTCCCCAGAAGCCGGTGGGTTTGTTGTGCACGTCCCCTCTTTGGAACATGGTCCTGTGGGCCATTGCCATTCTGAAAAGAGAAAAGATTCAGTTCTCAGAAAAAGATGCCTTGTGCAGCAGACATTGTGAAACTAAGGGTATGTCTACACTACGGGATTATTCCGATTTTACAGAAACCGTTTTTTTAAAACAGATTGTATAAAGTCGAGTGCACGCGGCCACACTAAGCACATTAATTCGGCAGTGTGCGTCCATGTACCGAGGCTAGCGTCGATTTCCGGAGCGTTGCACTGCGGGTAGCTATCCCGTAGCTATCCCATAGTTCCCGCAGTCTTCCCCGCCCATTGGAATTCTGGGTTGAGATCCCAGTGCCCGATGGGGCAAAAACAGTGTCACGGGTGATTCTGGGTAAATGTCGTCACTCAATCCTTCCTCCGTGAAAGCAACGGCAGACAATCATTTCGCACCCTTTTTCCCTGGATTGCCCTGGCTGATGCCATAGCATGGCAACCATGGAGCCTGTTTTGCCTTTTGTCACTGTCACCGTATGTGTACTGAATGCTGCTGACAGACATGGTACTGCAGTGCTACACAGCAGCATTCATTTGCCTTTGCAAGGTAGCAGAGACGGTTACCATCCCTATTGCACCGTCTGCCATTATAAATTGGCGATGAGATGATGGTTATCAGTCATTTTGCACAGTTTGCAATTGGAAATTGGCGATGACGGTTATCAATCCTTTTGTACAGTCTGCTGCTGTCATGGGTGCTCCTGGCTGGCCTCGCTGAGGTCGGCCGTGGGCGCATGGACAAAAATGGGAATGACTCCCCGGGTCATTCCCTTCTTTATGTTTTGTCTAAAAATAGAGTCAGTCCTGCCTAGAATATGGGGCAAGTGTACTAGAGAACCAGAGAGCACAGCTGCTCCGGGTCAGAGCCCCAGAGATCCCACAGAAATGATGAGCTGCATGCCATTCTAGGGGGTGCCCCTGCAACAACCCCACCCGTTGCTTCCCTCCTCCCCCAACCCTCCTGGCCTACCGTGGCAGTGTCCCCCCATTTGTGTGATGAAGTAATAAAGAATGCAGGAATAAGAAACACTGACTTTTTAGTGAGATAAAATGAGGGGGAGAAAGCCTCCAGCTGCTATGATAGTCCAGGCAGGACATTGGGGGGGTGGGGGGGGGAGAGAGAGGAGCGCAGCCTCCCGCTGCTATGATAATCCAGGGAGTACAGAATCTTCTTTAGACATGAAAGGGGGCGGGGGCTGATGGAGCTCAGCCTCCAGCTGCTATGATGAGGATGGTTACCAAGCCTTTTGTACCATCTGCCGGGAATGACCGGGAGTTGTTCCCATTTTTACCCAGGCGCCCCCGGCCGACCTCACCGAGACCAGCCAGGAGCACTCACAGGCTGATGACGACGATGGCTACCAGTCATTTTGCACCATCTGCCACCGGGAAGGGGATGCTGGTGTTCAGCGCTGCAGCACCCCGTCTACCAGCAGCATGCAGTAGACATAGAGTGACAGTGAAAAAAGGCGAGAAACGATTTTTTTCCCTTTTCTTTCGCGGGGGGGGGGGGTGTAAATTGACAACATATACCCTGAAACACCCGGGAAAATGTTTTTGACCCTTCAGGCATTGGGAGCTCAGCCAAGCATGAAAATGCTTTTCGGAGACTGCAGGGACTGTGGGATAGCTGGAGTCCTCAGTCCCCTCTCCCTCCCTCCATGAGCGTCCATTTGATTCTTTGGCTTTCCGCTACGCTTGTCACGCAGCACTGTGCTGAGTCCCTGCTGTGGCCTCTGTCTATCATAGCCTGGAGATTTTTTCAAATGCTTTGTTATTTCGTCTTCTGTAACGGAGCTCTGATAGAACAGATTTGTCTCCGCATACAGCAATCAGATCCAGTATCTCCCGTATGGTCCATGCTGGAGCTCTTTTTGGATTTGGGACTGCATCGCCACCCGTGCTGATCAGAGCTCCATGTTGGGCAAACTGGAAATGAAATTCAAAAGTTCACGGGGCTTTTCCTGTCTACCTGGCCAGTGCATCCGAGTTCAGATTGCTGTCCAGAGCGGTCACAATGGTGCACTGTGGGATACCGCCCGGAGGCCAATACTGTCGAACTGCGGCCACACTAACTCTAATCCGACATGGCAATACCGATTTCAGCGCTACTCCCCTCGTCGGGGAGGAGTACAGGAATCGGTTTAAAGAGCCCTTTATATCAATATAAAGGACTTTGTTGTGTGGACGGGTGCAGGGTTAATTCGGTTTAACGCTGCTAAATTCAATTTAAACGCGTAGTGTAGACTAGGCCTTATTCAGTGCAGAGACACACCCCTACCATTCATCCAATCACCAATACTGCTCCAAAACATCTCAGTCTGCTCAGGAATGGAATCCAGTCCTAATCAAACAAGCTGCCATGCTGCTGAGGTTTCAATAATATAGAATGGATTTCACACCAATTAAAAATAAAGATTCAACTGGTGTCTCAGTCATGTGACTTGTCAGCCTCCCATGTCCTCTTCCAGATCATGCGACTCTGCAGTCTTCAATCTCAGAGGACAGGAGCGGCTAACAGGGGAGTTTGGCGAGGGACTTCTCCAGGTAAAGGAGGAGCAATTGTGGGACCCTTGGGGTAAGTTTGTTGTCTGTAGTGTGCTTGCTGCTTGACTGAAATATACCATGTGGTCTGTATGTTTGGGGGACCGTGTGCTAACTGTGTGTGTGTTGAGCCTAGCAGCCTGCTAAGCAAGGCTGAGAGCTAGGAGCTTCTTGATGAGGCATTCAATCAACCCTTAACCAGGGATGGGGCAACTCAGGCAGAGCAGGGCTTTAAAAAGCCCGCTCCTAAGCGACCAGAGGAGCTAGCGAACAGGAGTGGCTAACAGGGGAGTGTGAGCAGGGGCTAGAGCACTTAAAGGTCAAAACACTGCTTGATAAAAACAAAGCGCCAACAAGGGAACGAGCTTTGGGAGTAAAAAAAAAAAAAAAAGAACGCAGGCAGAAGTCAAGCAACAGAGTGGGAGCTACCCAGTTTAATGAACCCAATGCAGCATGTAGGATTACCTCCCCTATGGCCTGGTGGCGTATGTATGCATTCAGTGCAAGGAGCTCCTGGCCCTCAGAGACCGTGTACGGACTTTGGAGACCAGGGTGGCTGAGCTGGAGGAGCTAAGGGAGACAGAGAGGTACATAGATGAGACTTTCTGGGACATAGTAGAACAGTCCCACCCCCGGCCTGACAGCCTCTGTGCTGCTAAGGAGGAAGAAAGTCTCAGGGAAGGAGAACATCATGCTGGCCCAGAGGGAAACGATCCCATAGTTGAGACCCTCTTCCCAGATGATGATGGGGTATCCTCTCACACGGAGGATACTTCTCTGTGGGAGGGAACTCCAGTTATTAGGAAGAGACAGGTATTAGTAATGGGTGATTCGATCATTAGAAACATAGATAGCTGGGTTTGCGATGATCAGGAGAACCGTATGCTGACTTGCCTGCCTGGTGTGAAGGTTGTGGATCTCTCCAGATATCTAGATAGGCTTATGTGTAGTGCTGAGGAGGAGCCAGTGGTTGTGGTACATGTAGGTACCAACGACATGGGGAAGGATAGGAGAGAGGTCCTAGAGGCCAAATTTAGGCTGCTAGGTACGAAATTGAAGTCCGGGACCTCCATGGTAGCATTCTCTGAAATGCTTCCAGTTCCACACGCAGGGCCAGTTAGACAGACAGAATTGCAGGGTTTCAATGCGTGAATGAGACGATGGTGTAGGGAGGAGGGGTTTAGATTTATTAGGAACTGGGGAAGATTTTGGGAGAGGGGGAGCCTATACAGGAAGGATGGGCTCCACCTAAACCAAAACAGAACCAGATTGCTGGTGCTTAAAATTAAAAAGGTCATAGAACAGTTTTTAAACTAAGGACTAGGGGAAAGCCGACAGGTGCAGAGGAGCATGTGGTTCGGACATCCCTTAGAGGAGGATCTATAAATGGAGATTCCTTATGTCCTAATAAGGAGGAGAGGATGGAAAATAATAAAATACAGGGAGGATTTGACAGGAAATAGTCAAATGAAAAAAAGTCCCATTCAATTATGTCATGCAATAGGGGACAGCCAAAAAATGACAAGTTTTTAAAATGCTTATATACCAATGCTAGAAGTCTAAATAATAAGATGAGTTAACTAGAGTGCCTAGTCAGTGTTAAATGACAATATTGATATAATAGGCATCACAGAAACCTGGTGGAATGAGGATAATCAGTGGGACACAGTAATACCAGCATACACAATATATCAGAAGGACAGAACAGGTCATGCTGGTGGGGAAGTGGCACTGTATGTGAAAGAAAGCGTGGAATCAAATGAAGTAAAAATCTTAAATGAACTAAGTTGTATGATAAAATATCTATGGATAATAATTCCATGCTTGAAAAATAAGAATATAGCAGATGGGCTATATTACAGACCACCTGACCAGGATGGGGTTAGTGACTGAAATGCTCAGGGAGATTAGAGGGGCTATTAAAATAAAAAAATCAATAATAATAATAATGGGGGTTTCAAGTATCTCCATATTGACTGGGTACATATCACCTCAGGAAGGGATGCTGAAATAAAAGTTTCTTGACACCTTAAATGACTGCTTCTTGGAGCAGCTGGTCCTGGAACCCACAAGAGGAGAGGCAATTCTTGATTTAGTCCTAAGTAGAGCACAGGATCAGGTCCAAGAGGTGAATATAGCTGGACCGCTTGGTAATAGTGAACATAATATAATTAAGTTTAACATCTCTGTAGCGGGAAAAACTCCACAGTGGCCCAACACTGTAGCATTTAATTTCAGAAAGGGGAACTACACAAAAATGAGGAGGTTAGTGAAACAGAAATTAAAAGGAACAGTACAAAAAGTAAAATCCCTGCAAACTGTGTGGGAACTTTTTAAAGACACCATAATAGAGGCTCAACTTAAATGTGTACCCCAATTTAAAAAAAATAGTAAGAGAACCAAAAGAGCACCACTGTGGTTAAACAACAACTGCTAAAAGAAGCAGTGAGAGACAAAAAGGCATCCTTTAAGAAGTGGAAGATAAATTCTAATGAGGAAAATAGGAAAGAGCATAAACTCTGGCAAATGAAGTGTAAAAATATAATTAAAAAGACAAAAAAAGAATTTGAAGAACAGCTGGCCAAAGACTCCAAAAGTAATAGCAAATTTTTTTAAAATACATCAGAAGCAGAAAGCCTGCTAAACAACCAGTGGGGCCACTGGATGATCAAGATGCTAAAGAAGCACTCAAAGACAATAAGGCCATTGCAGAGAAACTAAATTAATTCTTTGCATCAGTCTTCATTGTTGAGGATGTGAGGGAGATTCCCAAACCTGAGCCATTTTTTTTGGGTGACAGATCTGAGGGACTGTCCCAAATTGATAAACTAAACAGTAATAAGTCTCCAGGACCTGATGGTATTCACCCAAGGGTTCTGAAGGAACTCAAATGTGAAATTGCAGGACTACTAACTGCCATCTGTAACCTACCATTTAAATCAGCTTCTGTACCAAATGACTGGAGGATACCTAATATGATGCCAATTTTTAAAAAGGGATCCAGAGGTGACGCTGGCAACTACAGGACAGTAAGCCTCACTTCAGTACCAGGCAAATTGGTTGAAACTATCGTAAAGAACAAAATTGTCAGACACATAGATGAACATAATTTTCTATGAAATAGCCAACATGGTTTTTGTAAAGAGAAATCATGCCTCACCAATCCACTAGAATTCTTTGAGGGGGTCAACAAGCATGCAGACAAAGGAGATCCAGTGGATATAGTGTATTTAGATTTTCAGAAAGCCTTTGACAAGGTCCCTCACCAAAAAGGCGCTTAAGCAAAATAAGCAGTCATGGGATAAGAGGGAAGGTTCTCTCATGGATTGGTAACTGGTTAAAAGATAGGAAACAAGGGTAGGAATAGATGGTCAGTTTTCAGAATGGAGAAAAGTAAATGGTAGTGTGCCCCCCGGATCTGTACTAGGCCTAGTCCTACTTAACATATTCATAAACGATCTGGAAAAAGGGGTAAACAGTGAGGTGCAAAATTTGCAGATGATACAAAACTAATCAAGATAGTTCAGTCCTAGGCAGACTGCGAAGAGCTACGAAAGAATCTCACAAAACTGGGTGACTGGGAAACAAAATGGCAGATGAAATTTAATGTTGATATATGCAAAGAAATGCACATTGGAAAACAATCCTAAGTATACATATACAATGATGGGGTCTAAATTAACTGTTACCACTCAAGAAAGAGATCTTGGAATCATTGTGGATCGTTCTCTGAAATCATCCACTCAATGTGCAGCAGCAGTCAAAAAAGCAAACAGAATATTGGGAATCATCAAGAAAGGGATACATAAGAAGACAAACTATCATATTGCCTCTATATAAATCCATGGTATACACACATCTTGACTACTGAGTGCAGATGTGGTTACCCCATCTCAAAATATATTGGAATTGGAAAAGGTTCAGAAAAGGGCAACAAAAATAATTAGGGGAATAGAATGGCTTCCGTATGAGGAGAGATTAATAAGACTGGGACTTTTCAGCTTGGAAAAGAGGTGTCTAAGGGGGGATATAATAGAGATTTATAAAATCATGACTGGTGTGGAGAAAGTAAATAAGTGTTATTTACTTTTTCTCATAATACAAGAACAAGGAGCCACCAAATGAAATTAATACGTAGCAGGTTTAAAACAAACACAAGAAAGTATTTTTTCACGCAACACACTGTCAACCTCTGGGACTCCTTGCCAGAGGGTGTTGTGAAGGTCAATCCTATAACGGGGATCAAGAGGGAGCTAGACAGATTCATGGAGGATAGGTCCATCGATGGCTATTAGCCAGGATGGACAGGAAAGGTGTCCCTAGCCTCCGTTTGCCAGAAGCTGGGACTGAGTGACAGGGCATAGATCACTTGATGATAACCTGTCTGTTCATAACCTTTGGGGCACCTGCCATTGGCCACTGTCAGAGGACAGGATACTGGGCTTGGTGGACCTTTGGTCTGACCCAGTATGGCCATTCTTATGTTCTTTTAGTGAGCACACAACCCACCAAATGCCTCTCTCCTTTTGAGCACCTGTGTCATTGTACAACTGCCTTCTCCCCAGAGCTGTGAGGACTAGACTGAATAAAGCAATGCTCTATGGCAGTAGTTCTCAAACTATGGGTCAGGACCCCAAAGTGGGTCATGACCCCATTATAATGGGGTCAGCAGGGCTGGCATTAGACTTGCTGGGCCCTGGCCCGAACCCACAACCCAGGGCCGAAGCCAAAGCTCAAGCCCCACTGCCTGGGGCCAAAGCCCAAGGGTTTCAGCCCTGGGTGATGGGGTTTGGATTTTGGCTTTGGCCCCCTTGCCTGGGGCGGAGGGGCTCGGGCAGGCTCAGGCTTTGGTCCCGGGGTCATGTAGTCATTTTTGTTGTCAGAAGGGGGTCACGGTGCAGTGAAGTTTGAGAACTGCTGCACTCTGGTAGTCATTACGGGGCTGTGTGACAAGCTTTCATAAAGCAGAATCACATAAAGCCATTACAGGATGGGACTGTTTGATGCTTTGGACCATTTGTACGAGACTTCAAGAACTGGTTCAAATACAAAAGTATCTGCTGTATATTGTCCCTCATGCTCCCATTTACACTACAACATAATCTCTATAATCACTGCTGGCTCCCAGCCTCATTACTTCAACATTTCACTGCACTGAAATGCATAAGCCACTTATCCAACCCTAAGCTGAAACCTTTTCATAGCATTGTCAATGCAATCTATGATTCCACTGTGTTTACTGGTCTCCTTTTTTGTATCTGCAGCCAGTAGAGCCACATTTGGCATCAAGCCCTCTTCAACGTCATTGATAATTATTTTAAGCTAAAGCACCCCTCTCTCCCAACTCAAAATATTAGCCTTTGTGACACCCAGCACAGCACAGAGGATAAGTTGTCCAATAACAAAGAACCTCTAACTATTTAATTCCTCCCTATCCTAAAAATGTGCAGCTGGAAGGGACCTTGAGAAGATCAGGGTCTAGGTTTGTAATGGAACAGAACGGATTTTGTTTCAGGCAATGAAATGACTGCTACAATACACCATTCTAACCCCTTCAGGACACTTGTTTCCCTAGAGCAGTGTTTCCCAAACTTGGGACATTGCTTGTGTAGGGAAAGCCCCTGGCAGGCCGGGCCGGTTTGTTTACCTGCCGCGCCCATAGGTCCGGCCAATCGCAGCTCCCACTGGCCATGGTTCACCGCTTCAGACCAATAGGAAGCAGTGTGGGCTGAGGGACATACTGGCCGCTGCTTCCAGCAGCCCCCATTGGCCTGGAGCAGCGAACCGCGGCCAGCGGAAGCCGCGATCGGCCGGACCTGCAGACGCGGCAGGTAAACAAACCGGCCCGGCCCGCCAGGGACTCTCTCTACACAAGCAACATCCCAAGTTTGGGAAACATTGCACTAGAGCAAGGAATCTTATCTGATACAGTTATGCAACTACTTCCCACTCCTGACAGACAAGATTTTGGCTATTCCAAGAACACATTATCCCTGCAATCTGCTAACCTCAACAGCATTAAAGTATCTTGACTCTGCTCTGTTCTCCTCACCTTTTCTTCTTGCTGATGATCATGTCTATGGTTTGTAGGAGACGGCGCTCCAGGGCTAGAATATCTGCATCTGTCACATTCCTGCAACATACACACAATACCCCATTAGCCTTGGTATTCCACTCCAAGGAGAATGTGAACAAGGACAAGCATGTGGGACAAACAAATTGAAACTGAAGAGCCTATGTGAGGACAGCATACATCAGTGATGGAAGGGGTCTTGCAGTGTAGATGGGACAGCTAGAATCAGCAGGCTTGGGGGGACGGGAAAGGAAGGCCCAGGGCCAAACCTGGGCAGTGTCCTAGGGGAATCCGAGAGAGCGCACACATGGGAAGAAGGAAAAAATCTCAAGGAGTGTATAGAATAAAATTCCAAGAGGCTGTGGTTACCTGAGAAAGTAGGACATGTATGTGTACGGACAGTTAACAGCACCAAATCCAGAAAGCAGAGCCATGAGTGTCACCCCAATCACACCCACTCGGCTGATGAGCTGCTCTATGGACAGGATTCCTGAAAAGGAGAAGACAATATAAGTAAGGGGTTGCTTTTACTGTACTTCTTTACACTTTGGTGTCCTCATAAAAGAATATAGTACTCATTCAATTACTTAGCCAAACTAATTGCCTTCAGAGGGAGTTATAGCTCAGTGGTTTGAGCATTGGCCTGCTCAACCCAGGGTTGTGAGCTCAATCCCTGAGGGGGCCACTTAGGAATCTGGGGCAAAAATCAGTACTTGGTCCTGCTAGTGAAGGCAGGGGGCTGGACTCGATGACCTTTCAAGGTCCCTTCCAGTTCTAGGAGATAGGATATCTCCATTATTATATATATTATAGAGTCCAGGTACCAGCGGTGATTCAAAGTGCATACAGGCAGGGGGTGGGGAGAGGAGGAAGAGAATGTTCTCCCAGGGAAGTATGTGAAACTCTCAGCATTTCCTGTCCTGTTTTTAAACAAGACTAAACAGAGTCTGTAGGAATGGGCTACACATTACCCTTCCGTTCTAAATCACTAGCCCAGAAGTGACCAATTTTTGTCATATGATGGCTGCTTGGTGGTCTTAGTTTACTTTCTGGCAGACATCTGTCCATGTCACAAAGCCCACTCTTACAACTAGCACATATGGCACCAAGGGTATCATTTTCAGCAAAAAGACCAAGAATTGACGAGTCTACAAAGATCAAAACTGGCCCCTCTCTTGTAGAAGCGATCCTGCCACATCAGATCTGACACATGCTTATAGGGCATGGCGTTAGGGTAGAGGGAAGCTTATGCTGCTGCTGGCTGTGCTATATCCATCTCGTGGATACAGAGACTACCAGAGGTGCTATCTGTAACAGATATGGCAATTTCCTGCAATATTTCTGAAAGACTTAGGGCAATACATTTAAGTATTATTGTGAAACAGGATTGTATGTAACATCTTCATGGGGGAGATATTACAACTCCAAGCAGTACCTTTGGGGTCCACTGTTTTACATGAATGGTTTAAGTATGATCGTGTTCCACTCCATGAGGCAGGGCTACCTCAGCTCCTGGTACACTGGGTGGTGATTAGGCAAATTCACTCAGGTTTTAAAACCTCCAGAGAGGTACAACAACCTAGAGAGGCTCACATATACTGTTTCAGACTGGATTCTCCAGAGGCCAACAGATTGAAAAAAAAGGACTTTAGGATAAATAGCCTGAGTTTAAATTGACTCAGGGCCTTCCTTCTGATCCAGCAAACAGACAGAACCTACTGTCTAAGGGGGACACTAGTCTTCCTGGCAGGGGTAGGAAGATCTTTGGCCTACTGAGGCCCCATAAGACTCATGGGTGAGCGCTGGTAAGCTTTTAATATGTATATGGGAGCTTTCATTGTTTTTATATATTTTCCTCTGTTATGCGTTCACCTTAAAAATACACACGAGGCTTAGAAAGTGCCGCATGGTAACTTACAACTGCTGGCCATTACATTGTTCATAGCATTTGAAGAGAGAGCAAAGAGCAGACTCAGGCCTGGTTAGGCAGTCTGACTTGCAGGGGAACTCAGTGTAGGCAAGGAACAGTGCAGCCTGGAAAACCCTGGTCAGGAGAGGTCAGCAAAAGAGGTGACTGCTGAGGAGCCCGTAATGGGTGCCCTCAAGGGACCATGGAGGGGGAATACGTGTGCAGTTGCCATGAACTGTCACGCTGGCATTTTATATTAGCATTGCAATAAAACACAGATTAAGGTTCTGCATTGCAACCAAGGTGGTTAAAATACTATGTTTCATTTGTCCTGCCCAACTTTCTATTGCCAGCCACAACCACACACGTTTTCATAGAAATCTGGTACCATGGACTAGTAAACACCACTTACCTTTGGGGAATGAGATACAAAGCAGCAGCCATACACTGCACATTTGGAGCTTATATGATTGTGAAGCTGAGGTGGCTGAGAGCCAGGCCACATTTCATGCTTCAGGGAAGGGAAATAAATGATGAAAACAATAGCAAAGGGCCTTAACAAAAGGGGCTTGACCACAGAGTCATGTGCAGCCACATGCAGATTTACACCAGTTAGAGAGCAACAATACATTGGCCTTTTGCCCCACATGCTGTTATACGGGAGCAGGTAAAATATAGATGCCTTTAAAAATGACGTGTTGCTTAAAGCAAGATATCCCAAGCTTTTCCTAGCACTCTTCCTTTAGTGATCAGAGAGGTGACATACAAAAAGTGTTCATTTTATAAAGTCAGAATGGGGGGCAACAAAAGTTTGAGTGGAAAACTAATTTAAGTGTATACTAATCACACTGGTGATGCAACAGAGGATGCTCTTCTCTTATAGTCTCTCTGTGCCAATGCCTGCATATGGTGCTAAGGGGCACCATGTGGCTGTAAGTGCTGTCTTTAAGAGTAGATGTAAAAAAATGAGATTCTTGAAATTTCCAGTGGTCAAAGATTCCATGGCACTTTTACACATAGATTAAGAGGGTTAGCTCCAGTGCCCTGGCCAAATTCCAGTTGGGTGGTTACATTCTGCCAAGCCAAGCTCCTCCTGCAGCTTTAAATGGATACACCAGGGATCAGCAACCTTTGGCACGCAGGCCGCCAGGGAAAGCCTCTGGTGGGCTGGGCTGTTTTGTTTTCCTGCCGCGTCCACAGGTTCGGCCGACTGCAGCTCCCACTGGCAGCGGTTCACCGTCCCAGGCCAATGGGGGCTTCAGGAAGCGGCGGCAGCCGAGGGATACTCTGGCTGCCACTTCCTGCAGTCCCCATTGGCCTGGAGTGGCAAACCGCAGCCAGTGGGAGCTGCGATCGGCCGAACCTGCAGAAACGGCAGGAAAACAAAACAGCCTGGCCTGCCAAGGGGCTTACCCTGACAGGCCGCATGCCAAAGGTTGCCAATCTCTGGGATACACACTACTTTCCTCCAGTTCCTTAAACTGCTGTGCAATGTTGTTCTACACTACTGAATAGATACTGTATTCAATCCCAGAGAAGGGTGGATTTCAGTGGGATGTGAAGTAATCAGGCATTCTTTCTCAGACAGAAAAAATGTTTTAGAATCACAGGTGAAATCTTTCAGCTATTATAGGGTCAGCGCAGCCTGTCAATTTCTCCAAGGGTTCTTTCAATGCTGGGGCTCATCAAATGAGGGAGAACTCATCCATTAAGCATTTAAGGCCTGATTCTGCAGCCACCTCTGTTCACAGAATCCTCACTCATTTCAAAAGGAGCTGGAGAACAACATGGTAACAAAAAGCAGGACTCAAGAATTCAGTACTGACTATTCAATAATGGGTGTTGATTTTTCTAAATTCTCTTCTTCCCTGGATTTGCTTTAGCACCCGCAAGAAAAGAAAGAGTAAACATGGTGGTCAACGTTTAGGTCTTACATTTTGGGGACTCTGCCCCCTGCAAAATGCAAGCAATGTTAAGTTCCTCTGGATTCCAGATTCACCCAGGACTTCCTGACCTGCTATATTTTTACTGTTTTCTGGAGGGAAAACAATACAAATGAATCAAGTAGTCCAGTTGTTTGGACCTGTGTTGTGATGACATTAAAGGTTCATGGGGGTTTCCTGACTTTCAGAGCTTATTCTCCGGAGTAAGCAAGCAGATATGGAATGTACTTCAGCTCACAGAGTTGCTAAGAGCCAGACAGTGAAATGCTGAAGCACTATCTTTGCAGAGGAGGAGGAGAAAGAAACATACATATGAAAACTCACCATGTTTTGGGCTGAGGATAGGAAATGGATCTCCCAGTTTCCAGAAGAAATACATGAATGTCAACCAAATAACACAGGCAAAGAGCAGCCTTTGTCTATGCACTGAGAAAAGGGGAGAGAAAACAGGCATTATTAGAAAGTTCCTGTGTCTAGGTTTCATGAAAGGCTGCAGAATCACTACATTGGTCTCAAGATTGTGTTGCGTAGAGATGATTAAAACAGGAGCGATCTGGCACTGTGCTAGCAGTATCTAGTACTGTAACTCTTATGAAACTGGCCAACTCTAAATGGCTCAATCACCTGACAGGCACAGTCAAGAGCAAGGAGTAATGCAATGAAGCCTCTTTTTGGGAGCTCTGGGACAGCCTGCTCCTCAAGGAGGTATAAACGATCCTGGAGCTCGCACACACTGGGAGGACACATGCTGCCACATCTCTTAAGGAGATGCAATATGCATGATTAGCTGTTCTAACTTGGGCAGGGCTAGAGCAGAGCCCTGACTCCACTTTCTGTTGATACTTCTTTCCCTCATTAGCAGGGCTAGGGCCGGCAACACGCTGTAAGGCAGCGGTTCTAAACCTATTTACCACTGTGGGCTGCATATGCAGCTCTCTATATCTAAGTAGGCCACAGCCACACAATATATCAACTACTCATATGGCTCTAAGGATGTCAATTGGTCACAGCTGTGTGCTGATTGGGCTGCAAGGAGCCCACAGGCTGAGAACCTTTGCTGTAAGGGAACAGTTCCTGCACTTGGAAGAGTCTGTGGACTGCATTTTGCCCTTCTGCTGTACAGGGGAGAGGGTGAGGGGCCCTAGTGTTGGAGGACCCTAGCCCTATTTGTGAATGCCTGTCCTCCATTGTGAGGCATAATTCTCAAACCTACCAATCTCACTGCTGTAAATCTGCATACTCACATAGTCGAATATTGCTCACAATGAAGTAGCCAATGTAAAAAGGCACCATGAAGACTAGGACAAGCAAAATCACACACAGATTCAGTTTCCAGTGAAAATATCGGGAACTGAAAAGGAATCAGAAGATTGATCAGGGCCTGATCATAATGCAAAGATTTCCTCTTAAAGCTGAACACATCTCACTGCTCCCCTGCAGACTAAATTGCACTAGATAATACCCACCTAAAAGCAGCACACTGGGACACCCCATACTGGATCTTACTCTAGAGATCACAAATGTGCATAAAAAAAGCAATTGGCATACCAGAACACAGCAATGGGCCATCTAATCAAGTATCCTGTGTCCACAGTGGCCAATGCAACTCAATAATGCACCTAATTGAGCAATAAGGCAAAATTTCTTCCTAATTCCAGATAAGGTTCAATTTATGCCCCCAAAGCAGGAGAATCTGAGAGTCCCTGTCAATTTTTCCTAAAAGCAACAAAGAATCCTGTGGCACCTTATAGACTAACAACTTCTTCAGATGCAAGTGGTGGAAATTTCCAGGGGCAGGTTTATATATGCAAGCAAGAAGCAAGCTAGAGATAATGAGGTTAGTTCAATCAGGGAGGATGAGGCCCTGTTCTAGCAGTTGAGGTGTGAAAACCAAGGGAGGAGAAACTGGTTCTGTAATTGGCAAGCCATTCACAGTCTTTGTTTAATCCTGAGCTGATGGTGTCAAATTTGCAGATGAACTGGAGCTCAGCAGTTTCTCTTTGAAGTCTGGTCCTGAAGTTTTCAGGATGGCCACCTTAAGATCTGCTATTGTGTGGCCAGGAGGTTGAAGTGTTCTCCTACAAGTTTTTGTATATTGCCATTCCTAATATCTGATTTGTGTCCATTTATCCTTTTCCTTAGAGACTGTCCAGTTTGGCCGATGTACATAGCAGAGGGGCATTGCTGGCATATGATGGCATATATTACATTGGTGGACGTGCAGGTGAATGAACTGGTGATGGTGTGGCTGATCTGGTTAGGTCCTGTGATGGTGTTACTGGTGTAGATATGTGGGCAGAGTTGGCATCGAGGTTTGTTGCATGGGTTGGTTCCTGAGCTAGAGTTACTATGGTGCGGTGTGCAGTTACTGGTGAGAATATGCTTCAGGTTGGCAGGTTGTCTGTGGGCGAGGACTGGCCTGCCACCCAAGGCCTGTGAAAGTGTGGGATCATTCTCCAGGATGGGTTGTAGATCCCTGATGATGCGCTAGCTGGGGACTGTATGTGATGGCCAGTGGAGTCCTGTTGGTTTCTTTCCTGGCTCTGTTGATCTGTCTCCTTATTTCCTCGTGCGGGTACTGTAGTTATTTTTCCTAGTTAGTGTAATTTAATATATGCTTATTTATAGTGGTACTCATGCAAAGATATTTTCATCACTGATATACTGCAGTGGCAAATTCCACAGATTAATAATACATTGGGAGAAGATGATTTCCTTTTATCCATTTTAAATGTGTTGTGTTTTAATTTCCTTGAGTGCACTCTTATTCTTGTATCATGGGAAAAGGTAAGTCGGAGCACCCAGCTTGCAGCTTCTATATTCCTCTGTTCAGTATCCTCTTTTTCTATTCCCTTCTGAAGTAAGCCTAATACTTTGAACTCTCTTTTTATATGGAAGCCCTCAGTCCATGCCTTCAGTCATTTTAGATTAGTAGAGCAATACTGATTATAAGGTGCGAATGTATCATCGATTTATAGTTACTGTTGTATCATTCTTACTCTTCAATTAACATAGTATCTTATTTGCTGTTTTCATCACAATCAAGCATTGAGCAAATACTCTCTGTAGCTCTTTATAATTACAGAGCACTTCACAAACATTAATTAATCCTCACAACACCCCTGAGGGAAATAGTATAAACAGAATCCTTATTTTATAGCTGGAGAAACTGAGGCATGAAGATAAGCACCTTGCCCTAAGGACCCTGAGCAACTTGGTAGCAGAGACTGGATGGGAACTCAGCAGCTCCTGGATTCCAACCTCATACTCAATCATATGAATGACCCTGCTGCTCAGATGTCTTCACTGAGCTATTCATTATGTTGCCTACACAGCTTTTCCTTGACATGGGGACAATTAACTCCGAAATAGTTCTAGAGTAGCTAGAGAATAAAACGAAGGCCAGGCCTTTATCTAAGAAAGCGGGGTAGCCCCCATACCTACCTACTATTTAGCACCCCCAGGATCTCAAAGATGATGAGTTCAAACATGGTGCAGGAGAAGGCGAAGGTCACAGAGAAGACCACCTGCACCACATACTGTCGCACCTGTGATGGAGCAAACACGAGACAGGAGTCACTTCCATCCTCACACAGTACTGGCCAGTTACATGTCAGTAAGGGGAAATAAACCATGAGGTGCCTCAGCACACAACAGGGTCTACACTTGAGGTGCCCGTACCTTGCCAAAACAAGGGGATAAGCTGGCAGTCTGCAAGGAGCCAGAGGGCTACATCCAGTTTGTACAACATTGAGCTGATTGTAGCTGCCTTTGTACTTAAGACAGAGGTGCTATACATAGAAAGCCTACATGCTCCAGCATACAGTGCATCAGGCCACGTGAATCAAAATGGTGCATCACTTGCTGGGTCCTGTACTCTCAACTGGCCCAAACTCTGAATTATAGACATGGGAAGCCATGGATTGTATTGCAATACTCTGTGGGACAACATTTGGCCTGCATTTTGGCCATTCCTAGCCTACACAATACTCTCTCTCATATCCCTCCTATTTTGCTACACTGTCACAATTTTATTCCCCATTGGCTTCTTCCTAACAATTTAGTCACACTGTCCTTTTTAACAGCTTTCCAAAATTTAAATTCAAGGGACACTATCAACTTAAAAATAATGTCTGTGTGAGAAAATTTTGTACCGACGACTGTTATGAGGAACACCCACAGTGAGTATAACCAAAAGTGATGAGGAATATATATATATAAATATATTTTTTCTACATTTTCAATTTGTTTATATTTAACAGCACTGTGTATGATAACTTTCACTGTTTCCCCAGTATTGTCCATTTCCCCTGTTGTCTAGGTGGGTTTTTCAAATAGCAACAGGGGAGGAAAAACATTCTTTTTTAAGAACAGGAAAACGTAAAACCACAAAAATACAGCTGAAAGGAGGAACTCAAAGGAAGGGGAAGTACCCCAAACTGTTTTTTACTGATTTTATTAAATGGACTAGATTTCAATGTGACAGCTTCACTGTAAGATGTAGAGTTACAGTTTGAATGAAACAGCCCCTCCTCACCTCATAGTCCTTGAATAGCTTGCGCATGAAGAACAGCCACCCAAATCCAAAGAAGAGCACCTGTAAAAGAGAGGCCAACCGAAAGGTATTGGTTAGGAAGAAACTTGCAAAATGTGAAGAAGCAAGCTTCTGGGCAACATCACATAAGGCAAAGCACTACAGCGCCTGCTCATCACATAGTTCCCAAGTATCCAATAACCAGAGAGGTCCAAAATGGCTGTTAGCGTGGAGAGAGGGAGAGATTTAAGTGAGATGAAATGTAACTGAGACACAGAGTACCACTGCCCTACTGCAGACCCAGTAATGTACAACTTTTCAATGAAAGGGGGCAGAGGAAGTGGGAAATAGAGGCAAAACAAGCATCTAGGCTTCTAGGTATGAGCAGATATTACAGAAATCATCTTTCACTAGACTAATGAAGACCTACAATGCATTTTATTTTTACATAGCAGCTTTAACACACTCTCTCACAATGTCTTAGAACAGTGGTTCTCAAACTTCTGTATTGGTGACCCCTTTCACATAGCAAGCCTCTGAGCGTGACCCCCCTTATAAATTAAAACCACATTTTAAATATTTAACACCATTATAAATGCAGGAGGAGAAGTGGGGTTTGGGCTGGAGGCTGACATTTCGCAACCCCCTATGTAATAACCTTGCGACCCCTTGACGGGTCCCAACCCCCCGTTTGAGAACCCCTGCTTTAGAAAGACTGGTTTAAGTGAAAGAAAAAAAGTTTAAGATGGGAAGCAGTTTAGAGGGAGGGGAAGGGGGTTACAAATAAGGCAGAATACATGAAAGCAAGAGCCTCATCTGTAAAAAGTTACAGGGAGAAAACAGATCAAGCCCAATAATGCTTTTCACTTATACCTGTATAGTGCTTGTCATCATAGATTCTCAAAGCAAAACACTTTACTAACTTACATTAGCTAAGCCTCACAACACCCTTTTGGGAGGTAGAATAAATACCATATCCATTCTGGGGATGGATAAACTTAGCCACGCAGAGGTTAGGTGACTTGGTCAAAAGTGAACAAGTCAATTGCAGAACTAAGAATAGAACTCTGGAGCCCTGACTGCCAATGCCCTGCTCTAGCCACAGGACACACCTGTCTCCCAGATGGCACAAAGGCATCGGTCTAAATAACACGTGGATAAAAGTTAAGAGAAGATGAACAGAAAGAACATGGATTCTTTTTTAAAATTTATTTCAAAGGGATATTTTTGATGTCACAGATAGGATCAGAAAGGCAGAACAGATGGCAGTGACACAGTGTCACTTCCTAGAGCAGGGATAGTCTTTTTTTTGTCAAGGTCCCAATTTCTGGGTCAAGGTATAGTCAAGGTCCAGACAGACACAAGAGACAATAATTTAAAAAATAACAGCAATAATGATGATAAGTAAATAAATAAAAAGATTTCGGGGTCCATTCAAAAGTGTCTGGAGGTCCAGATTTGATCCGCAGTCCGCCTATTGAGTACCCCGATCCCTACAGCACATTAAAAATTTGATAGCATTATGGACCCCTGACATGCAGAGAGCAGGGATTAAGGAGGAACAAAGTAAACAGTACCAAGCAGTAAATGAGCAACCTGAGGACAAATTCTGGCTATGCTCCTGAAATAGAAGAATGAAATTTACAGACAAAGAAGATCTGGAAAGTATGAGCCAAGGAAGACCAAACATTTTTGCCTTGGCAGCAAAATTATGAAACCAAAAGTATGAATTAAGGAGGGTGATTGAGAGCAGTCAGAGAAATCGGGACAAGGAGGACCTTTAGTTTTTGAAGTGACTGATAGAAAAAGGGTAAGAAAAAGGTAAGACTTATTACTATCAAGCAGAAGGTTTGGGGAATGAGTTAAGGAAGTATTGTAGGTGTCACCTACATAAAGTGATTCCAAGGCTGAAGCTGGCAAGTAGCGCCTACAAAAGGAGCAGAGAAATACAGACTAGAAGGAGATCAAAAACACAGATCAATTTTTACCTAAAAATATCGAGATTAGGGCTCCTTTGTTCCTGGCACCATACAAACACTCAGGAAGACAAAATCTTAAGAGTTTAGCGTCTAATTAAGACACACCACAAGTGATTGTGCCAGTAAGAAAGGGGTCAGAAGAGAAGACTACATAGGCAAATTTAACTACGCACCTTGATGTTTCTGAAGATGATGCAAAGCCTCCACCAGAAATGAAAGAGAAGAAATTTAAGGAGGTAAGAAATCAAATCAGAAAATGAGTGAATGGGAGACTTGCTTAAGGAGAACAGTGATCAACAGGTCCAAAAGCCACACTGAAATCAAACAGGATAAGAAGAAAATGATGTGTCAACAAAGAGACAACGCACAAGTCATTACTATGCAGAAGACAGCCTCAGCACTATGAAATGATCAAAAACCAAACTGAAAGCAGTCAAGGAAGTTGTACCAAGAGAGGTAATCAGAGAGGAAAGGACACTATTTTTTAAAAACCTGGATAAGGGGGAAAAAAGAGAAAAAACATAGGTCAAGTAACTAGCAAGTGAGGTAGGTTCAAGTAAGTGGGTTGTCCTCCATCCCCCGCCCCAGATAACATTGTTTTGGCTCTAACGGGGCAATGATCCATTTTAACTGGAATAACAAGGACAGTAGGGCCGGAGGTTAATAAGGCTCCAAGTGAGATAGCTATGTCTACAGTAGAGACTAAATGAAAGATGACTGATGGAAACTGGAGGAAATGAAAGAGATGGAGATGGTCCTGGGTTGCAGGTGGATCAAGGGAGCTTCAACAGTTGTCGAAAAATACTTTCTAGAAACAGATTAAAATCTTTCAAGCTTGGAAAGCAAAATTGTAGCAGATTCCTCAAAGCTGTAAGCAGGAGGGAGAGGCCATGAGTAACCAGCACTCTGGACAATGATAGACCCAAGTAAGACAGTTCAAAGGACAGCAGGCTGAACTTTTGCCATGGGCTCCCACACATGGCAAATTTGGATTTGTGCAAATTATGCTGGGTTATAGGAATTCAATTCTCAATAGCCTGTCACCCCATCTTGCTTGGAATCACAATCCTGAGGTTATTTTACTGAGCTGAATATTGTTTTAGTAATTAAAAGACCCTGATTGATTTTGAGATTTTTATAGCCTTATTCTGATGTGGACTTTACATCACAGCAGCAGGTTCTCAACAGGGGACAACAATAGGTCCAGGGTAGGTTACAACCACCTTCTCTCGTGGATACGGGGGCGGGGGGGCGGGGGAGTCCTGATTGTTTTTTTCCGGCTGAAGCAGAGTCATGACACTGAAAAGGGGTTGGGACCCACAGGCAGGAGCAAGAGGGGAGGGAGCCGCAGTCTAGGCAAGCAGCGACGCTGCTCTCACGCCGGGCCACTGTAACAGCGGGGAGCCCCTTCGCCCCACAGCCCCGGGGATCGCAGTGCGCCAGGAATTGACAACTCGAGGCGCCGGGGGGGAAGGAGGCTGCCGGCTCGTGCGCCGCAGCGCAGCGCGTGCCCGGGGACGGGGCAGGATTTGGGGGACGTGGAGAGACGCTTGGGGGCGCGGGGGGGTAGGAGCGCGTCACACGGGGCGGGGGTCAGGCCTGTCGCGCCGCCGCTTTGCCGCCAGGCCGGCGCGGGGCCCAGCGATGGGGGCGGGGGGGGGGCTCGGCGTCCCCGCCGAACAGCCCCGGAGCAGCCGGGTCCGGGTCCGCGCCCGCCCGCGGGGCCGGGTCCGGGCGGTACCTGGGACGTGACCATGATGCCGGAGTCGATGAGGAAGCTCATGGCCGCAGCGGGGGGAGGGGCGCTGCCCGGACCCGCCACCGACCGCTCCGGCTCCCAGCCTGCGCGCGCCGCGCTCCCAGCCAGGCTCCGCCCCCTCGCCCCCGGGCGCCTGCGCGAGTGGACGGGGCCGGCTGGGCTCCGCAGCAAGGGGCGGGGCCAGGCCGCAGGGGGCGTGGCCAGGCAAAAAGGGCGGTGCCTGAGAGTTCTGCTTGGGGCGTGGCCAATGCACAGGGGCGGGGCACTGGAGCGCCTCGTGCAGGGGCGTGGCGGGCACTGCGTGGAGGGGCAGGGCCTTGGAGCTGAGGCGTCCTAGCAACTGTTTTGCCCAGTGCCTGTTGTTTGTCTCGTTTTCCCTAGCAGCTCCATTGCAAGCCAACCGCCCTCTTCATGCCAGGACTTGCTGAGCAGTTTGTGAGGCAAACTTTGCTCTTAAATCAAAAAGTCTTTGAAAAAATCTTCTTAGATTTAAGAGAATGTATTAACCCGGCAACACACTTAAATATCATTTATGCCAGGGTTTGGTCATCGTATAGATGTAAAGCAGAGGATCCCAAATGGTGCTCTGCTGGGAGCTGGCTGGTTCATAGGACACAGTTTGTCTTTATTTGTATCAGAGGGGTAGCCGTGTTAGTCTGATTCTGTAAAAGCAGCAAAGAATCCTGTGGCACCTTATAGACTAATAGATGTTTTACAGCATGAGCTTTCGTGGGTGAATACCCACTTCTTCGGATGCATGTAGTGGAAATTTCCAGGGGCAGGTAAATATAAGCAAGCAAGAAGCAAGCTAGAGATAACGAGATTAGATCAATCAGGGAGGATGAGGCCTTGTTCTAGCAGTTGAGGTGTGAAAACCAAAGGAGGAGAAACTGGTTCTGTAGTTGGCAAGCCATTCACAGTCTTTGTTTAATCCTAAACTGATGGTGTCAAATTTGCAGATGAACTGGAGCTCAGCAGTTTCTTTCTCTTAGAAGTCTGGTCCTAAAGTTTTTTTGCTGCAGGATGGCCACCTTAAGATCTGCTATTGTGTGGCCAGGGAGGTTGAAGTGTTCTCCTACAGGTTTTTGTATATTGCCATTCCTAATGTCTGATTTGTGTCCATTTATCCTTTTCCTTAGAGACTGTCCAGTTTGGCCGATGTACATAGCAGAGGGGCATTGCTGGCATATGATGGCATATATTACATTGGTGGACGTGCAGGTGAATGAACCGGTGATGGTGTCGCTGATCTGGTTAGGTCCTGTGATGGTGTCGCTGGTGTAGATATGTGGGCAGAGTTGGCATCGAGGTTTGTTGCATGGATTGGTTCCTGAGCTAGAGTTACTATGGTGCGGTGTGCAGTTACTGGTGAGAATATGCTTCAGGTTGGCAGGTTGTCTGTGGGCGAGGACTGGCCTGCCACCCAAGGCCTGTGAAAGTGTGGGATCATTGTCCAGAATGGGTTGTAGATCCCTGATGATGCGTTGGAGGGGCTTTAGCTGGGGACTGTATGTGATGGCCAGTGGAGTCCTGTTGGTTTCTTTCTTGGGTTTGTCTTGCAGTAAGAGGCTTCTGGGTACACGTCTGGCTCTGTTGATCTGTTTCCTTATTTCCTCGTGCGGGTACTGTAGTTTTGAGAATGCTTGGTGGAGATTTTCTAAGTGTTGGTCTCTGTCTGCGGGGTTAGAGCAGATACGGTTGTACCTCAGTGCTTAGCTGTAGACAATGGATCTTGTGGTGTGTCCGGGATGGAAGCTGGAGGCATGAAGGTAGGCATAGCAGTCGGTAGGTTTTCGGTATAGGGTGGTGTTAATGTGACCATCACTTATTAGCACCGTGGTGTCTAGGAAGTGGACCTCCCGTGTAGATTGGTCCAGGCTGAGGTTGATGGAGGGGTGGAAGCTATTGAAATCGTGGTGGAATTTTTCCAGAGTCTCCTTCCCATGGGTCCAGATGATGAAGATGTCATCAATGTAGCGTAGGTAGAGAAAGGGTGTGAGTGGACGGGAGCTGAGGAAGCGTTGTTCCAGGTCGGCCATAAAAATATTGGCATATTGTGGGGCCATGCGGGTGCCCATAGCGGTGCCACTGATCTGGAGATATATATTGTCATCAAATTTGAAATAGTTGTGTGTGAGGATAAAGGCACAGAGCTCAGCAACCAGTTGTGCTGTGGCATCATCAGGGATACTGTTCCTGACAGCTTGTATTCCATCAGTGTGTGGGATGTTTGTGTAGAGAGCCTCTACATCCATGGTGGCTAGGATGGTGTTTTCTGGAAGGTCACCAATGCATTGTAGTTTCCTCAGGAAATCAGTAGTGTCACGGAGATAGCTGGGAGTGCTGGTGGCGTAGGGTCTGAGCAGAGAGTCCACATATCCAGACAGTCCTTCAGTGAGAGTTCCAATGCCCGAGATGATGGGGCGTCCAGGATTTCCGGGTTTGTGGATCTTGGGTAGTAGATAGAATAACCCTGGTCGGGGCTCTAAGGGTATGTTGATTTGTTCTGGTGTTAGTGTAGGGAGTGTCCTGAGTAGATGGTGCAGTTTCTTAGTGTATTCCTCAGTGGGATCTGAGGGAAGTAGCCTGTAAAATTTGGTATTGGAGAGTTGTCTGGCGGCCTCCTTTTGGTAGTCAGACCTGTTCATGATGACAACAGCACCTCCTTTATCAGCCTCTTTGATTATAATGTCAGGATGGTTTCTGAGGCTGTGGATGGCATTGCGTTCTGCACGACTTAGGTTGTGAGGCAAGCAATGTTGTTTTTCCACTATTTCTGCCTGTGCACGTCGGCGGAAGCAATCAATGTATAGGTCCAGACTGTCATTTCGACCCTCAGGAGGAGTCCATGTGGAGTTCTTCTTGTGCTGTTGGTGGGAGGGTAACTGTGTATCAGTGCGCTGTTCAGTGTTGTCCTGAAAGTATTCTATGAGTCGGAGACGGCGAAAGTAGGCTTCCAGATCGCCGCAGAACTGTATCATGTTGGTGGGGGTGGCAGGGCAGAAAGAGAGTCCCCAAGATAGGACAGACTGTTCTTCTGGGCTGAGTGTGTGGTTGGATAGATTGATGATATTGCTGGGTGGGTTAGGGGTACCACGGTTGTAGCTGCTAAACTGCATTAAATAAATTGAAAAGACATTAAACGCTTTCCTAATTTCACTTTCTCCACAACATGGTTTTACAAAAGGTAGATCATGCAAAACCAACCTGATCTCCTTCTTTGAGAAGGTAACAGATTTTTTAGACAAAGGAAACACAGTGGATCTAATTTACCTTGATTTCAGTAAGGCATTTGACATGGTTCCACATGGGGAATTATTAGTTAAATTGGAAAAGATGGGGATCAATATGAAAATTGAAAGGTGGATAAGGAACTGGTTAAAGGGGAGACTACAACGGGTCGTACTGAAAGGTGAACTGTCAGACTGGAAGGAGGTTGCTAGTGGAGTTCCTCAGGGATCAGTTTTGGGGCCAATCTTATTTAATCTTCTTATTACTGACCTTGGCACAAAAAGCGGGAATGTGCTAATAAAGTTTGTGGATGACACAAAGCTGGGAGGTATTGTTAACACAGAGAAGGACCAGGATATCATACAGGAAGATCTGGATGACCTTGTAAACTGGAGTAATAGTAATAGGATGAAATTTAATAGTGAAAAGTGCAAGGTCATGCATTTAGGGATTAATAACAAGAATTTTAGTTATAAATTGGGGACACATCAGTTGGAAGTAACAGAGGAGGAGAAGGACCTCAGAGTATTGGTTGATCACAGGATAACTATGAGCCGCCAATGTGATATGGCCGTTAAAAAAGCTAATGCAGTTTTAGGATGCATCACGTGAGGTATTTCCAGCAAAGGTAAGGAGGTGTTAGTACCATTGTACAAGGCACTGGTGAGACCTCATCTGGAATATCGTGTGCAGTTCTTGTCTCCCATGTTTAAGAAGGATGAATTCAAACTGGAACAGGTTCAGAGACAGGCTACTAGGATGATCCGAGGAATGGAAAACCTGTCTTATGAAAGGAGACTGAAAGAGCTTGGCTTGTTTAGCCTAACCAAAAGAAGGCTGAGGGGGAATATGATGGCTCTTTATAAATATATCAGAGGGATTAATATTAGGGAGGGAGAGGAATTATTTAAGCTTAGTACCAATGTGGACACAAGAACAAATGGATATGAACTGGACACTAGGAAGTTTAGACTTGAAATTAGACGAAGGTTTCTAAACATTAGAGGAGTGAAGTTCTGGAACAGCCTTCCAAGGGGAGTAGTGGGGGCAAAAGACATATCTGGCTTTAAGACTAAGCTTGATAAATTTATGGAGGGGATGGTATGATGGGATAGCCTAATTTTGGCAATTAATCAAAGATCAATTGCCAAATTATCAGCAGGTAAATATGCCCAGTGGTCTGTGATGGGATGTTGGGTGGGATCTGAGTTACTACAGAGAATTCTTTCCTGGGTGCTGGCTGGTGAGTCTTGCCCACATACTCAGGGTTTAACTGATCACCATATTTGAGGTCAGGAAGGAATTTTACTCCAGGGCAGATTGGCAGAGGTCCTGGAGGTTTTCGCCTTCCTCTGCAGCATGGGGCACGGGTCACTTGCTGAAGGATTCTTTTCAGCTTGAGGTCTTCAAACCACAATTTGAGGACTTCAATAACTCAGACATAGGTTAGGGGTTTGTTATAGAAGTGGATGGGTGAGATTGTATGGGCTGCATTGTGCAGGAGGTCAGACTAGATGATCATAATGGTCCCTTCTGACCTTAAAGTCTATGAGTCTATGAGTAATTGCTGTAGTTACCACAGGGATGTGGAGGGAAGATAGCCAGTGCTATTGATGAATAGAAAGGTTCATGATTCTCCATGAGTTGTGTTCCACACACTATATAAAAGTTAAGTATCAGAGGGGTAGCTGTGTTAGTCTGGATCTGTAAAAGCGGCAAAGAATCCTGTGGCACCTTATAGACTAACAGACATATTGGAGCATGAGCTTTCGTGGATGAATACCCACTTCGTCGGATGCATGTAGTGGAAATTTCCAGAGGCAGGTATATATATGCAAGCAAGAATCAGGCTGGAGGTAACGAGGTTAGTTCAATCAGGGAGGATGAGGCCCTCTTCTAGCAGTTGAGGTGTGAACACCAAGGGAGGAGAAACTGCGTTTCTAGTTGGCTAGCCATTCACAGTCTTTGTTTAATCCTGAGCTGATGGTGTCAAATTTGCAGATGAACTGAAGCTCAGCAGTTTCTCTTTGAAGTCTGGTCCTGAAGTTTTTTTGCTGCAAGATGGCTACCTTTAAAAAAAAAGTTGTGCAACAGTTAGGAAAAGCAGTGTTGTGGAAAAATTTACCACGCATTGTGTTTGGATCAGAACAGCCTGAGGCTCCTTTATTACAAGCAATGCAGGGAGAGACAACCAGCCTGGCTGCTCTCCCTAACACAGGAACACGGAAGCTTTTATAGTTCAAAGGCAACATCTAGTCAAGCAAACTTCCTCATTACTATTTTCCCTTATTAGGAATACAGAAAACAAGCTTTCCTGTTTATTAACAGGTTGTTCTTTTGCGGTTAATGGCTTTCCTAACATTTGCTGTTGCAACTACATGTTTTTTAAGACTGGCTGTTGCAATTGCTTTACTTCGGAATTTTCCTCACTTTCTCCTTCTGCCCTTTGACCATGTACACAGTTTTCTTGACCAGAGTTTAGGCCTACTTTTATTTTTCCTTTACAATCTCCCCTTTGGTTCCTCTTTGGCCCCACCTTGGCCTAAACTTCCATTTTCATTAAATTTTGTATTTCTGATTCTAAATCAAATGGCTCAGCCTTTGGGGTTTGGTTGAAGGCAATGACAACGCATGATTAGTATGAACATGGAAGGTGCTATTATTATTACATCCTTTACAACAACAATAACATAATCCCAGGCTAAACAATAATAATAAAAGCATTAACATCCCCATTGTAATAATATGATGGGGTTGTTGTGTAGCCTTAGTCACAAAACACAATACATCATACTTAGTACATAAACTAGACACTCTATAGGCTGTATGAAAAGCATTCTTTTCAATCTGATATATATTTTTGAGCATATGAATTTTCCCTTGTAATTCAGAAATTTTTTGGACCTCTGCTGGTAGTGAAAGCAAATTTTGGAACCGATCATATACTAAGGTAGTCCAATTACAAGGTCTCTGAAACTTAAGGGCTGATTGTAAAATTTTATCCGCAGGCCAATAAATAATAATATTGCCTGCAGCAGTGGTGAGATTAAAATGTATGTTTTGCAAAGTGGTGGCCTTAACATACACACAGCTATTAGTTGCTTGGAAAAGCAGGTGTCCTGTCAGGGTAGTTCCTTGTCCCTTACCCTCCCAACAAACATTTTCATGAACAGTGACAACTTCCCCAGGCTTCAGTTTGCATACACATTGGAGCTGTGGGGGTTCTAATGGCCAGAGTGTCCATTGACTCCCTATCCCTATCCAAATGTCGGGTGTTATTCCAGATGCACTGACTATAAATCGGTTAGGCATGCCAGGTAGTTTAATTTCCCAAATGTCTCGGTGAATTACCCAATCCCACATGCATCCTCCCCATGGACCCGGCAGGATTCGGTATGTGGGAGCCCACACACCTCCAATGGGTCCGTATGCTTGGAAGGAGCATTGTGAATGTCTGCACTTCCACCCAGAAAATCTCCAAGTATGTCTCCAGGGCCATAGGTCAGATGATACTCCTGAAGTATCTGTAAGAGTAGTGGGCCACGTCTGATGCTCAAGATCACTCCGAATGGCTAACAGCTGGTCGTTCAGAAAATCCTGAATTTCTGAACATGCCAGATCCCACTGCAAGGCCTTCCCAGCCTCAGTGATATTTAGCACCATTGTTGTCAGCAGTTTCTGTGTCACTGAACTAAGGGCAGAAATAATGCGCAATTCACCAGCTCCAGCCTGCACCTGAGTTAACTGTGCTCCAGTAATAAGACCTGTGGCCTTTTCCAATTGTCCTAATTTTTCTTCATGTTGTTGGCCTTTATAAATATTCCAAATTGCAGCTGCGCTGTTGGCACCATCCCATAAGCGTCCGGCCATGTCCCTCTCTCTTCTAGAGGAAACCCAGGCCCTTTGATGTGCTAACCTAATGGCAGCCACTTTCGAGCAATTAGGGTATGTAGAGGTGACTTGGAAGCTGGATAAGGGCAGTGTGAATTTTATAGTTCCTAGAGTAGTATTAATCAGAGTCCAACGATATCCTAACACATCCCTCTTTGGTGAAGTACCATACCACATCTGTTGGCTAAACACTTTTATGTACTTCTGAGAGGCATTAACATTAATAGCATAGGAAGGGGTATACTGCAATATGGTGCAGGTTAAATTATTAGTTACTGGAATTATTTCAGTACAGGTAAACTTTCCGGTGGCCGAACAAACTCTTTGGGTATTTGTTTGATTATTCACTAATTGGGTGACCAAATAACAGTAAGGGCCTCTTTCATCTACCATACTGCAAATTCCAGGAACGGCCATCATATCTACCCTGTCATAGAACCCATGAAACTCAATTTCTGATTCCTGGGGCTCATTTGTAGTGATATCATATATTTCTATTTCCACCAACCCATTTATTTTCCACTCAATTGTTTGCTCATATGAACTATTCTGAACTTTGAAAAATAATTTTTCTGAACAAAATTTTAGTAAAGTACTAAGATGTGAAGGTCTGGGCCATTGGGTTTCAGTAGAATATACTGAATATATCGCTTCTCGGCCTTTTGGCTGGGAAAGTATTATCTAAATTGTATCTGTTCTTATCAGCTCATTATCTGTATTCGGGTAAATTTCAGGGGTGGTGGCAGAGGTGGAGGGGATGGTGGGGTTAATGTTTGTGGCAGCAAGGCGTTTTTGGTATTCATCCTCCAGAAGCCAATTAGGGAGGACAGTACATCCTGATGGTACTTGCCCAAAAACACAGTGTGCAGCCTGTGGAATAAACCCCAAGACCCAATCAATACCACATCCCCAAGCATGGCTCCCACAAGTCCCTCCCTGCCAATGTACAATATTCCGTTTCCTCCACCAGGGCCAATTTTTAATGACCTTTGTCGTCAGGAATTCCTGGACCTTGGGGGTTTCAGCAGTGCGAGTGTTCCTTTTTCTCTTTTGGAACAGTCGTGGTTTAGCATTATACAGGGGAGAGGTTACTAGCACATCACCCTGTAATGATTTGGGTCCTTCAGCAAAATCCAGATGCATGGTAGTTTTGTCAATGGACAAGGGAAAGGTTACCAGCACTTCTCCTTGTCCTTTTCTTCTGCTGTCCAGAAGGAACAGCAGCACCAGAAGGAGTGATAGCCCGCTTATTAATTGGAGAGCCATCTTGTGGCAGAGAAGCCTTTTGGCAGTGCGAAGCATGGTCCAGGCAGTCATTCCTTGGCACTTCACAGCGGTGTTGGTTGTTAACAGGACTTCGTACGGGCCTTTCCAGCATGGGGCCAGGGCAGTCTTTCACTGATGGACCTTTATGTAGACAGTCTCCTGGTTCCAGCGAATGGCAGGGTTGCTCAGGATCCTTGGGTAGTGCTTCTTTCACCTGTGTATAAAGAGACCTGACACATTTCACTAGTGCCTGGGGTTGGGTGATGTTAAGGGCCTTGCAAACCTGTTGCATAATCCAGCCTGTGAAATGAGTGCCTCGGTCACTGTTGATAGAGACAGGTAGACCAAACCAGGGGATAACGTTTTTTAACAATCTTTTAGCCACTGCGATGGAATTGGCCCTATCAATCCAGTATACATACAAACACAAACAAGGACATATTCATAAGAACAACATTTTGGCATATTGATAAAATCAATCTGGATATTCACAAAGGGTCCCCACAGGGTGGGGTGCGCAGCTGGTTTTGCTCATACTGGTCTGCCACTGTTGTGGGCTAGGCAGATAGGGCAAGAGTTACAGTACTTCTGCGCCATTATGGAAAAATTGGGGGCATACCAATGTTGCAGCACTGATGCTATCATCCCCCCTTTGCTCACGTGTGCCATTCCATGGGACACGCGAGCAAGGTAGGGGAGCAAGACCTTGGGTGCCACCAAGTAGCCGTCTGGGGAGCGCCACAAGGCATCAAGATGTAAAGAACAATCATCCCACCTCCATCGGTCTTTCTCATGCTCAGAGATTGAATCTTACATGAGAGCTACATCTTGGAGGGTATTAGGCATAGAGGGGGACTGTGAAATAAAGAAAACAGGATTAAATGGAGCCGGAGACCCGGAAAGTCCCGCCTGTCTGGCAGTAACATCCGCCAAAGCATTTCCTCTTGTAACATCATCATAAGGTTTCTGGTAAGCAATACAATGTACAATGGCAATAGCAGAAGGAAGCTGAAATGCAGAGAGAAGAGCATTAACAAAAGACCCATTACTAATCCTCACCCCCGCCCCCCGACATGAGAAATCCTCGGTGTTTCCATAGTTGTCCGTAATCATGAACCACCCCGAAGGCATATTGGGAGTCTGTGTAGATGGTAACAGATTTGTCCTTGGCCAAGGTACAGGCGCAGGCAAGAGCAACAAGTTCTGCAACATGGACTGAGCGTGCTCCCAGGAGAGAGTGGGCTAAGGGGGTACCCTGAAGAGGCCTCGAAGGGTAGAGAGATATCTGCTGGCCAGCAGGGGCTTGGGATAGACCCAATTTCTCTTTTGTCTCCTTTAATTGTGTAAGAGTGTGGGACTCATCCCTGCAGTACCTCCTGCTGGTCGTCCTCGAGAATTAGCTCATTTTCCAGCCAGGAGTACCCTCTGCAGGCTGGTGATCTGCCTTATCTCACTCTGGCCCCTGTGTCCCTCCCAGGACCCGGTGCCCCTTCACTGGGTTTCTGCCCCCCCCCCTTGCAGAACTCCCTCAGTCTCAGGGTGTCCCTCTCTCAGGGGAACCCCCACCCACTATCCCCACTTCACCTCAGTCTTAGGCTACTGCCAGTCCCCATCTAGCCCCCGCTCACTGGGGCAGACTGCAGTGTACGCCAATCAACATGGGCAAAGGGGGTTTTGGACCTGCTGCCTGTGCCTACCCATGGACTGTCCCCTGCAACCCAGTACCTAACAGACCTGTCAGCAGGCCTGCAGCCTGGGGCTTTCCAGGCCGGAGCTTCCAGCCCCGCTCCAAATCTAGGTTCCTGCTAATCCTGCAGCAGCCAGGCCCTTCTCCCTCTACAGATAGAGAGAGACTGACTGGGCTCCTGGCTCACTGCCTCTTATAGGGGCCAGCTGGGCCTGATTGGGGCTTGGCCACAGCCAGGGCCGGCTCCAGACCCCAGCGCGCCAAGCGCGTGCTTGGGGCGGCGTCCCGCGGGAGGGCGACAGGCGGCTCCGGCGGACCTCCCGCAGACGTGCCTGCAGAGGGGCCGCTGGTTCCGCGGTGCCAGTGGACTTCCCGCAGATGTGCCTGCGGAGGGGCCGCCTGTGGGAGGTTCACCGGCGCCGCGGGACCGGCGACCGGCAGAGCGCCCCCCGCAGCGTGCCGCCCTGCTTGGGGCGGCGGAAATCCTAGAGCCGCCCCTGGCCACAGCTGAGTCTACCTTCCCCAATCAGCCCTGGCTTCTTGCCCCAGCCACAGTCCTCTCCTGGGCTGTTTTAAGCCCCAAAAGGGCAGGAGCGGGTAACCACCCCACCACAAATTGTGTTTTGAGTTCCTCTTGGGAGTCCTTGAGACTCCTCATTTGAGATTCATGGTGCCATTTTTCTGTTTCTCCATACCAATTGAAATATGCATCAAACTGACCTTGCCCTACTTTATTGGCTAGAAGTGCGCCTCTGAGGTGCACAATCTTGTCAAGGTCAAAATTTCCTTCTAAGGGAAACTGTAATTTTGGATCATCTCTTGTATACCAATTCCATTTCTTCAGAAACTTGCAAATGAAAGGACTGTAATTTGTGTACATGTAGTACACAGGTGTGCCTTTTGGCGAGGCGGTGATCCCTGTTCCCGTTTCCCTTGCAAGGTGGGGATCACCTTGTATCCTCTGGCCCCCAGTATTCTGGGTCACTTTTGCTCGGGTTTTGCACACAGGGAAGGCTTATTTAGGACATCCACGACTCTCCTACAGCCCCCTTCAGCAAAGAGCGTCGGTTAGTCTCAGAGAGAATGGTGCTGCTTACTCTGGTGCTTCAGGCGAGGTGGTCGGTCCAGTCAGTGGCTCATGACCTGCCTTCAGGCAGTGAGGAGGAGGGGAGGAAAGAGGTCACGGGAAAGGACCGTCCGAGGATGGGAAAAGGATAGGGTCACACAATCCTAGACCCAGGCAGGCCCCTCACCGGTCAAGCCATGCAGAGCGAGGCTGCCTTGGTCAGGGCCCTCTTTCAGCCCTACTAGTTGCGGTCACAGGACTTGCATTAGAGACATCGGCTTCACAGAGAGCTCTGGGCGTCTTCCTGTGACCCTCACTCACACTGGCACACACAAACAGAGTCCTACCCAGCCACACACGTGGCTCTTCCCGGGGCAAACAAAAGGGCATCAGGCATGTCTGGCAGCAAAAGGTCCAGATCCAGCGTGCAACTCACTTCAAAACCAGAGCCTACGAGCAGTCCTCCACCGGAACCCAAAACAGAGATTTAAGAGGTCTCCTACCTTTTAGATAGGCCTGGGTCTGCCAGGGAACGGTCCGCAGCCCTCCGGTCTGGTGGTATGCTGTGGATCCAAGTCACAGCACCAAGAATTGTCATGGAAAAATTTACCACGCATTGTGTTTGGATCAGAACAGCCTGAGGCTCCTTTATTACAAGCAATGCAGGGAGAGACAACCAGCCTGGCTGCTCTCCCTAACACAGGAACACGGAAGCTTTTATAGTTCAAAGGCAACACCTAGTCAAGTACACTTCCTCATTACTATTTTTCCCTTATTAGGAATACAGAAAAACAAGCTTTTCTGTTTATTAACAGGTTGTTCTTTTCCGGTTAATGGCTTTCCTAACATTTGCTGTTCCAACTACATGTTTTTTAAGACTGGCTGTTGCAATTGCTTTACTTCGGAATTTTCCTCACTTTCTCCTGCCCTTTGACCACGTACACAGTTTTCTTGACCAGAGTTTAGGCCTACTCTTATTTTTCCTTTACAGCAGTAAAATGTCCAATATTTACATGGCTTATGCTTTGTAATTCCATTTTCTATACCCTCAGAACTTTACTTTAAAAATAGTGAAATGTTAAGATTTTAGTATCCAAAAAGTTAACCCTCCAGAGCACTACTGGCGATATTTTGTTCCTAACATGTCTTTTCGTTTCAGAAGAATTAAGTTACTGGCCATTAGAGTAGGACTATTACTGCTGACAACTAGTTAAATGTTGAGGCCTGAATGCTAGAATTTATAATTGTATTTAGAATGCTAATTAGGAACATAGACGAAACCTGATTCAGTTTCCTAACGCCAAGCTACGAGATTAGCATCAGATAGGGAATATGACCACAGAACGTGTACAAACAGGAGGCAAAAGAGGAAAGGGGCAGCAGCCACCAGTGGACAAGAAATCAATAGGAGGCATGAGTAGAGTTCCACCACTTTTCCCTACTTTGATTCCTGTATTCCAGTTACATAATCTTACATAATCACATGGGTCAAGATCATCACCTGAGTGCTCCAGGCACATGCATCCTACATAAGGGGAGCAAATTCTGCTACAAAGAGCAAGCTCCCATACAGAGCCCCTTAACTCCATCATGCTTTCAAAGAGATCCAGAGTGCAAACTGGAGAGGTTGAATTTTGTCCCGTAAGTCCAGCATAAATAGCACAAAAGGGAAGTGAAAGTTCAACCATGGAATTTTCTGGATTTTATCAGTTTGAGAGCCAACCCTTAATATTACAATCATGCACTTATTTGTATTTAATAGTATTCTTTATTTGTCTCTCAAAAAAATCTGGCCCAAGCCATCTCGAGTCAAAAATCAAAAATAACTGTAAACAAAGAGGAAAGTGGGTTAGTTTGGAGTTTGACAAAGCACAGTATCCTGGCTGTTTGAAAATCAGGGACTTTTATTAATTACAACTTATTTTATTATGAAAATGATTCTCCACTGGGTGCTGTTGAGTCACCAGATTGGTCCCAAAGTCTCTCAATCCATTTGGGAATTCACATTGCCAACCTTCTTGTTTTGATTTATGTTTTCCTTTTCCATTACATTGCGAAGAAGCAAAACATCACCACTAGTGGGAAAATTAACTCAGGGGATAGAATACTATACAGGATCTGAGGCCTTTCTTATAATGACAAATACTATCATCCAATGGCAGGCTGATTGAAGGGTAGGAGGTGGGGTATGATCGCCCTCTCCCGCCCAGCCTCCTTTAGGTGTATGGTCGGCACCTTTTCAAACCAATAGGTATACTTGAAGGTGTTAACAACAGTGGCCCATCACCCCCACTGGCTCTGCCACTGCTCAAAACCTGGCTCTGTTACTGCTATCATCTACTGTAAAACTGATGTCCAAGTTCTCCAACGTCTTCTTCCTGTATCTACTTCTACTTAAAAACTCATCTCCACTAATTCCATGGGGGTGTTGGCTTTTGTAAGGGTTTTTTTATATTTCATATCAGAAATAACCATGAAATCTATTCAAAATTCAATTTACAAGGCCAAATTCTGCTCTTGGTCACATCCTACTGACATAAACACATAGGGATAACTCAAGGCAGAATTTGGCCCTTGGTTTGTAACCTTTCTGCTCTTGCATGTGTTTATAAAAATCCTTGAAGTGTTTGTCCCTAGCTGTAAACGGCTGATCCCTGAGCAATGGAAGATACACACAGGGAAGAAGACGGTTCCTTTTGAAAGACCTCAGACTCATACCTTCCCTGAAAGAGCAGTCCTGCGGGGGAGGGAAAAAGTGGGTAAAAAGAAGGAGGGAGATTTATTCTATAATATTATTTATATAGCACCAGTGGTATGCATGGTGCTTCACAGATATATAAGAAGACAAGTTCCCAGCCCTATAGGGCTTACAATTTCAATAAACAGAACACAGATGGGGCTGGGGGGAAGAGTTGTACAAAAGATGTAACATAAAGACAAAGAAATTGAACGTTTCCTATTAGTTCCATGTTTTAAATTTTAAAAAATCATCATTTTTATGGTCAGTTTGTAATGGGAGCTAAATTAAAGGATCTGAGCTAAGTCATGACAGCAGGGTGGACAGTTAGTGGTGGAAAACTACCCCAAGAAATGTATTGTTTTTAAGGAAGAAATTGAAGGATAGCACATTGAGTTTCCAGCATGGCGATTGCCACATGAAAGCAGTCTCATTGGAATTTGCAGACCTCTCAGTTCTTGCTAGAGTTCTGCAAGTGGTACCACATCCACATGGCTTTTGCTTCCATTTTCTCCATCCTTATTTAAAGCATTAACAGGAACTAGGACTCTGATCCTTCACCTGTAAAGTCAATGGGAGTTTTTCCACTGATTTCAGTGGGTGCAGAATTGAGCCCTATGTGCGTAGGATACATTTTTTCCAATATGGGTGCCTAAAGTTAATTTTCTAAGTGCATGTTGAGGCTTCAGAGATGCTGATGATCCATAACCCCTGTTGACTTTGAGAACTTTGGATGCTCTGATAACTGTGCCTAAATACAGATCTGATAATATCTAGCTCTTTTCATCTGTAGAGCTCAAAGTGCTTTTCAAAGGAGGTGAGTGTCATTATCCCCATTTTACAGATGGCAAAACCAAGGCATGGGAGGTGAAGTGACTTGCCCAAGGTCATGCAACAGAACCAGGAAAAGTACCCACATCTCCTGCCTACCAGTCCAGTGCCATATCCACTAGACGATGGTTGAATATACTGGCTATACTGTAAATAAAAACAGACTAAGATTCTCTGGAGTCTACAGTATAACCACTAATTTTTCTCCAAGCCACTCCAGTCCAAACCCTTCTTGATCACTTGGAACCCAAGATAACTGGGCAACTGCTTAACATCATTTCAGAAAAGATCCTGTGGTCATCCACAAAGAAACAAAATAATCATTTGCTTCTTCAAAATGAACAAGACATCTGTAAGGTAGTAGCAGTTAGAATCCTTGCACTTTTTGTTACAAACTACTAGAAGTCCACCTGCCCCATTGGCAGGGGTATTATTAGATGGATGACAGAAGAAATTATTTGAAATGTGCTGACAATGAAGCTACAAATAAAACTGTTTATTGAAACACACACAGCCATGAATCACCCATAATGTCTGGTGCTTTTTCCATAGAGGACTGTAGACTTCTTACCTTCTCAGTGGTTTACCTTTTAACATCATTCTTATTTTAAATTTTTAACAAATGAATCTTGGACAGAAAAAGAACTGGAGCAGTGGTAGCCCACTGTGTCAATTTGTATCAGTCACATCTGCCCCTCTAGTGGCTGGACTACAAAGAAGATAAGAGCTCATTATTGTACCAGGTAATGGAGATACTCCAACTTAAGTAGTAGAGGATGGTTACATGATACTTTGAGGATGTGTGGGAGATGATAAGACCACCAAACAAAGGAAGGAGATGGAGCAGAATGAATGACCCATAGAAAACTGGCATTATACAATCTGTAAACTAAGGGAATGTCAATATAGCTTGTGCACCTGCAAATGTTTATGGGATGAATTAATTAAATTTAGGCTTAGCTGGCAGTTGACTATTTTCTTTCATTTTCTCTCCAGTTCACCTGAAGATTAGGACCTTTGAGGGTTGGAAGAATCAGACATTGCTATGATTTCTGAACTCTTCTGAATTCATTTGGTGCAGGCTTAGTATATAGCTGCAACCTGGCTCTCACTGGCTCACTTCCAAAGTTTATTTATGGACTCACTTCAGATAAGCATTTAAATTGTACATGTTTATCCAAAGATATCTGAACATCTTTGTTCTAGTATTTCTGAATATCAGCCAGGCTGTAATGACCGCAAGAATAGCCTTCCTCATGCTAGTTTTGTTTCTTATCTTTGCCAAAATCACGGAAATCCAGGGAGAGGTGCATGCATATTACATATACACTTAAACAAAGATTTCTGAACCTTTCCAACCTCAGAAAGAGCTTAGGTTCAGTGCAATTCATGGTTTCAATAAAAGCTCATGTTCCTTTGCCCTTTCCTAGTTCATACCCGGTACCAAATGGTGATCTCACCCACAACCTAGCCTCAGTCTTCAGCTGCATTCTTACACTCACCTGCTGTGCTGATCTGGAACCCGACATCCATCTGATGCTGTTATGCACAGGTGCTCATCTGACATCTGCTTGGTGGCTCCATGCAATCTGATACTTTTGGGTGCTCACTTGTAACCTGCTGTTCCTTTTATTTTCTGCTCAGTTTCAGTCTGACACTCCCCTGAATTGAAGAGAGACCCAAGGAAAGCAGCTCTCAACAGATGTTTCCACTTTGTGTTTCCACAGAACTGTTTCCTGGCCACAAATCTTCATGGCATTGACTTACAAACCTACTATTAGTCCGCCCATTAACTCCCAAAGCAACACAGCCTTTCCCATTGTGCTAACCAGAAAATGACCTGTTTTCCTTTGACCATATAGTTCTGAGATTTAGGAAATTTAAAGGTTACTAGTGAAAGTCAACAAAAATAATTCTTCTTTCTCATGTTTTCCAAAATAGCCCTGCAATCACCATTCCTTCTCAGTTCTACTTCAACTCAGGTCAGCATTATCCTTTCTCTAAGGTGAAGAGCTTTCATCTAACAGGACATTAAAGCTCTGTCTGCATTATAAATTAGATTTTTGAATGGATCTAGATGTACAATTCCCATTGAAATCTAAATCCCTTAACTGGCTTTGAATATCTCGGACAACAAAGACACCCATATTTTTGTAACCGGTTTGTGACATTCTTATCTGACCCAGTTACATAAAATCAAATATTGTTATGTTCACACAGCAGCTTTTTTCATGACACAACCGTGTGCCAGCTGTGTTTGCACATCAACAGCTACCATGCTGCCTAACTGTGTTTGTATAAGTGCATTTTGGGAAAAACTGGGCAGTGATTCCTATACCCACACCCCGGTGCCTCAGCCAGGGGAAAGTTCCCAGAACCCATGCGCACAGTGTGGCATTAGCAGCACATGGGACAATGAACTTTGGGATGTCCTACTGCCCAGAGAGCTGAGAGGAAGGCGAACTGGTCAAACTATTTACGCAGGCATGGTTAATGGCTCTTGCCTGTACTGCCAAAATAAGAACATGCCAAACTAGTTACAGGAAGATAACTACAGGCCAGGCTAGGTCCTTGGCCAGGACAACACACTATTAGCTCCTGTCATTACCAACTATTAGCTACATTGTGTTTGGACACAAAACCTAGTTAGAGCTGTGTTAAAAGTTGTAGCATAGACAGGGCCTAACAAACGATAGCTCCTTGCATTTTGGGAAGGAAGCTGATGCCACTGTCTGGATGATTCTCCTGATGTGATCTGTTCATCTGACTCCCAGGAGCTTTTCCCCCCACATAGTTTTGCCCCCATCCACCCGTTCCTCCCCTGGTCTTACAGTCCGCTTTTCATGGATGCTCCTGCTTTTATAAAACAAAGATAAGCTCAGGTTGGGATTACTCTCAGCTGTGTGCCTGAAAGGCAGCTTTGTGTTTAAACAGCAAACTGCCACTTTTTACAGCATTGTGTGGCATGGCCTCTTTTTACATGTAAAACTGCATGATCAGTAAAACAGGGAGTGACAGGAAGACTGGATTCTCTTCCCTCAGCAAGTGGATGTCATGCCCCCAGAAGTCCCTGCTAAACCAATCGCTCACCCGACGCCACAGAGCTGACCTGTTCTTCTGAGATTTTTGTTAATATGTATCTCAGGTACTGAAAATAGGACACACAGGATATCTGTGTGTCCATGCAGATGCAGGTAGATGGTAGTTTTTCTGCACCTGCCATGAACTATTATGAGTAAAACTACTTTTACTGCAGGACTGCAAGGTATCAGGTGCTTGCTTGGATCTGATTAAAATTAGGGTTTAGCAACCTCTGAGAGCTTTGTAAATACAGGGCTAGATCCTCAGCTGGTGTCAGGCAGCAGCTTCACTGAGGTTGATGGAGCTGCGCAGTTTTACACCAGGTGAAGATCTGGCTTTCCCAGTATAACTGTGGTTCTGAAGCCCACAGGCACTTTATATCATTGATCCCTACAATGCAATGTGGCATTCTTGATATGAATCTATTTCCCTTCTGGCCAAGAAGTCATGTACTAACCAAGACAAATGCTCTATCATTAAAGAATAACTATACTGTGTCGAATTAATGAAACCTCACAACATCCCTGTGAGGTAGGTACAAATTATTACAACCATTTTACAGATGGAGAAATAGAGGCACAGAGAGGTTAAATGATTTACCCACGATCACATAGTGAGTCAGTAGTAGAGCTGGGAATAAATCTGGCAAAACTAATTCTACATCCACTGCTTTAGACACTAACCAACACCAACTCTCCCATGTTCTACTTTAAGTCAAGACTGTGCCTCTCTCTCCCCCACCCACCTACTTTGGTGAGTTTGACACTTGCATATTACACTCCTCACAAAAAAAAATGCATGAAATCAGTCAGTAACTTGTTTGTAGCAGGAAGCCAAGGAAATTCCTACTCTCAGCTTCCTTTATCTATTCCATGGCCCTAACTGTTCTGTGACTTCCCAGCCAGGGAGTGGATTTTTGCCATCCTTGCTATGTTTTCCTGTCTTTTGCATAACCATTTGTTAAATATATTATTACGTGCTAAACACACAGCTCTGAGGCCATTATGTGACTTCATTAGGAATTTCACCAAGAAATTGTTGGGTTTACTGTCATTAGTTCTCAGATGGTTTCAGATCTTGAAATAATGCTAATGCTTTTGCCCTCTATAGGGCCTTGCATCTAAGGATCAAAAAGTACTTTACTAATATTAGTCAATTAAGCCTCACAACACCCTTGTGAGGTAGGAAATTATTGTTCAGCCTGATTTTACAGTGGGAAAAATGAGTTGCCCAAAGTGACCCAGTGAATTAGTGGCAGAGCGGAGGATAGAAACCAGGAGGCCTGATTCCCAGTTCTCTGCTCTGATTGTTAGGAAACACTGCCTCTAGTACACTGTACACACATTTAGGCTACAGAGTGTGTAAGGAACACAGTGGGACAGTCTAGAACTGGGTTGAGAAACCAAACAAGCAGTTGGTTGTATGCCACAGGGAGAGTGGAGTGGTTTTTCATTGTGCTGTGTATCAGATTTGGTGTTGTATCAGGAGCCTGCAGGTGCAGCCATGTAGTAGGTACATCATGTGCTCCAGATACATTTAATACATGGGCTTTGTGCAGTCTATTTTACCCCTATACTACAGCACAAATGACACATTCCACACACCATGTGTAATATCTGGATTGGGGCGACGGACATATTTCTCCCTCTGGTACATGAGCATGTAAGTCCTAATGACTGTGACCAGCACATGCACAAAAGAGGGCAGAAATTGGCTCTAATACATGTCAGAGTGTCAATAACAGACAGTTATTAATATGTTTTATTGTTTAAAGAGCCCTGTTGAGTAATTAGAAATGTAGGCATTAGACCCATATTCTGTTATTTGGCAGTGTCACATGCTTCACAGGAAGGAGAAAGAAACCTCATAATGAAGAGCAGTTGAATTTCCTGCCATAGGGGAAGTGTGTTTCTAACCCCATTCAGTTAGTGGTCTCATTTATCCCATAAAGCATGAGGTTTTATATCCCATCTTTAAACTGAAAAATAGTGTATCCTATCCAATGAAACAGCAAATGTTCTTACAATTTATGTAGATGTCTGATCCTATTTTGAATCCTACTAAGCTTTTGGCCTCACTGGATTCTTGTGGCAATGAGTTACACAGGTTAATTATGAGCTGTACAGAAAGTATTTTCTTTTATTAGTTTCCCATTTGTTGCCTTTCAGTTTCATTGATTTCCCACCCTTCTTTTTGTATGATGAGAGACTGATTGGGAGCATCTAAATGGTCTTCTCTGTACTATCCATTGTTTTATATTCCTCTAACATATCCCCTCTTAGTTATCTCCTCTCTAAGCTAAACAGTGTCAATCTTTACAGTCCCTATTCAAAAGGAAGCTTCTTAATGCCCCAATGATATTTACCAAGAGCATGTGTTGTGAGATCAGGCTGCAAACGTTAGGAAAAGACAAGCCCAAAAGGAACAACATTATTCATAATATAAAAATGTGGCATTGTTATAGTACCAAAGAACCCCAAAGCACTTTACAAAAATTATACATACATATAGTAATCACATCACCCACCAGTGAAGTGGAGCCATCTCTGGAGTGGAATGTGGCAGCTCTTTAACAAGGCACAGGAACTCCATAGAGGATAGTAACTGCCAAAAATCATAGTATCCAATTGAAACTGTAAGGGGTATTTACTGTAGGGGAACAGAATATTGCAATTCAGCTAGGTCATCAGAACTAAGCATGTGAGCCAAAGCATATTGAAGTCAATAGAAAGACTCCTGTTGACTTCAGTGGGCTTTCTGTCAGGCTGTAGGAGTCCTGCTCTCATATAAGAGTCCATGGGCTTTTTCTAGTCAGTTGCAGGATTCGGTTTTACGTCTCATGTGAAGTAAATTTTCTGAACTGGATTATACTCCCCACTTGAAACAATGCACATGAGACGCTGCACAGCAGAGAGAATTTGCTGAGCTATCAAGGGCTAAGGTCTGGAAAGCAGAACATAGGAACGGATGTACCAGTAGCACAGATGAGGGTAAATGTGGGTAAATGGCATTTACCCACTTCTCAGTTGGGAAAAAAGGTTCACTTACTCTTTTTTTTTTTTTCCTTTTTCTTTTTTTTTTAACCCACTGCACATACCTATACTTTTCGGGTATCAGACTCAGTCTTTGCAGGAAACAGTGTTTAACCTGAAACTTGTAAACAAGTTGCTGCTGCTCTGTCCCAGCTAAAGAGAGACTTTTGTGGCCCTAAAGTTAGAAATCCATAGACATTAACATTAGCAATTACACACTCAGAAAATGGATTTTCTTTCTTCTTCATTTCTTTTGAAACCAAACAGACTTTGCTGGAGCTCTATGGCATTCCTTTAGTCCTCTGGACACAGATATTTTCTATTACTGATCCTTTGAATGGCCTTGTTATATTCATTTGTGACATTTGTGTTCAGTAGCTAAGTACAGTATTGGAAGCCTACTGTAAATGGAGTTTCTTATCAAATTAGCAACAAAGCAGGATGTCTAATGACTATTATTACATCATTCAAACTAAGGGCCTATTTTTCAAACTTAGGCACTTAAATTGGGTCAACCAGTTTTGCATTTGGGTGTTTAAGCAGTCACTTGGCCACCAAAATCCACATTTTAGGCTCCTAAATGCCAACCTGAGTGTCCAAGTCTCTCTCTCAGACATGCTGAGTGCCCATAACTCCCTGGGAGTTGCAAGAAAGAAGCACCTTTCACAATCAAACTGCAAATGCAGGACTGGGAGCCTTACTGTGGGCATTGTACTCTATGTGCTGTAGTTGTTCTACTTACAGATGCCTTCCCATCACTCCTTTGCTAAGTCAATTTCCACACCTCAAGTCACCCCACTTAGTGACCAATCTTACTTTAATTTACCCTTTTCCCCAGTTTGACAAATGCCTTTGGCTGAAATAACCCTGTTGGGAATAAATAATCCATTTGTGGGCATCTGCTAAATTCTAACAAGAAACTAGCTTTAATCTTTTCTGTTATTAAGGTCACTTGTAGAGCAGAAATGTTTCTAACAAAGGGCATGCTGGGAAGGTATTTATAAACCACTGAAATTTGCATTCACAAACAAAGCAAGGCCATTTTGGCAATAATATTTTGATCAAGTTTCATGATATTAAACACAGGATCCTTTTTTTGTGAATTAAATAATTGCAATTCTATGCCAGCAATGAAGGAAGGATCAATATCAGTATGCCACAGGCTAAAACAGAGTAAGAAATACTCAAAGATAGCTATTTTTCAACCCTTCAGCCAGATACTGTCTGAAAGAGCTATTCTCCCACATCTCTAGAGAAATGTGGAACATAAAACTGTCAGCAAGTGCAATCACCGTGGATACATTTGTTTGTTTTTCTGTTTTAGTTTTTAAAATGCTTCAGTGCTGTGTATAGCATAGGTACTGGGAGTAGTGAGCTGGCATCTGGAAAAAAAGAAACCGTTCCTTTGAGTATGTTACACAATAGCTAGCACCAGCCATGGGACATACAGGACAGATAAGGTGCAATTACGATGATAGCACCTTTCCAGCTGAGAATCTCAATAGGAAATATTCAAATGACCCTTTGAGCGCTTTGTTTAAAAACATCTGTGATTTTTTGTGTGTGTGTAGTTGCTCCCCACACCCTTATACAGTCAAATCATCTGACCTGGCCCGGCTGCTGGCTTTGCTTAGCCTGCTGGGAGGTCTCGTATCAGCTGTTAGTTCAGTAGGCACTGAAGGCAGTTCCTCTCCTGGTGGCTCCTGCTCCTCTACCACCTTCTCCGCCTCCAGCTCTTCTTCTGGTTCCTGCTGCTCCTCCTCTTCTTCTTGCTCCTGCTCCTCTTCCCCTGCTTCTACCTTCTCCTCTTTCTGCTCTTCTGCTTGAGCATAGGATGGCAACCTCTCATCAAAGGCTCTGGATAGGTCTTCCAGGGGCCCCATACCAAGCTTCTCATCCAAGTCTTTGAAAGAAGATGGAGGGGGACCGGCTTCTACCCCTACTTCCGTCAGAGGTAAATAGTGGGACACTGGCTTCTCCTCCTCCAGCAGCTTGTAGCCCTTGACCTTCTGAATGGAAGAGACTGCAATGGAGTGGAGGGGCTTCTCTGGGATCTCCCTCAGTTGTTCTTCTGTTGGCCTCCTGAAAACCAGGCGGATCCTTTTCAAGATCAAGTAACTGATCTCCACAAGGTTGAGGATGAGGGATACTGAGGCAACAGCCAGCATAAACATAATGAAGACTGTCTTCTCAGTGGGCCTGGATACAAAGCAGTCCACAATGTTGGGACAGGGCCACCGGCCACAGCGGTACAGGGGCAGAATTCGGAAGCCATACAAGAAGTACTGGCCCACTATGAACCCCACCTCGAAAATGGCTTTGAAAATGATGTGACAGATGTAGGTTCCCAGGAGTGTTCCCTCCAGTCGGAACTTCTTGCCCCCTTTGGGATTGATTTCATTGGTATTCCTGGTGCTCTCTTGGTCTGGAGCCAGGGGTAGCCTCTCTTCATCCATCTCAGCTTGCTGTTGCCTTTCTGCCCGCTCCCTCTCTCTCTTCTTCTCCATCATCCGCACATGATGCACAGCATACCCCACGTACACCAGTGAAGGGGTAGAGACAAAGATGATCTGCAGGACCCAGAGCCGGATGTGGGAGATGGGGAAGGCCTCATCGTAGCAGACATTCTCACAACCAGGCTGCTGGGTGTTGCATACAAAGTCTGACTGTTCATCTCCCCAGACAAATTCGGCAGCTGTTCCCAGAATCAGGATTCGGAAAATGAAGAGCACCGTGAGCCAGACTCTTCCGATGACTGTGGAGTGCTCATTCACTTCTTCTAAAATGTTCCCCAAGAAACTCCAGTCACCCATCTCTTACTATCTAAGGGAAGAGAAGGAAAGAATGGCCATAAATTACACTAAATACATTTTTTCTACTTAGGCATAACTTGCTTCTGCCTTTAAGTCTTATCTATTTCTCCAAAACAGCCTATGCCTTGAAAATGTTTTTGCCTTATGTTACAGTGTTTTATCAGACGAGGGAAAACTAAGAAGCCAGGGAAATTTCCTCTGTAAACTCTCTCTGTTGTGGCTCTAAATATTCAATAACTTCTCAGCCAAGGATTATACGTGACCACTCTTCTATATAGTAGCTTTCTGTGGGTTTTGCACGATCAATTGTAAGTGTGTGAATGTGCTTTTGTTTTATATAGTCTATAAATACAGGACAGTTGTGTAGTGTGATGGTTTTATCACCATGGAGTTTGGGGTGACTGCATTACTTGCAAGTGATAGAATCACAAGTGAGTCAAGTGGGTAATCCCAAGGGAGTATTCATGCCACCCCACACTGCCCTGAATTCTTTACAGGCCACACACGTTATTCCTAAAATAGATTAGATGTCTTTTAGATAGTTTACAAAAATGTTATTGGAACTATTTTGTGTGCCCCTCTGCCTGTAAAGTCAGATGCCTCCATTACTCTGAGTTCAGCTCATAAAAACAAAACCATAAAAGCCTATCAAAGTGACCTAAAATAATATTTTTATACAAAAACGTCATGACTAATCTCAGGATTTCCCAGGGCTAGAAGCCAGTGCTGTGGGAATCCCACTGAGAAGCTGGAAAACTCCCCTTTCTAAAGCTCCCATTTCTAGTCCTGCAGGGACAAACTTTAAAGGTGTGACATTTCTATACACAGAGAAGCTACCACCGGTCCAGAACTCAGTCTGGCCCATTCAAGGCATTTGACTAGTACAATTCTGGGGAATGGAGGGGAAGAGGCCTCAGCTAGGGAGGAGCAGGGGAAACATTTCTGTGTCAGGCTGATTTAATAAATTAAGGCCATTTGAAGCTCCTGAGGGATTTGGAATGTTCCATTAAGTCCCAGGGAGATTGATTAGTGAAAGATTGCAAGTGAGGCAGTGAAAGGTGCTGAATAAATATATTCAATCACATGGGTTTAGAGGATCATGGCCACATAAGTGGAATATATCTCCACAGCTGGGAGACCTCTCTGGGGTTTTCTGTCCTTTGGGAATGACACAAATTATTGGACACGATAAAGATGTATCAAGACTAAAATGGAATCATTATTCTGGCCCTTGTACCACATGAAAATTTAAGTTCACATCTCTGTGTTAAAACCAGTGAGAATGTGATGTAATTCTCCCATTTATGCACACACCTCAGATGTGCAAGATAGGTGAACCACGATTTCAGGGAACATGTGATTTAAACAGCAAGACACATTGCTGTTTTATCAGCCACTAAAGTTGTGCAAGGAAGTGTATTAATGAGAGCACTTACTTGAACAAATACAATACAAAGATTTCATTGTTTACATACATTATCTAAAATAATTTAAAAGTTCCATTATTACAAATCCACATAGCATTTCCTTTAATCCTAAAATAATTCCTTTGATTAATAAACCAGACAATTAGCAGGCATGTGCAACTAAGTAAAAATCACTACTTTACCTACACAATATAAACTTCATTCTCCAGTCAGTGTAGTTAACACAGTCCCACTGATACTGTGCAGTCTTTGCAATGATCTAACACTAGTATCCTCTGCTATCAATGAACTGCCTCCACCCCAGCTTGAAAAAGTGACATTGTTATGCATGGTAAATCTGTTTATCTTACAGACAACTCACTGTAACAGAGAAAGAAAAATGGCTTCTAACTACTTTCGTCTAAAATCCTACATGCAACTTGTCGCAGTTGGATAAGCCCTTCTCAGGAACTTCTCTGAACTAGCATCACACATTTCAGAAATCTGTCTTTTTCCATTTTCTACTTAATGAGCCTTTGTAAATGAACTGGTTCTTAAACTGCTGTATGTGCTCTGCCTGGCACAGCCCTCTAATTATCTATTAAAATTAACTTGGACAAAGCACTAGAAAAGGTATTGCCAGGAACCATCCTGCATTGGCAGGAGTTGGAAAATATGACCCTCGCTGATTTCTAGGATTCTAGCAGAAACCAACCAGCCATACCAATCCCCCTAGATCCGACATGAACAATAGGATCCAGTGCATTAAGTTTGGATTGTGTCTTTTAGGGTGGGAGTTTCAAAAGTGCCTAAGTGAATTAGGAGCACAAGTCCCACTGAAACCCAACGGGATTTGAAAATCCCTCCCTTAAATTCCAAATGGTATGGTTTGATCAAGCTAGAAACAAAAGAAAGCATATATATATATTAAGGCCATCCAGCAAGCAACTTGCCACAGTAAAAGACTCCCCCGAAGGAACGTGTCCTCCTTCTCTCTTGGCACTCTGCAGCGAAGAGTGAACTTTTGTCTCTTTCCTTCCCTACTGTAAAAGTCCCAACCTTGTCGCACGACTGAGCAGATATGACTGAATCGGCTCTGATGGGTGGGTTTTAGTTGCCCTGCAATATTTAAGCTCCAAGCCAGACAGCTTTATGAAGTGAGTGACATTTGGTAGTGTGGAGAACAATAGAGGAGAAAGAGAGTCAGAGATTGAGAGAAGAGGAGAATGCGTTGAACATGAAAGGGTGGGGGAGGGCAAGGGTTGGGCAACCGGCAGTGAAAACTCAACACATGCACAAATAGAGTTTGCACAGCCCAGGAAAGTTTGTTCTACATTCAGACATTCACTTGTGTAGTGGGGAAACTATTAGGTGGGGGCTGAAGCATCTCTGCTATTCTGCTTCACTGTACCTGAAGAAAGAGAATTCATACCTCTCATGATGGCAGATCTGACTAAATGAAAGGAACCTCTGCCCATCACCCTGTGCCTAGTTCTGGCAGCTGGGCTCCAAAGGTGGTTTCTAGGGTATGTGTTTGTTGATGCTTCAGGCCAGATCTTTTGTAGTTTGCAAACATATTTTGGGGAGGCAGGGGAGTGAAAATATCAATTGTTCCCCTCACTTTTCAGCACAGGCATTAGGTATCTAATACTGGGGAGGTTTCTTCAGGTCTTGGCTCACATGACACATGCAGGGCTGGATCCTCATCTGATATCAATCAGTACAGCTTCACTGAAATCAATGGAGTGATGCCAGTTTATACCAGCTGGGGTTCTGGTCCTGAGAGTCTTCATGTTTCTAGTCAGATATCATACAGGGCACTCACACCTCACCCCACCCCAAAATAACTAAATCAAACTGTTTAGTTAATGAATGCAGTCAGATTCCAATAGTCCAGCAAACAGAAGGCGAAGCACAATACAACCATCTTCAAAACTGCTGAGGCATGCAGGAAAACCAGCTCAAGGGAAAAGCTGCCTTTCTGTAACCTTACTCACAAGCAGAATTGATCCTCTGGGGAGCCTGACTAAAAATGAAAGCATCCCTCCCCCGCTCCCCCACTTTGGCCTGTCAATATGGAATTTGTTTGAACATTTTCCTTGGCACAGGACACTGAAAGTGGCAGTATTTTTTAGAGCAGGGGATTGTGGGAAGCTGCATTAGTTATGCAGTGATCCAGACAGCATATGTCACATTTTGGGGGTTCAGTACAGACCAATGAGAGGTTGTGCCACTGCCTGTTCTGTAACTCTGGATACTCACAGCCATCAGCCATCAGACAAGCATGAATGTCTGTGTGCTGTGCAGCCCAGATTCAGTGCTCTGACCCAGCAGCCTGCCTATAACACAATAGCCCCACTCTGGACTCCACCAGCCTTGGTTACTATTTGCAACACACTTCCAGTCCTGAACTTCCCCAAAACCCTCTGCTCTGAAGTGCCCAGCCCTCCCTCTGAGCATTCAGAAATAATAAGGTTTGTTGCTCCTTTAAAGAGGCAAAAGCACAGCTTATTAATGTAACTGGCGTTAACACTCACATCAATTCAAACACAGCACTGGGTTGATTTAGAGTAAGAGTAAAACAAATTTAACAACAGAAAAACATGGATTAAGTGATACCAAGTAAAGGGATAAAGTTAGAAATGTGTATAAGCAAATAAAAGTAACAAGCTTTCTAGTGACTAAGATTTAACTTAATAAGCTAAAGTCTTGGTTCAACATAGTTTTTTTCAACCAATCTTTCTTTTTGCAGCCATAAAAGTGCAAGGTGCTGGGTTCCCTTGTCTTCCTAGGGGAAAGATCTTTGCCTAAGCAGGTTTCTCACATCTATTCTGTTCCCATAGACTTCAGCCCACTGGGTAGTGCACCCATCTTTCTCAGCTTGCAAGAGCTCTGGTCCCTTTTGTCTGCCCAGTGATGGACACCAAGATGGCTTCTTCTCTCTCCTTATATCTGCCCAAACTCACTGTTTTATCCCCAGACTATAGGCACCGACTCCATGAGTGCTCTGGGAAAAAAAATAGGGGGTGCTCAACTTCCATGAGCCACAGTGGTTCCTGGGCCCGCTCCCCCAGAGTTTCGTACCTGAGGTCTGCTCACAGTGCATGTCCTAGCCCCAGACAAAGCTTGAGTGTGTGCTGCTCCCAGCTTCTGCCCTTGGGGCAGGGAGTTTCTTTATAAACAGAGGGTGATTAAGATAACGAAAGGCTTGTCATTAAATTAAATTAAAGATCATCAGATGATCCTGAAAGCATTGCCAGGCACTCCAATTAAAAGATAGGAAACAAAGGGTAGGAATAAGGAATAAGGAAAAGGGTAGGTCTATTTTCAGAATGGAGAGAGGTAAATAGTGGTGTCCCCCAGGGGTCTATATTGGGACCAGTCCTATTCAACATATTCATAAATGATCTGGAAAAAGGGGTAAACAGTGAGGTGGCAAAATTTGCAGATGATACAAAACTACTCAAGATAGTTAAGGCCAAAGCTGACTGCAAAGAGTTACAAAGTGATCTCACAAAACAGGGTGACTTGGCAACAAAATAGCAGATGAAATTCAACATTAAATTCAAAGTAGTGCACATGGCAAAATATAATCCCAACTATACATACAAAATGATGGTGTCTAAATTAGCTGTTACCTGTCAAGAAAGATCTTGGAGTCATTTGCAGTACTCTGGAAGCACTATGCTCATTCTCCAGCTTCAGAAGACTTAAAAATTATCTCCAGTCATCAATGGGACAGATGCAACTGAATAATGTATCTGTCCTTAATATGCATCAAGACCAGGCCTGGGAACTAGATATAAATAAGATTGCTGACAGTTTCATCCAGAAAGACATAATGTCTTTAAACTGGGATGTTAGTGAAGACAGCCTGTAGGTGAGTGCAATGATTATAATATACTGTAATTCATGATAATGTAATTATGTAGTTCATAACAACTTTATTATTAAAATAGTAAAGATACCAGTGATAGACACATATTCAATAACTAGAATATGAAAATATATGCATATGCCAAAAACAGTCTCCCCCAAAACTGACAGCCCCCCCCAACACACACACCTCTTCAAAAGCACCTACCAGCAAGAACAAAAGTCAGCACCTATGCTCCAGACTCAAGATGACCTTATGCTGTTCTTCCCTTCCTGTGGTCCTCCCATCCTCCTGCTGATTTGTACGTAAATAGAGCCCCTATTGTTTTTGGTGACACCTTGCTCAATTTAATTGGAGACAGGTAGATACCTGCCTTCCCTCCTGTCTGGGAGAAAACCTGCTTCTCCCTTTATTTGGTTACAGGCTTTAAACCAGGGATGGGCAAACTTTTTGGTTAGAGGGCCACATCTGGGAATAGAAATTGTATGGCAGGCCATGAACATTCACAAAATTGGTGTTGGGTTGCGGGAGTAGGTGATGGCTCTGGTTAGGGGTGAGGGCTCCAGAGTGGGGCCAGAAATGAGGGGTTCAGAGGGCAGGAGAGGGATCAGGGCTGGGGCTGGGGTGCAGGAAGGGGTGCAGGCTCTGGCTGGGGGTGCAGGCTCTGGGGTGGGGGATGAGAGGTTTGGGGTGCAGGAGGATGATCCAGGCTGGAATCGAGGGGTTCAGAGGGCAGGAGAGGGATCAGGGCTGGGGCAGGGGGTTGAGGCGCTGGGGGAGGTTCAAGGGTGCAGGCTCTGGGCGGCGCTTACCTCAAGTGGCTCCTGGCAGCAGCGGCATGTCCCTTCTCTGGTTCCTACACAGAGGCATGACCAGGTGGCTCTGCGCTGCCCAGTCTGCAGGCACCGCTCCTGCAGCTCCCATTAATGGGAGATGCGAGGGCGATGCTTGGGGCGGGGGCAGCATGCATAGTGGAGCCCCCTGGCTGCCCCTACGCATAGGAGCCAAAGGGGATCCATGCTGCTGCTTCTGGGAGCCTCATGGAGCAGCCCCCGACCCTGCTCCCCAGCTGGAGTGCCGGAGCGGGGCAAGCCCCAGACCCTGCTCCCCAGCAGGAGCTTGAGGGCCAGATCAAAATGGCTGGTGTGCCAGATCTGGCCTGTGGGCCATAGTTTGCCCACCCCTGCTTTAAAGCATATCATCACTGAATAGCCATAATTCCTCAAATAGTGTTAATACATTGTAAAGGGGTTCCTGGGTGCAACCTGAACTGTGGGATCACTGAGCCCTCTGTCCCACCAACCTGGGGTAACCCTCACACTGTAATGCTGTTGGCAAGCTACAAACCTGTGGCAGGTACTGTACTTACAGATATCCACAGGCAGGGACACATCCAACTGAGTTACATTAATGCTTCTCCCAGCCACTCATGAACCAACAGTAGAGAGGCTCCAGCCAATTCCCACCAGGTCCCCAGTCTTGCACCCCAGAACTGTATCATCTTGCTCTGGTCAGAAGCAGGATCAGTGTAAGTTCATTACCCAGTTTGCCCCTCCCTCAATGTGGAGAGGATACATACCAGCCTTCGTAAACTGAGCTGAGATTTCCCAAGCACTTCAGCCAAAACACACTGTTTTAGGTAAAATATAAAACAGATTTATTAACTACAGAAAGATAGATTTTAAATCATCATAAGTAGTAAGCATAGAGATCAAAATTGGTTACCCTAAGAAATAAAATAAATTTGCAGTCTAAGTTCTATACACTAAACAGGATTTGAATCAAGCAGTGTCTTACCCTGATAGATGGTACAAACAGGTCACAGAATGTCAGTACACAGGCTGGAACTTTCCTCCAGCCCGGGACCACCCTCCACAGTTCAAAATCTTTGTACTCTAGATGTGTTTTCATGTATTGAGTTGTGGGGGGAGTGAGGCCAAGTCACAATGTCACTTCCCCTCTTTTATAGTTTCTTCCAGCTTGCTGGAAAGATCTACGTTTGTGACATGGCCAGGGGGTCCACCCCAATAGGTCAAGCATTCTCCATTCTCTACGTGGTCTCTGAGAAGTCTTCTGGGATGATTGCTGGGAATGTGGATTTCCTTTAATGGGCCATCAGAACATCTGGCTATTCCACTGTTGTACCTGAAAGGTTGGTTGTGAGTGTTCCCAGCCTTAACATATTTCAGTAACACACACATAGCAGAACTTCATAACTTCACATACAATCCAACAGGATATTAACATTCAACAGACCAAGACTTTCAAAATGATACCTCACACGGCATACTTTGTACAAAACATATCATGATTATATGACAGTGGTGACTATGGGGGCTCCAGGCTGTTGCTCTGAGGTACAGAGTGCCACATACATTTTACAATTATATTAATTACCAATGTGTCATTATCTTTCATAAAATAACTTATTTGATACACTTTTATACACAGTAGTGTTGTATACAATCAGTTGATTCTATTACTTATTTAAGGTTCAGACCCCATCTTTGGGCCAATAAACCACTGAAATGTATTCTCAGGGCTTGTCTACACTACAGGACTATTTCGATCGAACTTAAGTAATTTGTTTGATTCGGAATAAGTATCGAATTTGTGTATCCATACTAAATACACAACCTTCATGCTGAGCTGCGGGAGAGGAGAGAGGGAGGGCTGCACGGTGAGAGAGTGAGGAGCCTCCTCAAAGCAAAGCAGCGCCGGGCAGGGTGGATCATGGTGGCAATGCAATGGTCAAGTGGTTGGTGTGTGCAGCGATTCTGGGCCGGAAACAAGCACAGACTGGTGGGACCGCATAGTGCTGCAGGTCTGGGATGACATCATTAGAAGCAGCGTTTGGGCCTGCTGGTCTTCTCTTGCTGCGCCACCTATCCTCCGTTCCAGGTGTGTGTGCTGCTGACACACACTCTCCCTCGACTGTCTCTGCTCTGCCGCCTCCGGCTCTGGAGCTGGCCATCAGTTCCTGGAACATGGAAATCCCAGAGGGACTGCTCTCCATTGCTGTTTGTGTAGACCTGCTGTTTGTTTAGTGTCATATTTAAAAATGTTTATATAGTATTTTATTTTTATATAAATCCCTGTTTCTTAAAACAGGCCTCAGCATTCCTTTTCTCCTGCTGGGAAGAGATGCTATTCGGACTAGTGAAGACTTCAGCTGGTTCCTCCCCCACTGGTGAGAGCTGAATTGTTATCACCTTCCCTTGTTAGCTTGAACACTTGGCTTACTTATGAAAATGTATCTTCATGGTCTCTGCCTGATGACCAGGCTGGTCAGGCAAGCAAATACACGTTCCTTTGTTTAAGACAGACCATGCTTATGCACTGCTTGCCAAACACATTTTAAGAACATAATTCTATGCATATCCATAACTCTTTGTGAATACCCCATACATACATCATGTGAGAATATTAATGGTCAGTGAGTTATTAGTTTTCCAGTGATATATTACATGCCACCTTTTGGGCATGTATCAGGACAACCGTGTATTAGGTGCAGTGAGTATGTGAGGCTTGACAAGAGTAGTGAACCACAGATTGGCCTCTGTGTCACACCACACTAGCATAGATCTCCTTGGTGATGATTCAGTAGCTAGCACTCTTCCCTTTGCACTGAGTCCATTTTGAACTGACACCACACAATGGCATTGGGGGCCTTATTCTGCTAGAGGTGCTGTACCTTATATGAGACATAAGACCAAGGTCCTGACTTTTAGCATCCCAAATACAATAAAAACATCAAGCCCCAATCTTGCATACATGGAGATTGTGTGAAAGCCCAGGATCCGTGCGTTGTCTTAGAAACTGTATCCCTAGATGGTTTCATGAGCTCAGTGAAAAAGTTCCACAGTTAAAACCACAAATGAAGGGAAAGGTTACCAGGAGACACTTCCTGATGGCAGGAGCTGCAAAGGAGAAGGCTCTTGCTCCAAGCAGGAATTTCCCTACACCCACTCCCCTCAATCCCTCCATTGGTCAACTAGTCACATGCAGTGTAACTAATTTAGTCATTTTCCAACCTCCCATCCTGTAAATTCAAACACTCCCTCTAATTTCAATTCCTGGGGAAAATACTTGCCAAGAGTGGGGAGGACAGGGAGGCAGCTACTGCTAGATGAGCCAAAGGAGTGAGGAAGAGGAAGAGGACTAATGTAGGCTGAGGTCTGGCCTGGGAAGGTTCTAAAAACAAGGAAGGTAGTATTAAACTGGACACATTATGCCTCATAAAGTAGCAAGAAGGGCAAATCTACATTTTATTTATTTTGCTTTGCTGTTTATGTCTAAACCAGACTGCAATTGAAACAGGGGCAATAGCTAACCGTAACGTGTTTACACTTTGAGCTGGAGGTGTGATTCCAGCCCCAGTAGACATACCCACCTTAGTCTCATTGACTAGTGCACTAAAAATTGAATGTAGCTGCAGCAGCACAAGTGGTGGAAGGGCTAGCCACCTCTAGAATGTACCTTTGGCCTCTAATGGGCATACAGTTGGGGCACCTAGCCCATCCCATCCCCGTGGCTACACTCTGTTTTTAGCACACTAGCTCGAGGAGCGCTAGTGCAAGTACATTTCCTCACACTGGGAATCACAGCCCCAGTGTGAAGTATAAACACACCTTTAGTCTCATCCAGGCAGCAGTGAGAGGAGAGTAGCAAAGTGCTTCCTGCCAGGATCCAAAATTCCAGAAGAAAGACTGCAAACTTCCAAACATGACTGAGAGGCCCGAACCAATATTCCAGCTCAAAACACTATAGGAAGGTCAGATCTGGGTTCACACATCCTAGCTGGACCCCAGCTCTATAACAGGATGAACCAAAACCCCAGGGTTAATCACCCCCAGATTTTGGGGAAGCCCAGACCCAGTAAGTGACTTTGTGTCCATCTGTAGACTAAATCCAGCTGCTAAATTAGCAAGCTCCCTTTGACACCCTAACACTGTTTTGCATGCACCCTTCCAAATGCCCAGGAACCAAACACTCTCTCATTAGTATGAAGAAATATCCACCTTGCAAAATATGGCCAATACCCAAGCTATTCAGCAAATATAATATTCAAATAATCCATCCTCAACATACATTACCATCCTGTCACATGGCAAAAAGGAGTCCTTTTTAGGTGAACAGATGTCCTGATTTTATAGGGACAGTCCTGATATTTGGGGATTTTTCTTATATAGGTGCCTATTACCCCCCACACTCTGTCCCAATTTTTCATACTTGCTATCTGGTCACCCTATTCCTTTTCATAACTATGGTGTAAGCCATTCAACATGGCTCAAAATAAGTCATTATACAGTCTCTGTTTTCTTGGACATCTCTGCATTGGAAAGTTCTGCACAGTCTCTTCAACTGGATTCTGCAAAGATTTGCAGCTGAATGCTGGGCCAGATTCTCCAGTTCACTTTCCACTTCACAGTACGGAAGCGGCTTTAATCCAGCTGCAGATGGCTACTGGGGAATTCCTCTTGTGCAGAGGAGTCTTTGCCAGTGGAAGGCTGGTGGACACAGCATTGCTGCCCTCACCCCTACTGTGAGGGGACATAATGGAGCAGTGCTCCACACCTGATCCTGCAGTCACATGGGTTGGAACCTTGGAGCAAGGTGTAAGTTAGGGCAGCCCCTGAATCAGGGAGCTGCAACTGGCTACCTGTGTTCTCCCCACCTCCCACATCTCCCCTCAGGCCAAGCGCAGTTCAGATAGAGTAGAGAATCAAGGCCTTTACCTTAAAATGCTGGGGACCTGTCACCAAGCCAGACTTTACCCAGCTCCAAAGCATGCGCTGCATCACTCAGTCTCACACAAGGAGGTTTGTTTCTTTAACAGAGGGTATCAAACAAACAGAAAACAGTCTTAACTCCACCCTGGGCCCCAGACTTCAGGATCACTCACTCCTCTCATGGGTCTCTGGTACCCCAGCTCCTGGCAGCTTTCCAGCCTCAGTTAGCTCTGCTCCCTTCCTGGAGCAACTGTGGAACAACTGCTTCCCTGAGCCCCGACCCCCTGGCTCCAGGGACCCACCACAGGCGCTTGCTCACTCCACTCCACTCCAGTGTGCCTTTCCCTTCCCATGGCTCAGCCTGTCCCAGTCCTTCCTCCCGCAGGCACCCACTAGCAGCCCTTTATAGGCCCAGATACAACCCAGTCCTCTTTAATTAGCTGGACTGGGCTCACCTGCTCTGGTCCAGGGGCACTGGGCTCAGTCTATCCACAAGGACCAGCAACTCTGTAACAGGACCATGGGCCTAGGCCTAGGTAGGGTGACCAGACAGCAAATGTGAAAAATCAGGACAGGGGGTGGGGGGTTAATAGGAGCCTATATAAGAAAAAGACCCAAAAATCGGGACTGTCCCTATAAAATCGGGACATCTGGTCACCCTAGGCCTAGGGGACGGCAACTGTGGAGGCATTGTTGTTAAGGGCCAGAATTTTCAAAATGGGTTCCTACAGTTAGGCTCCTGAGTTTGTATTTAGGCTCCTGACTCAAAAAATTTCTGAGGCGCTGAGCACCTGCAGCTCCCAGTACAGTCAATTCTAGAATTAACAGTTCAGCAGTGTCAGCTAAACCCGCCAGAGCTGGGAGCACTGTAGCCCTGTGAAGGCTGCACAGAGTAGCTGAGAAGAGCTTTAATTCTGAGTGAGATTTGATGTTACTCTGAGTCGCTCTTTCCTTCTAAAGAAGCAGAAACGTTTCCTGGCCTGGTAACAGAGGCTTTTGTTTGGAAAGGAGTTCTCTTACTTGCAAGGTTGCTGTCCTTTGGCCACTTAGAGAGGATCTGCACAGAGCTCCCTTGCTTTGCTATGACAGGAAGAAGTCAAGTCTTCACTACAGCCCAGCCTTTTTGTCAGAGCAAAGCACACAGTCTCCAGCGCCCTGATTGGGGGATGGGGGAGTGTGGGACTTGCAATTCCAAAAGGATTTCCAGCGCAGACATGATGTCAGGGCAAGGCAGGGCAGCTCTATTGAGCAGCTCAGTTCATGCATGAAGGCAGATTGTTCCATTTATACAGCGAACAACCCCGGACATCTCCCTGTAACAAAGTTATCATCTCCTGATCTGCATAGCTAGAAAGCAGCACATGCTTCCTGTTCTTGTGCTGAACACACAAATCTTCCAATAAACACTGAAGATGAGCACTGTCACGTTCAGATTCCCTCCAAGAAACTGTAGAGCAAATCTTGCTCTTATTTACACCAGAGAAAATCCAGAGCAACTCATTTGAAATATGCCTGTTTTCTAGGGATGTGTCTGTGAGTCCATTCGATGGACAGCATGACCTAGTGGACTGAGCACAGCAATGGGAGCTGTTGAGTTTTAGTCCCACCTCTGCCACCTACTGGCCTCAATAATATGTTGTGTGCATATAGCACACTGCAAATATTAGCTAGGTTTTGTAACCCCCTATGTGACCCCCAATCTACAGCTGGAGAATGGAAGCTGAAGCTCTGAGATGATTAAAAGTCTTGCCAAGTCCACACAGTAAGTCAGTGTCAGTCACAGAGAGCTCAGAAGCTGTACAACATCTGGGTTGTTTAGGGTACGTCTACACTACGGGATTATTCCGAATTTACATAAACCGGTTTAGTAAAACAGATTGTATAAAATCGAGTGCACGCGGCCACACTAAGCACATTAAATCAGTGGTGTGCGTCCATGGTCTGAGGCTAGCGTCGATTTCTGGAGCGTTGCACTGTGGGTAGCTATTCCGTAGCTATCCCATAGTTCCCGCAGTCTCCCCCGCCCCTTGGAATTCTGGGTTGAGATCCCAGTGCCTGATGGGGCAAAAAATCATTGTCGCGGGTGGTTCTGGGTAAATGTCATCAGTCATTTCTTCCTCCGGGGAAGCAACGGCAGACAATCATTTCGCGCCCTTTTTGCCTGGATTGACCTGGCAGACGCCATATCATGGCAACCATGGAGTGTTTTGCCTCTTGTCACTGTCACCGTATGTGTACTAGATGCCGCTGACAGAGGCGATTCAGCAGCGCTACACAGCAGCGTTCATTTGCTTTTGCATGATAGCAGAGATGGTTATCAGCCGTACTGTACCATCTACCATGCCATTGTAAATTGGCAATGAGATGACGGTTACCAGTCCTTTTGTGCTGCACCATCTGCTGCTGTCATAGGTGCCCCTGGCTGAGATTGGCCAGGGGCGCAAAAGACAAAAATGGGAATGAATCCCCGAGTCAATCCCTCCTTTACAGTATCTAAAAATAGAATCAGTCCTGCCTAGAATATGGGGCAAGTGTACTAGAGAACCAGTATATCAGAGAACCAGAGAGCACAGCCGCTCCGTGTCAGATCCCGCAGAAATGATGAGCTGTATGCCATTCACAGGGGGTGCCCCTGCAACAACCCCACCTGTTGATTCCCTCCTCCCCCAGCCTTCCTGTGCTACCATTGCAGTGTCCCCCCATTTGTGTGATGAAGTAATAAAGAATGCAGGAATAAGAAATAGTGACTTGTTAGTGAGATATGAGGGGAAGGCAGCCTCCAGCTGCTGTGATAGTCCAGACAGGACATTAAGCAGTGTGGGGGAGAGGAGCCCAGCATCTCGCTGCTATGATAGTACAGGCAGAACAGAATCTTTTCTTTACACATGAAAGGCGGGGGCTGATGGAGCTCAGCCCCCTGTTGCTATGATGAAGACGGTTACCAGTCGTACTGCACCATCTACCAGGAATGATCAGGAGTTTTTTACCCAGGTGCCCCCGGCCGACCTCACCGGAGGCCAGCCAGGAGCACTCACGGGCTGATGATGACAGATACCAGTCCTTTTGCACTGCACCATCAGCCACAAGGCTGATGATGACGATGGATATCAGCCATATTATACTATCAGCCACCCATGGGGGGGGGGGCGAGGATGCTGCCATTGACTGCTGCCGCATCGCATCTAACAGCAGCATTCAGTAAATATAGGGTGACATTTAAAAGAGTCAAGAGAGGATTTTTTTCCCTTTTACTTCTGGAGGTGGGTGAGGCGGGTAAATTGACGAGCTATGCCCTGAACCAACATCGGACAATGTGTTTGACACTACAGCCATTTGGAGCTCAGCCAAGAATGCAAATGCTTTTCAGAGACTGCAGGAACTGTGGGATTGCTTGAGTCCTCAGTCCCCCCTCCCTCCCTCCATGAGCGTCCATTTGATTCTTTGGCTTTCCGTTACGTTTGTCATGCAGCAGCGTGCTGAGTCCCTGCTGTGGCCTCTGTCTGGAGATTTTTTAAAAATGCTTTGGAATTTCGTCTTCTGTATCGGAGCTCTGATAGAACAGATTTGCCTGCCCATACAGCGATCACATCCGTACGGTCCATGCTGGAGCTCTTTTTGGATTTGGATTTCGGACTGCATCGCCACCCGTGCTGATCGGAGCTCCACGCTGGGCAAACAGGAAATGATATTCAAAAGTTCGCGGGGCTTTTCCTGTCTACCTGGCCACTGCATCCGAGTTCTGATTGCTGTCCAGAGCGGTCAGTGATGCACTGTGGGATACCGCCCGGAGGCCAATACCGTCGATTTGCGGCCACACTAACCCTAATCCGATATGGCAATACCGATATTAGCGCTACTCCTCTCGTTGGGGAGGAGTACAGAAACCGGTTTAAAGAGCCCTTTATATCGATATAAAGGGCCTCTTAGTGTGGACGGGTGTGGTATTGAATCAGTTTAACGCTCCTAAAACCGGTTTAAATGCGTAGTGTAGACCAGGCCTTAGTGTACACGGCAGGGAGAGATAGAGAGGAAATTCCAAGCACAAAGGGAAGAAAAGAGTAGGAGAAGGCTACAAAGGATCAGTAAGGAGGGAAATTTGGGAGGAGCATAGGCAGCAGGAGGGGATGACAGGAGAAATGGGAACAGAGTTGTAGGCAGGGACGAGGTTGTACAGAACCTTGAAGCTGAGGATGAGTGGCTTATTATAGAGACACTCATTTTAAGTTTAAAGGCTGGAATGAAAACAAGCAACAAATAAGAGCAAGCAAACCAAAGTGTCCACGCTCTCTATGCGTGCCTTTCAGCCATGGTTTTGTCTGAAAGTCCAGTTCTCCTCCTGAAAAGGGACTGCTATAATCCCATTGTGGGCTTTCGTGGGTTTTGTCTTTCAGGAGATTTCCAAACCAAATGTGTTCCCTTTAAAAATAAATGTTTTCTTAACTATAAGCACTGCAAACTCAACCTGAGAACTAAGAGTCAAGCAGATAACTTTTTAGCTCCTGCATCAGCCCCAATAATATAGATTTGACAACAGACCATAACTAACAATCCTACTGATGATCCAAAAGCCAGAAGAGAATACAGTTCACTGTCCAATAGCTTTGTTGATTCTGCATGACTAGTAGGAATAACTACTTATTTTTGTCATCATAGGAGTAATCAGATATGGCTCTGAATATGGTTGGGGTACAGATCTGCTGAGCACAAAGGTGTTTGTTTTATACCATGCCTTTTCTGACTATAGCCATACTTGAAACTTTTTGGTCTCTTAAGAGACTTACTATTTTATTTTAAAAATAAATGCATTTTTCATTAAAAACAGCATATTTCAGTGAGATGGGGAAGTGAAAATGAGAAAATGAGAAGTTCAGTCATCAGATTTATGCATTCACAGCACATCCATAAAAAGTAAGAACCTCTTGTCTAGCTCTTGATAAAGCAGTTACACTTCCACATTTTCCTTGGCTGTTGCTTTCAGTGGGTTATTTTCCATACAAGGATAGTAGGAACAAGGCTTACTTACTTTTTCCCCAGTAAAATTGTTATAGTGGTACCCGCAAAGCAAGCATAAGTGCAAGTCTCTGGAAAAAAATTAAATTGTTCAGAATCCTTCAGTCTATTCCCACCAGGGGGCAAAATTTTCTCACTTCCACTCTGCACTGTAGCAAAGAGAATAAAAAAAGGTTACAGGAAAAGAGTGTGATGTGATCCAATAGGCTTATTCCTTTATGGTTTATCTGATTCCTGCCCTTCTCTTCCCTAGTCCTCATACCACTCAAATTCCTCCTTCTGAAGAAATAAATCTAAGGCCAGCTCTGCCCTAGACACTTTTTTCGATACAGCAGTGTTGGCAAGGAAGGTGGGTTTTGTTTTACAATATTTCTATACTGGCAAAAGTCCTAGTGGAGACAGAGTTATACTGGCATAACATTTCATTTCACTCGGGTGCCAGTATAACCTTTACCAGCAAGCCCACTCTTTTGAGACTAAGACCCCTACCATCTCTTGAACTCATTGAGAGAGTGAATGGACCATTGTGACTTCAATTGCAGGGTACTCAGCACTTTGGAAGTCCTGCCCCTTTCACATAGGTGTCTTAATACGGATTTAGGTAAGTGATTTGAAGTACCCAAATTTGAAAATGCTCACCTAACTCTCTAATCCAGGGAGAGACCAAGTCCAAGAGGTGTGCAGTTGCTAAGAATCTCTCTATGGTATATTTTAGCCCCCTTTCATTTCTCCATTGGTGGAACATTGTGACAAAGCCTGGATTAAATGTAACACTGAAACTTAGTAATGTTTTAAAAATAGACCTGTGTGTTTCCAGAAACGCAGCCCCATGCATCTAAACAGGCTAGTCCCACAGCTGTGGTGATCTGGTTAGAAATTCTGTTCTCAGAGGGCTGTTAAGTAAGGGGTTAAGGAAGAATGAAAAAAGGCACATGAGAAGCAGTTTGTGCAGAGGTTAGAATAGGAGACTGAAATCTATTTCAGGACTTGTCACTGACTAGATGTTATTGTGGGGCAAGTTGCTTTCCCATCAACTGCAAGCCTTGGCATCTCATGATTCACAGGGCCAAATTTGAAGGGTATGCTTAAGGTGGTGTATGTTAAATATTGGTAAGAGGGCCTAGGAGTGGGCAAGGAGATTAAGTTGGTGTAACTCAGACTTCAAGAAGCCAGGATGAGATGTACATTAAATGAGAGGATGGCCTATGTGTATATACACCTTCTCATGCCCGCCTCTTAGCTGCTGCACCCCTCTTCTCTGGCCCCTCAGTTTAGACTCAGTGGGATGAATTCAGAGGTGAAGCATCAGGGGGTGAGTATAAGTTACATGTTACTGAGTATGGATAATAACAGGAGTCTATACTGATGTAAGCTACAACTAGGGAGCTGACTGACTCAGATTCCTATTTGCCCTATAGACATACCACCATTGAGATTCTCTCAGGAAAGCTGGATTAGCCACTGCTGTGGGTTGTGCTGTATCATATCTGTTCCCATGTGGGGGGAGATGTTCATTGCTCTTGTCAAAGTTAGACTCAGGACTCACAGTTTGTCAGACCACTCTGTTTTATTAGCACAGTGCTCTGCTAATAACACCCAGATAATGTGAGCACCATGCAAGACACAAACTATCTTATTTAAACAGATACAAGGGTGAGAACTTAACAAGGTAACAAAGGAAGCAGAATCAGATAAGTTTACCTGGGCTAGGCATGCATATCTTATTTCCTTACTAACTATTACCCATCTTCTGTTAATGTTTCGCCATTAGCACCATTGTTTATGCCTAATGTTTCTTTTCCTGGCACCTGTATTTCAACATTTCTTATTTCTGCTTAAAGGTACATACAACATTTCTTTAATCCATTCTTATTTTTACAATATAATTCATTCTACTTTCACAATCCCTCCTTTTGGTCAAGCTCACGCCATGACCAAAATTTTACGGGGTTCCACATATTAACCGTTCTTTATCTCTTTGTTCATCAGCAATATTCAAAATCATCATATTAGCACTCTGTTCTGGGGCAGTCACCTGAGTGGCATGCCTTACACAATTTTGGGTACAACAGGAGACTAACTGAAAACATACAAAAATTATTAGGATTCCAAACAGGATAGTCAGGGCTCCCTTAAACAACCAGTTTACTATGCCAGAGAATACTTAGCCACTTCCATAAAGAATTTGGCTCTTCATGGGGAAGATATGCGATTTGTTCTAAGTGGCTAGCATGATCTATTACCTCATTGGTATCGTCAGGTATAAACACACAACATTGTTTTCCAATGAGAGCACAGGTCCCTCCTTTGACCGCCAGCACTATGTACAATGCCTGACGGTTTTGGAGGCCACCTGTCAGATTGCCCCTGTTTCTTTGGCCAGGGCTCTTAAACTTTCTCCAGTTTTATTTGCCATTATTTTAACTACTTCTTTTAACCTCAGGAGCCTTTTTTTTTTTTGCCTGGTGTATTACTCCCCCAAGTGGGTTAAAGGAACTGCCAATAGTCTCTTCCCAGGTGTCATTACTGTTCCATATTGTGTTAAACGGACAAGGTCCTCCAGTGAGGTCTGGGGAATTGAGTGGGATAGCCAGGACAGGAACATCAGTTTGAGAGTGGGCTGGGATGTGGCTGCAGACCCAGCATTTAGAAATATTAAGGGTCTGAGCTATCCACACTTGCTGCTGGATAAAAGAATTGTCATTGTGGACTCCCCAGACCTTCAGACACCAACAGCCGAGGAACAGGCACCACCAGAGGCGCATGTTGGAGGCAGGGCCCTTCTGGTTCTGACAACCTCAACTGAGGGAACTGTAGTCACAGTTTTATGTCCACCAGGCAGCAGGCGCTAGGCTCACTACTGCTTCTTCTTGGGCCTTGCTTTAGGTAGTCGTCTGCTTCTGGCAACCCTTATGAGAACATAGATTGTAAGGTATTGCAGGCTGTTCCTCTACGTCATCTTCTGGAGTCAAAATTGACTCTGCGTGGTCCTGAGGTGATGATTGGTTCGCTGGGGCTGGTGCATTCTTACACGGCAAAGCATGTATTCATGCTGCGGATGCCAGACAGTTTAACAGCTGTCTGGGTAGTAAGCAGTGCCTGATGATTCTTTGATACTCTTTAAGTGTTTTTGCTTCTTTCCTTGACTCTGGCTATAACAATGGCCTTCACACCTTATCTTTTCCTGATGCATTCATTCCTCATTCACACAAACAGATTGAGAATACAAACAGTAGTATTTTATATCGAGCAAAAAGGCATTGCAAATTAAACCTTGCTAAGTTTTACAATTAATAACCAAGACAATTTACATTGACCCAGGCCTTCAATGTTTCTCTAATTTACTTAACATAGACACAATAGAGAATCCTGTCTCTTACTACCTAAATCTTAAAACAAAGAGTTAGAGAGGGCCCAATTTGTAATGCATATGGGAAAACAGAATCTTATAGTCCCAGAGGGTCATTTCTTTCTGCTATTCAAAAAGGATGGCTAGCAGGATGAAATCAAATTATACATTATAAAGTCCAGCTCCTACATATCCCCCTTTTGACACTAAGATTATCAATTGCCAGTGTCACTTCTTATGTAGTAAAAATACTGGGAGGTGATTTGGGCCTGAGGCTCTAGCTTTGCATACATTTCTTTTATTCACCAGCATATTTTAAACATTTCAGTTAAACACATACAATTTAAAACCAAAAACAATTAGGGGTAGTAACATTAGTATGCCAGTAGTTGTGGGAGTCCATCCAGATAATATGAATGGTTCTGTTTCCCACATTGTTATGTTTGTTTTTAGGAACTATGTTACCTTTTTACCTTTTTAAACAGATAATTGGTAACTGTTTGCCATTTAATGCCAAGACTGATAGAGAACTCAGCTAAATCAGTGCTTACAGTAAGCTGAGACTTTTTGGTTGTGGCAAATAGTAATGTGATTATTGGTAAACACAGTACTTACATTACATGTACATTTGTCTACTGGTGGGTTGCTAACACTTTTATTCTTTTAAAACACTTCTTTCCAAGAATTAACACACACATTGCCCGTTATACAATACTTTGGTCTAATTATTAATTTTATTCCACATACAGAATCCTAGTGAGATGTCTTTACTACAGGGCTTTGGAGCAACAGGCATGGATAAGCATACCCACTTTTGAGGAGTTCACTTGGTACAACCTTTAGTGTCCAATAGTTTCCCTTCCTCCCCAGCCCACTGGCTTGAGGTTTGAGGTAGCCAGAAGGATCCCAGGTGCAATCTGTGGAGTGGGCTAACTTTCCATCTCTTTGCTTCCAGAGCCTGTTGGTGTGCAATTTTAACCATTTCTTCACTTAACAAATTTTGTCTTACCGTACTGGAGACATACTGCATCAAGTTATATTGATAGGTATTAAACAATTATTTTTTTCTTTGCTTTAACAGATGTATTAAAACCTTAATATTTTCTGATATTACCCAAAACATCTTATGTTCTAAATATCTGCATTTTAGTACATTCCATAGCTATTGCAGTATGTTGTGTTTTTTTTTTTAACTTATTTGTTTTTGTAATAGGTTGTTCTGTAGCTGGTATTAGCTTTTTCTGATTTTCTGAAAGACAAAAATAACATTTTTCTACCCCTTTCAGGGTGGCATTGATTGTTGCTTAAAATATTCCTTTCTTTTACAAATACCCTTGCTGATTGCAGGCAAAACAGAGGAATTACCCCCATATTTTCCTGTGTTTTTTTTTTTTTAATATAGGCAGGCCAGGTTTTAATGGATTTTACTTTTTAAGGGTTATGGGGAAATTATTTCACTGTTTAGTTATTAAATTCATGAGGTGGTGTACCTCAAGTTTTTCTTCTTATATAGCAGACCAAGTTTGTAATGTTTTTCCTGCTGTGTTAAGCTTTAAGTTTATTCATAGGTAATAGCTGAGAAGCATCATTACCATATTACCTTAAAGGATTTTTCCAAAAATCATACACACTATACGTTGTTACCGGGGTACTTACTAACATTAAATTTATTTCAATGTTTAATATTAACAATAACATTTAGCATCAAATCTCTTAAAGGGATCTTGTTATACCATGTCTTTTATTTAGGCAATTTCTTTTGTGCTGGCAGTTTTCACCTTCCTTTATCAGTTAGGTAATTTGCTTCAACACAGGCTTGGCTTTTGGATTCAAAGCCATCAGCAGAGCTCAGAGACTCTGTCTTAAAAGGGACACAATCAACTTCCACCAGAGTTTTGATTTCTTTCCACTTTCAACTCCTGCTTACAAAACACACACAGATCTGAAAAAGAAAACAGTCTATTGCGGCTCTTTTTGGAGCCCTAATAGGATTTTAATTCAGTAGCATATTTCATTTGTATTTCTTTTACCCCTTTTTACAATGGGTATGTCCTAGGGAAAAAGCACATGTCCTAGGGAAAAAGCACATTCCTTCTATACTACAACTTTTTTTTTTTTAAACATTAGCCATATCAGTTTTTACATACGATGTAACTGTTTCTTTTTTCTTACAGAGTTTTCATGTACCCTTATCAAAAGTGACAGTCTGATTACACAGAGCCATTTTAAGGCTCAGTATTTTTAACATTGCTTCTTTTTGTTTTATGCACCTCACCTCTGCTGTTGCTTCAGAGGGGCACTGTTAAATTTATTTTTTTTATTCTTTCACTACAGCTCTTATCTGCTATTGTTACAAAAAAAAAAAAAACAACAACCAAACAAACAAAAAGACTCCAGAATCTCTCCCTATTCTCCTGATTTTGACTGCCCTATTGCAGCCATGACTTGGTTTTTATTTAAAAAACATTTTAAATTTTATAAAGAATCAAGTTACCCCTTAAGGGTTAAATGCTAAATCCCAAAGCCAAACAACACTAATTACC